>NC_090934.1:853187157-853834589 GCF_040938575.1 Ambystoma mexicanum
GATTGTAAAAGCTATGCACTCCCGCCCCATGGAAGGTGGAGAGTCCACTCAAACCCAGTCCAAGCATAATGGAGCTGACCAAGCACCATTTTGGTTAGGTTCATAAAAATGTCTAAGGATGATGGTCAACCTTCAACTAAAATAACTAGGAATGATTGCAAAATTGTTGTTTCAGAAGAGGCTTCTGCTTGCACTCACATGGAGTACTTGAATGAAGGTGAGGATTCTTTCTCTTATTCATCTCCCTTAGAGGGCATGACCTACTCCCCTCAGATGATAGTGGCTAACAAGATCTTTCTATTATTTGGCTGTGCCCATTGTCCATGCACTCCTCTAAATTACAGTATGTCCACCCATCTGTTGGTATGGGGGGAATCGTTTGGACAAGATGGCTACCTCTAAATGATGTAGTCATAGATCATGTTAAAGAATGGTGAGAAAGGTCACAATCAGTTGATCCCACCAACTGGATTGTAGAATAGTGGAGATGAACTGTATACTTCTCTCCCCACGTTCAAATAAAAGAATATGAATTGGTAGTGACAGATATCATAGTCTGATAAATTGGACACCCTGAGCTAAACAAACGTTTTCATTTGTGTGAGAAAGTCTCTGACTACGGAGAAGTATTTTGACATTACAAAGGAAGATGTCTACAGGTAACTCAGTATTGCATGGAAACTGCCATTCAGCTCCAGTTATGAGATCCCCATTCCTCTCAAACGAATCAGTAATCCAATAGTTTAAATTGATGACAATGATTGATGGAGACTTGAATGTGCTTTACACCCAACAGTAGGGCTATTTCCATTCTCTTTTTCTTGTCCGTCGAAATTGACCACAATTTCCCTGACAGTAAGAGACATAGCGATAACCTAAAGAGTTTATCAACACATTCCACTGTCCAGTAGCTTGAAGCTTGACAGGAAAGAGGTGTAACAACCATAAACATGTTAGAGACCTCTTTTATTACTGCCAGGTTGGCACTCTTATATACCGAACATCCATCACCAACATCAGAACAAGTTAAACATTTAGAAAATCGAAATTGTGTTTCAAACCCACGTAACTAACAAGAGTAGCTTTCAGTCAGACCAAGGTCCCATCTGAACTCTCCTCAATGAAAAAAGGAAGACTGCCTTTTTCTAGTTCATCTCAAAACAATCATTGTTATCGGTTTTGTGTTTTAAAACAACCACCTGCCCCAAACCTCCTTTTTCGTCACACGTAGGTGACGGCAATACACCTCACCTCACAAAAATAAGCTTACTACCGATGCAAACCCTGATAATATTATTGGCAAGAAAATATTTGCACGATGAAAGTCTTATGGAAAAAGTAGGTGTTTCAGTGGGACCCAGTGTGCATTCTAATTTCTGGTACGAAAGACTTCCATACTTGCAGATACCTACTCAATCTAGCATGCCTGTGCAGAGTTGTGTGCAGTATGCAGGTCTAAATATGTGTGCATCTTCAGAAAACAAGACTGCAGCTATTGGACCCCCAGCGTACCAGTTGAGCGTGCATGTAAAATTGCCTCCAATCCTGTACAACATCAGACCGTACTAGCTAGCTTGAGTCAGACAGGGCTCACAGGTGACGTGTTCTCCCAGTGAGAGACAGTTTTCAGCATCTGTTTTGATACACAAGTGAGGTTTTTTGTACAAGAATTTCTCAGTTGAAATGTTTACGTATAAAGTAGTGAACTGGTGATTCTAAGGACCAAGGTTCCAGGCGTGGGGCACAAATCAATGGGTGTACTCAGAAAAACGAAATCCTGACCATTTGTACACAAGTATTCAATTGCAGGTGGAAGGGGACACAGCAGTCTCTTGCCTGCTTCTCCTGGAGAGAATGCACTTAATTGATTTAGAGTTAACCCCCTACCTGATCCGAACTCTTGTAACTCATAATTCTAAGTCATCAATTCCTTTTTGTCTTGGTTCTGATTCTGAAGGTGTTGGATGCTATACAAGCCATGGGTACATTGCAAGTCGGATGTTGTATTTTTGCTGTTCATGGTCAAAAGAAGGGGACATTTATGCACCCTCCTTTTTATTTAAGTTTTCGGAATACAATCATGAAAAAGAGAAATTTGCAAGGTGGTCACTCTTGCTGAGATCATAAGTGGGGGATTTTATCTGTGTAATATAGCAGAACAAAGCTAGCTTATGTAAGACTCATGATTTTCAATTAAGATAAAACAGAGGCTCACTAGCTTAAGGTACTCGCATTCAGTCCAAGTTTTATACCAATAGTATTAGCAAAGGGTATGCAGTTGTGTTCTTCTCATCTGAGAAGAATGGCAGATGGGTGTTTCTATACCTACGCGATTGGCCATTGAATACTCCACAAAGGAAGACCTTGTTGGGAGTCCAAAGAGGACTGTAGAGGGCTCACTCATTTTGGAAAAGTGTTAGCTGAGGCCTACAAAATGCTTCAATTTAATTTGTCAGGCTGAATTCTAAATATATATAGCATCTCACATATAATTGAACACCCTTGCAAGTCTAAATATATGTTGGGCTCACTTGTCTCTAAGAAGGGAGATTCTCTTCTAGCTCCAAATGTGGTATCTACCAAACTGATGTTCTCCCATTGAAGCAAGGCCTCTCTCCATTTGAAATGGGCCTCTGTTGTACACTGCTCTCATAAGTTGATTCTTATTGCAGACATCTTGATTTTATAAATGGTGAGTGCATCTTGGGGTTTATACAACAGTAGCCTGTGTACCACTGAAGAGTGGAAACTTCACATCAGCTGTCTGGAGCTTACAGCTGTCCATTGAGCTCTTCAGGCCTTTTTCGTTCAAGTTAAAAGACCTTGTTTGTAATAGTGTGCAATCAAGAATACATACTGCATCATCATGGAGGGGAGGCGATAATTCCCTTATCTTCTGCTTGCAAGCAATGGCATGCACTGTGTTCAGGACCACTGTGTTTCATTCACACGTTGGCTTGCAATTGAGAAGAGGTTCATGATGTACATGAAACTAACAAAACAGGCTCAGGACAGACATGATTTGAACCACGCCATATCATGGTGCCACACAAACTGATCAGTATCTAAGTCTGGATACATGTCAATAGACCATTTTCTTCTGGTACGTTTCCTCGCAATACCAATACACAAAGTGATCAGGAAGATCAAGAGACACTTTGCTTCAGTAATTGTTTGTGAAGCTTAGTGAATATGTGGTCTGCCCAAGCTTTTGCCTCTATTCCTCATATTTAGTAAAAGGTTCTACACACTGGATGTCAAAGGGGACTGCCATTTCTTTTATTGCAGGTCCACAGAACAACTGTAAATCCTTGCAGGTAGCAAGGCCAAATAAACGAATAAAGTATTGGTTTATGGGGGGATTGAATAGTGCATCTAACACTAAAATAGACCTGTGTCCAATGGCTTCCAGGCACATTCTAATAAGAGGAAAACTGCTGCTACTGCATTTCTGAGAAAGGTCCTAATATGAGAAATGTGATGGATAGCTACATGAGCGTGTGGGCACAGTTCTTTCAATCGCTTTTCTATGGATTGTAACATGAGGCCTCCTATTGGTTTAAGTCTGCTCTCTCCTACTCTGGATCTTCTACTCCCCGTGGTACTGATGCAAATAGTGGTACTATTACTTGGATTGGAAAGCAATGTCTAAAGTAATATTTTCTTCAGAAGGTGTAAAAACAGAGCTTCTAAAGGAAACGGCTGCAAAGTGTCATAGCCTACCTCATCCACATATTAGATCGGGGTGCATGTCATTTATTTCGTATTAAAACTGCCTCTCTGTGCAAAAAAGGACATTTTGAAATGTTAATTAAGGGAGCACTGATTTATCTTCATTCTTTTCAAAGAAGGTAATCCCATTTTTTTTAAAACTTGTTTATTTTTGATCAACACAGGAGATTCATACATTACAGCAAATTGAATCTTTGCAACTTATTAAGCCATCTTGGCACATTCCATTTTAAAAGTGAGTTTTTGAAATCGATTTTGGCAACCCATCTGATACTGGTGGAAATATTCAAATGGTGCTAAACGTGACCGCTGAAGTACAGTCAGAGTAGCAGTTTCTTAGGGTGTGTGCGCCCCATTCTTCTCCAGGTGATACATCCCTGTTGGAGGAATTGGTCTCTGTTTGAGTTGCTGGGAGACTAAAAAGTGTGTGCGCCATTCCTGAGAGTGATGAGCTGCTCCTATTGATGATTTGAATCTGTGAGGGAGGAGCCCTGAGGGAGAAGTGAACTCTTCCCTGTGTGTGCTTATACATTAAGGGGGTGGAACTTCCCCTGGCTCTGTTGGAACTATGTAGCAATGCATTTTCTATCATATGTCTTAGGTCCATAGAGACCTTAACCAATATGTATGCAGTGTTTTGTGTTTTAACACCATCTTTCCAATCATGGAATTATTTATAATAAAGTTTTATTTTCCATAATGGTTGTTTCTTGGTCTGACTATATTGATGTTATAAAATGGTGCTGGATCAAGACCAACAAGAGGAAGACTTTGCTTTTATTTGCATTGCTTGTGTTGTTCCACCGGCGGTCCCTCTTTTTAGTTTGGGCCATGAGGTGGCGCGTAAAGACAAAATTGTCAGTAACATAAGAGCTTCATATAGGGCTTTGAAGGTGGATCTGTAATGCTTTTCCAATAGGGATGATATTTGAGGAGGGGATACACCGTTGTAATCTCACCCATTCCCTGCCCCTAGCCAATGTAATCCATATGGCTAATCCCACCCATTCCTGTCCATCTCGGAACTCGATTTTGAGTGAGCGTTACCATGGAGGCAGCCATCTTGGATCACTGTCTCTAAGGAAACTCTCTGGAAACAAGCCGGCCATCTTTGAATGGGAAAGATGCCATGTGTCTTCCAAATAAAATGATGCATTGTTTAAAATAGGAAAAGTAATTTGCATTTTGGGAGCTTGTTTTGATTTTACTTAAGTTTGCCAATGGAATTAGATCTGTGCTACTTTGGAAAAAAACGGGATCCACCAATTAACCCATGCCATTCTTCATTCATACAATGAAATCAATTTTGCAATTGTGTGTTTTATTTAGAAAATAACACACAAAAGGGAGTCCCCTAAATGATCCACTTGATTTGATGATTCAAAGGTCTGGACATCACTAAGGCCAGGCCACAATCAATAGACTTAAAATGTAGTCCAAACGACGGCACACAAATGAATAAAAAAAGGAACAATTATTTATTCAGTAGGCAATGGGTCCTACAACATAGACCATAAAACATAATAAATCTGTTTTGAATTATACAGATAAAGCAAACAAATATATAAATGTAAAATGTATCAAGGACCAGTAATTCACACTTGAAACTTGTAACCCAAACCTAATCTTTCATGTTAACAAAATGATTACAATCCTAAACATGTATACACATATGTTAACAGAATATCAAAACACAAGAAAACAAATCCCATTTGGTATGGGTAGGTGACAGTGAGATATTCCAAAGACATGGAAGGCTGAAGATTTAGGTCAATTTAATTGATTGAGTCACAGCTGTAATCCTGTATTGCTGACCCTATCTATCTAATGATTAACACATTCTGTGTATGCCTATCCCGCGTGACTCATACATAGAAAATACATTTCTATTATCCAAATGCACATCCCAGGTCTACGTCCCGAGTATGGAAATACAGCTGTGTCGATAGACTTGATAACACGGAACTGTAAGCAGGACGTTTCGGCAGAAGATGGATTACACTGCCTTCTTCAGGACCCCAAGGGAAGATTGAGATCCGTGGATATGATACGATGCATATTAATATTAAAATAAAAAATCTTAAACGATTGTGTAAAGAAAAGTTTAGAAAGCAGGAGATGAAGAAAAACAGAAAATTGAGCTAAGACCAAACTCATCACCCGCTGAGTATGCCGTCACCAAGATTTCCAGAGACCTCCGATGTGTGAAACGATATTAAACATCTAGAAGGAACCAAACCAAGAAAAAAAGAGACCCAACCAGTTTTGTGCAATGTGGGGTAAGTTCCATCAACATCATGCGTAACTCCCACTTGCTTAGAACCAAGTGAAGTTACATATGAAGATGTTGACTCTGTCCTTGTCCATGTCAATGGACTAGCACATTGTGGCTTTATCTCTCCTCTTTCCCTATTCATGGTAAGTAGGACTATGCACCAGTCTTAGGCAATCCTATGCAGAAATTGATTCACTAGTGTGATATTATAATAGTCGGTGTAACTCTGCACTGATTAGGAGCAACAACAAGCTCTTTTTTTTTAATTTATTTTTTTATTAACAGTTGGTTTGCTTGATATGATTCCCAACCTTTCAACATAGTTATAAACTGTAAATATGCGTTACAAAATAAAGAGATGCTTAACATACATCGTATTGTCACTTCTCTGTACATAACACATCGATATTTCTATTTTTTAACAATGTTTTCATTCCATAAGATTTCATGAATTCCATAAAGAGCAACGAAAAACACCGTACAATACTAGTATACTGTTCTCGACATTTGTCCTTCTGAACTTCATTTATCCTTGATGCATTATTCTTGAGATGTGTCCTTTTACAGTTCTTTTGTTCTTAGTAGGTTAGATAATGATCATCAAATACCTTCTTCAATCTATGGCTGAAAGAATTTTAACCGCAGCAGACGAGGTCATATCATTTAACTTTAACTCATTAAGATAATTAACAATGGCATATCTTGTGCTATTTCTATTCGTGTGAAACAAAGCTTCCCACAATTGATCATTATTTAGATTTCTGTATTCTTCGAAAAGAATTTTAAAATATCCGATTCTGTGTGACATTAGACAAGCACAATCTATCATCAGATGTCCAATGTTTCACGATTCTTTTGACAGTATCGACATTTCAAATCACTTTGATTGGTTAATTTTCACCTGCATTACATTTCTTTAGTTGGCCAGATGTTTAACCTGAAGCGCAAGAAATCATTACGGTGCTGCGGGTGTGGAGATTGTATCAGATATGGTTCAAGATTTCCATATCTTTTCAATGCAAATGGATTCTGTTTAAATGTTTTATATTTTGTGCATTGCATTCTGGTTTGTACCCAGTCAAACTCCCATAGGTTCTGTTTTGCTTTTTCTGGATTTTCAACTACTAGAGTAACAAATACCAGCACCGTGTAAGATTTCTTGCGCTTTTGCACGCCAGACCTTCGGAAAGTAATCAGTTGATGTTTGCAGGTAATTTGCTATCAGCCTCCGAAGTCCATATTGTTCTCTACTCATTACACATTTCCTAAATAAGGAGCATATCTTCCATTTGTACATGGTGTACAGCGGTATTGATCCTAACTCATGTCTAATCATTGAGATTGATTCTGACATGGCTAAGTTTTAAGGCTAGTTTCCAGTAGTGGCCTTCGATTTTTGACCAATATGAATATGGTTGCCACTTCTTTGTTTCAGTGCCATACAGTATAACCAGCAGTAGTTTCTGGTTATAGTATATAAGTAGTGGTTTAATCGTAAATTTACAATATTTGGCTTTGATTATTCTAGCCTGTGATAGAGCCATTAATTTTTTTTATGCTCCTCATATGGAATGTCTCTCGTGTGATTATTGACGCTGATGCCTAAATAAATATAGGATGAAACTAAATGCAGGTTTGTTTTTTTGTAGTTGCCACAAATGGCATATGTTTTTTTGTTTTAGACTACCAAACTGCATTACTTGGGTTTTCATCGTATTGATGCTAAAGCAGTTCTTTTGTGCGTAAGCATCAAGGGTGCCTAACATCCGTCTTAGACCCATTGTGGTTTTAGAGATTAATATCATGTCATCGGCATATAGCAGATAACTGATTAAAACCCCATTAAGTTTTGGTGCATCGGGTGAAAGAACTTTAAATGAATCCCCTACATCTGCTATGAAAAAATGAAACAATACGGAAGCTAATGGGCATCCTTGCTTCAGGCCCTGTTGTGTCTTTATAGGGGTGGACAATAGGCCATCATTGTTTAAACGGACCTGTATGGATGTATCTGAATGTAATTCTAGGATCCATTTTAGGATGGACCAAGGACATCCCTGTTCCAAATGTCTCTTAAATGGGCGCTCTCGTGGAACCAAATCAAACGCGGTCCTAAAGTCGATAAATGCAATATAGATTGCTTGTTTTTTCTGTTTTTCCTGATGAATAATGGCATTTAAAGTAATTAAATTGATAGCCGTGCCTAGGCCTGGAAAGAATCCAGTTTGAAAAGGGTCTCTCAATTGCATCATATCTAGCCATTTGTTAAATTCAGCTAGAATTAGCCGGGCAAAGATCTTCCCCGGACAATCAAGCAGGGCTATCGGCCGGTATGCCTTCTGATCCTGCCTGTTCCCCTTTTTGTAAATTGGAAGTATAATAGATTTCTTCCAAGACGATGAAATTTCACCTGTAATTAGTACATTCTTATAAATCTGAAACGAAATCAAGGCCCATGCCTGCGGATTCTGCTTTAGTTGTCGGTTATGAGTCCGTCAGGACCGGCAGCACGTGAATGGCTAAGTTCAGAAATACAATGCACTATGTCAGGAACATCAAAAATAAACTTATGGTCTAGGGTTATGATGTTAATTTCAACTTTAGTATCATGGAAGGGAGACTGGTACCCCTCATCATAATAGGCAGTCCATGCTGCTTGTGTGATGGGATTAATATGAACGGACACTTGGGTTTTATAAGCTGCCCCGTTCAATGGTGCCCATTTGCCACCTGAAGATTTATAGATGATTTGGTTCATCATTTGTTCTCCATCATTTTGATATGAGTGACCTTGGTTCCCGTAGCCAATTGTTATACAAGGATTTCAGTTGTTTTATTCTGAATACTCTAGCTGTGGTTAATTCAAATGTTACATTTTGTATGTCTTGCCTTAATTGAGTCTTTCTTTGCTTTATTTCCGGATCAAAAGCATGGACATGCCTATTTGCTCGATGTACACCTGGACGTTTGCCTTGTGTAAATACTTGCATAGCTTGCACATAACATCCTGATTCGTGGGCATTATTGCTCCTATAGTTTTTTTTTTATAAGCAGTTGTTCGAGCTGTGCTAGGTTGTCATTATTCTATCTTATCCGGTTACCAGCATTGTTCACCATAACATTTGAGACGTGTTTATTTGTAGTGATATTCTGTTGGCTGTCCGGCCAAGCCCAGGTGAGGCAAATTTTGATTGTGATCCCTTAACATGGATGGTTTTATTGTTAATGTGGTTGTTTCATTTATAAAGTGTTTGTCAGAGTATACATAATCCAATATTGCCTGTTGATGGTTCCTATACCAAGTCGCTTTTGGCAGTATATCTCCAGTTATGGAGCCATTCAACATGGTGTAATTTCTGTCACTCATGAGGGTGGACCATTGTGTCTCATCTGATGTTAATTCAACTCTTTCATGAGATAAAAGATGTAAATTTAGGTCTCCCAAAATGAGAGTATGATCGATTGAGTCATCCATTGTTATATTATCTAGGATAAGGCTTATATAGTCAGAACATTCATCTGAGGACAGATGTCATTTCCCCCCAATAAATATTCACAATGATGATGGTTAGCATACCCCTTTGTACTTCCACTACCTGTATACAGGCGGTCGGAGAGGTACAAACTTGACTTGTAAATATTTTGGTTTTTTAAAGGTCATAAGAAGGCCTATCATTGGGTGACCATTTGCCTTGCATGTGGTCGGGACAGTTACTATATTGTAAAGATCCCAGACTGGAACAGTACAGAGCCACGTTTCCTGGAACACAATGATGTCGTAATGAGTTGGATCATCAGGTTTGGAATTAATAAAGTGCCTGTGTCCTCTCGTGTTCCATGACAATAAGCTTATTGTGTCCTCAGACAAGGATGTTATGCCCCTGTCACGCTTACCTCTGGTGCCCTGCAGGAGTGGCAGGTCTGGACGGTGCTGCAGATTGGTCCCCATGCTTCCTTCTTTTCACCCGGTCGTATGTTCAAAACCACGCCTTCCCCCACCTGACCTCCAAGGGGGCAGTGAGGTTGGGAGGGGTGTGGGTGTGTTCCGGACTTGCGTTCTGGTGTCCCGGGGTGTGGTGGAACAAAGGGGGTGAACAAAGGGTAAGTGCACTGTGGGAAAGTACTGTAGTCCACCCCCTTCCTCTAATTCCCTTAAACTGCGAGGCTGGCTGGAGCGTGTGGATGCGGCTCACCTGTGGTTCTGTCTCACGGCTCCGGAGAAGGTTCCCGAAGAGGGGTTGAAGCTGGTAAGTTTCTCTTGGTTGTGCTGTCTTTGTTAATTGTCTTATGTTCTTTTTTTCCCCTCCAGGTGTGGGAGCGCGGGCGCTGAAATGGTGGTGCCTTGCAGGAGACTTGTTTGTTCCAGGATGCAGGTAAGTTCTCGAGTTCTTAAGTGGGGGAGATGGACACTAACCCTGTTGCTTGCTTTCGAGCAGGGTGTTGGACACCAAGAGCTGAGGGAGCCTGGAAGACCAAGAGCGAGTAGCAGATCCCTGCAGATGCGAGGAGGATGGAGCAAGCCGCGGAGAGGCGTTAAACAGGATGCTGAAGGCCGTGATGAAAGGCCAAAGTCCTGAAGATCGCTGGAGGATGCCGAAGCGCTGAAGGATGCTGAAAGATTGAAGGACCGAAGGATGCTGAAGCGGTCCCAACTGGATGCAGAAGAATGTTCTTGATCGAGGAGCTCAACGCGGGAAGATGCTTGAGCGCAGTAGTGGTAAGCGAAACCCTACTCTTGTTAGGAGCAGAAACAACGCTAAGCACAGGGTGCGGTTTTATAGTCCTATACCACATCCTGCCGGCGCTAGATGCGTAAGGGCATGGCTTCATGCACGTGCCAGGTGAATTACTGCTCGTGCCTTGCTTGCATGTGCCCCGTGCTTCTTGGCTGGTGATGGGCGGTGCCCTTGCCTTCCGCTCTTTCCTGCGGACCGCAACCAGACCGCGCCCACCCACACGCTCGCGCCAGCCAGCCACCATCCCTGTCCACCTTTTCCCTATTGTATGACAGGGGGGTTCCCTCCCCCTGTCAGCCTGCCACCCCTGTGCCTGTAACAGGGTTGTGACAGCCCCCCCTACCTTGCCTGTGATTCGGCCATTTGTTGCCGACTGCCTGGTTCCTGAAGTTATCCTCATGATGACTTGCTATATCACTGTATGTATTTGGTCTTGTCACTCTTTGTGTTGGTTCTATTTCATCATTTAAGGTAATGTCTTGCTTCAGGATAAAACCCAAGTTATAGAAGTGCGGTTTTGCTTGCCAAAGTGTATTTAATATCAACCTTGAACAAATATAAAGTCTTGTCTATGAGAAATCCAGCTTTGCAATGCTTTTATCCAAAACCCCTGCATGCCACAGGACCATCCAAATCCAGACCTGACCATAAACCTTTTACACCCCTTGATCGATCGCTAAGATCAGAAGTCCACGCTATCACAAATAGGTCAGGTGTTTTTTTGCAGCGAGGTGCATGGTGGCAGCAAATTATAGCCCAAAACCAAGGTGGAAGATCTTGGGAGTTGCTGATCTGTCTGGGAAATTAGTGACGCATGCGAGTTAGTGTGACCTCAGCCCTCCTATGCACCTCATATCTGTATAAGGCAGGTGCACAGTTACAACGATAAAATAACATTGTTTGTGTAAGTAGCATATTCAATGTTAGGCCAACATCCCTGTGGATGACGTGCCTAGCAGCACCCACGTGGACTGAGATGGACAGATGAAGATGGACCAATGGCCTGGCATCTCATATGGAGCAGGCCCTACATGTATAGAGCTCATCCAATTAGGACTGTAGAATTGTACTATATGTAATTGCGTCATCAGTGACTTTGTTTGTGCTTATAATGTGTTGTATGTGCCTACGGAGCCCAGAACGTTTGGCGGCAACAGAGTTCTTTGCTGAGGCACTCCTATTTTGTAGGAATAAACACTTATCCTTGCAAGCAGTGTCTTGGGCCTTTTTCCCTAGCAGGTTGTATTTTTATTTTCCGGAGTGAGCGTGCAGGGGAGTGCCTTCATTTGGTGACCCGGATGTGATCCCAGCTACCTCCCCCCCCCCGCACTGAAGGAGGCTTCCACCCCGCTTCTCCGAAGGGTGCTGTACCCACCTGCAGCGACCAGTTCCCAAACGCGTCATCTCCAGAGGTTTGCAGGAGCTGTTTTTACAGAAGAGCTGCACTTTGAAGCGGGGCACGGCTCCAGCGAGAGTGCATGCCGTTGGTGGAACCCTTTGACTTAGGATTTTGGGTGAACACGCATATGTGAGTATATCTTTGCAAGTGAGAAGTAGGGGAATGGTATATGAGGAAGAGTGGTGTGTGTGAGTGAGCGGAGGACAAGGTTGTTTGTATGGTGTGGGTGTGATTTCTTTTTTTATTTTTTTGGTTTTTTTTTAATTTATTTTTTTTTGTTGCTTTTATTGATTTTTTTTTTTTTAAGGAGGATATTATGGGAAGGAAAACAGGAGTGTAGGGAGCCTCCCCGAGTGAGGGGAGAAGGTGGTACCATTTATATTGTGTAATGGATGAAAAAGGAGACGAGTAGGAGCCTGCATAATTAGTTGGCTTGCATACAGAAGTGGTTGTTGTTTTAGCTTGTTATTTTAGTGTTTTACAGTGTATTTTCTCGTGTAAGGTGAAAGCCTGAGGAGGGGTGCTGTGAAAATGGTGGTTTGTTTTGAGTGATTGGAGTGCAAGAGTGTGTGTGTGTGTGTGTGTGTCTGTCTGTGTAAGAGAGGGGAGGGAAAAGTAACCTGCGCTGACTGGGAGAATGGGTGAATTGATTTTTAACTAACATGTGCAGAATGGGATGCGCAGGGATGCTTTAGAACGCGCACTTCGCTGTAATGGGAGAGGGACACACTTTAGAGTACATGCCTTGACCTTGTTCTTCAACAAAATTGAGAAGTACCATAAGCAGTGCATGGTAGAAACACAAGGGGGGGATGCCTTGCTCCTGGCCAGAGCAGGGCACTCACGACAAGGGAGCTTTGCAACATTTTACTACGTTCCTATCCGCAAAGTATAAGGGGAAGCAGCTACAGAACAGAAAAGTAATTTTAGATTTGTGGAATATGATTCAGGATGTGGAAGACGCAGATAGGGGAGGGGTGCAGCATACATTGGGAGGGAACACGCCAGCAGAGGGAAATGAGACACAGACAGAATATAAGGGGATGGATCCATTGACATCCCGCCCAGCAATGGGGTGCACTAACCCAACCTGTGTGTCAACCTTGGCCACGGCTTCTCCGCCTCCCTGGACCCCATGTATACCCACCTTTGTAACCGCTCTGCCTCTGGAGTGCAAAGGACAGAAGAAATTAGAAGAAGTATTAAAATCAGTGCGAGCAGAGTTAGCACCATTACGAGCAGTACAGAGCGCAGCAAAGAGGAGCAGGCTAGATGAGTGGAGAGCAGGGGACATTTTATTTAGATTGGACAGTACTGCAATAAAGGATGTACATATTGAGAAGAAAGAGGGCAGGCAAGCGGGCAGCACAGGGTATGGGACAGTGGGGTCCAAAGGAGGGCCAGGAGGGGATTTAGGAGAAGATGGTTGGAGTACGGTAGATTAATTTGAGGATGATGGTGAGGAAGAGACCCCCAGCTAGCCCCCCATATTACTATAATATCCCATAGCCCCACATATCTGTGGTAGAAAGGGGGGTTTTTAAAAAAAAAGGTCGGGCATTTCGGCTGTCGCAATTGTGAGGGTGACATTTTCGCCCATTTCCTTAGAAGGAAGGAGGGAAAGAAGATAGTACTGCAGATGCCCCTGATCCACAAGGGCGTAGGCAGGGTGCAGTACGTGCCGTGGGCACAAATGGACAAAAACAACTTGATGAGCACGCTCCCGCTGTTAACAGCAGGGACCGGGAAGTGGATATATGCATTTGAACAGACAGCAGTCGTGCACTGGCTGTGGGTGATATGAACTGTTTGTTGGTAGCGATCGTAGTAGATCAGGCTGGAGACGTGTGGATAAAAGCAGGGAACACAGGAGCAAGGTTAGATGCAAGTTGGTGCACCTTTTAAGAACATCAGAGTGAAGTTGTGAGGCGTTCTTTGGCATATGTACCCCGATACCGCAGACATACAGTCCATTACGCAACACACTATAGGTGATGATGAAGACCCCTCGCAGTACATTAAGGTCCAGGAGATCTGGAGGTGGAGACGGGACCAGTGGAACCGATCAGTTCCCCTTTTTTACTTTGTGGTAAAAAGGGGTTTACCAAAAGATGTGCAGAAGGCACTAGACAAAATTGTGGGCATGGAAGTAAAAGGATGGGCGGAGATTCAAACTATAATACACCACTCTAAACGGTTAAAAGAATGCAAAAAAGAAACTGCAACAGCTGTAGTTAAATGGGTGAAACTGGTACAAAGGAAGTTAGCTAAAATAGCTGTAGAGGGGACGGTGCACCCACCTGCACAACCAGAGATAGTGGGCATGCAGACACCCGCAGAAGTCAGAATAACGGCATTCTGGCGAGGAGGAGGACAAGCGCAGTGGGGAGGGGGAGTTTAACACTGCAGCCCCGAGTGGTAGCAAGGAGGACAGCAACATGGGAGAGGCAGGTTTAGAGGTAGAAGAGGGGTACTTGGGGGGGGGGGGGGGGGGAGGGGGTGGGTGGGTTTGGAGGAATGGGGCCTAAAGGTGGGGCGTAAGGGTCCATCAATATGTTGGAGCTGTGGAAAGTGGGGACATTACAATAACTACCACCCCAGAACACACAACGGATGGCGTCCATATCCTACAAAATACACCAAACATACACGCAGCTCCCACCTCGATGAGGAACCCCTGGTGGGCACAGAGATAGGAAACAAACACTTCATTTTTATGGCCGACACAGGTGCCACAAAATCATGCATCGGTGAGGGAGATTTCCTACTATCGGGCCAAACTCTTGACATGCAGAGCTTCTCTGGGGCTGTTTCACAGTTCCATACACTGAATAGGGTGACATAAAAATAGGGGTGGGGGGGTGGTACAGGCCCCCCTGCTGTATTCCAAAAGTTCCCCAGTGACATTTTATGGGTAGGAATCTTCTCAGCAAGCTCAATATGACCCATCTCATTTATGGACCGCGGCATAGTGTGCACCACCCCAGGTATGTGCGCAATAAGGGCAATGCTGATTATTCATGCAATAGTGGGAGAAGTGGTGGTTCGCGGGATTCCCGTGCACCCAGACGTGTTTGTGTATGTTATAACTGTGCTTGTGGAGGCAGTGCCTCAGATTGGCAAGGGATGCTGGCGAGTGCCCAGATTTCACATTTTGCCCTGTAGTGTCCCCTGAGCTGGCAACAGGTACAATATTGTCTCTAGACTTGGAAGGTTTTGTGATTTCCTCAAAGAGGATTGTTGTGATAGGGACTGACCAGGTGCGATTTGCGCACAGTGCTTTGCATTGATGCCACAGTGCCTTTGAAGGATGTGACTGACGCAGAGTTGTTTGAGGACAAGACAGATGACGGAGAAATAGTGCTAGTGATCTGCAGCCGCTGTGAAATAATGGTGCAGTACCTGGAGGTCCAATGTCCTCTGATGGCCCTTGCAGCCCCACCCCAGTTCATTGAGGCAGACTTGGAACAGGTGCCAGAAAGGCTATGGACTACTAACCCCCATGTTGTAGGGCTCTTACGAGGTGTGACCACAGTACACATAACATTAAATCGGGAGCAGTACTACCCCAAGTGGAACAGTATCCACTCTCCAGGGAGACAGAAGAGGGAATTAGGGATACCATCAGTGCCCTCCTCAACCAAGGTATAATAGTACCATCTACCTCTCCATGTAACGCAGCTTTCGAGGGGATTGTGTCCTCCGACGTATTCCACATCTATGTCGGTAATCACCACAGCTGTGCTGCTTCGGAAAAATGTTCGGCGTCGATGACATCAATACGCCCCTTAGAGGACCTCCTCCGACGGCCGATGTCACCGGATGTTATATGTAGGACACCCGTAGCCTCAGTTCCGTTTTTTCCACGAACGTGTTCGCTTCAGAATCTCGGCGCGCCTCGGTTCTTCTCCTGTTGCATCGGTTCTTCTAACTTGGTTATTGTGAAAATATGTCTTTGTCTTCTTCTACCCCGCGGTCGGGTTTCAAGAAGTGCTGGGACTGTGGTTTCAAGATGTCCCTTACAGACCCGCACGATGTCTGCCTGTGGTTCCTTGGCGAGAGCCATGCTACCGATGACTGTGATGGATGCCAGTCTTTGACGTCGAAGGCCTTGCGGGAGCGGAAGAAGTTATCTGCAGGTAGGGTTTCCAAACCCCGGAAGTCAAAATCCGCTGGGCTTTCGACCAACGATTTGAGTGGCGACTCTCCGTGTCGGCGGAAGTCCAGAGGGGTCTCGGTCCTGGAGTGTTTCCCGCCATTCCTCTGCCTCTTCTAGGCACTCGCGGAAGCACCGTCACGGTCGCCTTCCCCGTCCCCGTCCTCGTCCGAGGACTCCGCCAGACGGTGGGTAGCTTGTCGCAACAAACATTCATCTCCAGCGGAATGGGACGCATTTCATAAGGAGAAGATGGTGATTTTCGAATCACAGGGCTTCGTTCCAACCGCGCCTTCGAGAGATGCCGGTAAGGAACACGCTAGGGCCACCGCTCGCACGCCTTCGGGATCGAGTAGTCGGCGCGATCATCAGGAGCCGTTGAGGTCCCAATTGGACAAGGTAGAACGCTCTAGCCATGCCCGCTCCAGTTCCCGGTCCTCGACGCCCTTGAGACTGTTGGAGCCTGTCAAGCCTTCTAAGAAGGCATCAGCGCCATGTCCGTCGAGGGACTCTCTCGAGGCTCCGGGTCCGAGGAAGTCATCGGCGCTGAGGCCGTTGAAGGACGCGTTAGGGGCTCCAGCCTCAAAGCCGTTGTCGAAGTCATCGGCGCCTCACTCGACGCCGATTCCGTCGGCGCCCTCAACGCCTTTTGTGAAGGCTTTACCGGAGGACGGTGGAAACTCCCGAGGAAGTCCCTGAGTAAATCAGTGAGGCCTTTGTTTGAGCCTTTTTCTGTGCCCTCATCCAGGGATTTATTCCAGCCTTTGGATTATATCTCAGAGGTGGATGAAGGGGCTGATGTTGAGGGGTTTGTTCCTCATGAGGTTCCTGACGAACTGTTGTCTGGTCATAGCCAGATGGAAGACCTGCGTCAAACCTTGCATGACGCCAGTGGTCTGGACACCTCCCCGGAGGTTGAGTTTGGCAGGCCTGAGCCTGGTACACAAGCCGAGTCTTCGTACAGGCGTCCCATGGTCTGCTCCACCTGTGGATTTTCTGCAGGATGACCTGACAGATATGTTGGACCAAGGTCCTTCCACTGACCCGGTGCTGCCATTTCATATGGCCTTACAAAAAAGGGTAGCGGCGGCTTGGACTGCTCCAGAGAGTCTCCCGGCAGTGAATAAGTCGCTACCGAAAAATACCGTCCAGCCAATGGTGACCCTGTCTACTTGTCTGCGCACCCCACTCCGGAGAGTTTGGTGGTGCAGGCGGCTACGGCCCCAGCAAAGCAGGCTGCATACCCACCATCCCTCCGGATAGGGACGACCAGCGCTTTGACGGTTGGCCGAAGAAAGTGTTTTCATCTGGGGTTATGGCTTTAAAGGCAGCCCACTCTGTTTGAGCCTTGGCAAGATTCACTCACTCTGTGGAATTGTTTATCTTTGGCGGCTAAACATTTTCCCGAAGGAGAGGAACAGGATGGTTTTCTTGCCCTCGTTCAGGATGGCAAGGATGCCATGTGTGAATCCGTTCAGTCTGGTCTGAACGTGGCAGACTGTGTCAGCCGGTCCATGGCGGCAAGCACTGTGATGCGCAGGTTTGTGTCGTTGCGGAAGTCGGGTTTGCCCCTGATGTACAGTCCCGGCTTCTCAACATGCCATTTGATGGTGATATCTTTTTGGCAGCAAAGCTGACGAGAGCCTTGAGAGGTTGCAGACCTCCAAAGCTGCAGCAAAGTCATTGAGCGCTGCAGTATGTCAACCTCTGCCTTTTTGTCCTAGGGGACAGCAATGGAGGGGAGGTTCCTTTTGATACTACTCTTCCTCTGGTAGATCGAGGGGAGCTGCCAGTCAAAGGGGCCAACGTAGGAGTACCAGAGGTGGAAAGCTTCCGCTCAGTCATGAGGCCATGTCCCATGGTTCGCCGAAGGCTGGAGCAGCATCTTGTAGAATGGCGTGCCATTACTTCAGATGTGTGGGTTCTGGAGATCATAACCCAGGGCTACTGTCTTCCTTTCCGTCAGAGGCCTCACGACAATCCACCGGGAAGCTCTCTTTGAAGAGTCCAGATCCGTTCCTTGCGCAGGAAATCAAATCCCTGCTGGAGAAAGGTGCCCTAGAACTGGTGTCTGTAGCGGAGAGGAACAAGGGATGGTATTCCCCATATTTTTTGATCCCGAAAAAAGACGGGGGATTGAGACCCATCATGGACTTGCGTGGTTTGAACAAGCTCCTCAGGAAGGACAAGTTCAAGATGGTTACTCTCTCTCAAGCCCTCCCGGCTCTTCAACTTCAGGACGGGTTGGTGTCTCTCGACCTCAAGGATGCTTACTTTCATGTGCCGATTCATCCCAAGCACAGGAAATACCTGAGGTTCGTGGTTGGTGACTCGCAGTTTCGGGTCCTGCCGTTCAGATTGACCTCCGCCCTGAGGGTCTTCACCAAGCTAATGGTGGTGGTGGCAGCGTATCTCAGGAAAGGGGGGGATTCACGTCTACCCCTACCTGGACGATTGGTTGATCAGGGCGCGCTCTCCCGAGCAAGTCCTGGATCATCTGTCAGTCACCTGCCACTCCATTCACAATCTGGGCTTCTCCCTCAACTTAAAGAAGTTCCACTTGACACCTACCCAGCGGCTCCAGTACATCGGAGCAGTGTTAAGCTCACCTGGTATCCACAGGGACGCCACCCAGCCGGGTTACTCGCTGGTATGCTTCTCAGCTTTGCCCTGATGTGGTCTGCGGGGAAGGTTCTGCCTGAAAATACAGGAGGACTGTGTTCAAGACTGACCGACTGGGGTAAGTATCCTCCCTCCACCCCCGTATGCTTTCAGTCCCTCTGGCGCCCTCTCCTCCCCTTGTGGTAGAATTAGGCGTGCTCTCCGTCTTGCCTTCTTTGCAGGGGCGCGTTGTCTTTCATGGGCGAGTGCGATCCAGTTACTTCACTGACGCCGGCCCGTTTGATATTGTTCAGGTAGGTCTTATTGCTGTTCTTTAGTTTTGTTGCTATCCTGCATGCCTTTCTTTGTTTAAAATGTCTCTTTTTTTTCTCCCTTAGGTGTGCGTAGCTTCTGCGCGGTGAACTGGCTTGGTTGAGCCCCGCTGGTAAATGATGGCGCATTAAGAGTGCTATGATGCGGTAAGTAGCGCTATGCGCAGCGCTGCAAAGTCTTGCCTTTGCTAACCTGTGTTTTTCTTCCTTGTAGGTTGTAGTGTTCTTCAGCGCAAGTGGAATGTCCAGAGTGGTGCCAGCCGAGAGGCGACCAGCCAGTAAGCCTTTTGAGCAGTTCGTAATTTGTAAATGTCTCTACAGCTTTCTTTAATGTTGCCTCTATCTTCCTCTTTCAGGTCGTTCTGTCCGGGAGGCGTGCAGATTCGAGGAAGATGTTCTGAGTAGCTGCGAGTGTTTTAAAGATGAAGACTGCAGGTAAGATGCTGCTGCTAAGGATGTTCCGTTTGTCTCCTTGCAGGTTCTGCTTCTCCGAGGTTCGAGGGAATAGCTGGACACGGTGAGCTTCATGTTGCAAGCTGCAAAGTAACACGAAGCATGTTCTGCAGTCAGGGTGTGGTTTATATAGCCCAGGTAAAGTAGTACCAGGGAAAGTAGTTCCAGGCCTGCCACACCCAAAACACTAGACCATAGCTTGGTTCTTAGTGAACCAAGCTATGTGGTTGTCTCCATGTTGGCTGGCAATACAATAAAGTAGTTCCCAAGCATATTGTTGTTCATGGTGTATGAGCCTGGCGCCATTGGCGCCAGGACTGGCCCCATGAGGGCTTTTGAAGTGGATGCCAGGCTCTAGAGGCCCGAGTCCTGACTCCACCTGGCCAATGGGTTTGTCAGAGGGGGTTTTGGGCAAGGGTCGTGACAAGCGGTGCTCGACACATCCTTGGGGCAGTGTTCGCCTCCCCAGGTGAGGGCTCATCGCATTCTGCAGATGGTGGACAAGTTTCAACATGTCCAGAGTCTCCCGGCGTTCGAGTTTTTGAGGTTGCTCGACCTCATGGCATCCTGCATTCTACTGGTGCCAGAGGCCAGGCTGCAGATGAGATCTCTGCAGTGGGCTCTCAAGATCCAATGGTTGCAGTCCTCTGGCAGGATGTCAGATCCCGTTCAGGTGCCGCCCTCGGTCGCCCAGGATATTCTGTGGTGGGCCGTCGAAGGCAATCTGATGAAGGGGGCTCCGTTTTGGCTACCCTGGCCGGAGGTAATGATCATGACCAACGCATCCCTCACGGGATGGGGAGCTCGTGCCAACGAGTTGACAGTCAGCAGTCGTTGGTCTCCGTCGGAGTCCAGACTCCATATTAATCTGTTGGAGCTGAGGGCCATCAGGTTAGCCCTGAAGGCTCTTCTGCTGTCTGTGCAGGGGAAGAGTGTCCTGATTATGACGGACAATACAATGGCCATGCACTACCTCAACAAAAAGGGGGTGGGGGCAGGGTATCTCCCACTGTGCAGAGAGGCGATGCAGCTCTGGTCCTGGGCCATCCAGCAGGAAATTTCGATCTCGGCAGTTCATCTGGCCGGAGACGAAAAAACGCAGCGGTGGACGCTCTGAGCAGGTAGAGCACGGTCTCTCACGAGTCGGAGCTGGCTCAGGAAGTTCTTTTGGAGATCTTCGCCCGTTGGGGAACCCCACAAGTAGATCTTTTCACCACCAGTGTCAACCGGAAGTGCGAAAGATTCTGCTCGCAGGAATTTCCTCCAAGAGGAGCCTTGGGGAATGTGTTCATAGTGGAGTGGTCCTTCCCACGGCTGTATGCGTTTCCTCCAGTCCCCGTCATTCCAAAAGTGTTGCACAGGTTACAGAAGTTTGGTTCCCGAATGATCCTCATTGCTCCGGCATGGGCCAGGAGAGCGTGGTACCCGGACCTTCTCGACATGTCCATCTGCCCGCCATGCCGTCTTCCCTACCGAGACGATCTGCTCTCACGGGAGGGGGGGGGTCGGGTTCTCCATCCAGAGGTCAAGTCTCTCAGCCTTCATGCTTGACATCTGAAAGGCTGAGGTATAAGGATTGGGACCTCCCTGAAGACGTGATGGTGTTGCTTTCAGCCAGAAAGCCCGCAACAAAGTCCCTGTACCGTTGCCGTTGGAGAAAGTTCTGCGACTGAAAAGGATCCACATTCTGTACCCTGCAACAGTGTTCAATTCCTGTGGTTCTGCCTTTTTTTTTCTTTGATTAGCCCACAAGGGCCTGCAAGTGGGTACCATTAAGGGTTACCTGGCGGCACTGTCCATATTTAAGCGCTCGTCTGAGGATTGTTCTTATTTTAAGATTCCTTTGATTTCTCAGTTTCTGAAAGGGCTAACCAATGTGTTTCCTCCGTCACCTTTCCAGATGCCCAGTTGGGATTTGGACTTAGTTTTAAAGTTCCTGATGGGAGCTCCGTTTGAGCTCTTACATTCTTGTCCATTGAGACTGTTGTCGTTTAAGACTGTCTTTTTAGTTGCGGTTACTTCCGCTCGCACAGTGAGTCGCAGGCACTCTCCGCCAAGCCACCTTTCACGGTGTTCCATAAGGACAGGGTTGTTCTTAGGGTTCGTCCTTCTTTTCTTCTGAAGGTTGTGTCGGAATTTCATTTGAGCCAGAAGGTAGTTCTTCCGGCGTTCTATTGTTCTCCACATACTGGTAAGAAAGAGGAGAGGCTCCATAGGTAGGATCCTAGGAGAGCTTTAAGTTTCTACATCTCACGCATATCCCGGGTCAGAGTGGACAATCAGCTATTTGTGGGATATGCTGGAAGGCATTTGGGTCAAGCTGTTTCTAAGCAGACCTTGTCCCGTTGGATCATCTTGACAATCTCTGAATGCTACCATCTGGCGGGTAAGGACCCTCCGGCGGGCTTACAGGCTCATTCTACTAAGGGTGTGGCTGCCTCTACTGCTCTGCAGAGGGGTGTTCCCATTCGTAATATCTCCCTGGATTCTATCCATGGGCAAGATTTGGCCTTTGGTAAGGCGGTCCTCTATTCGCAATTTGATTGGGCATTCTAAAATTCTAAATTCTTTTCCCACCTCCATACGTTGGTACTGCTTTGGGAGTATGTCATAGATGTGGAATACGTCGGAGGACACAATCCCCTCAAAGAACAAGTTACTTTCTTACCTGGTAACGTTCTTTCGATGGGATGTTCCTCTGATGTATTCCACATCGCACCCTCCAAGCCTAACCCTCTACAAAATTTCTTATGTGATTGCAGCTTCCGTTTCCGCAAGGCTTTCTGTAGTCATAATGGCAGAAGATTGGTACCACACGTTCTGGGGAAAAAACTACCACTGAGGCTACGTGCGTCCTACATATAACATCCAGTGACATCGGCCGTCGGAGGAGGTCGTCGAAGGGGCGTATCGACGCAGGACGCAGAAAAAATTTCTGAAGCAGCACAGCTGTGGTGATTACTGTTATAGATGTGGAATACGTCAGAGGAATATCCCATCGAAAGAACGTTACCAGGTAAGAAAGTAACTTGTTGATCTATCCTGTCAAAAAGGCAATGGGGGCAAGTGGAGAATGATCCAGGATGTGCACCCCCTACATGATGTGGTACAACAAGAGTTTCCTGTGGTTCCTAACCGTGCCACAATTTGTCAAGCATTCCCAAAGAGGCAACACATGTCACAGTAGTCAACCGAAAAAATGCCTTTTTCTCAATACCATTACACCCAGACTCGCAGTACCTCACTGCTTTTACACACGTGGGGGAGGAGGTTCGAACACATGAGATTGCCTCAAAGGTACTGTGAGGGCCCCAGTATTTTCAACAGAATACTCCACGCAGATTTGGGTAAGATTGAAGTATCCAGCACGATCATCCAGTATGTGGACGACCTGCTGGTATGCAGTGCCAATGAGCAGCACTGCAGGCAAGATGCCATTACACTCCTACGGCTTCTGGCTTGCAAGGGGTACAAGGTTGACAAGACAAAACTGCAGTTCTGTCTACAAGAGGTTTTATACCTAGAACAGTTAATATTAATTAATGGTAAAGAAATAAACCTGACCGCGCTGCCTCTGTGCGCACCACACCACAGCCCCTGACAGTAAAAGAGAGGCAGAAGTTCCTAGAGTTTTGCAACTTTTGCAGGGCATGGATACTCGATTATGCAGCATATACACAGCCATTCTTACAGGGCCTCAAAAAAGCACAAAAGTCTGACAATAAAGTAGTGTGGACTGAAGAAATGCTAGGAAGTTTCAGTGACCTCAACGAATTGATTTCAACTGCTCCTTTGCTTGTGACCCCCGATTATACACAGGAATTCTTCTTATTCTCACACTGTAACGGCCAGTTTATGACTGCCATTAACCTGTTACAGTGGCATGTTCCACTCAATGATGCAGGGGCAGTTTGCTTGCAAACGGGCACTTGCAGCATAGACGTTTGCAATTGAGAAAAGTTCTACCATTGTGATGGGTTGTTCAGTTACACGCTACGTGGAACATGCTGTTTTTGCAATTTTGGAGGGATCAACATCTACTCTACCCAATTCTCTCCAGCCCAAATATCCATATTGTACGGTGCAAAACAATGAATACTGCAACATTTATAACAGAAATTTGCACGGATGAAGACTTGGCCAGAGATGACTGTTTGACGTAAGGGGGGAAGACCGCCCACTTGAGGGGGGAGGGGGTTCTCTTCGTTGATGGTTCAGCAGCAATTGACCAGGACATGGGCCTCAGACATACTGTAGCATCAGTGGTGCACCTGGTAGAGGGTGAATATGAAACATTGATCCAAAAAAGACTACCGATGCATTTTCAGCGCAGGCAGCAGAGCTCATAGCACTTATTGAAGCGCTACAAGCCTCGCAGGGGTGTCACTTGACCATTTACTCTGACTCGGCATACGTCACTACAACAGTGCATGCTGGTATCTCACAATGGAAAAGGAGGGCAGACGCATTTCCAATACAGCAGGATGCCTTTTTGGATACATTGATTTTTGCACTGCTGCAACCTTCTGTAGTGGCTGTTGTCAAGTGTGCCGCCCACAATAACAATACTGATGAGATGTCAACTCGGAAACGCTGCTGCAGACACAGTTGCCAAAATTGCAGCATATCTCCCAGTGCCCACACCTGCAGAATACATTATCACCCCCACCACTGACCACATGGCTTCTCCATACAATCCTCTACCCACAGCACAGATAATTGAATTACAAGGAAGGGCCCCAGAGGAGGAAAAGGGGTGGTCTGTCAAAAGTGGGTGCAACCAATCTCCCACTGATTTACTATGGAGACAAGAATGCACTAGGAAAACGGTAATGCCACACAAACTGCTAAAAGCACCAGCTGCGCCATCCCTCACACCGTTATAAACGCCACATCACTGATGATATCCAAGAGGATTGGTTTGTTCCAAACCTCCAGGAACGTTTAGCAAGCATAGTCATTCGATGCAACATGTGCCAGAGTTTCAGTACAGGAGTGACATTGCGTGTACTGAGAGGCACCCTGCCCCACCGCACTGGGACGTTCCACGAGCTGCATATTGACTACGTGGACATGGGCGAGAGGTGTAATGGGTCCAATACTTGATTCCTGTCATCTGCCCCTTCTCACGATGGGTGGATGGGGGCCCTTGTGCATATGCCAAGTGTGCAGCAACATTTTTGGTCCACAAAGTATTCCCCCGATGGGGTGTGTGTGATGTGTTAAGGTCAGATAATGGTACACACTTTTTTAATGAGTTTTTTTTAAGGAGCTGACTACTACTTGCCATTAAGCACTGAATGTGTAGGATTTACCACCCCCAAGAAAATGGGCTTGTGGAGAGGATCAACGGCCTCCTCAAAATTAAATTGTCCAAGCTGTGCAACACATTAAAGAAAAACTGTGTTCACTTCTAACCCATGGCACTTTTTAGTTTACGCACAAAGCCCAGCAAAGACCACCACTTATCACCCTATGAAGTGGTAACAGGCCGATGCATGCATACTCCCCTGTCCCCCAGTTAGGAGGGCGTCCGATGCCCATTGGGCAGCAGCTGTTTTAGGTGAGGAATTCAAAGACTATTTGACCACCCTAACACAAGCAATAAAATGTTTCCCGACAGATTGCACCAGCACGATCAGAGGATGCACCAGACACCACACGTGTGTCCACCACTGACTCCCAACCCACCCAACTGCTGCTGGCGTAAGTACTTATCTACGTGTGGTCCTTCGTCCGTAGGTGGGACAGCCCCAGGTTTAATGGACCATTTGAGGTAGTTTTCTCTACTCCCCTTGCGGTTAAGGTGAAGCAGGTCTGTTATTGGATTTACCTATCTGAATTTCAAGAAGCACCCCCACACATTGCTCCAGCACCCTGAAAGACTAGTGCTGTTTATCTACTCATTTTCCTTTTCACTGCCAGCATACAAATTTGTATTGGCCCCAACCTGTGCGCACGCACAGCTGCGAAAGAAAGTTCTTGCACAGGAGGCGCTCTCTTGCAACCTCTCTCTCTCTTCTAGCTCTCTCCATCTCTATCTTTGTTTGCATGTTTTTTGCCTTTCAGATACTGACAAAGATAAACCAGCGCTCTAAAACCACTCCTTATTTGTTAGAAAGCATTATAATTGTAGTACTGTATCCAGATTTGTGTATTCTTACATGTGTGCAATGCATTTTATAGCAGGTATATTCACTATTTTAATGTTTATTTTAGGGATTTATTTAGGAGCTTCTTTTTTATTAGAGGGGCATATAAAAGAGTGGGAGAACATTTTACAATTCCACTGTATGTAATAGGTCAAATGAACACCCCAATGAAACTGGATATGCGCTGTCCCCAATGCCCAACGTTGCACATCAACATGGCTATAATTCTCTCTATAATTCTTTACATGTTAACAATACACGCACTGGATTGTTAGAATATATTATTAGGTCCCTACTATTTTCAAGGTTCCCCAATGCTTTCCAAAAGACAAACCTTACTGATGTAAATAATATTAGTGGTGTTATTAGAGGCTGGCTGCTCATTTTCCGTCGTGAGCACCAGGTGAGTGAGACTGCCTTTGGCGACCATCCTGGGCCTGCTTTTGCCATTTTATGAGCCTGTGTTGCCCATGTCTCGGCCTTTGATTAGGTCACGTTTTTGTGTCCGGCTTTTTCAACTATTTACTTATATAGATTGCTGAAATGTGACTGTTACTTGTTTTTACTGTAACTGATTAAATACACAAGTCACTGAAGGTGAAGGATTTGTTCACAAATAGCACTATGAACCATTGAGTTCTTGTTGCATGGATTAAGAATCCTATCCTTGGCATAAACCATACCAAGTACTCTGTTTTAAAGTTAAGAATATAAACAGAATAAGACCATTAATAAATACTGGTTGATTTGGAAATTAACCTGTTGTGTTCTTTTGTTGAGCATTGTTGAAAATAATGTGTATGGTGCACTAACATCGCCTAACTGTGTACCCCTCATGACAAAGACTTAAGTTTGTTTTGCCAAATTGATAGGAAAACAGCAAAATACCAAGGGAAGGACACCCCCCTCTGTATCAATAGCCCGTGTCTCGGCATGCACGCTGTAGCTTCCTTGGTTCCTCTCCTTCCTCCCGCCTCCCAGCCCACCCTGCTTGCCTGATTGGTCCTTTTTTGAGGCACCTTACTCTGTGTATCCACCGTGATTCCACCTGGCTGCTCATTTTCCATCATGAGCAACAGGTGAGTGAGACTGTCTTTGGCAACCCTTCACCATCATGCCTGTTAGTATTAGATCCCTTGCATAAACTATGACATCACTCCTACCCCAGCCAGGTCTCACAGAGCCCATGAAATCCTCCATTGTTCTAGAAGTTACAGGCCCCCGCACCCAGGGAAGAATGCACCCTGCAAGGTCATGAGAAGGGAGCAGTGCGCCTCTTAGCAGTACCATCCAGTGGGACAGATAGAAAGGCATTCCTGCCCCCAACGATCCCCAAACGAGAAATACAGCTTTGCAGTGCTTTTATCTGAGACCCCTGCATGCCACAGGACCATCCAAACACAGACCATGAACCATAAACCTTTTTACACCTCTTGATTGATCACTAAGATCAGAAGGCAAGGCTATTGTGCCTTCACAAATGGGTCATGTGATTTGTGCAGCGAGGTGGAGGTTGGTGGCAATTATAGCCCAAAATGTAGGTGGAAGATCGTGGGAGTTGCTGATCGGCTGGGAAATGAGGGGAGCATGTGAGTTGGTGTGTCCTCAGCCCTCCCTCCAAGCTCATCTCTGTATCTGCCAGGTGCACAGTTAAAAAGATAAAATAACATTGTTTGTGTTAGTAGCCAATTAATTGTTAGGCCAACTTCCCTGCGGATCACGAGCCCAGCAGTACCCACGTGGATGGAGATGGACAGATGAAGATGGACCAATGGCCTGGCATCCCATATGGAGCAGGCCCTACATGTATAGAGCTCTTACAATTAGGACTGTAGAAATGTACTATATGTAATTGCTTCATCAGTGACATTTGTGCTTCTAATGTGCTGCACGTGCCTACGGAACACAGAACGTTTGGTGGAAGCAGAGTTCTTTGCTGATGTACTCCTATTTTGTAGTAATAAGCACTTGTTATCCTTGCAAGCAGTGTCTTGGGCCTTTTTCCCTAGCAGGTTGTATTTTCTCTGGAGCGAGTATGCAGGGGCGTGCCTACAGGCCACAAGGTCCACCACTAATGTTCCCTCTAAGCTGTGAGCAAGTGCACTTGCCCAGTTTCCTTCTGGGTGCTGCTCAGAAGAATTTTAGTAGTGCACACAGACAATTCCCACTTATTCAAAAGGATTTAACAAGGCACAAGCCATAGCAGGTTCCCAATACTTTCTTTCAAAATAAATCTAAATTATACTAGCTAGTCTTGATATTTTGGTCTAGCCACATTACCCAACTATGCAAGCTTGACCTTTAAAACCTAAAATAGAATACACCTACAAGAGATTAAAAAGAAAATGAAAAAGTGGCTCCATAAACAGAATATAACCAAGGTATGCCTGCACACATTAACAAAATTATCTTTGTTCCCACCCATGACTCCTATACTGGACTCTACGATGCTTATATCCTGTGACTCGAACATCTGCCCCAGATCACGTTCAGATATTACCAGACAACTTTGACTCTGCCTACCTTGGCCCTGCGAAAGGTTACCAGACTTGTACCTGCATCCACTTATTTTATGTTTGTTATAATATGAATAGGGTTTCTTGTTTTAGAGGTTTGTTTTTTTTTACTTCCGGGGGTGTTTTCAAAAAGCTTCAGAATCTGGGTTTATCAGTGGTTTCCTGTTCGTCGACTTCAAAAAATCATGGACAACTGTGTTTTACAGTGTAAACACACAAATATTCCTATATTGTTTCATTGTGTGTATATTAGAGCACGATGTTATGAACACTTTCCGGAGTTTAAAGATGAATGTGCTAATCCAGTAATATCTAACGTTTCTAGTCAAAATTATTGTAGTAAATTATTTAATACTTTTGTCAGGGACTCTTTGCCCATCCTTGCCCTTTCATTTCTTCCCATGAAGACTTTGATTTGGGGAAAACGACCTTTCCTCATTGTAGAGACTTCTAATTTTAGCAGATAAGGCATAGTGTGATAAAAGGATTTGGCCGGGAGCATACACTTTGGTGAAGATAAGGATTATTTTGACTGTCAAAAGAAATAAACTCCAAGCAGATAATAACTGTTTATCAAGTGCTGCTCACTGCCAAATGAGAAGGGAGTCTCATTAATGTACCCCCTGAGGCTTGATTGCAGGGTAAGCAAGCCAAAACTGTTGCCGGGTGTAGGACTATCGGGGATCCTATAGCAGAATGTTGCAAAGACAACTCAGCAGGTTAGATGATTGTTACTGAGATTTTATACGTTTACACCTTCCTGTAAATCATATGGCTTTTTCCTATTCCTGCTGCAACATGTGCTGTAAAATGTGCTGTTTTGTCTGGGGATAAGCACATCTCTCTTGCTTCACTCTGTGTGGGAACTTTTATCCCCACAGCGTGTTTTTGAATAAGGTCCAGGGAAAGGAGGGGATGCAATAGGAGTAAGCAAAGAAGCATACATGGAGGTGAGGGGGGAGTAGGGGCCTTTTGCCCATTGTCTGCCAAGCCCCCTCTCCAGCCAACCCTTCAAACTCAAACTTCCTCCCATCCCTGCTCATACTAAGGCACCACTGGGATAGGGGGAACATTGTTTTACAGTTTAAACCTAGGAGGCACTTTTTCTTCGAGAGGGTGTTTGTCCGGTGTTTATCGCATTTCACTGAAAACAGGAAAGCCTAAATATGAATGACATTAAAGCACAAGAATTTCTCTTCCTCATGGTGGCTTACCAAAAGCGTCACCCAGATATGTAACCCAACTGTCCGCTCAAATATCGGATACTGACTGTAAGTAAGTAGGCTACTGGGATATGTAACCTCATACCATTCTTTCTATTCTTTGTACATATGTCACATGTACACTTTGTAGCGGCCCCCTTGCTAGTTAACGCATTCTAAAACTCAAATATTTATTTGCCCTCTAATAATTTTGAGTGGCCAGATGTCATACTCGGTGTCTCCTATTTTAGTATTGCTAACCTAACTCTATAAGTGGAGAGCAGCATTGTAATATCATTTACTTGGCCTGCAAGGGATAATGGGTAGGGGCTATTATTGGCATTATTTGTAAAGTATTAGGGCATCGGATATTCAGATAACGAGAATACTTTACAGACAATCTGCAATCGTTCCCAGTTTTCAGAGTTCAATGGAGCATAGCCCTTAACAAATTATATGGTAGCTCGCTGCTATACAAAAACGGGTTCACTGAGCATCAACATAATCCTACCCAGCAATTTAAAGGTGGTGTATGTTGCAAACAATCTTTATGTACTTCATCATAATTGTGCACATGCATATTCATGCCATTTTCTTAAACTGCACATAATATCACAGTGAGGCTTTAAATATTTTTTGCTTGTAAAGTATTGTGGGTATGCAAATATCGCAGCAAGTATTTTACTGCTACAATCCCTCACTTTTTAGAGAACCTTGTCTACTAGTATTGGAAAAATCTATGTGATCACTGTGTCACCTGTAATTCCGCTGACGAAAATGTCGACCATTACGGCGCAGCGGAGTGATCAGATAGATCACTGTGGCCCGCATCCCCCTACCCCGCCCTCCCGGCCACTTACTTTAACAGAAGTGTGCCGCTGCCTTTCCTTGATCCCTGCAGCGCGGTTCCCACCAATTTACGTGGGTCAATGCCGGCGCTGCTGGGTCCTTTTTCTGTTTTTACTTTTTTGTCCCCACACTGTCCATTTAGGGGCACCTTTGCAACCCCTGACCCCCATTACCACGACTAAGAGGAGGAGGGGACACCCATGTGACTTCCCTTAGTCACAGTAATGGTGGTCAGCATTTTTTTTATTGCGTAGTTTCGTACCAGGCAACATAGTGTTGTCTCAGTAATGGTACGATTCTGTATTGGAGGCTAGCACAGGAGTCTGGGAAGGGTACCGGTGAAAGGGCACAGGAGAAGACTCTTTTGGGTTGAAAAACAAATTGGTAACTTTCAAAAATCAAATCAGATGTTTGGCAGTACGGTACAGTAAAGAAAATCTGAATTTTCTTTTATTTTTTTTGGCTAAAGGATAGGAAACTCTAGTAACAATCTAGGAATCTGCACCTTCTGTTGCTTTCTTTTTTTAAAAATGTTTTATTTTGATTTAGCTGAATTAAATCAACCTTTCAAAAATTATGCTAAAAAAGAATATTTAACAAATGTACATGCATGTTACAATAAAATGTAAAATAAAAATGAAACCATCATTGATCATAACAAATTTGTATAAAATCATCAACAAATAATTTTCTAATATTTGAATCTATGTCAGGATGGACAAGTATAAGTGATCCATTTATCCAACTCATTGTCTCACTTCACTTTGTCTTCCAACCTGAGACTTTTCAGAAAATTGATTGCTGCTATCTGAATTAGCATATACAAGGAACATAGAATCAAGGACCAACATTGGTCGTGAGTTACCCCTCCTAACTGTGTGCAGTGTGGTCCAAAATGTACCTCTCTGATATTCTTTAACTCCACACACTCAGTTATTAGGTGTTCTAAAGTTTCTTTTACATCAGATTTCAGGCAAAATCGACATTGAGATTGTTCGAGGTCAACATTTTTTGCTTTGCTTGCACATCTTTTGTTAGCCACAAATTAAAGCGCATACGCAGTATAGCCGCTCAGCATCCTACAGAAGGTGCTTTTACTAGATATGTTGCAAGTGTACAAACTTTTCTTTGGCAGAAACCTACGTAGATCCCCATCTCCATACTGCAAACATATTTCCATCGTCTTTATTCAATCTGCACTATATATCGTGGTCTTGGCTTTGTCCGGGTTAGTCAATAACATTTCAATGGAAACCTCAGCATCAACTAACACATGATAGATCTTATTTGTCCAAGAAGTGACATAATCATGATCAGTTGAAAATGCATATTTGGCTAATGTTTTAAGAATAACATTTAACTCTGTTGATATTAGGCACTTTCTGAACAAGGCGCATAATCGCCAGTGATAGAGCGCGTGGAGTGAAACAAGACCTAGTTCATATCTGACCCAGGCTATCGGAGTACACTGCGGTAGATGTAAAAACAAATTCCAAAATGTTGCTTCCCATTTATTAAATTCAAAATGTGTCTTAACTGGTAATGTTTCAAGACCGTATAATAAGCATGGCACAGCTTTCTGATTCCAGTGGTTCAATGCCGGCTTGATGGAAAATTTGCCAAATCGATGCATGATAATTTTCGTTTGGGAGATGGCTGTCGCTAGTTTACACTCCACGTGCTCGAGCAAGCCCATAGCATGCAACTTGCTTTCAACCATTGTGCCCAAATTGGTGTATTGTGGGACTATCAGAAGAGGACTCTGGTTAATCGACCATGCAAATGATGTATGTCCGGATTTTTTGGGTGAATATATGATGATTTGAGTGTTTTCTGTATTTATCTTCAATTCATTCAATTGAATGTACTCATTGAATGCCGTTAGTAGTCTTTGCAATCCTGTTTGTGTTTTTGAGATTAATACCAAATCATCAGCGTACATCAAAGCTCTGTTTTGCCTGTCAATGAATTTAGGAGAGTCTGAGACCACATTCTTGAAAACAAACCTAGCCTCATGAATGAAGTAGTTGAAAACTGCTGATGCTAATAAGTATTCTTGCTTTAGTCCACGAGCTGTGGCGATTGCATCCGACAATGCTCCTTCCAGTGTTAACCGAATATGAATGGAACTCTGAGTGCAATGCTTGGATGATGTCAGACAATGTGGCTGGACATTGATCTCTGGTCAGTTTAGACAGTAACATTACACGTGAGATGGAATCGAACGCGGCATGGAGGTCTACAAATGCAAAATAGACTGCTTGCTTTGTTGCTTGGCATCGTTCTTTGATGGCATTCAGGCACATTAGGTTGATGTTTGTTCCCATGCCAGCAACAAAGCCGGTCTGTTGAGGGTCTCACAAGTCATGTTCCAATGTCCAGGCGTTGAAGTCGCGCAAAATCAACTTTGTGAAGATTTTACCCGGTGCATCTAGCAAAGGGACGGTAATTCTGGGGGAAGAGTGCAATTTCCCTTCTTGTAAACGGGTACCATTACCAACGTCTTCCATGATGGGGAAACTGCGCAATTTCATGACTGCTCTAAAGAGGGTATCAAGGAGCAGAGCAGTACCCATTCAAGTGGATTTGCTTTCAGCATTGCATTATTTAGACCGTCTGGGCTGGCGGCCCTAGATGAACTGGCCTGCATTATTAGCTCTTGAATAGTGCTAGGAGAAAATTCTACCTGCCAAGCTGTCAATGAAAGCTGGGTATACTGCAACTTATCATATTGTTCATCAGCATAGAGGTCAGTGTAATGCTTGGATCCACTGCTGTTCATTCACCCCATTAAGCTGGGCATCTGCTTGATTGTTACAGGAGTGATTGTAAGGAGTTGCCACATTGCGGCTGAGTTTTTATTCGCCATGGCAGTCATGTTTTCGCTGTCTCTTTGGAACATGAGTGATTTTCTACTTCGCAGCCAGTTTTTATAACAGCATTTGGCAGTTTTCAGATCTTGGCAGCATGTTTGTAGTTGTGCTGCTATTATATCTTTCTTCATTTACACTGCAACTCTGCATCAAAAACATTATTATGTTGGATCCTATTCTTGTGTGTTATACTAATGGTGTTTGAGAATGGCACCAGAAGATCAGTATATTTTGTCGAAAGACTGGTCAAGTCATGTTTCTCGACAGCTCGCCTATAGGCTGCAAGGTTAGTGGCATTCCATCTCAGCCTGGTCCTTGATGAATTAACCACAAGAGCCTGGCTGGAATCATGTTTTCTTCTGTGTATCTGCTTCCAGGCAATTTGCAAGGATAGTAATTTGTGATCACTATGATCTTGTCCGCATACCTATAATGTCTGTATATGCTGATGATCGTTCACATATATATATATATATATATAGTCGATGATACTGGTACTGTTTCCCCTATGCCAAGTGTGCTGTGGGGGAAGATCGCCATGAACGGCGCCATTTACCATATTGAAATTGCGCTCTTCCATGAATGAACTCCATCTGATCACATCTTTAGATACACGCTTCTGATTCAAGCAATCAAGATTCAAATCCCCCATAATAATGGTATGGGAGATGAGGGGAGTCATGCACACCAAATCAAGAATTCTGGTGAGGCCGCGATAAATGGCTTCTTCAACCATGCCGGCCGTATTGCGGTAGACGTTTACCAGAGCTATTGTTTGATGTTCGCTAGTAATTTTAACTAGCTGAATGTTCGCACTCCCTGAGGCCCATGCTGAAATTGTAAGGCCCATTTTCATGTTGACCACCACCAAAAGGCCTGAAGAGGCTCTGCCGTTACTCGTGATGGCTGGCATTAATACAATTTCATAGTTGTCCTACACAGGAGTTGTAATCAGCCATGTTTCTTGTAAGGCTCTGATGTGGTACATTATGGGCAACTATTTAATAGAGGACTGTGAGCATGACCTCTGGTATTCCAACATGCAATGTTCAAGACTGGTATGCCTTCATGTGCCTTGGAATTCTGGTGGTTCTCTTTTCTGAACCGCTCCCATGATGGCCTCTTTTTGACGGAAGAAATGCACCGACCAGAGGACATCTGGAAGCAAGTCTTGTCCAGTATCTGCTCTTCAGGGTCTGGGAACTGCAGCAAGTACCTGAAAAAATCATGGACATAGTCCGCCAACTCGTTATCTTGGAAATGGTGCGGGATTCTTCAGAGGCGAATATTGTTTCTTCTCAATATATTTTCCAGATCCGCCTGCTTGGCTCAAATTACCTCGAGTTGTTCCTCTATATCCACCACTTGGTTGGCTAGTTCTGCATGATCATGGGCTTGTTCGCATACTGTGTTTTCCAGGTCATTCACGCATGATTCCAGGCCCACGAGGGGGGAATTCAGGTCCGAGATCGATTTGTCTAGGCTGTCTTTAGAGGATTTAATCTCTTGAGTGATCTCCTGCTTAAAGGCCTTCAGCTTCAGCTTGTCCCTGAAGTCCTCCTTTCGATTATTATTTTAAAGTATGATGGTCAAATTATGAATAACTAGAAAAATGTCCCAGACTAGTATTCTTGACAGACAGTCCTTGGGTTAAAGAATAGTCATCTGAGTCAGACTCTTGTGTACGAATCAAGGAATTCCATGTTGTGCACAGACGTCTTCAGCAACGGTCATCCTGCATCAGTGCAACAAAGATCCCTTTATTTTATTTCTTTATTTTAAAGTATGAACCTAGTTCGAGAGCAACGGTATGCTGCACAGGGTGTCAGTAGCCAGCATTTAGGCTGGCATCTTTTAACAGTAGCGCATTACTTTGAGTTGCGGTCTCTGCGTCCATTAGGATTAGTCCATGTTCAGGTGCTGATGAAATAGCCATGTTTTGAGAAATTTGCGATATGGGAGAATTGTGGGGGCAATCTGAGACAATACCAGGATCAAGTTCCAGAGGGTGGTGCTGGCAAGAGAAGGATTGTCTGACGGTCCTCTATGTGGACGAGTTGTAATTGAGCCGTTTGGTCTATTTGCTACGAGAGGAGCATGTGCCACCAGATATGTGGAGCATAGCTCTCTTGTACGTTTGTGTGCTACTTGTGACTTCTTTGTAGATGATACATGCAGTCTTGAACAGTTTCCTGCCCAAGAATGTAGTTTGTGTAGGACGAGGTATGATTTTGTCAAATTGCTGTGCACTCATAATTAGACATGCTTCAGCGTGATGATCCAAGTGAGTGTGACCACAAGTGCCTGTACAAGGATCCATTAGTCCTGCAGCTGGATGAAATGTTTGATTTTGCGAAGGGTGGAGATTTGGAGCTAGGCCGTTTGGGTCTTCTTGGCTATGTGTTTCTGGATGGAGAGGCTACTGTAAATTGTGAAGCCTAAGGATTTACTGAATTGGAGTATTTCAGATCATATCCTTCTAGGTGCATATCATCGCACCATTGACGGGCAAGTGGTTGTTTAGCAGTGCACTGATAAGGAGGCATTCGATCTTGGAAGTGTTGTGTTTGAAGTAGACAGTTGACATCTAGGACTGGATGATGGCTAGGTCATCCCGGAGAGGACTGATGCCCTGTGGGTATTTCACTCTAATGTACACCGAGTATCTGCATATAGGTGGATTGCAATTGTGAGAAACCTGAGGGCATCCTCACATCTACTCCCCTTGGGTCCTCTTCTCGGGTGGCCAGGGAAAGGCCATCGTTTTTGTATTCTGGCGATGGGGTGGAGAATCGAGGGAGGAACACCTGGGTAGAGGGTCCTTGGGGATTGGGGACGAGATGTCCTCAGGTGAGACGCAGTATTTCGCATTTCCCTTTTAAGAAGTATCCTCTATCCCAGAGGCAGTTATGGGGTAATGTTATCCCTGTCCCACTGACCAAGACAATGACAGGAGATATTACTGATCCAGAAGCACCAGAGCGAGGATGAAGAAAAGAGGGCTTGAGGTGAGGTAGGTGACCGATATCCCCTTTTCCCTGTTGAAGACCACCCTAACCCTCCCCCAGCCTTTATAGGCTACTGTAAAATCTCTCTCCTCATTTCCCCACATTTCACCTCTGAAAGTATTGGGACGAAGAATAGGCAACTAAGAGTAATGAACACTAGAACTTCATGTCACCATTCTGGTACTGGAACGAAGAAGATGCCTGCAGAGTGCTTGGAAAGTCAGGCATGGCCTTTTAGCTATGGTCCGGCAAGCCCAATTGGGAATTCACACCTGCAACCTGTTAATTGTTTGCAGGTGTATAAAGGGAAACCAGGAAATCAGCAGAGAGCGCAACAGGGAGGCCTGTGTAGGAAAGATCAGCAGGGGACCCGTGTCGCAAGTAGGCAGCCGTGGTGGGACCTGAGAGGTAGCCAGGACGTTGGCAGATATCCCATGCAACCTGTGGAGTCGAAGGCAAATTGAGCTGTTAGGCTGCCACAGGTGGGGGAGCCTCGGTTACTCCAAGAAAGCAGCTGGGGCTGTGAGCAAGGAAGTAGAGAGAGAGAGGACACTGTCTGTGTCTGTGAAGAAGGGCAGAGTTGTTGGTGTGGGCTCTGAAGTGCCCGGAATGCGAACGGGGCTCACAGAGATCAGCCCACTCACCTAGGAAGCAGAACAGAAGCCACGTAACCGCCGGTAGAAGAATGCAGGTGTGTGGAAAGAGATGTCCCTCCAGACCGGGGGCACCTATATGGGCTACGCATTAATATTAAAGTGACTTATGACTCAGATTGATTTCCGAACTGAATGAAAACTTGAAATTAAGTTAAACTAATGAAACCTGCACACAGTGAATATTGAGTGAAACTTTATGGGCAAAGGCAATAGTTGCTGAAAGTGCCCTTTTTGAAGCAACCTACAGAAAAGAGTGCAAATGTGAGGGAGTGCGACAGAAAGGTGGGGAATACATGAGACCACCTGAAAGAGAATTCTTATGAGTGGATACAGTGCTGCAAGACTAAGGACTTGGTGAATTTGGACACAGGGGTAAAGACAGAAGAACCTGTGTGGGCTGAAGAGCCTAGGGTTTCTGGTTGCGCGACCTGTGATGGGTGTACCATGTGGTCTGACAACTGTGCCTAGACTAGGGAGCCCTGAATTGTGAAAGCCAAAGACATTGTGAAATATATCAAGAAGCACTGCAAGCAAGCTGGTGATGCAAACCAGAAGGAGAGTCAGGTTGGCCTGGATTTGTGTTGAACTTTGGAAGACTTAACACTGAATCAAATATCAGTTGATGCATAGAAGTCTTGGTGAAGGGAACCCTGAGACCTGAGGAACTACAAATATTGTCTTGAGGACGGAACCTCAAGACCGGTTTCTTTTGAACTGTGTTACTTGGGGAGGGGAGCCCCCAAGGATTGTGCGGAACTGTATTGCCTTGAACTGGAGAAAGGTAATCTTAAAACCTTTTCAGAACTTGCTTTAACTTGGGGAAGGGGAGCTGAAAAGGAGGCTAAGAACTGGAAGAAGCTCAGAATGTATGTTGAACACCATTCCTTTGATTATTGACATCCCTACATGTTGTTTAGCTTTAGTTGTGAGGGCAATGTGTGACAAACTTCCGGGGCACCAATGGTCCAGGGATGAATATTGGTTTCTAAACCATCAGTCAACCCCACATCTCTAGTTGAAGGGAGCTGAACAGACTGGAATACAAGTGAATTATAAGACCTCATTGTCCAATGTTGGTAACGTGGACGGAATGGCAGGCTTATCTCTGCAGGGTCATGAATCATTGGTTAGTTGCAACACAGCAAAAATACAATTATTACCCAACAATAAAAAGGACTGTTCTGTCAAGGTTGTATAAAAATATCTACTTTATTATTACTACAACAGACAGTTCTAGCACACTACAATTACAACCCACACTGTAAAAGAACAGAGGACAGACAGTTTCACAAAAGAAAGGGATGCACTTTGGATACTGACAGGATGATAATTGGTAGAGTAATCAGTCTTCTAGTTCAAGATTATTTGGTTCCAGCACCAAAGGGGCAAAGGGTCGTAACTGTCTCTAGGGGCCTTTGGAGAAGGACCAGGGGGGCAGAACCACAATGTACCTGGTGCTGAAGAAGTTCTTGGTGCTCGACAGCCTTGAGGCGGTTCCAGGGTGCTTCACAGCCTGTGAGACAGAGTTAGTGGTGGGAGACAGCTGCGGGTACCAGGCGGCAGGCAGTTCAGCAACTGAGGCTGGACGGACGTCTGCAGGCTGTCCGGCGTGGCTGCTCAGGGCCAAGAATCGTTGTCTCTGTGCTGGTTGGCGGATCTGGAATGCTGGTCAAGGTGTCTCGGATGGCTCTGGTGACTGCGGCGTGACAACAGTTTGCGGTGCAGCCGGATGCGGTTTGAGGACTCGACTGTATCAAAATTGTCCTTAAAAAGATGGATGCTGGATGATGTTTGTATGGCACTCCTCCTAGCTTCTATACAGGGCTTGTGTCCTTTGAAGGAGGACGGCCCAACGCTCAGGAGGGTGTTTAGCAGGCAACAGCCTTATCGTTTGTCCAGAGACACTCCAGCACATCTCACCTAGGAAGCTTGCTGTCAGAACCTAGCCGAAATTAGGCCCTAAACACAGCATTCATTGCCTAGTGCATGATCTGTGTCATTTATTTTGATTCACTTTACCCCTAAAACAAGTAAGGGTCAGCCAGGGTTAGTTCTATCTCTATTAACTATCTTGGCATATATTTTTTCTGCCAACATTAAACCATTTTTTCGGCAGCATGCATATGCTATTTGCATATGTATAGTCTATTATGGGGTTGTACCCCTACTTTCGCTAATTTTTGTATAAATTCTATTTTCATTGACGGAATTGGTCAACCAGTGTTCTTTGTTTGTATAAACTGTGTTTATGTATGTTCTCTGGTGTATTATGTACTTATCAAATTGTTATTCTCTTTGCTATAAACAAAAAAATAAAAGAAAGTTTATTTTTCTATACTAGTGTACCCACTTTACTATCATAAGGTTACTTTGACTGGTGAGATACCAGTAAATTCAATACTGACAATCTGATATATACTGCTGTTTAGGCTACCAGCTGAATAATTACTGATAGCTATATAAATGATGTTTTCAACTTAGTTCGATCAGGAACACCCTTGTGTTTTCAGATAGTCTTTTGCTCCATTTAGTTCCTGAACGTGTGGGAGTTCCTCTTTTGTATATAATGTCAGAACCTAGCAGGGCACGCTGCGTGCTGGCTGAGTACCAGTTCTGGAGCTGCTGGACGGGTCTTCCGAGTCCGGTATCACCCTCTGTTGACTGGGAGATGTTTATGGGAGGGATCTAGCTTCCCACTTGGAACTCCTGGCCTTCCTTCACTGGCAGAAGATGTAAGGTAGACTGTACCTTCAGCTCAGGTCTAGATGAGCTCTTCTTACTCCTTGCAAAGTCTTCAGATGATCTGATCATTGAGGGGCTCGGCCCACTTTTAAAGCCAAATGGGGCCAGAGATTGGTGTAGGCCAAGCCTAACGTAAGTGAGCCAATCCTGGGTCTTCACCAAGAATCTTCAGTGATGCTTCAGGTCAGAATCAGAGTGATTGACACCAGACAGGGGAAAGATGACAACATATACTTCTAAGTCCCAACCATCTTCCTGTCTGCTGTACATCAAAGTGTCTCCCTAATGAATTGAGCCCTATGCCTCTCTTGATCACAACATGGGCCTCCTTACAAGTGGGCGGTTGCAGGCAGACTTTCGTCTTCTACAATTCACATACTTCCCTGCTCCGAGAGGAGTGGTTCCAGACAGGACATTCACAGCCCTTTTATACCAAGGAGGGGTGTTAGTACAAAGTTGACACATTGCATTACAATGAGGTATTGGTGTCTGGTCTCCATTGTCACCTCCTGCACCCTGGTCTTCTAATTAACATTCTTTAGTATTCGCAGCCACCAGCATGGTTTGACAATGGAGATGCAAACCCATGGGGCCTTGTTTTTAATCGGACTGCCCACAGCCAAAGGCTTTTGATGTACCCGCAGCTGTCGGGTGTCAGCTACACATGATAGGGGAGGGCGGCACTGGTAAATTGTGTCCTCCCAGAGTACATGACTATTTTTCAGCTGTGCGGTGACCGTGGAAAATTATGTGTGGGAGAAATGGCCCCACATATTTTTGGAGGTTGATCTCCCATCATTCAGTCTTTTAAACAAACAAAAAAAGCCCAGGAGAGCGCACTCTTCCTGTGCGGATGGTCGAAATCCCTCACACAAAGATAGGTTTAGGACACAGACCGTCTTTCAACTTGAACTCTTTGACTCAGACTTTCCTTAGTTTCATTCAGGTAGGGATATCCCACCTTAGCATAGGGCATGTTACGCCTTCTACCATCCTGACATTTCATTTAATAAACCATTTTGTTCTGAACTTTGAATCTGTTTTCTGTGTCTTGCTTCATGATGCATTTGCACTATATGGGGATCTTTGTGGCATGTGTCCTTAGGCTCCATCTAAAGATTAAAGGATTGGTAAGAAGATGGGGACTCCACAGGCCTAGGAGTTAATTAGAATGCAAAATGTAAATCCGGATGGGCCAGTGTCTGCCTGAGAGGTAGGAGGCAAACAATTCAGGACAGTCCCAGAGAATCCTGTCCTGTTGGCGAAAAGGGAGAGGAGGATGCAGTGGTCAACTGTGTCAAATGCAGCAGAGAGGTCAAGTAGGATGAGGAGGCATGAGTACCCTTATCTATGTTTTGGGGGCATCAACTACCACATAGATTGTGGCAGTCTTGATGCTACATTTGGTGCAGAATCCCAACTGATAATCATTTGCGAAGTGTAGTTTTTAGATTCTGGTGACTAATTGTTCCAAGATTTTACTGATAACCGGGTGGTTTGTAAAGCAGAGTTGTTGAATAATTCTATGACAGAGGCATCCCTGTGGTGAGAAAGTCTGCAAAGTTTGCTTCTAGCTCATTGACCGGGAAGGTTTTCAATGAGCGGCGTTGACTGCAGGGACCTTTCTCCTGACATTTGTCGGCTGTGATCAAGTGTCTCATTGACAGTGAAATGGCGGCGTGGCCAGAACAGTCCAGAGGGATAGGGTCTACACAGAAGATCCTTCCTGATCCTGGAAGTGCATGGTGGGGTCTCGAAGTAAAGCAGTCCCATTGTTCCTGCCATTTCCATTCAGTAAAGATGATCACATGGATGCTGTTAAAATGGATTTCTACAATCTGGCCTAGTGGATAGATTATAGAAGGCCACCCTAGTTCTGATGAACAGGGATACTCTGAGAGGTTAGCCAAACCCAATCAAGGTAAGCGTGAGAGTGGTCAAGGCTTAGTCTCTGGAGAAAGCGAGTGGGGTCAGGGATCCACAATGAGTCTACACAGTGAAACACACAATAATTCCACTTAGACCAGTAAATACAAATATACTATTTATTATAGGCCCAAAACACACTAGAAAAATGAAACGAGCAAGTAGTATTCTCAAACACTCGTTTATCAAACCTATATACAGTCAAAAACACACCACATAGGTTTCTTAAATCTGATCCTCCCCTTGCTTTTTATTATATTTAAGATTTATTTGCTTACATATATTTCAATATTGCTTTAAGGCGGCTTCAGTGGTTTGGGTAAATCCTCCCCTGTTCGGACTAAATTAGAGAAATGAGCAAAAATCCAAAACCTTAATGCACCCTGATTATAATAAATATAGTCACTAGATAAATGATTGAAGAGAAACAATTGTTTTAAGAAGTATGTTATCAATGATCATCACATCAAAGTTACTATAACTCTTTACAAGACAAGAGACATGCCAAACAAAGCTAATTCACAAAGTAAAATATTTTAACACATACAAAATCTGTGTTGCTCGAACTCGAAAACGAACACAACAAACACCAGTTGGTGAATGTACATCATCAATTGCTTCTGGTAGCTGACACGTGTTTCGCTTAGGCTCCATTTGCAGTATTGTGGAGACTAGTGAGCTTCTTGGCTAAATGAATACTTTCTTGATTTAAATCAATTATTGTGAAGTGCTCTCTGCCCAATTTTGTGTCTCAACGGACTTAATGCAGTCATGAAACGAAGTGGTTCCCTCAATCTATCTTCTCTGGGTCTTTGTTACAAAGTAGTCCACTGTTGCCTCATCAGTAGGGCTTTATTGTTTCTGTTTCAAATCTTTTTGTTTGCTGACAGCGTTCTGTCTTTCTGGATTTCTTTTACCAACACAGCAACTTTTCTGCGTTTTGCGGTGGGCTACTGTCGTAACATTGTAAGATTCTCTGTGCGCTGTTAAAAAGTTGCCCAAACAAATAAAAAGTAAAAAGACAAAAGGGAAACATAGTTTCCCAGTACTGATAGTCTGAAGGACTGATCGGTTTCCCCATGACAAATGAGCAAAGGACCAGGGGAGTGACTTCCCTGTAAAAAGTCAGCGTAGGTTCAAAAGTAAAAAGTTTGGGGGGCCATGGAATATGGAGGGAAGGTTGCCTAAAGAGAAATCTTTCCTAACAGGTGCCAATAACTGTGCCACATATTTTTGTTGAACAGCACCTTTTTGGTCCATCAGAGTGCACATGCTTTAAAGATCTATGGAAAGTAGTGGCAAAGTCAATGGGAGGGGCCTTCTACAGAGTCATGGAAAAGAAACCTTAGAGCACTAGGTAGGTGATGAAAAAAGGTGCTTGTTTAACTTTATTATTGATTTGTATTGTTTTTTATGATTGTCCATTTCAAACAAATTTTTCTATTTTGTCTTCATTCCCTGTGCTTCCACGATAATCCCCTCACCCTGTTACAAAAGATAGGATTTCATGGGAACCTGGTCAATGCACAGAGGCCTTTACTTCTCCCCTACAGTACAATATAAATGTTAGTGCTCACCAGGAAGGTCCCTTCTTCTAATTCGTTAGGCACATAGAAGAGATCTTTAAACATCAGATTGAAATAGTACATGTCTTTATTCACATCCAACTGGGTCTGGAGGCATTCATTGTGATGTTGTTGCCTTTATTTCTACTTGCGCGGCACAATGTGATTATCCCTGCTAAGAGAACAGATAACTGTATCAGACTGAAGGCAGTGGTAACTACAGGTCTTTCCCGAACACCTTAGCTGAAATAGCATATTGCATCAGAGGGGGTGCACAGGGTGGCAGTTCAGTGTGCTGCCGGACATTCTGCTTCTCTGTCAAAAACTACCTCTAGTAAATGTAATTCTCTTTGACAGCCATTTTCTCAAACTATTGCACTAACTTCTGAAACCTTCTTGGAATCCACTCAGGTCAATCATGTTCGAAATCATAATGCAACCTTTGGATCCGCTTCCTTTCAGCTGGCCAGAAGACATAATGTATTTTGGTATTAGTTTGCAAGACAAATGAACATCTAAAGAGGGTACCGCTATTAATTCTTTGCAACTTTTGTTTTCCTGAAACAAGGCCAAACCTTGAAGTGTAATTAGTAAATGTTGCATGCCCCTCCCAACATATCTTCTTTCCTACTTGCAACAGTTGGCCTCTTCCTAAAACATTGCAGCCATGTGTGTGGAGTTGGCCATAAGTAACCAATTTGTGCTTAAGCCTATCCAGAGGTCCGTTTTTTCCCCTGGGGCAGTAGTCTAATAGCGAGCTGGGCTTCCAGGAGTTTGCACCTCTCATACATTACAGTGGGCTGCTCAGTCCCAGTTTAAATCTTAGCTTGAAAGGTTCACATCAGTCTTCAGCATTTCCAGCTGCTGCCCTGTCAGAATCGACTGAATGACCGTGACGAGTTGATCTTCAAGCATAAATATTGTAAATACTGCGTTAGTACGGTACTGCTCTGGGTCATGGCGGCCTAGCTGCAGTCCGCGAGGCAATTCTCCCAGGACGAATGCATTATATTGGCCAACATACCTACCTTGATTACATTATGCGTAGTGTATCATCACTTACTTTACCTGCTAGCTCACCCCCTCTACCTTCCGTGCTGCCATAATAAAGCCACTCTATATACCATTTATGTATTTGATCTGACTCTGATCCCAGGACAACATGGGTGGTAATCATGCACACTATTAAGCAGGGTCGGACTGGGACAAGAAATAAGCCTGGACACCCAAAGAAAAGTGGCTCACCCCTCACCTCAAAAAAAGTGGCCCTCAACCCATCATCCGTGAATCGCGTCAATTCACGACTTTACAGAAAATGCTGCTTATGGAGGGTTCATGTGTCTGTTAAATTACAACACAAATCATAAAATAACATAACTTTGCATACAGTTCTGTGACAGGGTCCACACCTCTGAGGCACAGGAGTGGTATGAACCAATCACCCCCACTGCGGTTTTGGGACCTGCTGCAAGTCGATGCTTATACAGGGCTCTGCAACCCCAGCAGGTAAGGAGGGATAGGGTGATGATGGTTGGATAGGAAGGGGGCTCGGGGAGTAGGGAAACCGGAATGAGGTTTAAGGAGAGGTTATGGATAGGTTGGGGATGTTAGCGTAAGGTTTTGATCATTGCGCACGCTTCCAGCGAGCTGTTACACTCATAGAAACACAAGTCCCTGCTTCTGACCCTACACACATATACAATATCACTATAGCATTAGGTTAGTTGTCACCAGAGTGTCCCTTGTTGTCTCCTGCAATTTTGTTGTGCCAGGATGTGTCGTAGTAGCTGTTCAAATGCTGCAAGACAATGCTACAATTAGTGCACATATTAAACACTGCCGCATGTGTTCTAGTTTTGGGGACCTGTGAGGTGGGCAACAACATCTAGATGCCCTCAGCTAGTCCACATGCAATTAGGGCTAGAGAGACGGTGGTGTCTAAGGAGAGAGTGTTTGGTATCCCACGTGGGAAGAGAGTTGCGGTAATCGAGACCCTGGGTCCACCAAATCCCACTTTGGGCTATTGCACACAAGAGAAGTGGGTTATATTCGGACAGACCCGCTTCAAGCATGACAATCCACCCAAAAAGTGGGGCAGATTTATAGAGGCGTATGGCATCCAGAACCAACATATTATTGTTTTCAAAAATAGTAACACTTGTTTTCATCATTGTACTGAACGACGTTTGTAAGATTAAGACATGGATTTTAAACCGGTCGTTAAAAAATAAGAAAGGGAGCACATGTATTGATAGCATCAAAGACAGTCAATTATACAATGGGGAAACGTTTATTTCTATGTGTATATGGGTGTGTCTTGGCGTGTGTGTGTGTCTGTCTGTGTGCGTTTGTGAGAGAAAACCTTCAGAAACATGAGTATACATGCGTCATTCCATTTTTGTTTGGGTTTCGCGCATGGAGGACGTATACTGGGAAATATGTCCTGTGCATTTCCCTGTGTCATGCAAAAAAAACAATGCATCTCTGCCTGCATCAGTATTAAGATGTTGAAAATAGAGGCATGTATTCTTATGGACCATGCCTGTCTTTTACATGTGAAAAGAGCAGGACTGCTTCTTGCTTGATTTGGGCTGCAGTCGCAGCACAGTGCCACCGCACCTGCCAGATGAACCACCTTGAGCAGCGGCACGGCAGCACGGCACCTGCTGTGAGCTCTTCGGATATCGGATTCCATTTCCGGACCGGGGTCCAGGACCACCACCACCACCAACCAACAAGTAAGTTTACTTGCGAGCTGCATCAGAAACCTCTTAGTTTGTGCCCATGATATATATGTTTCATGTTTGCTTTAGAATGCATTCATTTTAGTGTGCCCAGGCATGTGTCCACTAACAGTGAGCTCGCCTACTGTGCTATGATTACCATTGCAGGTTTTATCTGCAAACAAATATGGGTTCTGCAACCAGGCTGTTGTCTAAGGGACGGCTTCTCTGTAACTTGTCCAACTGCCTCGACACGTTGAGACTGTTCCTCCTCTGCTGTACTCAAAATCCTTTTGATTATTTACAATTTCAGTTTGCAAGGAATAACTCAGATTAAGTAGTGAGTTATTGTCAATGTTGGATGTTTTAGTATTGTTAATGTCCACTTGCATTACCTCGTCCTCTTCGTGTGGATTCTTTACTTTACAGGCGGCCCCCGCAGCAAAGTATGACATCATTTTTAGTTTGGGATCCAACTTCTCTGTTGGCGCCTGCCCATTCATTCCTCCTTGCACATCTGTCAAGGAATTAGTTGTTGTTATGGACTGGCAACACATTGGATTAACATTATTTACAATAATTGACCAAGGGGTTAGTGAGCAGGGTTTGGTCCTGGTGGTGGAGGGAGAAAGCATCAGTGGGATCATGGACTGGAGACCCCATATACTGGCAACACATTGGATGAGCATCATTTACAGTAATGAGCCTTGGAGTTTAAATAAGGGTATTAGGGGCAGGTGAGATACCACTATAGGATGTCCGGGCCCTTTGCCTGGACAAGGCGTGATTTATATTTTTAGAACCAATCCAGAACACCTATAAGGTGGTTGTGGGCTCAGTTTTGGGCATCCCAGTGGTGAAGTGCTAGAAGTATGCATGTTTCTGTGGACCAAGGAATTGCCTCACAACCTGTCTAATAAGGTTGAGAGGAGTCTCCAAGCCCGGTCCTCGAAATACCCCAACCACACCAGGTTTTGAGGATGACCATGGTCATGTAAAAAGCTCCTTTCTATATGTGTTCTGATAGAATATATAAATAGTGACTGCAGCTGGAAGCAACAGAGGGCTGGACATAGGGCAGGGGCGCTGAGCACGAAGGAGGTCTGGGGCCCGGGATCCTCCCCCACCCCGGGACAAGCCATCTGCACTAAAATGTGTCCTCCCTAAAAATGTGTCAACCGCCCTTCCCCCACCCACCCCTGGCAAAATAAAGTCAACTCCCCTGACATAGGGGATGCTCCCAGGGGGTTTCAAGAAAGGTGCGGTGGTAGCAGAGGAGCGTGGATGAGTGGGGGAGGGAGGGAGCGCCAGAGGGGGAAAAGTAAGGGTTGAATGGGCTATTTGGATTCACTCTATTCACATGTATTTTGTGTGGCTATCATAAAAGCAGTCAGTGAGCCAACACTGGGCAAAGCGATGAATAGGTCTGATACAGGCCCCAGCATTGACCTAATTTTAGGAAATCAGTTTTCTAATAACTGGTCTCTAATTTCAGTGCATTTTATTTTTATCACTGTTGCCGTTTTTGATTGATCCCACTACACTTCCAACATGTCTACATTTCTTGGAATAAAAGGGGGCATTTTTTATTCTGGCGACACCGCCCTGCATTTCCGCACTCCTACTGTAAAGTTTATCTGTGGGCATCTTTTCATTGTCGGTGTTTCAGGGTGAAGCGAGTTTCTTTTTTAGTGGGACACAGTGCCACAGCGCTTTGCTTTATCTGGAAGTATAATGGTGGGAGTGGCTAAGCACAAAATGATTTTTTTAAAAACATTAAAATGTGGTTTACTTCTCAATAATGCATAGAAATCTGGACAGACTAGTTACATGTGAATATTTAGGACTGGGTTAACTTTGCAGGAAGCTCCTCAGGAATATAATGGAGGCTGCCTGCTGCTTAATGCACAGTATGGGGGAATGCCACATGACGCCCATGCTTCAGCTATGTGATCTATGCAAGATTAACCAGTACTCAAAGGGACAATGATGACGTGCGAGTACTCACCACAAGTGTTGCGTGAGTAACACAAATTTGCAGGGAAGCTGAAACAACAGGCTCCCCATCAATGGCTAAGTGTCCCCCTCGGTCTCTGGACCTCAGACCTCGTTACATACTCATTTCATCGCAGTGCGATAACACTGAAGGCCGCTGGCCCTGAGCGGACCCTTTTACAATCACGTGTTTCTTCATTTGTTTATCTGCGTAGCTCCACCAGTTTCGTGGCAGCACCATATAGTCTCCGTCTGGCCACAGCCTTTCCTGGGATTTTTCTGCCCGGGCAGACCCACGTGTTCCCTCCCCTGCTTGCTCATAACAGATTTGTTTAGCAATCTTGGGGGCAGCAGGTGCTTGGCTGCACCAGTAAAGCACCCTTTTCCGCGCTGGGAGCTCCAAGCGTACGTTGTAAGTGCACTTGTATTTCTGCTCCAATAGCATAATGTAAATAGTGGCAGTTATTGTAGCCGCACAGCTGCAATGCTGCGTCAGTACAAGGTACGTGTGCTGTATGTCACTTACTTCTTTCTTCAGCAGTAGCCTCGGGTTCCTCCCACAGCCTTGGGCCCCAAAGCCCTGCAGGATTGCAGAACTGCACTTGGCCGCACTTCATGTTGCTTCATGCAGAGTGCCTCTTTGTAGGTAGTCCTGTACTTGTCCCGAACGCCACCTAAACTCCAGGAAATCAAACAAGGATGCACAGTTCAAAAGTCAATTTCCATGGCTTTAATCAGCGTTTAACTTAGCAGCTGAAAACAGCAATAAAGAAAAGGTTCAAAGACACACTCCAACACTGAGTAATGTGCTGCATTCCACTTGCCTGCACTTCAAAGTGGCGCCATTGTACACATTTTCAGCGAGCCCAACCCTTTTCCTATGGGAACATTTGGAAATACCAAACAAAAAGGACCCAGGGTGTAGAGGCCTACCGGGAAATCTCCCGAGTTCCCTATTGGGCAGTCCACCACTGTTTTGGTGATGGCAGGGTATCTGTTGGAAGGAGCTCGACTGCTACCGCTTGCCCGGTGTGGGCTCTTTGCTGGGATTCTAGACATTTATTGGATTGTGTAGTTACCCCAACTAACACTGCAACATACATTGGGCCTCATTACGAGGTTGGAGGTAGCCATGGTGCTATTAGCACCATGGCTACTCCCTTACCGCATACCGGGTCTGGGTTCTCGGAATGGGCACTTACCGGGTCATTCCAACCTTGGAGGACCCGGTAAGTCCCCATTCTGAGAACCATTCCCCATTCGAGCCCCATTGGGCTCAATGGGAATGGGGAAGGAGCTAATAACGGGCCCGCAAATAGCGGGCCCGTTATTAGCTCCATGGTCCTTTAGCGGCTCTCGCTAAGGGCGCTGGTAAAACCAGTCCGCCTTAGTGGGACCCGCTAAGGGACCTCGGTATGCGGCAGTAAGGGGTTAACCGCACCGGCATCCTTACCGGTGCCGTTAACCCCTTAACTCTGCACTCGTAATGAGGCCCATTGAGTCCTACTTGATCTCCTCGGATGCACGTTGGATGTCGGTAATGGCAGCTGCCATGTTACAACATGGCATTTGTCATTACAGCAGATCCCCATGCAATCCTTCTGCTCTTTTCACATGTAAAAGGCAGGCATAGTCCATAGGAATACCTGCCTCCATTTCCACATTTAAATACTGATGCAGGCAGAGATGCATTGTTTTTTTTGCATGACACAGGGAAATGCACAGGACATATTTCCCAGTATGTGTCCTCCATGCGCGAAACCCTAACAAAAATGGAGTGACCCATGCATACGCACAGGAAGCTTGTCTCTGAAGGTTTTCTTTCACAAACCTACACAGACAGACAGACACACACGCCAAGACACACTCATACACACACAGAAATACACTTATTTCCCATTGTATAACTGACTGTCTTTAATGCGATCAATACATGTGCGCCCTTTCTTATTTTTAAACGACGGGTTTAAAATCCATACCTTAATCTTACAAACTTAGTCGTTCAGCACAATGAGGAAAACGACTGTTACTATTTTTGAAAATATGTCAGTTCTGGATGCCATACGCCTCTATAAATCTGCCCCACTTTTTGGGGGATTCCCATGCTTGAGGCGGGTCTCTCTGATTATAACCCATTTCTCTTGTATGCAATAGCCCAAGGTGGGATTTCGTGGACCCAGGGTCTCTATTACCGCAACTCTCTTCCCACGTGGGATACCAAACACTCTCTCCTTGGACACCACCATCTCTCTTATCCCTAATTGTGTGTGGAATAGCTGAGGCTATCTAGATGTTGTTGCCCACCTCCCGGGCCCACAAAACTGGAACACATGTGGCAGTGTTTGATAAGTGCACTAATTGTAGCACTCTCTTGCAGAATTTGAACAGCTACTACGACACATCCTGGCACAACGAAATCGCAGGAGACAACAAGGGACACTCTGGCGACAAATAACCTAAGCTAAGTGCTGCACCATCTCATGTGTGTTTATTATGTTGCTGTGCCTTTGTATACTGCTATAGTGATATTATATGTGTGTGTAGAGTCAGAAACAGGGACGTGGGTTTCTATGAGTGTAACAGCTCTCTGGAAGCGTGCCCAGTGCTCAAAATCTTACCCTAACATCCCCAACCTATCCATAACCTCTCCCTAAACCCCTAAACCTCGTTTCCCTAATCCGCCCCCTTCCCACCCAACCATCGTCACCATAACCGTCTTTCCCTGCTGGGTTTGCAGAGCGCTGTATGAGCATCGACTTGCAGCTGGTCCCAAAACTGCTGTGGGGGTGGTTGGTTCATGCCACTCCTGCGCCTCAGAGCTGTGGACACTGTCACAGAACTGTATGCAAAGTTATGTTATTTTATGAGTTGTGTTGTAATGTAACAGACACATGAACCCTTCATAAGAAGCATTTTCTGTAAAGTCGTGAATTGACGCGATTCACGGATGATGGTTTGAGGGCCACTTTTCTTTTTAGGCGTGGGGTAGCCCACTTTTTGGAGGCGAGGGGTGGCCCACTTTCTTTTGGGTGTCCGGGCCTATTTCCTGTCCCCGTCCGACCCTGCCCACAGTGTTTACAGGTTTTGCTTTGAAGGCTCTGACAAGGGAATCTCCATTCAACAGAATTAAAGGGCAGCACCCACGTCACATATGCACCCTCTTATTCCAGTGTATAAATGCGACTTTGAATCCTTAGGAAGACTACATCTCTGCTTTTGACTACTGAAATTATCGGCCAGCAATTTGTCTTTGTTGCAGAATTGCTACTTACATTTTAAAACCGGTATTTTATGTCTTCTTGTAAATTGATTTATTATATATGTTCATGCTGTTCTCCCTTCCTAATGGCATTCTAAAGCTCTCCTATATTTTTTATGTATTCACAGAAGAACTGAAGAAGTGAAATGTTTCTTCAGCTGTGTACTGGCCATATTATTTTATATGTTCTGTTGTAGCATTCAAATTCTCTGTTTTGTCAAAGAGTTAAATACTTTAAAATGTAATTTTAATATTTAATTTTAGAAATTCTTGTGTGGATAACATTGCCTTCCTGTATTGTTTTTTCGGATGTCTGAATTTCATCCATGCTAAGATCCCGGTAAAATGCTTTTTCCCCCCAAAAGACTTGTCGTTCATACGAGTATGGTTGCTCAACTTTGGCTCCTCAGATTCTGAGGTTGACAGCCAAACCAATGATGTCTTTGTGGATATAAGGCGAAATCACTTCTGTGTGTGCAGCATGCACTTTTCTTTGGATATGCATGAATCTTCAAAGTTCACCAACGGTGTCTGGCCCAGAATTACTTGCAAGTTACTTCCAAATGCTGCTCCCACTGTCTTTCAGCATACAGACAAGCAGATAATTGTAAAATAGAAAAAGGTATTGAATGTATACTCCTCTCACCATAAATATGATATTTTGCTACATGTCTTCTGTAATGCTTATCCACTAAAACCGTTTTTTCCTTTCAATAAGAATGTATGTAATATCACAATAACATGTTTTATTATACTTCGGACTACATTTGAGACTTGTAATAATCAAATGTGTTATTGATGATGTCACTATACATATTATGATTTCATTGGAACATATGTAATTACCACAGTCATTATTTTAACGTATAATTAGATCAATTTTCATTACGTAGACACAGATGATGGAAGGTGCTTTGGAAGAGATGACAGTACTTCTAACCCTCTGGAGATCATATATGTCATAACTGATTTAATGATTTTGTTTCTAACTGTCTATGTGTTATCAATGTTTTTTTCTTTTCAATTAAGTCAGTTAATTGACACATTGATTTCAACAGGGACACTACCATTTTTTACTAGTTTACCTGAAACTACAGACAGTCCGCTTGACTTCCAAGTATGCTTCTGTTTTTCACATGGCTCTATATGCTGACAGTCGTTGGATGCTGTGTCATATGCTATATTAGAAGCTAGTATATTTATTTCTGCTATATTAATCTTCAAATGTAATATTTGATTAGGTTGCTTGTCTTTTTGGGGAAAATTTGTCATTTGTTAGTTTATTGGGAAAAAATGTTTCATTAATAACTTCTTCTGTATAGTTTTTGGGTTGCATATGCATTGGAAAAGGAACACTGTCGTAGCTTCACTGTATGTACAACTGTAAAACCAATTAAGCTAAAATATGAATTTCTATAAATTATTGTCAATACTTCCTCTACAGCAGACTATGGAACATCATTATTGTACATGTTATCATTTCAAACTGCTCAGGATGAAGAGGTATGAAAACTAATGCTGTATCGTGACTTTTCAATGTAAGTTCATTACCGGTATATAGATTAGCATCACATGTGTTTTGCACATATACATGTATTAGGCCAAATTGTATTTTTATCTAATTGACTGTGCAGTATGGTGTTTTCTATTATAGACCTATTGAACAGGAATGACAACATTATTTCCACAATATTGTTACATACACGAGGCAGGCTTAAAGGTGAGCAGTTATGATTTTCTGTCAATGTGGGTTTTACAGTCGTTCTTGGCATGAATCCTCATTGAAATTAACTATTTACGTGTTTCTATATTGGCGACATAGACTGTGGGTAATCAACCATATCTTTGAACACATGCTTATTTATTATGATCTTACATGTTTTTATCTTCGCTTTACAGGAGGAGACTGTAGAGCTCACATTTACATCAGTTCCTTATGATGATAGCAATGTACAGGAGACATTTGTTAACCATTTATTATTGCTGTCATATCAAATGTTTTACGAATTACCAGTTGTAAAAGTGTGTATTTTATCTGCACTAATACTATAATGTATAACATTTTGCCATTTTAATATTTTTTTCTACACTTTTCTCATACTTTTGAGCTGAGGGACGATACTGTAACAAGCAGTCATCTTTACATACAGTACAGGACAGACAAGGGGAGTGTTTAGATTACAATTTTTGCTTTGTTCTTGTCCATGGTGAAGGGTATGTTGTTGTCTAGCAAAGCCACAATATAATTTCTAAAAGACACTGGTATATCTGAAACCGCAAATCAAATGCATATGATCCTCACTGTTCCATTATTCTATTTTTTGTATACTTCAATTAATGTTTTCTAATTAAGAAGGAGTATACTACTAATCCGGTTGAGCACGAGGAAACCCAAGGAGGACACATACAAATGTTATAATGAAAGTTTTCATCTAAATTGAGAAATTTGAAAATGTCTGCACTTTCACTCTATAGCTCTCTGTGTATGCCACTTTGAAAGAATGCAGTCTTGCCTTATTAGTATGTCTTTATCCAAGTTGTGAAATTATATTTTTTAAAGCAGGATGACATGATGGCTAGTGTCGTCGAAATTTAGTTATATGCATCAGGAATCTGTATTTGATTAAAATGTCAATCTGGCATCCATGAATTTGTTTAAGTATTTTTCAATTGAATACTAGAGTGTGAATTATGGGGCTCTTATTCCTTTGATGGTGTTGATGATGAAACAAAGGACAACATTCAAATATCACAGGTATAATGTCACGGTACAGATATTAATTACTTTATATTGTTAAAAGTTGGATTAAAATTATATCTTTATTAATTATAGTTGTATAGATAATATTTTACAATGAAGGTTGCATTGAACAGTTTGGTTGGTAATTTACTTTGCAATGCTTATCATATTTTGAAGTATAGTTATGGTACTATTGTAGATTGCGACTGGCATGGGCACGTCAACAGTGACTGTGTCTTAATGCATCAAAAAAGCAGGGTATGTATAAAATATTCAAAATACATTTTTGAACATTCAAGTAATGTTTGTGTCTTTTGGTAATGTTTTCTCATCATCTGGATGGAAATTAAATGTTTCTAAGCCATTGGGCCTCATCACGAGGTGGGTGGTAGCCCTTACATGCGGCGTTAACGGTATTACCACTGTATTTAAGGGCTGCTTAAAGTTAAGTTAAGCTTAAGTTGGGCGCTAAATGGGCTGTTTTACCTCCAATGGAGAATGGGGATTTACCGTTAATGCCCAACCCGTGATCCGGCCCGACCGGTTAACGTTAACGCTATTACAGTTGGGCAGGTTTACAGCTGGGATACCGCCCAACTCGTGATTAGGCCCATTGAATTGAGAATTGTCACAAACCTTTTTATTTTTTGATAGAGGTGAAGGACAAATAATAATCGAAAGACTGAGACCACACCACAAACACAGGCTGCTGCAAGTCAGACTGTAGTGACATGGAAGGAACTTTTCTATGGAGATTTCTAATAGTCGACCCAGTACTCAGATGCAGGATGCACATGTGCAGTGACTGGAATTTGAGCCGAATATCACGACTGAGCCATGCAAAGTAATAATGAATTATTGCTACACCACACAATGTCCTTCTCAACTAATACAGCACACACAAGTGGCAACATCATTTCGTGTGACTCAATATACTGAGGTACTTTTCCAGGTTTTGCAGAAAGAATCTCAAACTCTTGGAACATCCCACTTTGAATCCACAGAGGCCTCCTCTGAAATAATGTATAAATAAAAATGCCCAGATAACACCATGGGAAGTGAGGAGGAAGTTACCACCACCTTTGAATCAGTGTCCACAACATTGGAAGATGAGTGGCGTTTGAGATAAACCAAATACATTGTCTTTGACTGCTGGACATTTTAAAAATGATAAAATGCAATAAAGGGAGAGGTGGTAAGACTTGCGGAAAACCATAAATAAAGTTCACAAGAAGAGTGGTTGTAACCAACCTGAAGATCAGAGGGGCAGAGTGTACGAACATTCACGTTTTTTTTGGTCCGCTCAATTGATTCTTATGTACTTAGATTTTGTGTTCTGTAGTTTGGTGAGTCAACATTTAATAAGATCCTGAGTTTTTACACATTTATGGCTTCAGTTACTTACAATATGAGCCGGGAGGATAGCTCAGCGGCAACATGCTCCCCTTGGAAGCAAGACGACAAGAAGAAACACAGGTTCGATCCCCGGGTCCGCGCTTAAAAACCTCTGGGTGTTTAAGTGCATTATAAATACGCAACTAAGATTTAAAAAAAAACAATTACACAACTAAAAAACAAACAATTCCTGTGTCAGCGCCTCGATGCCCACGGGCTGTGTGAGCGCTTTCAAAATGCAAAAAATAAATAAAATAAATAAATACAAATATCAAAATGACCTATTTCCTGGTATAAATGAGGCATAGAATCTAGAGCAGGTTGCACTTGACAATGCTCTCACAAGCAAAAGTCTTCGGCTGCATTTATCACTTCCAGGACTTGGACACTCCAAAATAGTGGCTGAATGTACATCCTCTGTTGCCATGAAGAAGCATGGTTTTGTAAAATCCATTAAACTCCTGCAATCTACAGTATTGCAAATAGAGTTAAAAGTCACAGACAGATATGTAAGCATTGCAAAGGTCATGATAGAAAAGTTCCCACACATAAACCATCAATGTGACTTATGGTAGGTGGAAAAATCAATTGCCAAGAAAAAAAAATGCAGCAGAGAAAAAAAGGTTGTGAAGAAATACTAAAATGGTCTCAGTCCATCAGTAATCATCTATGGTGGTGTTCCAAAAGCTTTGAACATTCAGTGGAGATACATTTGGAAAAGTGCCAGTCAATTATTCACCATTCTGCTAACAAAAACCCATGGGAGGAAAATACACATAATCACACATGCCAACATGCTCCTCTGAGTAATGAATTGGAGTGGAAGAAAAAGTGGCTAAAACCAGGGTCTCCTCCTCACAAATCTCTTGTGAAGATAGTGTGTGATGAAGTGCTGACCAAAGATTTGAAGGGGCTCCACTGAATTTTGCCACACTGGTGATTTGGAGATTTTCCACTACACGTGCCTAAAGTACAGACCTAAAAGGTTGCATTTGAGGATAGAGGATGTGGAGGCCTGTACAAGGCTAGGGCTACTAGCTCACAACAAGTGTGATGGTAGGCAACATGCTAGAGCTGATGGTGAAGCAAGCCTACAGCATTACAACATGGTATTTACAAAAAGCATAAACAATTCGATTTTGTTAAAGATCTCACTTTGTATTGGGAATGGAAACTTGTGGCCTGCAAACTGGTTTTATTCCCAGAACAGTCTATGCCAAAGAACATTGAAACAGTGGAATGTCCTCCAAAGTCCACCCTTGCAGCAAAACTCACAAGCATATTCAAGTAAAGTGGTGTTGTTATTCAAAATACTATTGAAATGTAAGTATGTATTTTATCAGCTATAACATTTTCATTTGGTCTACAATGATACAAAATATTATTTGAATATGTATGTATGTTTAATCTTTTGTTGTATTTTCAACTGTCACTTGCACTTGTAAAGGATTTGTAAATCTTTTTGAAAATAATTAAAACACCACGGAATATTGTTATCTTGATCAATGTGTAATGTCATGGAATATTAGTTATCTTTGAGTCATTGTTTCTACACATATAAGGGTAATCACAAATTTTGATCTGAATGTTAAAAGATGTAGTATTGTTCATTTATGTCGTAAATTACATTAATAACAATGTATTGAGAATGGGTTCATTTTTAAAGTACATTTAAATCTCTTTTTCTCTTCCCATCCATTCTCCCTCCTTCTATCTCTCATGCCTTTCTCTTTCACTTGTCTATCCTTCTCTCTGGGCCTCATTACGAGTCCGGCAGTAACCCTGCCGGTAAAATCATCAGGATGCCGCCAGACTTGTGCATTTTTCTGGCACCTGGCTCCACGGAAAAACAGGGGGATTACGACCCTGGTGTTCCTGGAAGTCAGGCGCCGTAAAAATGTAAATCCCCATTCCTATTTGAGTCCCATAGGACTCAATGGGAATGAGGGAAGCATCCCGGAAAGTCTGTGAGCGGGTGCCGTCTGACCTGGCTGGAGGGATGGCACCCACCCGCATACTCGTAGTGTGCCGGACAGTTGTTACCAGACCGCACCCTTGTAATGAGGCCCTATAGCACTTTCCCTCTCTCCTCCACTTACTCTCTATCCCTCATTTCTTTCACTTACTGTCTACCCCTCTTCACTCTTTCACTTACTCTCTATCCCACCCCTCTCTCTTTCACCTTCTATCCCCCCTTGTTCTTTCACTTTCTCTCTCTCTCTCTCTTTCTCTCTCTCTCTCTCTCTATATATATATATATATATATATATATATATATATATATATATATAATATTCAGTGAACAAACGTTGTTAAAGGGACGTTATGGTTACATGTAAAACCAAAAAACCCTTGAAATTCGCCAGCTATGATAAGCTAAGCAACCATAACTCGCGCCACCACCGTTCACTGCTAAGACTAATACCCATGACATCACAAATGTCATTCATGACATCACTGATGACATCACATGTTTGGCTCCCGCTTCTTTTTTTGTTCACTGACACGTGTAGACCAGGTGCTTTTCTTCACTGACAGTCAGAAAGTAAAAATGCAAAATGTACTATGTGTGTAGACCTTACCCTACTCATATGTACTTACTCTACTTTCCTTAGAATCCACTCGCATCATATAATACATATACATAGGGGAAGAAGCAGCCTTGAAACACAGCAATCATGTCTGTGCATGAACTTAAGTAGTTAGGTTATGAACACTTTCTGGTAATGCTGCTGGTTTTTCTGCTTACTTTACTTTCCCTATATGCTCGTATGTTTATGCATTGTGGTCTCTTTATAGTTTGTGTGTAGTAGTACAATTTTGCAGTAAGGGAGGCATTGTTAGGTATTTATTACATGTTTCACAGTATGCAAAACTCAAACGAAAGGATTCATCATTTTACTATCCAACATAGGAAGGTTTTGAATATTGCACCTCTATGGCGCATGCTGCTAAGAATGCCTATGTTGGTATAGGAGTTTATTCATGTACTGGAAAGAAGTCAGTAATACAATGGTGTTTATATCAATGCAGCACCTATTTAGCTATTTATTTATTTAGCGCATGATGGTTCTTCCAATGATTTATATACCAGAAATTATAATGACAATCCCTTGTAGATGCTGTGCATGAAAACTAAATGCCCATGTGATGTAATCAGTGATGTCATGGGTATTAGTCTTAGCAGTGCATGGTGGTGGCGTGAGTTATGGTTGCTTAGCTTACCATAACTGGCGAATTTCAAGGGTTTTTCGGTTTTACTTGTAACCATAATGTCCCTTTTACAACATTTTTTCACTGAATTTCATAGGTCTTTACCAGTATACCCTTACTTTATGTAGATATAGCATACCACATTCTGAACCCCCTAGCCCATGCTATTAGCCATAGGGTCCGCGGACTATGCGACTGCCCGGGACCTGGCAATGTCCACACTGTCCAAAAGCTAAGGGGGTATCTTACATTCTTGTAGCATACAACAAACACACTAAACATGTTCAAAGAGCAGCACATAAATGAATTACAAACAAAAATAATCTAGAAGTACAAAGTGTATACTTAAGAAACCAACAATGCAGATCTATAAGATGTACATCATAATGGATCATAACAAAAATAACCAATGTCTCCAGCAGAATTATCTCACTGCTGCTTTATACAGAAACTGCACACCAAATATGAACAGCACACCTTCAGAGCACTAACAGCAAAACTGAAAAACTGCTAAGTACACTACATTAACTCCTACAGCAAAACACTTTGTTTAGTAAAATACATGAAAAAATAATCTTTTTTTTTTTTTTTTTTACACAGAAATGGCTAGCACCCTGGAGTGGAGTGGAGTGGTCCCCGGGATGAAATGAGTGAAGACAGTGATACTACTGGTACACACTGCAGTTTCCAAAGTAAGCCAATTAATACACATTATTGCACATGTACCCGACACATTTCTTTTTCTTTAACAGTACATACAGAAAATAACAACAATGCTCCAAAAACAGTACATCGTGTAGAACTCCAACAACATATGGAACAACACACTGTGGAAAATCATCTAGTGCACTTAGAAGAAAAAATGGATCAATTATTAAACAATTTTCTTGATTTGAAAGACTTTGTACAAAGACATATCATGGAGAATATTAAATATCACTGCCCCACATGCACCTGTACCCCATTTCCCTGTCCCAGTCAACCATCCCCACAAATTCCCCATCACCAAAAACGTTACGATGAGACATCAATCCCTTCATCCTCTAACACCCTACCTCTAGAAAACCCTGATTCTCCTGTATATGTCTTCATTTCTGCTTCCCCCTCTCTTTCATAATTTGTATATTTTTGTATATGAATGAAGTTATATGTATACTGTTGCTGTATGTGTCTTTGTTTTTTTTTTTAAAAGCCTGTTTGCGAGTCTGCGGACAGCGCGACTGTCCGGAATGTCTGCAATTACCCAAAATGGGGGTGTCCTATGGACACTTAACCTGTTCGTACTGTCCGCAATTAAAATGAATGTGTCTGTATAACACATACCCTGTCTGCATGTCTGTAAAGTTGTGATGCACCTTTAATTAGTTCAGAGACCCTCGCCCTGTCTGGCAGACACCTGTCCGCATGCGCATTCCACCTTCTGGATCCTACGAACAAGGCGTCTGTCCGGAATGTTTGTAATGAATCAAAATGGGGGTGTCCTATGGACATTTAACCTGTCCGGTCTGTCCGTAATCAAAATGGAGGTGTCCATAGAACACCAGCCCTGTCCACAAAGTTGTGATGCACCTTTAATTAGTTCAGGGACCCCAGCCCTGTCGGGAGGACACTTATGCGCATTCGCATCCCACCCTCGGGGTCCTACAAATATCGCACCTGTCCAACTGTCTGCCTCATGTGTGTAACACTTTAATTAGTTCAGGGACCCAAACCCTGTCTGTAGAACACCTATACGCATGTGTACAACCGATCCTGCTCAATAGGTGTCCTACGGGCAGCCATCCCATTTGCGAATGTGTCCGTGACTTCATCATGTGACCGCACCCACGCTGAGTGTAGGCCCCTGACCGCGGAGAGAGTCCGGGCCCCTGGACACCGAGAAAGCACTTTTTTGAGCGATCCAAGATTTTTTCTATGAAACTTCACCTTTGTAGAGGTCCCAGACTATGCCCCTACCGATCTGGACACTTTTTGAGCCCTTTTTGAAGTTCGAAGTGTCTGCGGACAGCATGGCTGTCCGTGAAGGGCTCGCCAGCACCCCTATAACACGCCACACCCCAGAGCTGCTCTTCATTCTGTTTTTGGACTTCCAGAACAGACACTGCTCCACATTGCTGGATTGCTCTTTTCTGTCTACAGTTTGCTGACATCCTGGTGGAACCTAACACCTTTGGAGATGGCATCCATGGCTGCGCCTGCTGCTGGTGCTACTTCTGCCTCAGCACCACTCCTACCCGCTCCACTACCACCACCGCCACTACCTTCTCAAGGGCTTGGAGAGGGGAACAGGCGTGGATATGTAGAGAGGGATGAAGAGGAAGACTAGGATGAGATAGTGGAAGTTCCCACTACTGCTGGCCAGCGTGAGACTTGGGTGTGAGGCTCTTTACCACAGTTGGAAAGGTACCCAAGGCACGTGCAGACAAGCTGTGCTGCACTGAGTGCGACATGGTGCTAAGTCGTAGCAAACCGGGTCTGTACAGCTATGGGACCACTTCCATTTGGTGACACCTGAGGTCGTACCACAAGGTGGAAGTTCAGAGGGTCGTCCCTTTTGACCAAAGTAGTAAGTTGAGTTACTCTACAACATCCTCCAAATCTGCTCCTGCTACCACAAGACACACTCCTGTGGGGGGAGCGCATGCCTGAACCAGCCTCGCAGGCCTTACGTGACGCAGTAGACCCTTACCTTTTCAGGATCACTGTATTGTGTATGTACTGCGACGCGTTACTCTGCAAGGTGGAACAATTTTGGAGTGCTTTCAAGGCTTTGGTCCGGGAGCATGAGAAAGAGTGCCACCTACCCAAGTGAGGCACACCCAACATCTTCCTCTCTCCACTTGCCCTTTCTTATCCCTGTGGTTGGTGCCCCTCCCCTACCTTCCTTTCCTTATGTGTCATGTCTGAAAAAACAAAAAAATAAAGGCTCTTTTCAGAGTCACCTTTCACAGTTTAAAAATAGAAGTGCCAAGGAAATGGTGCAGGGCCCTGGGCATTCTGAAAGGTCTGCAGACTTTCATAATTTTTGGGGTGGTGCGCTATCAAAAACATTGCACTCTTCTCTGGCAGAAAGTGGTGGCTCTGAAAATAGCCTTTTAGTAGTTTTTTTGTGTTTTGAAAAATTCAAGTGGCCAACACCTACTGGAAAAATGATTGCTATACTGTAACGCTCACCTGGTATCCACGGGGACGTCACTCAGCCTGTTCTGATGTCTTACGACCTCAAACCCTTCCTTGGAGTCTACTCCACTGGAGACTGGGCCTGAAACACAGGATTGGCAGAGTTTAACTCCCTATTGTCTGTGTGCTTGAACCCCTTCTTCCCCGAGGTCCAACCCCTCCCTTTGATCCACAGCTCACCTTGTTTTCTTGGAAAGTGTGCTCTCCGTCCTGCTTTCAGCGCAGGGGCGCGTTGATTGATGCAGGCTCGTTGCTGCCTAGTTACTTCACTGGCAAGAGTCCGACAGGTAAGTATAAGAAGTCTTTTGAACAGTTCTCTAACTTCGTTGCTTTCCTTCCTTAGATAATGGCCAGTGTCTGGGGATGGTGACATGCTGCTGAGATGACTAGCGCTGAAGGTGAGTGAGAGCGCAATGCGACCCTTTCGTATTTGTATTGAACTGAGTTATTTTTCTGTGTCTTTTTGGTGCCGTGATGTTTTCAGCGTGGATGCCTGTTATGAAGAAGAAATGCTGTGAGTAAGCGCAGTATGCGGCGCCTCTAGATGTTTCCACGCTAACCTGGAATGTCTTTTCCCTCTTGCAGATGGATGAGAAGTTCCGGAACAGAGTTCCCCCAGAGCGGCTGGGATTCAGGTAAGCGTTTGAAGCTCATACAGGTCTTTAAAAAATAAGCGAAGATTTGTAAAATGCTTACTAATGCCTTTTTTCTGTTCTTTTCCCTTTTCCTTAGGAAGCGGCGTGCCGGGATGGGAATGGCAATGCCGAAGATGCCCGCAGAACAGAAGGAGCAATGAATGATGGGCAGAAGCGCAGCAAGGTAAGGCTGTCCCTAACGGTGTTCTTGTTCTTGCAGGAGCTGAGCGCAGAAGAAAGATTCAGGCCTACTGGAGCCCGATCCGAACACGGTGAGTGTCACGCTGCAGGTGCAGAAAACACAAAGCATGTTTCCCAGCCTGGGCGTGGCTTAAATAGTCTCTGGGTATCCCAGGTGTCTCTGGGCTGAACTACACCCAAAAGACTAGACTGCACATGCAGTTCTGGGAACCGAAATATGTGGGGGCATCCATCTTGTCCCCATCAATGCACTACAAGTCCAATCCCCAATGTTATCCTATGGGAGTGAATGAGTCTGGTGCCACAAGCGCCAAGTCGGACTCCAAGTGGGTCTTTGGAGGGATGGAGAGGCCCTTGAGGGCCATGTAGGTGATCGTGGCCTGGCTCCAGCCTGACATCTTGGAGGACTGGGGACATGAGGGGCAGGAATCATGAAATATACTTGCAAAAAGGGCCACAATGCATTTTGTATATTTTGCAGAAAAAGCTGATTGCCAGCATCAGTAAAATGGACTCCATCTCTGCAAATAATGTTTGTGCTACGAAACATATTTTCCTTGTGGAAAGAGGACATGCCAACATCTCTCAAAAAAGCGCAAACAGCCTTGTTGACATTGCGCCTCGCTTTCTCCATTTGTGGACCATATGAAGAAGAACGCAGCCACATTTGTCTCTGTGCAATACGAGAAAAAATTACCCTGGAATTTGGAAACTTGTCCATGATTTTCCCAAATCCCTCTTTTATTCCAGTAATATGTCCTAAACTGTTTGCTCCGCAATGAATAATAATGTCTGGATGACAGTGGGCCTCATCATGACCCTGGCGGTGACGGGATGAACGTGCCGGGCAGGCACCGGCACTGTTCATACCATCCCGCTGCATAATGAGTTCTGCTCGCGGGTCTTACCTGGTGGGCTGTGCGGCATTTGTGAGTATAAATCGTAATGCCCCCGGCACCGTTATCAACTGTTCCGGCGCATCCATGCTCCCCACCCCCATTCCGCCCTATAGGGCAGAATGGGGATCGGGAGCCCGGCAATACCGCCACCCGTGAATGGGCAATTACCGGCCCATTCATCTCGTAATGGGCTGGTTATTGCCCAATCGCGGGAGGCGGTGCCGGTAGTGAGCATGACGGTAGCCATGCCTGACATACAGGCATGGCTATCGCCATGCTCGTAATGAGGCCCAGTGTGTCATCAAAGTGGCACAAAGAGGAACCAAATCCAGCCACTTCATCCATGCACTCCATTCCAGTGCACATCCACATTATGAAATCTAAGATGCGCAGCCCCTCCACAGCGCTCTGCATGCACCTCTAACGAATTTATCCACAAATCTCCCAAAATCCAAACACTCTGTCTCCTGAAAGACACAGCCATAGCCATCTGCTGTGCTCTCCTCTCAGCAAACAGACCTTCTGCCAAAGTCTATCCTTACACATCACAACCAGTAAACGTTATTGACTAATCCCATGGCCTGCACAGTCCCATTTCCATGCCTGCCAGCCTCAAAATACCCGGATGTGACACGTGCGCTCCGCGGAATACCGCTGTGTCCATGGGCATATCGTGCAATGTATGAGGGTGAGGACAGAAATTGCAACCAGAGTAGCACATTTCCTCTTTGGTGGTGGCTTTGAAAAGAACCTTTCTGTGTGGAACTTTTCAGATTTGTTCTGCTACAACTACTAAATGTAATCTATATAACTTCACAACAACCTTCTGATTGAATTTTGAATATTACTAAGAAAGATTTTATTAGCACCATCCGTCAATGTAATGCCATCACAAAAAAAAGAACTTTCTCATTTTGGAATGATGACATCCCAACAGCATACATAAAAGGAGATATCCCTTGGTAAAGAAGACGCCAACCTATGTATTGTTGAGGATTGAAGATACCGCGACACATCCATGCAGCCCTAGGTGGTATTTGGGAAACATGATCTTTGCAGATGGAAAGAGGTGCATTAATGCCTTCAGGAACTGCTTCAAGTCACCCTGCAAAGTTATTGCACTTACATACCCCAAAATCATTCCTCCACAATTAACCACCAAGACATCTGGACTGTTGAAAACCGCCATATATTTACAAAGTGTAATACACCTTGCAAATTTCTCCCTCGAACATCACACCACATAGCCTCCACTCCCTCCAATCCAAGATTGTCAGAAATGCCACATATCTCTTCATACATCTGCAGATTTCTCATAAAACAAACTCCCACCATCCACACACTCCCTCCATCTCTCCAACCACAGCCATCTTCACTACACACACACCCTCTCCTCCTGCAAAGCACAACCTGAAAACCTGATTGGCTAATCCCCAGAGTCCCATTTCCATGGCAGGCATGCTGAGGAGCCCTGGATGTGGCACGTCCTGTTCATGGACTATTGCGGTGTCCGCGAACCCCATAACACGGAGGCAGCCCTTGTTCTCTTTCCATTTCACTCACTGCATCACTCCCTCATTGGCTACTGTTAAGCAGTCACACACGCATCCACCAATCACATCCAAGAACTCTACATCTAACTCTGTCATCACAGTTCAGCACTTTAGATGTACTGTTCATCACTCTGAGTACAAGTCTCCTGTGATTGCAAAGCACCTACATCAAAAACTACTGTAAAACTCTCCAAGATTTCTCCTTCCAGATTCATCCACATCTACATGCATCAACACAAAGTACAGGTATGAATATTGTGTGTACAGTACTCATTGGGGCTGATCACGACTTTGGTGGTAATGCTGGCGGTATTACCACCGGCGGTATTAGCCCTACCGCCGAACTCCCCCGCGCTAATAGCGCCGGATCACGAGTTCGGCAGTAATCTAATTCCCCATTCCCCATTGAGCCCATTCGGGAATGCCCCATTCCCCATTGGGCTCAATGGGGAAAATTCGTGCTCTTACTGCCAGTGGATTCCCCGCAGGCGGTAATAGCGCAAATTTTCAGCGGATTTCCCCCCAGCTCAGAGCTAGGGCAAAATCCGCCAAAGTCCTGATTTGGCGGACCCTTAAATCCAGCGCTAATAGCGCGACCGCCGGATTTAAGGGTTACCGCCAAAATCGTGATGAGGCCCATTGTAATGTGCAAACTGTTATTCTGTCATTTTTCACAACCACTTCCCTCTTAGAACAATATTATGACATTCCTAGAATGCACAAAGAACAGGAAACCAGCTTTTATCTTACCAAAGCATTGCAAGTACATACATTGCATGAATTTCAACAGAGTGCCTGCCACTTACATTCTTGCAAAACCAAACAAATACATGTGTACATTCAGAACAGTGCCATTTGAAATGTGGATAAATAAATCAAAGAACTGAAAGGTTTCCTCCACTCATGTAGTAAGCATCTATGTGCAGAAACGTTTATAGAATTCCACACACAGAAACATTCTCCTTTTCAATCTGTACATCCTTCCAAGTTTTCTTCTAGCTCTACTACAACTTCCACTAATCCGTTTCCACACTAAATAGTGGAACAGCAACACATACACTTTCAAAAGTGCACCTCATAGGACACACTTATAAATACTTCACTAACCCCCTTAGCAATGATGCTGATGCGCCAAAATCCCCATTCATAGACAAAGCTGTGCAATTTAACACATACAGTACCTCTTCCTGGAAAGAAATCCTTCTGCAAATTTAACTAATCTATTCTTCAAGTTAAATTATCATGCCATTAACACACATATGTACTAACTTCCTTCTTTCGCAATTGCAGTGAGGACCACACTCCTCAAAGCCAGTGGTGTCTCAAGTACAAATCAGAACCCATAAGAAACCTACTCTTTTCATCCAACAAAGTGATATACTGTTATAGTGTTCTGACTGTTACTCAAACAGTGTAGTGTTCTTGTATTGTACAACAAATAATTGTATCAACCCTATAGCATTTCATTCAGTATTACTGATTGCACCTCAGAAGGTGCACACTTTGTATTGTCATCTGAACACCAGCATAGTAATACACATATGAGCACAGCCTTCCCAACCTGAAGTAACAGCCCATTCCACAATCACACACCTCTACATGTATGCCTACTTTCATACTCAGACACTCATGCACAGTGCACACATACATTGCACAACCTCCCAACCCACACTTTCTTTTTTTCTCCAACAGACACCAAAAAATGCCTACCAAAAAACACCGTAGAAAGCAACTGAGAAATAGAGCAAATCAAACTAAAAGCATACAAAATAGGCATCCGACTCTAGCAGAATTTATACAAAAAGTTCAAACAAAACAGCTAATACAGTCACTAAGCCAAACTAAAGCAACTTGCAGGAAAGAAACTTTGACTCCTCTTTCAAAATGTAAAACTAAACAGAAGGATATTAAGAAGACGGCAACTACCACTAGTGCTAACACTATACCTATAAATCTTGATGTAGCCAAAACAAATATAGACATAAAAACACCAGGAGAACTCTGCTTGCTTAATCCTATAAATGTATCAAGGTACTTCCATCATCACTTTATTGCCATGCTGCACTTCATTTGTAATAAAACAGTTCCTCCCCTCGGAGAAGTGCCACACTTCTTTCAGAGAAACGAATATCAAGCCAGAGGCGCACCAAACATCCACTGTTTTGCAGTTCATTCACAAATATGTCACTTGTGAAATCCCTCCACAAACTACATATAGCGACCTACATGCACACATTTTACAATTTCAAAGACACAAGTGTGGCAAGTATTGTTGGCGCAAATATAAAAACAAAGGGACATTCTACACCAAATGCTGCTTTGGTTTCCCTAGACCAGTTTCAGCAACAGGACAAGTGAACAACTTCATGACTTCAGTTAGACACAGTGTCAAAGGTTAATCAGCTAATAACACATACTGCATAAAAAGAACAGAAGGATCAAAGTACATCAATGATTACAGTACAATCATTTTCCTTCTTTGGAATGCAAATACAGATGTGCAGTACATTGCAGACAATTCCACTGCAGTTGCACGATATGTCACAGCCTACTTAACCAAAGCAGAGAAAACAGAGCTGAAAGACCTCTGGGACGACATATCATCTGACAAAACACTGTCACAGAAATTGTACAGCTTTGGCATAAAAATGCTCTCCCATAGAGAATGTGGCTGCTACGAAGCCGCAGACCATTTTACCGGCACTGCCTTGTATGGGAAATCTGAAAACATAGTATAGCTAAGCCTTGGTCCTGCTAAATCCAGAAAGAGTTCTCAAATCATATGAAGACATAGGAAAAAATAGCCAAAAATGATCCCAACATCCAGGACATTTTGAAAAACAACTTACTAGACACATACTACCCAAACAGGAGTACTGCTTTGGAAACCATGTGTCTATACCACATAGCCCAAAACTTCACATACAAAAATAATATTAAACCAGATGAGAAAGAAATATATATATAGTCAAAGGTTGCGAGGGCAGCCTAATTAAACTTACCAAACGCAGCCTCATTAACCATATGAAACTATCATTAAAAACTCCTCAACATAGAGAACTGTATTACATGTCCCTACTGCAACTTTTTAAACCATGGAGAAAAGAAGATGTATTAGATACCCATGCCTCCTATGAAGGTGCTTTCAAAGCAAATGAAAGCACTGTAACGGATATACATTTTATGCAGTACAAAACCATGTTAGACAATGAACACCAACAAGAAGAACTCTAGGCACAACTAAATATAGATACTCCTGACAGCAGTCAACCTTCTCTAACAGGAATCCAAGAACCACTTGGACAGTCGCTCATAGCAAATGAAGCAGAATTAGACATGACTGAAGTAGAAAACACCATGTGCCAGAATGAAGAATCTACAGAAGACTTTGCTATACTCAAATCACAATTAAACAATGAACAGCGTAGCATTTTCCTTAAAGTAACTAAACAAATTGAACATGGTGTGCGGCACGAAACTAAAACTTGTACCTGTCAACACTACAAACCTATACTGCTGTATGTAAGTGGTCAAGCTGGTTCAGGGAAAACATTATAAATAAATATCATCAGCAAGTTCCTCCAACAATTGATAAACAACAAACTGTCAGCTGTTGTAACTACCACCACAGGTCTAGCTGCCTACAACATAGGCGGTGTCACTTTACACCGTTTGCTACTCCTTCCAGTTGAACACCAAAACAAACTTTCAGAAGAAGCTGCTATGGAACTACGCAGAGTTTTAAACAAATTAAAATGCTCCTTAATAGATGAGGTGAGCATGGTCTCCAACCTAATGTTGGCTTTGATTCACCTCAGATTACAAGAGGTCCTCCAAACGGACTATGAAGAACTCTTTGGAGGAAAACACAATATCGTTTTCGGAGATCTTCAATTACACCAGTGAAAGGTGAACCTATTTTTAAAACCTTCGGGCACAAACTGTGCCGTAAAACTCTTGGAAGCATAGAAAATTTAAATCTTTGGCAACATTTCCAATACAAAGAACTAACTGAAAACATGAGATCAGTCTGCAGACCTCACCTATGCCAACATTTTGAAAACTATTAGGGTTGGTGTACTATCTAAAGAAGCACATTCTATATTAAATATCGGACACTTCCCATTTCAGCCCACTTTCCACCTCATCCCCTACCTATCCCCTTTCCAAACACCAAGCCAGAGGGGCATGATGGCGAGCCAACCACCCCAAGATCACTGCTCCTCCGATCAGCCTACTACGCTCATACCTGCTCCCCTCATCTCCCAGTCCCACCCTGCCCAGCAATCATGCAACCCCAGTTTTTCCCATCACCCCCCACCATTATCCCCCCTTGACCACACTCCTTCCCCTCCCTAAAAACTGCACGCCTAGCTCTAGCAAGAACAGAAGCCACATCCCTATTGCCTTCTGACCCCCCTTCCCTCTCGCACACTCCAATCCCAACAAAGACACTAAAGAGGAAACGTACCTGGTCCCCCTCAATCTCTCAGCACTCATCACCGCCCCTGTCTCGACCCACCACCTCATCCCCCCAATCACCACCCTCCCCCCATGCCTCACCCTGCCTGAAACCCCTCATCCTCGATTTCTCACCGACCACAACTTAAACTCCTATCCCCACACACCCCACCTTCAAATTCCCCATGCCAAACCCAATCATCCCAAAACACGCGTCCATCCACTCAAACCCGAAACCCACCAACCTTTCTGCTCGCCCACCCTTCCCATCAACCAACAACCGCCCCACCCCTCTCGCTCCCCAGTTTACACCTCTCCGCCCGACCCCCCATCTCTACAGCTCCGACATCAACCTCATCTCCCGAAGTGAATTGCATCCTATTTAATGCCCGATCCGTAGCAAAGAACAGACACAGCATATTTGACCTCCTCGCCTCCGACAACCCAGACCTGGTCTTCATCACCGAAACCTGGTTCTCTGACGACTTCGCCCCTATCGCCAGTGAAGCCTCCCCCCCCCCCCGACTACTCACTCATCCCACTGAACCGTTCCTCTAGAAGAGGAGGAGTAGCATTCGCCTTCAAGTCTCACTTCCACGCTTCATTCATCGACAACCAACCTTCCATTCCTTCCTGCGAATCACTCCTCGTTAAACTATCCCTTTACCCTTCGTTCTCCCACAGCTTCCTAATAATCTACAGACCCCCTGGCTATGATAGACAATCCTCAAACAACCTCTGTGACTCGATTGCCACCCTCCAACTAAACCATCTCAACCTCACCCTTCTAGGAGATTTCAACATATGGCTCGACATTCCCACCAACCCTATGACATACTCTCTGGTTGACGGCCTAGACGCAATTAACCTCCAACCCCACTTAAACGGCCCAACGCACTATAAAGGACATAGGGCCTGATCACGACTTTGGCGGTAACGCCAGCGGTATTACTGCCGGCGGTATTAGCCCTACTGCCGAACTCCCCGGCGCTAATATCGCCGTATCACGAGTTTGGCGGTAATGTAATTCCCCATTCCCCATTGAGCACATTCGGGAATGCCCCATTCCCCATTGGGCTCAATGGGGAAAATTCACACTCTTACCGCCGGCAGATTTCCCGTCGGCGGTAATAGCGCAGATTTTCTGTGGATTTCCCACCAGCCAAGAGCTTGGGCGAAATCCGCCGAAGTCCTGATTTGACGGACCCTTAAATCCAGTGGTAATAACGCGACCGCCGGATTTAAGGGTTACCGCCAAAGTCGTGATGAGGCCCATACTCTTGATGCCATCTTCAGCACCCACAACCTGATACATCTAAACCCCCCACCCCTATCATCTGGTCCGATCACTTCATTGTGTCTTTTGCCATTCGCTCACCCAACCCGCTTCCCGTACCCGAACCTGAACCTCTGAATCTACGCAAATGCTGGAAGAAGCTAATAATCCTTCCCGACCTAGCCAACGCACTCCTCCAGTCTGCTCCGCCTACCTGCCTACTCAATAATCAACTAACCCCCGACGCCTTTGACTCATGGCTCAACACCTCACTAATGCGGCTCACACCCTCTTGCAAACCATCAGCCCGCCGTGGCCTTTTCCCTAGATGGTTCACACCTGAATTGAAAACTAGTAAACAACTATATAAATACCTAGAACGCAAATGGCGGAAAGACAAAATACCCATGAGCAGATCCACCTTGGCCCATCACCTTCATCAGTACAAGGCCGAAATCCGGAAAGCAAAAAAAAAACCATTACAACCCCCGAATCCTAAACTGTAAAAACCCCAGCAAAGAACTGCACAAAATCATCACCGAATTCACCAAACCATCATGCACCACCAACGTCCCAACCCCCTCACAATCGCTGAGCGACTTACTCTTGCTCCACTTTTACTCCACAGCTCTCGAAAGAACAGACACTCTAACCAACAAACTGGCTCTCTCACACCCACCAGGCAACCCACCCTCCATACCGGCCAACCCACCGCCTGCGACCACTACCCAACCAACGTTTGACTCCTTTATTCCAATATCAGCATACCAATTTCTCAAACTCCTCTCTGCCCGCAAACCATCCGGCTCTCCCCTGGACCCTTGCCTGGCCACAACCCTCAAAGACATTTTCGCATCTACCTGCGCAGGAGAACACGCAATAACCATCATAAATGACTCCCTTTCCTCTGGAATTTTTCCCGACGCATTCAAAACGGTTCATGTCAAACCTCTAATAAAAAAGCTTCCCTCAACCCTCTTGAGCCCAAAAACTACCGCCCCATCTGAAACACCAGGTTCCTTGCCAAACTCATCGACCAAACTGCCTACTCCCAACTAAATGCCTTTGTCGAAGCCAACAATCTACTAGACCCCGCTCAATCAGGTTTCAGAGCCCGACACGGAACCAAAACCACCCTAACCTCAATCTGGGTTGACCTTAAAAACACAGCAGACGCTGCGGGATGCGCCACATTAATCCTTCTTGACCTATCCGCTGCCTTCGACTCAATCAACCACTCAATCCTCCTTCACCGCCTACACTCACTAGGAATTTGTGTAACCGCTCTCAAATGGATAGCATCCTTCCTCAAAAATGGGAAAGAAATAACCCTACTCTCCACCTATTCCTCCCAAGCCCGACCAGTCAACACGGGAGTTCCACAAGGAGCATGCCTATCAGCCCTCCTGTTCAATCTCTACATGGCCACCCTCCCACGAATAATTTGTTCGCACACCATCCTGTGCTACAACTACGCTGATGACACTCAACTAATTCTAAAACTCCTGAACTCAAAACCCGACTGCCGACTCGACCTCGCTTCCTGCCTCCTCGACATAGAGCTCTGGATGACCATAAACCACCTCTTGCTAAACCCCTCCAAAACCGAAATCATGGTATGTGGCAACACCGAACTTCTTCCACACCCACTACCCTGGCCATCTGCCATGGGCAACCCACTGACTCCGTCTAACTCAGTAATAAACCTTGGATGCACCCTAGACCCTGACCTAACACTCTCGCGCCAAGTCAACAACGTCTCAAAGTCCTGCCACTACCACCTTAAAACTCTTAGGCACATTTTTCCATACATCACTTTTCCCAACAGACTCTCCGCGGTCCAATCAATTGTTAGTCCAGTCTTGATATATGCTAACCCCCTCTACCTCGGAGTCCAGGCATACCAACTGACTAAACTACAAAGAGCACAAAACGCTGCAGCCAAACTGCTACTAACGCTTGGCCCTAGAGACCACATCTCCCCAGCCCTCAAAACTCTGCACTGGCTTCCGGTTGCCCGGAGGGTGACCTTCAAAACCTTATGCATTTCTTACCGAGCACTGCATAAAACCGGACCTCAATATCTTCAATACAAACTAAAACCCTATCACCCTGCACGTACTCTAAGATCAAGCTCAGCCGGCCTCCTAATCATACCAAAAACAAACTCCGTCATCTTTCTCAGCCTTGGCCCCCACGCTGTGGAACGCACTCCCACCCCACATCCGACTCACCGAAGACCTCATGTCTTTCCGCAAATTACTGAAAACGTTGCTCTTCCCCTAAAACCAACCCCGAACTCAAACTAACTCAAACTGGATAACAGCACTTCAATGACCATTGCCCAAATGCTAGATCATAAATAGCAATGCTGCATCACGATCTGAGTGAGAAATCGAAAACTAATAACCTCTATTGGGTAGCTAAAAAGAACAAACAAGATAGAATGAATAAAAAGGATCAAACCTGTGAAGTAGATAAAAAGAATAAGCTGTACGAGAGCAGTAAAGTAGCTGAAATTAATGAACTGCACAAAATAAATGTAATGGACAAGAGGATCAATGTGGATGTGAGGATTAAAGTGGGTAACAACAATTCTACTAACCCAAGCTACTAGATCATAAATAACAATAAAACAAATGACAATACAACCTCAAGATCAATGCGAGAAATCGAAAACTAATAACCCCCAATGTAACTTAAAAAGGGCAAACTGAATAGAATGAGTAAAGCGGACCAAAACAGTGAAGTGGATAAAGGAATAAATTGTACGAAAGCAGTAAAGCGTTTGAAATTAATGAAATGGATGAAATGATTGAAATGGATGAAAGGAACAAAATGAACGTAAGGAATAAGGTGAAGAGGATAGAAAGATGAATACAGGAGACAGATGAGTGCACGGAGTGGAGTGCATGGTACAAATGGCAAGTACTGAATAGACGATTAGAGTACATGAGATGGGTGTAGTGCATGGGACAGGTGGAGAGCACGGAATGGATCGATTGCGAACCGATAATGCAGGATGAATGAACAAAATAAGTGGAGCGGGTGAAGTCGGTGGAGTGGACGAAGCGCGTAGAGCAGATGAGTGCATAGAGTGGATGAGCACGTAGAGTGGATGAGCGCGTAGAGCGGATGAGTGCTTAAAGCGGATGAAGGCATAGAGCGGATGAGGGCATCGAGCGGATGAGGGCATCGAGCGGATGAGAGCGTGGTGCGGATGTAGGTTGTGGTGCAGATGTAGGGTGCGAGTAGAGGAGCGGATGAGAGCAGATGTGTAGAGGAGCGGATTAGAGCGTGGAGCAAATAGGAGCGTGGTGCGGATGTAGGTTTTGGTGCGGATGTAGGGTGTGACTAGATAGTAGTGTGGAACAGATGTAGGGTGTTGAGCAGATGTAGGATGTGATGGTGTTGAGCAGATTTAGGGTTTTGAGCAGATGTAGGGCGTGATGGTGTTGAGCAGATGTAGGGTGCTGAGCAGATTTAGGGTGTTGAGCAGAAGTAGGGTGTAGAATGCGGAGCGGGTGTAGAGTGCGGAGCGAGGAGTGGGTGTAGAGTGCGGAGCGGGTGTAGAGTGCAGAGCGGGTGGCAAGTGTGGAGCAAACGGATGATCTATATGGACGGAATGGGTGAAGTGGTTTGAAGGAACGGGTGAGGTGGTTGGAAGGAATGGGTGTAGTAGGGGGAAGAAACAGGTGAAGTGGGTAGCAGGAACGGAGTATGGATCTGGAAGAAAGGGTGATGTATAAGGACGAGATGGGTAAAGTATAAGGAAGGAACGGGGGAAGTATGTGGACAAAATTAGTCAAATATATTAAATAGAACGGGTGAAGTATGTCGATGCAACGGGTGAAGTGGATGGATCAAGTGAAAATGTGGTTGGAACAGAAGAAGTAGGGGGTTGGAACGAGTGAAGTATGTGGAGGGAAAGGGTGAAGTATGTGGATGGAACGGATGAACTGGTGTAGAATGGATGAAGTGGGTGGAACAGATGAAATGGTAGGACGGATGAAGTAGGTGGATGAATGGGTGATGTGTCTGGAACTGATGAAATGGGTGGAACCGGTGAAGTGGGTGGAACCGGTGAAGTGGATGGAACGTGTAAAATTGGCTGGAACCAATGAAGTGGATGGAACGTGTGAAGATGACGTATGTGGAAGGATGATGCATGAAAAAGGTAACGAAGATAGAACGAATGAAAGGAACAGTGCATAAAATGGTTGGAGTGCATGGAACGGATTGGAGTGCATGGAACGGATTGGAGTGCATGGAACGGACTGGAGGAGCATGGAATGGATTGGAGTGCATGGAACGGATGGAGTGCATAGAATGACGTGACTTGCATGGAACGGTTTGGAGTGCATGGAACGTTTGAAAGAGCATTGAAAGGAATGGTTCTGAGTGCTTGAATCGGCCATAATACATGGAACAGCTCGGAGTACATGGAACGGATGGAGTACATGGAACCATTGGACGGGGGTCGGGCTCAAGCACCTAAGGTAAACCACCATTTCACATCTCCACGCTTGCTCTCCTCTTTACACCACCACTCAACTAGAACACAGCGATACTATGACACCATTCGGTATAGCTGTTCTCATACCATCATTTGCCTCATACTCCCCATCACCCTAACTAAACACTGCTGGTACACACCTTCCAGCCTAGGCATTCTCCTCAGGCCTAACGCAGTCAGAATCGGTCTGGATAACATCCTGCCAGAGCGAACACATACTCATGATCTCTCAACCACCACACCTACCGTTAAGAAGCAGCTATCACACGAATGCCACACCAGCTGCACACCTTTCCGGTGCTCACACGTACCTTATGACTCTCTCTATTCTCTCTACTGATTTCAACTTTGGTTCCCGAGGTCGTTCAACCTACCAGCGCCTTGGGACCATACCAATGGTACATAAGGCGCTATATAAATGCAAAGTAACATAACATAACATAACATCCATACGCTCTACGGGCACAACTCATGTGCTACTGATGTCATGGAACAATTAGCACACAAACATGTAAACTGTATGTCCTTGATGCCAACTATTGCAAGCTGTGCACAATTCAATGAAACAATGCTGAAAAAAGAAATGCAACCAATAGTTCTAATTTACTCCACAGACAAACTGGACAAGGACGGTATGACACTACCCATGTGTGAACAAGCCACAGCACAACTAAATACCTTAGAAAACTCTATCTCTAACACAGCTGGTTTAGAGGAAATATCAACATTGTCTTTAAACTGTAGTGTGATGCTAAAGCGTAACCTTGATGTGGAGCAAGGATTCGTTAATGGAGCACTTGGTACAGTTGTTGGCTTTCAAACATACCCATGTGACAACAACATTGAATTTGTCAATATTCACTTTCACAAACTTTCAGAAGTTAAAAGGATAGGACACTCAACAACCCAATTCCTTATTTTAAAAGACATGTATGTACGCAGAGAACAATTTTCTCTATCTCTAGCATACGCAGTCACCATTCATAAATCACAAGGTCTTACCCTAGATCAAGCATTGATAGATATTGGCAGCACAGTGTTTAAAGAAGGCATGAGCTACATTGCACTGTCACGCCTACGTACACTTGAAGGACTATTTCTAGTCAATTTTGATGCAAGTAAAGTAAACAGTGATATTCCTTGCATTGTAGAGTACAATAGACTACATGCACTCTACGCACCCCATCTCCAAATCTACCCTGTTCCTCAAAAAGTAAAACTTTGTAAAAGAAAACTAGTGCAGACTCAACTTATACAGGGTCTCACAACAATACCTCCAAAGAAATTAAAAGCAGCTGGTACTTCATCAATTACCATAACCAAAGAAGGACCTACTGAAAAAAATGAATACCGAACTGCACAAACAAAACCAACTACCTCTTCAAAGAAACAACGTTCACTTCTATCAAATGACTCAGACACATAACTGTCTGGTCCATTCACATTTTGCAATACAACGGGTGTAAATTGCTAGGCAAATGTAGCAATCAATATTCTATTCCAATTGCCACCAATTGTTGAAAACATTTACTTAAACGGGACATACCAATTATGTTTGCAAATGTTAGTCCTTTACAGAAATGAAAATCCTGACAACACTTACAATGTTTCTGGAATAAGGCAGGAATTGGACTACTGTGCTGGAATGGTGAGATTGACTATAAAAACACAAGAAGATCTACAAGAATTTCAATGTACTTACTACAAGTACTGGAAAACAAAAACATACCTATCAATGAAATCTTCCAGATTTCATACATGTGGAAACATACATGCACTCTCTGCAGCCATGTAATGCACAAACAAGTCCCTAATGAACGCTTTGTGTATGTATCCATACCTAACTGTGAATCCATTCCATTTCAGCAGCTTGAACAAAATGCAAACCATGGCATATTATGTACTACCTGCAATTCCGATAATCGTCCCACCTTGCATACACAGTCACATAGCAAATACGTAATAGTAATGCTTTTGCGTTACAATGCAGATGGTACCAAAAACAACTGCAAGCTGACTGGATTCACACATGGACAAGTATCACTTGGCAAGAAAACCTTCACAACAGTAGGCATAATCTACCACACAGGAGCCACAACCAATGCAGGTCACTATACTGCATACATTAAAAAGAAATGTGGGTGGTTTGAATGTAATGATACTTCTATTACTCTGAAACAGTGCAGCAAATCTTGTAAATGCTTACTTATTATTCTTAAAACCAAAATGTATTCACTAATCGGAGTATGAGCATAAACAAAATGTCCTCAATAACCTTCAAATCCATAAACTAATAGACTAAGGCAACAGCTATCTAACAGTGAAAATGTACATCCATCAACAAGAGAAAACATGCTTCAAAACATACCCTGCAGAAGTGAAAAACTGTAAACCATTAGAATACGCCAAGTGGTATCTAACTACAACCATAATACTGCAATATATGTTTTTCTGAGGAAAGCCTGCAACACTTATTACATATAAACATACCCTCAACAACTTCGAAACTATGAACAGTTAGAATACGCCAACAGGTATTTAACTGCCCCAAAATTCTGCAACATTACTGAGCAATATCACAGTACTTACAAAAGATCAACAACCAAACGGATAAATGAATACTGCTAAAATGCAACAAGAAATAAACAATTGGAATACACCAACTGGTATCTAACTGCAACAATAGTACCAGCACTTCCAAACCAAAACCATACACCTTTTCAATTTCTCCTACTACAATCAACCACTGAAAAAGACTATACCATATTACAACACATAAACGTAAAAAGTTTTTTTAATCCTGCATGTATTTTCTTTTTCCCACAGACCCAATGATCATACGAACAAACACAGGAATTAAGCACATTGCACAGTACACTGGTTTGAAGCATAGTACTTGTAAAGTACTAACTACAAGGGTCCACAAAGTACATAAATGTCTGCTATGCAATGCAATAAAACATTACAAACTACCTACCCTAACATGTGATCTTTTCTTTTATCACAGAGAATGAAAAAACAATTTCTGCTACATGTTCCCATACCATGCAAATAACTGCATACAGCCTCAACAATGCAAACAGTAAGTATACAATGATTGGAGTCACAACATTCAGTGAACACATGTATTATACTACGATAGTTGTAGCCATCCGTACAATATCATATGCCCAACATTCTGAACACAGTCCAACAAACCAACTACCACACACCATGTCCACTTTCCTACAAATACTATTACACTACTGGCAGCCAGTGGACAAACTCTTGAGAACATACCCCTATGCAACCCACATACCACGGTCAAGGTGTTTGCTTGCATGGGTTGGGTGTGTTATACTGCGGTGGTTGTGGCTAGGGCCTAGAGTCTTGGGTGCATGGCCTCAACATACCCATGCAAGCAAACACCTGCCCAATGACCACAACCCAAAAACATAACACAACCACCTCAAGACCTATTCACTTCACTTGACATACTAAAACAGTAATTACAGCCAATGCACAAACTCTTCAATGCATGCCCTCTTCACCCAATACTCTACTAACTACTCAAAAGTAATACATCATAACATAGTAAAATACCCAACAATCTGCCCAGTGGCGCTTCTCTCCACGGACTATGATAGTTGTAACCAGCTATGCAATTTCATACACCCAACATTCTGTACACAGTCCAACAATCCAACTACCACACACCATGTCCACTATCCTACAAATAATATTACACTACTGGCAACCAGTGGACAATCTCTTGAGAACATACCCCCTATGCAACCCGCATGCCACTGTCAAAATGTTTGCTTGCATGGGTGTGTTATGCTGCAGTGGTTGTGGGCAGAGTCTAGGCCCTGTCCTCAACCACCACAGCATAACACCCCCATGCTAGCAAACACCTGCCCACTGACCACAACCCAAAAACATAATACAACCACCTCAAGCCCTATCCACTTCACTTGACATACTAAAACAGTAATTGTAGCCAATGCACAAACTCTTCAATGCATGCCCACTTCACCCAATACTCTACAAACTACTCAAAAGTAATACATCATAACATAGTAAAATACCCAACAATCAGGCCAGCAGTGATTGTGTCCACGGACTGTTGCGGTGTCCGCCGACACTGCGATCACAGCACAGCCTTCTTCCACCTAAACAAATACAGCATTTCACCCATCTTTCACTCCCCAACCCTCTCCATCCACTCTTCCACATCAACACACTCCCCAAAATTGGATTTCGGCTCTGTTGGCTCAGCGCTGTCCACGGATATTCGCAAATCCAACAGGGTGGGCGCATCGGAAAAATTTGATGCACCTCACGCTTCACTCCAACCAATCAGCGAGCAAGTTATGTGTCTGTGGACATAACAGTGTCTTTCTATCCAATCAGAGTCCTGTCCGCGGAGCGAACAGGGAAGTGAGTCCGCAGAGCGGACTCGGATATCACCATTTTTTTTACCTCTATTTTGCCTGTTGCAAAAAAAAGTACTGGACGGATTTTCACCAAATTTAAAAAAGCATGCTTTCGAGACCAAGCCGCTGCTCCTGCCGCAAATTTGAAGAAAATCCATCCAGCGGTTTGAGCTGTAGGCGTGAGCAAAGTTTTCTTCCATTCAGTCTATGGAAAAAATAAAAATGTTGGGACCCCCTACAACTTTGCCCACCCTTGAAGAAACCTCACCAAACTTGCCAAAGAAATTCAGAGTAGGCCATATACTTTTTTGCAAAGTTTGGTGAGGATTCGTCTAGGGGGAGCAAAGTTATAAGCCGCCTAAAAAGAGGTCTTCGTATGGATTTAGCAACTTAATCATAACTACACGGCCGTTACCACGGCCCCGAACTTCAAGCCACAAGAAAACTGGTTGGAAGTCAGAAAATGGGGCAGGAATAAGGCTGGTAAAGGCAAAATCATCATAACAGGTTGGTTGAACATTATTCTTGTCCCTTTTAATTCTTCCTTTTTCTTTGACAAACCTCTTCCTTAACCTTCTAAATTCCTTTAGTCAAATGAAACTTTTAATTGTTGGATTGTAATGCACCTATTCATTTTTCATGGATGATATTTTGAACACAAATGTATATTTTGTTTTACTTTTCTTTTTAATAATATATATATATATATATATATATATCTTTCGCTCTTTACCCTAGCTGTGTGTCTTTCTCTGTATTCCTCCTCTCTCTTTCTCTACCCATCTCTTTCTAGATTTCACTTACTCTTTCACACCTCCCTCATCTCTTCATCTTACTGTATTTCCCTCTTTTTCTCTCTTGTCCCTTTCGCTATGTATTTCTACCCCCTCTCTTTACTACTTCCCTGAATTGCTCTCTCCAGATTATAAATCCCTCCTTCTCCCCCAACTCCATCTCAGTCTGTGTCTGTTTATGACCTCGGTAAAATGAAAGATATACCGAATTATATATATTTTTTTAAATGGATTGAAGGAATACAATTATTTGTGTCTATATTTCACTTTGTGTATTTAGATGGTACTATAAAATATTCATATTTCTGTGTACTGTGTGTAAGTGCCTACTTGTAAAATGTTAGCCTGTGAAGACAAGTGTAAACGGAGATGTTACAATAGCATTGTTTTGCTGAAATGTTTTGATTGTAACATAAAACATAATTACCATACAAACATACGACCCGTCCCACTCCCTCCACTCCTATTCAGATTGGTCATGGTACTTTCTGAGCTTGACATTGTGGGGGGGGTGCGTTTGGGAGGAAGGGTAAGGACAGGTTTGGGGGAGGAGTATAGCCCTCTTTGTTGGTGGACGTGTAAGGCAAAAGGTTTAAAGAAGGGAATATAGTGGCAGGTGAGCAGGGCCGTGGAGCCCTGTTGGGCGGTGTCTGGTCCATACCACTCCTGGATTGGCCTCGTGTGTCACTCCCACCCTGTCCATGGCTGGCTTGCTTTACTACTTCTTCCATGCGCTTATATTTTTTTATGAAACGAGGTTGGTGGCGCATGACAAACCGTGGCAGGCGAAGAGCAGGCTTGGACTGACATATGGACTGGCAATGCCCGAACCAAAATGCAAAATGCTAGGGCGGCCAGTCTTTTGGTCAGAATGTGCCACCTTGTTGGCCCTTGTGGGCCAGTTTGATAAGGGACTTCACCATGCAGCTAGTAGTTTTTGACCAGTGTTAATGAATTGATATTTTTAAAATGCACAATTCCATCACATTTTTATCAAAAACCTCCTCCCTGGGTACCACTCAAACAGTCTGTCACAAAAGAATGAATTGCCATTTGCAACTGCGGGCCACTTTTATTATTGGTGCTCGAGACACTCTTTGTGCCCCAGTCAGACCCTGGCAAAGAGTCTTCAGAATGCTAAGATAGAAAGCATGACACTCTCTAACATAGTAGGATACAGTTGGGAAAGAAAATGTTAAGAAAGCGCAAACCCGATCGGATTAATTTGTCATGGACTCATGTGTGATCATGTCGGCCCAGCAGTTGTCTTGACTCCCCTCAAGCTGCTCTTTAAAAAAAAAAAAAAAAACCCACACACACGAACGTGCGGCTGGTGGGGAGGTAACAGCTTTTTCTGTAACTAGCAGCGATTTCTTACTGTCTAACAGCGTCACGAAGCCTCCAGGCTGTTGTGCTCTCTATAAATATTAATAATAAATAAATAAATACACGGGTCGGGGAGGCAACGTGGAGGCCTGACGAACGGGGTGGCAAAGGTCACAGGTGAAGTCGGGGGCCAACAATGGGTGGGGGGAAGGGTGAGGGACGGGCCGAAGGTTGGCGGGGCGCTTAAGGGTGGAATACTTCGGTCTCGCGCACCCATTGTTGGCTGGAAATGGCATGGTGTGGCTGGTAACTTGGAGTAACAGGGTTTTTGTCTTTAAGGGGCACAACGTCTGACAAAGATAGTGCTGGTTATTGAGGAGTAGTTGAGATGGTGAGCTGGTAGGGGGACTGGGGACGGCAAAAGGAGAGTGGCCAATGGGTTCCCCACTTGGGAACAGGGGGAAGGGCTTGGGAAGGGGCACACCGCAAGGCAAAGCAGTGTTATTACCGTGGGTTTAGAATTTGGGGGACGCTAGGGGGTATGAGGGATCGGGGTGGCATATGCCTCGAGACTTGAGGGCGGGTGCGCACTGGGGGCATTGGGGGAAGGATGAGCAGACATTGACCCCTGTACTAATTAGAGTATCATTCCATGCACAGACATTCAAGCACCATGCATACACACGTTGGGGGACTGCAACCGAGGAGTCAAAATGTCTCACAAGAACAGCCCTGCTTGGACATGTTTGAGGACCCCATGGTCTAGTCGGCGGAAACATCAATGGAGGAAGAGTCACCCACCACAAGCAGGGAATTATGGGTATTGGGACCGATTGAATACTTTGGCTAAGGTCAGGGGGTGGGAACATGCGGTGGGCAGGCGACGGGCGTAAAGGGGGGGGGGGGGAGGCGGAGCTGGGAAGGACTGATTCAGGTATGAAGCAGGGAGTGGATCAGGATCATGCCCGGAAGCACAGGGGCCCAGGAAAAGTCGGTTGGGGGGGGGGGGGCAGGGGCAGAAATACACGGAAGATCCTGGAGGACGAATTGACAATTTGACAGCAGTCAGGCCCTGCATGGGGCATAAGGATGAGTGGGCAGTAGGGGGGATGCTGCAAACGCTGCACCGGCTGGAGGAACTGAAGGAGCGTGGCTCGAACACAACAGCAGCTCGGCATTGGAGGTGGTCGGGTCAGCACCACGTGGAGCGGATAACTGGGCTGAGTTGCTGAAAGTACTGGTGGAAAAAAGATGAAAAAGTGGTGACAGGCGGTTCGGGAGGGAACACAGGTGGACAGGCAATAAACGTGGGGATTGGGGGGGGGGGCAGTGACCATGGTTGATGGTAGGGGTGGAGGTGGGTTGAGAGGGCCCAACGCAAGTAGCGTATGGGACCCAAAAGGGCGACAGGAGGCATTGGTGGGTAATGACGGAATGGGTGGGAGAGGGGGCATGTCAGGAGGCAGTGGGACAGCAAGAGAAGGGGGAGCAGGGGCTCAGGTTTGAACTGCAGCCCAGGTCAGAGGGGTTTCCCCCCCAGACATCACGCCCTGTAATCACTTGAGCTGGCACATCCCTATAGCAGTAAAGGAGCGGATTTGGAGACATGGGTTTATAGATATCTTCTCACTATTAGAGCATGAAAGGGAAGGGTACGACACATTGCAGGGTCACAAACAGGAGGAGGTGAAGGGCAAGAAGTGAATGAGGCCAGCAAAGACACTTTGAGAATTGGCTAGATGCTTTCACGATCCTGGCTCAGATCACTATGGAGAAACCCGGAGCAGGGGTTGGCCTTACACATGTACTGTAATGGAATCATGGAGTATGGCAGGAGGGAGGGTGGGTTGGGCTGGCTATTATACAATCAGAGATTTAGATTAAAGACAGAGTCAGATTCGAGGATGTTATGGTCAAGCAAAATAATAGATAATTGGATGGATCAGATGGGGGCACGATCCGGCTGGGGTGTGGGAAGCGGTGAGGAACTAGTTTGGACGGCAGAGGGGAGGGGTTACTGCCAGTTGAGGGGGCTGTTGACTCAGGCAGAGGTGTGCAAGGGCGGGGACACTTGGATCATGTGCAATTAGGTAGATGGCAAGGGGACTCAGGGAGACCACAGGTGAATGGAGAAAGGGGGACGGGAAGGAGCAACCAGTATGCAGGCTGTTTAACGGGGGTGCATGCAAGTGGGGTGCATGCAAGTGGGGTCCCAACTACAACTTCAGGCATCCATACTCCAACTGCAGGGTTATTGGACATGGGGCAAGGTTGTGTAAGAGGGGGAGCGGGGCGAGCAGGGGCACAGAATGGTAATGAGTAGCGCAGGGGACCAAGTGGGAAGGGTAAGCAACGCCCCATAGGAAGAAAGGGGCGAGGAGGGGACGGGGACGGTAATGGACGGGACAGGGACAGAGCGACTGCATTCATTGACAAGTGGCAATAAATTGCGGTATCTTACTGCGTTGCTTTCTGATTCACAGGCACAAGGGAAAGTGGGGACGCAGTGAACGAGAACACAAAGGGGCACGGAAGTGTAAAATCGGAGGTGCAGCAAATGTTGTGGGGAAATGGTAATGATTGACGGGCAGAGGAGACAGGATGGGGAAGGGAACAAGGGGCTTGTGGCAGTAGTAAAGTAGCGGGAATGAGGGTAAGGCAAGTGGGTGTGGGGGGACAATAGCGCGGCATGAGGAGAAAGGGCACTGCCCCTGCACAGCATGGGCCTGTCACCCATAAGGGTAGGCAAGCTGTTAGCATGGTTGCGAGAATACCCCTGCATAAGTGAAAGGGACCTATTGGTGAGAGAAAAAACATAACAGCATTAGAGCTTTTCCCAGTAGTAGCAGCACTGCATTTATGGGGGGCAGAGCTGTCAAACAAACAATTGATGATATGGTCGGACAATGCAGGGGTACTACAGTTGATAAATAACCAGTTGGCTCGATGCAAGTAAGAATGGGGGAGCTAATTCGCCAGTTAGTGCGGTCGGGGTTGCATTTGAACACCGATTTGAGGGCACAGCATATCCCTGGGCTCTAGAACATGGCGGCTGATGCACTTTCTCGTTCACAGATTGGGAGGTTCAGACGAGCATGCCACGGAAATGACACTGTTCGAGGAGCGGCTATGGGCGCTGGTGGTGTGGACGGGAGGGTGAATGAGTTAGTGGAGCAGGCACTGGCAGAAGGGACAAGGAAGAGGAACAGGAGATGCATGGACTTGTTTTGGGTGGTGTCTCCAGATTTGGGACAGGGTATGGAATTGAGGGTTAAACCTTTAGTAGTCTGGGCTAATGACTACAATTAAGTCAAAAACGTGGCTGGCCGAACACTTGGCGGCAGTGGCGTTAATGGACAAATTAGAGGGGAGGGGTGACCCAACTAGGGGCTTTGCAGTGAGGGCTGCACTATACGGTTGGAACAGGGGGAGGCTCACGGCCAGAGACAACAGACTGCCGATAGAGTTCATGGTATTAAGGCAGCTGATTGATGGGGTGGAGGGGGTATGCAACTCTCCGTATGAGGGCAGGTTATTCAGAGCCGCCTCTAGCCTTGCTTTCTTCAGAGCGTACGGGATAAACGAGACGATTGCACTTTCTGTCACAGACGTCAGTGGTAGGACCTTGTAAAGGATAGACTTAACAATACATGGGACATACATGGTTATAAATATCAGGTGGTCAAAGATGGACCAGGACGGGAGGGGGCAAGAAATCAGGTTGGGGGAAGACAAATATTGCCTGGTTCACACCATCGGGAGGTATGTGTCGATCAGGCCGGCAGTCTAGGAATATTTATTCTTGCAACAGGATGGCACATCGCTGACGCAGTTTCAATTTAGGAGGGTGTTGGCCATGGCATTGGCAAAGATAGGTCTGGAGCATGATAGGTATACACCACACTCATTTAGAATAGGGGCAGCAACCTCAGCATGCAATGGAGGTCTTGGGGAGGAGAGGATTATGCAGATCGGGCGGTGAAAGTCACACCAATTCCAAAGCTACATCAGGACGGGGGTTGGACGCGCGGAGGCAAACAAGGTCTTGAAGCAGGACGACAGGGAAAGCAGCAGAAAGTAGGGGGGTAACAGAATGTGGCACGGGGGAACGGGTAATGCCACCCTGAGGGAAGAGAAAAGCTTGGGGCAGGGGAGTAAAAAGGGGTTTGGGAGGGGAAGCAGGGAAAGTAAAAATAAAAAAAGGGGGGGAAAGACGAGGGTGTAACTAATGGCATTAATTTCATTTTCATTCTTAGGGCAAAAGGAAGCGGGGGTGGTTAGACACTCCTTTGTCACTCGAACACCAAGAGGCACCTGGTAGGTGAAGTGCAGTTTGGCGATGGGGCTCACAGACATGAAGATGGTGTGGTTGGGATGGGGGGATGAGATGTGGCTAGTTAGCAGAGCTAGTAACACGGAGGTCGCGCAGCGAGGGAGGCTGCACATCATCGTAATACACCTTGGGGGCAATGATCTAAAGGCAATGGGAAGTGGCCCATTGCTGTGGAAAATGCAAACCACGTTGATAGAGATGAGTGGGAAATTGGGGGACACAGAGTTAGCTTGGTCAGAGGTGATACCCAGGCAGGAATGGAGGGGGGCCCAGTCTCACAGGGCAGTGGAGGGATCGCAGAGGCGCTTGAATGCATGCACAGGAAACTGTTTGAGAGGTAGGGGTTTCGCTTGGGTGAGGCACCCATTGCTCACGTTGAGGATGCCAGGTTATTTTTCCCCAGATAAGGTGCACCTATCCGACATTGGAATTGCAATAATGCAACAGAGCATTAGGGATGTCCTAGAGGGGTAGAGTTGTAGATGGGAAGGGCAAGAGAGGGTACGAGGTGGGACTTTGCAAGGGTGCGGATGGCAGTAAAGGCAGTATGGAATCCTTGAAAGATAGGAGGGTTGGTGGGGAAGGCAAGAACTGGAGAGCCACACATGGGAGGAGGACTTGTTGGCAGCGGTCACCGCCTCAGAGTCTTGGCAGAGTTATCTGGTGTATCCAAAGAGAAATGAGGGTTCTGCAAACGGCCAGAAGGGACCGGCAGACGTAGGGGAGGCGGGATGAAAAATATGCCCCCTGGGGCCCAAAGCCTGGGGGATGCAAGCGGGTTAGACAATACAAGTGGGGCTAAAAGAAAAACACCTTGCCGTTGCAAGCAAACTCCTTGCCGAACTGAGGGCAGGGATGGCAGGCTAGTCAAAAAGACCAGAACGACTCTAAATGTGAAACGCTGATGGGTTGGGGGCGGTGTTGCAGATAATGGGGAGGGAGCTAGCCCCGGCGGAGATGGGGGTAACCAAAGAAAACTGGCCGGCACCAGCCAAAGAAAATGGGGCTGGTACGTTAGGCCACGCCCCCCTGACGAGCCTCGCTCAATGGGCTACTGGCCCCCCTGCCAGCAGCCTTTTGTATCTGCGTTTACTTTCTATTGGCTTGCCTGGCAGGGGACAGCGCCTCGCCTATTCAGCCTTAATGGTGGCGCTACCCCCCTTGCCATCCGGCGAGGTGCAGTGACACCATTAAGGTTGAAATGGTGAGGCCAATGGAAGCGGAGGCGTTTTCATGAATACTGAAACTCCCGGGAATGCGCAGGAGCTTCAGTATTTAGGAAACAAGGCCTCTGCTTCCAGCGGCCTCGCATTTTCCCAATAATGGTGGCGCCGGCTCACGGCTCACGGCTCATGTAGTGTCCGGGGCTGCCAGGGGAGATTAGTGGGCCCTGGCAGGGCCCCACCTCAACACGAAATTTCGGAGCATGCCGGGGCCTAGCCATGGCAGGCCCCAGCCCACTTAAAGCCCTGATGGTCATGAATGTTGGACAGAACAGCACAGTGTGGGGTGTCACTACTGAGCCAGAGGGCCGCACAGAGCTAAGGGAGGCCTCTGAGGCCCCACACCTAGTGGGGACCCCCACCAGCCATGGAGATCCACCGGCTGGGGGGGGGGTAGGGGTGCAGGTAGCTGCAAGGGGAAAGGGCGCCTGAATAATGGGAGAGTGGGAAGAAAGGGAGGGCTGGCAGGGGAGAAGGGGATGGCAAGGGCCAGAAGTACATACATGGGCTGAACACCGGGGCAGGCTGGAGGGGCTGTCCGGGGAAGACTGGGGAGTGGGAGGCAGGGTAATGCATATAAGGACAGGTTTGGCCCTCTTTGTTGGACTACGTGCAAGGCGAAAGGTTTACCCACCTGCCCACATCCGTAGAGAAGAACGGGGGGATTGGGAGGGGATGGAGGAACAGGCTATGTATATCTAATGACTTACTTGGATATTGTCTTTCAGAGGTGTTGCAGTGGAGTTACCTGGTGTATCCACAGAGAAATGAGGGTGCTGCAAACAGCCAGAAGGGCCCGGCAGACGTAGGGGATGGGTGGCGGGTTGAGAAATACGCCCCCCTAGGGCACAAGGCCTGGGTGAGGCAAGTGGGTTAGACAATACAAGTGGGGCAGAAAGCAAATCACCTTGCCGTTGTAAGCAAACTCCTTGCTGTTGAAAGCAAACTGAGGGCAGGGTTGGCTGGCTAGTCACAAAGACCGGAACAACTCTAAAAGTGGAACGCTGATTGGGAGGGGGGGTGCTGCAGATAATGAGGAGGGAGCCAGCCCAGCGAAGATGGGGGTAGCCAACCAAAACTGTCTGGCGACAGCCAAAGAAACGCAAAGAAAATGGGACGATTAGGGAGGCAAGTGCTACCTCGACACAGTGCACCAAAGGTCCCTGGCCCAGCGTAGTTCCTGTGGCTGCGGGTCCTCAATATGGATCACCTGTAAGATAACTCTCGCCAAAAAGAATAAAGCAGCTGCAGCATCTGATCATCCCAAGCGGTTGTGAGTTATTGGAGAGGACGGGTGAATGGGGGGGGGGGGGGTGTTAGATGGACCAGCTTAGTGTGGAGTGTCACCACTAAAGGACACGGTCGGACCCCAGTGTGGTAAAGTGCCTTGAACATGATCCTCCGGCTGCTCCGATATAACATGAAACCTTTTGCCCAAGTAACGCTGTTGCTGCCTCATGCTCTGCCCCATTTCACCTTTGCTCTGTAACTGGAGCTATGCGGCGAACAGGCACTGCCAGTCTCCACTTCTGTGGCACCAGACGCTTCCACACTTTTTAAAATTGCCTGTGAGAAGTGAAAGTACAGTAGATGGCTGGACAACCAGAAGCCCGGTAGAGATGTGGCATCCTCTTCCCCCAACCACCCCATCTCTTTCAATTGTTTGTAGCATAGTGGAAGCAGTTTATCCTTTTATTTTTCTAGAGCTCTTTGCTTAGTTTGTTTCTACTCATGAAAAAAGGAGATGATCTGGGCAAGTGCTCTTGCTCAAGGCCGCCAACTGAATATGATGGACCAGTTTAAGATCACCAATAGGAAGCTATTGTACTTAGTCTATACTTTATTTCTTTTCCAATTTGATGTTTTTCTAAAGTCGGTATTTCATGTGGTTGATTGAATTCTATTGATTCCAAGTCACTGTAAATATTCCAAGTCCCAGATGCAGCCGGCCTCACTGTGATCCCTTCATGCTCCTATTAAAGAGGCCCTCATGGATGCAAAACTGAAGAAGCACGATGTAAAGGCTGAATAGAACAAGCATGTACTTGTTTCTTGCAGACTTAGTTAATGGTGCTATTTATTAAAGTTTACTAATATATTTATGCACTCCTTTGATTAGATATAACAGTACAAATCTTTTTTTAATGTCTAGCAATGAGTGAACAAAGAGCCTGATTCATGGAATAATTTGCGCCGAAAACAGGGATTTGTGCGCCATTCTGCCGCACAAATCCCCATTTGTCAAACGGGGATTTGCAGGCAGAATGGCGCACGAATCCCCGTTTTCGGCGCAAATAATTCCATAAATCGGGTAAAAAGTGTTAACAGGATTGTTTGGCAACCATGGCCTCCTACATTGATGAACACATCATGACGGAACTTACAAAGGCCCTTGTGCATAGGAGCATCCTGGCAGAGGTGTAGAAAGCTCAGACTGTTCAGCAGTTGTCTTGATGAAGGGTCTACATCATTAATACTCAAAAGTAGGGTTGACCATAAATCCTGGGAATATATTTGCTTTTTCAGTTTACCTCTTTTTTCTTCCCTTGTGCCTTAGTAGCCACATTAAGATCACATGTACTTATGAATCATACATATCTTATATTATGGTAGTGCTCTCTTTATTGCAATTTGTATTTTTTTAAAAATGTTTAACCAAATGTGTATTAGCAAAAAAATCACACCATGGACACGACAACAATACCTTGGCTATGGGCCTTTCAGATCAACACATCAGTATTACAACATCAGCTAATTTAGTACCCATCCACCTTTGTCTATTCATCACCACATCCTGATATCCTGTTGTCTGCATCTCTTTGAAGTAATATAATTCCCCCCAGTCAGGCCTAGATATGTCACCATAATTAACAGTAATTAATAGCTCCTAGTAATCTTCTGTCATCCAGTCCATTTTCTTCATCCTGTAGGATGTCCAATATGCGCAGTCTTGCAGGGATATACAATTTGTTAGTGTCTTTCATTGCATATTCTATTAAGGGAATACATTTTCTCCCCAATCATGCCCCACCATCATGTATGATTGCTGTAATATTCTCCATACTGAAGATCACAAAGCATGGTACCATTGTATAATGGATGGAGCTTCCTTCTGTGTCAACATCTTTGCAATGCATCTCTTGGCTCCTAGCATCAAATTTGGCCATAACACCCCCTTTATTCCCCCCAAGCGTGGCATCCCCCATATGTTCAAGAGTGCTGAGGCTCGGTCAAAAGTGTGTCCTCCCCCCGATATCTCCCCGAACTTCGGTTTCACCTCTAGCCAAAAATTCCTTAACTGTGGGCACCCCCACACACGTTCCACCATCCCCTCCTCTCTGCATTCTCGCCAACGTAGCATGGAGTTGGAACCCCCATTCTGTTCAACTTCTGTGGTGTATAGTGCCACATATTGAAAATTGCCTGCCAGCGTATGTTTCCCATTTGCCCCTTACCTGCAACAGACCCTGTTCTGTCGCCCCAGTGAGAAGCTAGGGTGCAGATCAGCCCTCTGTTAGTCTCACTATCCGTGATTACCCTCTCCCACTCTGTAAATTCTGTTTGCCCCTTCTGTCATAGCAGGGGTATTGGCCCAGTGGTTGATCGGCTGGTAAGCAAACATATCTCCTTCATTTAGCCAAAATTCCATGGTACATTCTTCAAAAGTCTTGAAACAGTTTGCATCAAACAGATCCCCCAGCCACCCTATAATATGTTGTTATATTTGGGCATTTCAACTCCCCTTTGTTGCTTGGGCTTGTACAAAATACCCATCCTGATACGCTGCCTTTTCCCCTTCCACACAAATCCCATAATTTCACCCTGTATCCCCTTCGGCACCCTCCCAGGGAGAGTGATGGGATGGGCCTGAAACAGGGACATGACCCTAGAGGAGCACATTCATTTTGACAATGGCTATTCTTCCTAGCCAGGAAACATGCAGGTCCCTCCATCGATGAAGATCTTTTTTGATCTGACCCAACAACTCGGGGTAATTCGCCTTGTAAAGAGATTTGATGTATGTGGACCGATTTACTCCCAGGTATTTCACTGGCCCCTTGGCCCAATGGAACGGCATCTGACCTTTAAGATATTTCTCCTCCCTTGGCCCCACCGACAGGTTAAAAAGTTCAGATTTAGAGAAATGTACCTTGAAACTGCTGATTTCCCCTATAATCTGTGGGAGGGACTGTGTCGGGTTGGTCACCATAAGCATGACATCATCAGCAAATAACCCTTTATTATGCTGAGTCTTGGCCTACCCCACCCCCTGTATAGCACCATTGGTTCTGATACTCTGTGCAAAGGGCTCCATCACCATGGCAAACAGCAGGGGAGATAACGAGCACCCCTGCTTTGTTCCTCTGGCTATCGGGAATGGGTTGGTAAGCACGCTGTTTACTTTTACCCTGGCCATTGGGCTCTGATAATTAGCCTGGACCATTCTGAAGAAATATGGGTCTACACCCATCGTTTGCAGCACTTTGAACATATACCTCCAGTTAACGCAGTCAAGCGTCCTTCTCGGCACCAAGTGTCAAGAGAAGCGTTGAGGCCCGGGATCCCACCCTAGCAGTATTGTCCACAGTATGGAGTATTCTCCCTATATTATCAAATGTTTTTTTCCCTTGGATGAATCCTGACTGATCTTATTCAATCAGGGCAGGTAGCACCCCCTTTAGCCTTGCTGCTAAGATTCGTGTGTACAGCCTGGCATCTAAGTTGATAAGTGATTTTGGCCTATAGGAGGAGCATTGCTGCTCATTCTTACATGGCTTTCGGAATCAGCGTGATGTGGGCTATATTCATAGACAGGGATATCTTGCCTCTTTCTCGAAATTCATTAAATATCTCTGCCAAGGCAGCCCCCAATTGCTTGCTAAAAGTCTTATAAAATATTGCTCTGAGGCTGTTGTTTCAACCTGCTTATGGCTGTCCACACCTCCTCCCTCACTATCGGGGCTTCTAGAAATTCCATCTGTTCATCCGATAACTCCAGTCCCACCCATGCCCTGAGGTATGTTAAGGATTCTAATTGGGCGTCACACACCGGACCAGGACTCTTGCTCTTAGCCTAGGATGCAGCGCTCAATTAGAAAACGTTTTCTTTATTTCCTAGAATTCAGATTGAGCTGGCACCCAACCCATCTCACACCCCCTTTTTACAAATACCCCGGGTCACAATGGACCATGAACCAGGCCGTTTGGTGGGAATACAATATTTATTTATTTTAAATTTAAAGAAAATCACACAACTTTAATATTAGGCAGCAATCACAGATGGGGTGATAATTACAATGTAAACTGATGAAATACACTTGGTTGACCTTCTACTAGAACATATCCAAAGCACAGATGGATAGGAGCAATTTTACTGTTCGGGTAGATAGCACCCGAGTTAAGATTTCCCCCTGCAAGGCTCCCTCAAACCCCTATCGAATTGTGAGTGGATAGAAAGGAGCAGCAAGGAGTCAGGGATGCTAGGCAGCAAACATAATTAAAATCTGACCCTCTCCCTCGAAATGAGAGGCTTTCAAAACCTTTGCAATTGCAGAAATAGCACTTGGAATTGGTAAATATTTTATTTAAATGTGTGGTTGAATAAATGAGGTAAATATGATTTATCACAGTATCAGGGATGTAAGAACACTAGCAATTAGTGCAGCCAAAATCACACGCACAGAATTTGCATTTGCTAAATTACACTGGTTTAAATGTCAAAAACGGTTTGAAAAATGGGCGAAATAGACAGAATCGGAATGCTTTTTTTAATGCTGGATAGATGCATATCACAAGGATAATATAAAAGTGAAAGAGTGACTCTAGCTGAATAACTGGATCAGATTTTCAAGGTGAAAGGAAATTCGGTTTTAAAATAAAAGCAGTTGACAGAGAAAATAGGTTTACAAAGGAAAGGACAAGTCTTACAAAAACTATATTTAATGGCTAGAAAAGAGAGACACTGCCCGCGACACAGGTTACTTTGCAAGTGTAACCCCTTCGCGCTGTGTGGCCCTTTCGGTGGGAATTAATTAGTTTAATCAAAAATAGGACTAAGGACTTATGCAAGACAGAAATGAGTGGAAGAATTGCGCTAACTAGAAAATCAAGGAACAGAATACACAGAGGATTCAGACTATCTTAAACAAGTTATCAGGGTGTGGTTGGGATTACATAGAAGGTGGAAGAAAGACAAGGTATCAAGATGGGGTAGGCTATGTGTTGCTATGGGATGGGGTAATACCCGCAATCAGCGCTGGAGTTTGGGATTTTGGGACAGCCAACTGAGTTTCTGGACAGCGAGGCAATATCTGGTCACTGGTCACAGTGGTGAGCTCTCCTAACAGAAAACAGCTGGGCAAAGATCTGGTCACGGCACAGCGGCATGCAGGTAGTGGGGCAAAAAGCCAGTCTGTTCACAGGATACTCTCAAAAAGGGTACCACAGCTTTTCCCCTTTCACCCTGACTTACTGGGATTTTGTTACAGGGTTTAGTTCTGAAGGGTGGTTCTGCCTGGATAGGGTCAGCTATGCTCTGGCCTGGCAGTAGAATCTGGAATCTTGCAGAGTGAATGTGGAATGTCTGGATACGCAGGCGCTGGAAAATTCAGAAGAGAGTGTGTCACTTGTCTCTGTGAGCCTCTACCTTTTATAAGGCGGGTGACATCACAGGATTTATTGTTGGGCAGAACTAAGCTAGACCTACCGCTAAGAATCGGATAGGTCAGCCTATGTTATGTCACCTCCTTCTTAGGGGCAGATTGAACTGAAGGAGGGGACTGAGCTTTATGGGCTGTGTTTTTATGAAGTACAAAACCACCCCCAGTCATTTTTGCCAAAAATCAGTTCTGACATAAAGTGCACCATTTTACAGTTGTGGCGCTTTTACAAATCATACAGGCAAATTGCATATTCCACACAGAGCATAATACTCCCACAATTTCAAAGTGGCACCATATACACTTTCCTCAGAATATACAATTTTCCGTCATTTCTGTCCCCAACATGCTAGTGAAGGCTACTGTTACACTCACCTGGTATACACAGGGACACCACCCAGCCGAGTTACTCGCTGGTGTGCTTCTCAGCTTTGCCCTGATGTGGTCTGCGGGGAAGGTTCTGCCTGAAAATACAGGAGGACTGTGTTCAAGACTGACCGACTGGGGTAAGTATCCTCCCTCCACCCCTGTATGATTTCAGTCTGTCTAGCACCCTCTCCTCACCTTGTGGTAGAATTAGGCGTGCTCTCCGTCCTGCCTTCTTTGCAGGGGCGCATTGTCTTTCATGGGCGAGTGCGGTCCAGTTACTTCACTGACTCGGCCCATTTGATATTGTTCAGGTAGGTTCCATTGCTGTTCTTTAGTTTTGTTGCTATCCTGCATGCCTTTCTTTGTTTAAAATCTCTCTTTTTTTCTCCCTTAGGTATGCAGAGCTTCAGCGCGGTGAACTGGCTTGGTTGAGCCCCGCTGGTAAATGATGGCGCATTTAGAGCGCTATTATGCGGTAATTAAGCGCTACGCGCAGCGCTGCAAAGTCTTGCCTTTGCTAACCTGTGTTTTCTTTTCTTGTAGGACGCAGTGTTCTTCAGCGCGAGTGGAATGTCCGGAGTGGTGCCAGCCGAGAGGCGACCAGCCAGGTAAGCTTTTTGAGCAGTTCGTAATTTGTAAATGTCTCTACTGCTTTCTTTAATGTTGCCTCTATCTTCCTCTTTCAGGTCGTTCTGTCCGGGAGGTGTGCAGATTCGAGGAAGCTGTTCTCAGTAGCTGCAAGTGTTTAAAGATGAAGACTGCAGGTAAGATGCTGCTGCTAATGAAGTTCCATTTGTCTCCTTGGAGGTTCTGCTCCTCCGAGGTTCGAGGCAATAGCTGGACACGGTGAGCATCACGTTGCAAGCTGCAAAGTAACGCGAAGCGTGTTGTCTTGCTCGGGTGTGGTTTAAATAGCCCCAACAAAATAGTCCAGGTAAAGTAGTCCCTAGGCTACCACACCCAAAACACTAGACTGCATAGCTTGGTTCTTAGGAACCAAGCTATGTGGATGCCTCCATGTTGGCTGACAATACAATAAAGTAGTTCCCAAGCACATTATTTTTCATGGTGTATGAGCCTGGCCCCATGAGGGCTTTTGAAGAGGATGCCAGGCTCTAGAGGCACGAGTCCTGACTCCACCTGGCCAATGGGTTTGCCAGAGAGGGTTTTGGGCGAGGGTCGTGACAGCTACCATGTCTTAATTTAAAGCCACAAAAAGTGCATTTAAACTGTCAAACTCTCGCATTACTGCGTTGTCCGACAGCAGAAATAACAGTCTTAAAGTTTATTAATGAAAATAGTCTTTTGAGCCAGATGGCCAGCATTGTCTCCCAAATAAGGGGCATAATTTCCAAGGCTGCTCTGGAGTTGGCTTTGAAACCCCCCAGTTGAAGTTGAGGGGAGGTGTTATTTGTAATTTCATACCTAAGTGTCCTGGAACTCTATTGTAACAGGCTCAAGTCCAGACGCAAAGTCTGACGAGTGTGTGAGATACTCCCTCTTGGTCCATTCATAGTTTTGAAGGGGCTGGGCCTTTTGGGGGAAGGCAAATCCTGTTGCCAGCACGCAAATGTCCTTTGAAACCAAGCAGGAAAACCTGTTTTGCCGGTTCCCCAGTACAGCAAATGCATTTATTTATTTATTATTTAATTTTTTTCCCGAGCCAAAAAGCAAGGCTGCTGGAATAAAACATTATATTAGATTTCAAACAAAACCCCCCTCACTTGTCTATGCAAGGACAGGGCCTTATCTCCACATTTCACTTTTAAACAGCATTTCCTTTGTTTGCAAAAAGCAACCATTTTTACACATGGTTAATTTTCCTTTTGCTGTCAAATTGCAGCCCTAGTCAATTTCTCATGCACAGCAATCTGTTCAAGGCAAAGGTCCACTGACACTTACATAGCACAGAGGAATAGGGCTTCTTTTGAGAGTTCAGCTGTGATATTTTGTTGGCAAGTCAAGGCAGCGCAATTATGGAACGCCCTACCTCATGCACTTAGATCCGACCAAACGTTCAACAACTTCAGAAAGAATACCATAAAATGGCTCACCGAGAATGCTATATAAATTGCACTCTACCCCTCGCACCTCCACTTGTACTTCATCTGACACGCTATGACCTGCTATATTGTTTGTTCGCCACTGACTTGCTATATTGTTCGTTCGCCATAGATTTGATTGTTTGGCTGCGCTTTATCTGCACTTGCACTTGTCTTACCTTGCTGAGTCAAGAAATGTCCACTCTGCCTGCTCTGTAACTTGTAACGTCTGTAACTAAGCTGTAAAACTCCTTGTCTCTTGCGCCCTGCTACCCCAGGGTCCGGTGCGCACAATAAATAAATAAACAAACATAAACAAACAAACAATTAAGGCCTTTTTCCCATACGGCTGGGAGTAAAGTTGTTTGTGATTACATAGATTTTGCCTGACACAGCCTGTCATGCAGTGAGAAAAGCGATCTTTTGTTGGAGCACAACCTGAATATTGCTGGGCATAGCTGGGTCTCACCGGATCAGGACTGTGTATTGTTGAACAGATGAAAAAGGGCATCAGGCCCCATCATTTTAATGCAAAATATTTCCTTTTTCATTTGGAAATTTTGAGCGAGCAGCCAAGCAGTGCTGCTTTTCAACTCTCTTCTTTGGTGCACATAAGAAAACACACTGACAGCCTTTCTTAGTGTGTTCCCGGTTCCATCTTGCCCCATATGTGCTTGAGAAGACAGCGCAGCCATTATTTTGGTGACTGCACGGCAGTTTCTAAGGCAAGGAGATAGTGCTCAACAGTGCCAGCGCATCCATTTTGCTGGTAACTGCGGAAGTGCAGATTGGTGATGGACAGGAATTCTGCAGGGTGGGTAAATGTACCCCACAAATTCCCCCCGACTCTCCTGAGACTTCTTGTTTAGGGAGAGTAGGGCAAAGTGGGGTTCATCAGGTGGAGTCCTTCTTCCATCAGAGAGCGGTAAGCATGATCTTCCCGTTGTCTTTCCTTGGAGTGTGGAGCATCATCCAAAGATTTTCCTTCAGTCTTTCTTTTCCGGGTCCCCGGGGAAGTCCTCCTTGGTAATCAGGAGTGGAATCAGTACTAATCTAATGGATGAATAAAGACAGGTTACAACATTTTCCCACCGACTGTCTTCCCGGAAGGTTGACAGCAGTTGGACACATATACCTTACGGTCATTCATGCACTCGGACAATAACAACAAATAATTCCTTACAAGACAAAGATAACGATTGATATTTTTACTAGAGTTTTTGGTGATACCGGTTTGCACTGACAATGAAGAAAAGTACACCCTGTTAGATAGATAAACCTATGAACCTACCTGCTCCCTTCTTGTTCTTCTTTTTCTTGTTCTCATTCTCCAGATGTCTCCTCTATTTGACTTTCTCTTGGCTCCTCAATCAGCTGCAAAGTGTAGTCTGGAGTGACAACTCTTTAACTGATTAATATGGACCCATTTCTCCTCTGCCAACTCTCCTTTGGGGAGGCGGATTCTGTTGGCGACAGGTGAAATGTTATCTACAATTTCAAAAGGACCGCACCAGCTAGGATGAAAATTCCGCTCCTTGGTCTGGTTCCTTTGAAAGTTGTACAAGTAGACCCTGTCTTTTACTTGGTATTCCTTTTTGGTTGTTTTTAAGTCATATTGAGTCTTCATCACCTCTGCAGATTTTTCCAGATTCCGCTGAGCATACGCAAAAGCATGTTGAAGGTGTTTTCTTAGATTCTCAACATACTCATGTGTTGTGGAGGCGTTTATCAGTGTCTGCTCTTGTGTTCTGTAGAGCAGATGCGTAGGTAGCACCATCCTTCATCCAGTCATTAGCTCAAATGGAGACAGCTTGGTCGCAGAAGATGGTGTAGATCTGATGGCCATCAGGACAAACAGTAATTGGATGTCCCAACTTGGCCCAGAATCTGCCACAAACATTTGTAGAATGCTCACAATTGTTTTATTGTACCTCTCAACTCCCCCATTAGAGGACCGGTGGTATGCAATGTGAAGATTCCTTTTTACCCCAAGTATCTCCCACATCTTTGTCATCACTTCACTGGTGAAGTGACTTCCTCGGTCTGACTCAATCCTTTGTGGTAGGCCAAAACACGAGAAGATGTGATTGATCATCAGGGCAGCTGCCGTTTGTGCCTTGCAATTTGGGCTGGGAGACATTCCACCCATTTGGTAAACAGGCATGTTACAGTTAACATGTACTTGTTCCCCTAGAGGAGCGAATCACGGGCCCGATTAAATCTACTTGTAAATCTGACCAAGGCAGTGTCATCCCCCTCTTCTGGAGGGGAGCTTGGTGTGTGAGTGAAGTTGCCTGAAATTGTGCACACAGAAGACACCCCTTCAAATATTGGTCTAGGTCCTGCCCCATGTGTAGCCAGTATGCAACCTCCCGTAAGATTTAGGGTGGTGTGAAACCCCCGATGACCGGCTGTGGCCACGTCATGGGCGTGACTTCACATCAGGCTCTGGAATGAGGTAGGTACCACCCACTGGTCGCAACCAGAGTTCGATCTCCTTACCAACAAACCGTCTTGGATTCGGAACATTTTGGGACACTTCATCAACACCCGGAGGTCCTCTTTCCCAATGTAATCGGTATCCGTCAGAGGAGAGTTCTCAGGGTCCGCAATGTGTTGATAATATTTCCCAATAATCGGATCCCCTTTTTGTGCCGTGATTAAATCAGCATCCGGGGTCGCCTTACTCCATTGGGCAGTTGAGAGTTCCTTGTGAGCATTTGTCTGGGACCTAGTGACAGCGGTTACCTGGATTTCCCTCAACAGGGACTTGATCTCAAGGAGATCCCCCTGGATGGCTCTGGTTTTGGTCAGATGATCAGCTAGGTTGTTTCCAGTTTTGCCTCGCCCCTCTATTCTGGAATGACCCTTAATCTTCTTCCAATAGATGGTCATCCCATTAGAAGTGACCAGATCATCAATATTTTGTATTAGCTTGTTTGAGTGGTTTGTTATTAGCACACAGCATGTCTCTGGTTTTCCAATTAACCAGGTGCTCCACAAACCCGTTTCGGACATAATCTGAATCAGTGATTATGACTAGTTTGTGGAGTTGGTGTTGGACGGCAGTGAGGATGGCCTGATGAACTGCCATCAACTCTGCCACCTGACTGCTGCGGGGACCAATTTTGTACCCAGCAGAGGGTCACGGGGCATCATTCACCCAGGCATTCCCAATGCCGGACACCAGTTCCTTTCCCCCATTGTTGTCAACATGGTAGGAGCACCCGTCCACATAAACTGTGGGCATTCCCTGGCACTTGTCTTCTTCATAGAATTTGTGTGGGGAATTCAGGTACGCCTCCAAGTTGTCCTCGGTTTTAAGACTTTCGTCCTCGAGACAGTTTTCTCTGGCACAATCATGCAAGTCAACCAGACCTTGCGCGAGGGGACTCTTCTTGTTTTGGCCATATCTGACCTCCACAGGAAAGCCTTTTATTGACAGAAACCAGGAAGTAATTCTGGAATTACTAACACTTCCGGCCGGATTATGTTGCTTTGGAGGTATTGCAACTGCTGGTGTGGTAGCTCCACTATGATGTGTCCCCCTGGATGAACGGGTGCTAATTCTTCAATGCCCACACCGTGTCCAGGAGTGCCTTCTCAGAATCATTGAATTTTCCTCCACAGAGGATACAGTCATGCTTGCACAGGAGATTACTGTATTGACCTTGTCATGCTTTTGATATAATACTGCTGTCAGGCATGTATTCGAGAACCCTGTCTCCAAGAAGAACTCCTTGTTTTTGACAGGGTAAGATAGGCAAGGCACTTGTGAGCGACGTCTCTTGAGTTGCTTTACTGCCTCGGCTTGTTCTGGACCCCACTTCCACTTGTCCCCCCCCTTCAACAGATGGATAAGGGGTCTTGTGACCTCTGCATAATCCTCAATGAACTTCTGACTGTAATTAGTCAGTCTAAGGAGTCTTCTTAGCTCACGCAGAGTTGTGGGGTCTTTCAGTTTTAATAGTGCTTCCACTTTCGTCTCCTGGGGAAGAGACCCTCAGGAGTTATTTCATGTCCCAAGAAGTTGACACGGGTCCTGCACCACTGTGCCTTTTGGAAGGACAGTTTTGCTCTGGCAACCCTCCACTGGGTCAGAACATAACGGATTTCTGCATTGTGTTCCTCCACAGTTGAGCTTTTTATCAGGACATCATCCACATAGGCCAGGTTACCCCTTTCAACCAAGTCGGGCATGGCCTTGTGTAGGAAGATGTTGAATTTGTTGCAGAGTTTATGTATCCGAAGGGAGTCAGAGTCCACGTGCACTGCTGCCCCACGAAGGTGAAGGCCAGCTTGTATTGGTCCTCCCTACTGACGGGCATGGTCCAGTACCCATTGGTCAGGTCAATGGTGGTGTATACCTTTGACCCCTGGATCTGGGCCAGCCCTTGGTCAATGTAGGGGAGAGGCCATCGGGACATGTGGACCTGTTTATTTAGCTCCCTAAGGTCTGCGCAGAGTCTCCATTGGCCATTTGGTTTTAAAATCCCCAGCACCAGATTATTAAAGGTGCTGTGGACTGGATGAATTATCCCACAGGACTCTAGATTTTTGATTATTTCGGTCAGGGACTCCATGGATGCGAGAGGCAAGCGATATTGCTTCACAAACACAGGAGTCATTCCAGGGTCCGTGGGAATAGTTGTAGTATGGATCTCAGTGCGACCACAATCATACGAGTCCACAGCAAACAGATCTTGAAAATCTAACACACCTGTATCAACTTTTGCCTTTGTTCCTCCTACTTAGGGTCTATGTTTGAGGAGGCGCTTTTTACAGCGTAACACAGCCTTCTAGCCACACAAAGTATCATTACCTTGAAGGTTAGCCTGCTGTGGTAAGCTGCCATGGGTGGCAACACTTACCCAATCCCGGATGAGCCACCGATCTGTTAAGGATTCTAATCGGGCATCACACACCGGACAAGGACTCTTGCCCTTAGCCTAAAATGTAGCGCTCACTTAGAATACTTTTTCTTTATTTCCTAGAATTCAGATTGAGCTGCCACCCAACCCGTCTCACACCCCATTTTACAAATACCCCGGGTCACAATGGACCATGAACCAGGCCGGTTGGTGGGTATACAATATTTATTTATTTTGAATTCAAAGAAAATCACACAATTTTAATATTGGGCAGCAATCACCAACGGGGTGATAATTACAATGTAAACTGATGAAATACACTTGATTGACCTTCTACTAGAACATTTCCAAAGCACAGGTGAATAGGAGCAATTTTATTGTTCGGGTAGATAGCACCCAAGGTAGGATTTCCCCCTGCAAGGCTCCCTCAAACCCCTATTAATTGAATTTTGAGTGGATAGAAAGGAACACCAAGGAGTCAGGGATGGTAGGCAGCAAATATAATTAAAATCTGACCTTCCCCCTCGTAATGAGAGGCAAAAAATCGGCTTTCAAAACCTTTGCAGTTGCAGAAATAGCACTCAGAATTGGTAAATATTTAATTTAATTTAAATGTGCGGTTGAATAAATGAGGTAAATATGAGTTATCACAGTATCAGGGATTTAAGAACACTAGCAGCTATGAGGCAAGGTACCAATAAAGGGCATACAGTTCAAAAATCAACTTTGAAGTGACAACACAGTGCAGCCAAAATCACAAGCATAGAATTTGCATTTGCTAAATTACACGGGTTTAAATGTCAAAAATGGTTTGAAAAACGGGTGAAATAGAATCGGAATGCGGTTTTTATATTAGGTGATAGATGCACATCACAGGGATAATATAAAAGTGAAAGAGTGACTCTAGCTGAATAACTGGATGAGATTATCAAGGTGAAAGGAAAATTTGGTTTTAAAAATAAAAGCAGTTGACAGAGAAAATAGGTTTAAAAACTATATTTAATGGCTAGAAAAGAGAGACACTGCTCGCGACACAGGTTACTTTGCTAGTGTAACCACTTCCCATCATGTGGCCCTTTAGACTAAGGACTTACGCAAGACAGAAATGAGTGGAAGAATTGCGCTAACAATAGAAAATCAAGGAACAGAATACACAGAGGATTCAGACTATCATAAGCAAGTTATCAGGGTATGGATGGGATTACATAGAAGGTGGAACAAAGACAAGGTATCAAGATGGGGTAGGCTATGTGTTGCTATGGGATGGGGTAATACTAACAATCAGCGCTTGAGTTTGGGAGTTTTGGTCATGGCACAGCGGCATGCAAGTAGTGGGGCAAAAATCCGGTCTGGTCACAGGATACTCTCAAAATGGGTACAACAGCTTTTCCCCCTTTCTCCCTGAGTTAGTGGGATTTTGTTATGGGGTTTAGTTCTGAAGGGTGGTTCTGCCTGGATAGGCTGGATCACATTCAGGGAGGCGAGGAATTGAACTTCAAAGTTTTTCCCGAAGTGTTATTTGAAACAATGTTTTAACACACATGAACACTTTTTGGGCTCCACAATTTCAGTGTGGAGGCTGATCCTTATTTTGGTACCATTTAATGGGTGACCTCAGAGGACAAATTTCACAGGAGATTCCTCATAGCATATGGGGGCTTCTGTCCTTAGGCATGGGGTGTATGGGACTGCTGCCCATTTCAGAGATGATTTTGTTGTTTCAAAGGAACTTGGGGCCACATTTCAGAGAGGAACTATTTTTTTTTTATTGACCTTCATAAGAAGTGTGTGGTCCCCGAGTTGTAGATCACTTGATGATTCTGTAAGAACGATAGAATATTCATAGAAGAGATTTAAAAACATTGAACTTCATCCATAGTAGAGAGTTTGTATGGTTTAGTTCACGGGGTATCCCGGGTTGGTTTCTGGGATATCCTTAGTTATAAAATGGTCGACCGGTTTCGATAAAAAATATTTATCATCTTCAGGACCGTGATTTTGGCTTGTCTCAATGAGATCAAGGGTTGGGGAGGGTCGCAGGCACCTTCATCCCATTTACCTAAGAGAAATAAAACCGGGTTGGGTTATAGGTCCTGAGGTCACAGTGATTCTATTTTTCAGTCTTATTCTAGAATGCTTTTAACCAATTAAATGGCTAGTGTTTAGTTAAAAAGAGCAGTCGATTGGCTATTTTGGCTATATAGACACATCTATTGGCTGCTGGTAATTACCTTGTATATAGGCGCTGTCAGCTGGGTCTTAGGAAGTTTTTTGGCTTAGGTCATGTGTATCTCGAGTCCTGCAAGACATTAACAAGGCGTGTTTTAAGAAAAATGCCCACACGGGACCTCGTAGTACTACATTCACAAGTGGGTCGTAATGGGAGCATTGGGATGACATCCTACATTGTCTCGCGCAGTCTATTAAGTGGTCGTGTGCCGGCAGTCAGAACGCTGGTGTGCGCCCTATTGTCTGCACTAGGTCTGGTTCCGTTCGCGTGCGCGGCGTATGTGTCAGCTCACGGTGCAACGCGAGGAATCAGTTCCTATGCAGAAGCGCCGCCACGATCCCATGTGCGGGTGCCGCGGGATAATCTAGCTGCTGGCGTTCATGCATGGTGAGAAAGTGTATATACATATACAGGGAGCGCTGGTGTGCGCCCGGATGCTTGGGATTGGAGAAACTAGTTCTTTTTCCATTTGCGTGCGCGGCTGCCAAAGTGGCAGCTCGCGATCAAGCGCGAGAAATCTTAGTTCTGGCAATGAGTACAATCCATAATTGTCGACGCGTAGCTCGCGTTCGAATGGGAGATGTTGCTTTTGTATGGGAACGGACAGCACTCACCGTGTGTTACGAGCGGCTGCTTGTGTCTGAGGGACGCCGGTGAAGTTGCTCTGTTTTAGCAACCGTTACCCACAACGGAGACACTTATAGGTGGTCCGTTTTCACTGTTGATGATCCTCGTTATTGGGGGCCATCTTGGAGTGACTGAGGATACATTCATGGTATAGGGCTTTTGCATAGGAGGTATTGTTACGAACTGCAAAGTTGCCTCATGTTCTTTCAGATTTGTGTAGTTTTTCAATACAGGGCACTTTTTAACACAGTGGAATCATTACCTCATTTGGTTATTAAATTATTCTAAATACTGTCCACACTTGATTTTTTACCTCATCCATATGTATTCGCCTTCTGCCTTCGTCAGTGATACTGTGCTGATGGTGATGCAGAGCAGAAGGCATGCTTGTAATTTTGATTTCTTTTAGGACAAGAATGTTTTCTCTGTTATTGTTTTTTTTGGAAGCACCAGCACCAGTTGACTGCGGGGAGGAGGTTCCACATATGTATGGGGTGTACATTACACATTATTATTCTACAAGTGTGGTAAACAATGTCACATGTGGTATTTCTTGATGTTCTTCTTCATCTCTTTTAGGCAGAGTTGTTCCATGTTGTATGTTCATTTCATTAGAGCCAGGTTGTTCCACTGGATTTCTTCATTGAGTCCATTTCTCACTGTATTGAGTCTAAATATCCAAAGTTGTTCTCGTTTGAGGAGCATTTTTCCAAAGTCACCGCCCCTTCTTGGCAGAGTTAATTTTTCCAAGATGGTCCACGTGAAGTCTTCTTGTGTGTGACCTTTTTTGACAAAGTGGTTCACAAGAGGGGCTGTCACTTTTTTTGTTTGGATGCATGATTTATGTTCAATAAGTCTTGTTTTCACTTCTCTCATTGTCATGCGAACGTATCGTAGGGTGCATGGGCACGTGATGAGGTAGATAACCCCTTTGGATTTACAATTGGTGAAGCTCCTCTGTTGCCATGGTGTGTGCCATCCGATCTTAATGGATTTGCTTCTAGAAGTTTGGGCGCACATAGAGCACCCCCCACATGGTGTGTGTCCCATTGGTTTTTTCGCTCCCCAAATTGTGTTTTCCGACTCGTTGCTTGATTCTCTCATGGTGTGGACCAGGCTATCCCTTAGATTTCTGCGTCTTTTGATGGTAAAGGATGGTGGAGCCAAGGAGCTGGAGCCTGTATTTAGGATGGGCCAGAGTTTTTTTATTTCTTTTTTAATGGAGTTGAACATGGGTGAATAGCTCATTACTGCAGTTATTTCTTCTCTTTTTTCATCTTTTTTGTGTTGTTGGAGAGTGATTTCTCTCAGTATATTCCTTGCCCTTTTGCATGTGTCGTTAATGATTCTTTTCGGGTAGCCTCTTTTTTTCAGTTGTTCTTTAAGAGCCCCAGATTGTTCTTTGAAGTCTTCCAATCTTGTACATGTCCTACGATATTGGAGAAATTGTCCAAAGGGAAGGTTGTCCCTCAGCGCTTTTGGGTGGTAGCTGTTATATTCTAATAGTGAATTCCTATTGGTTTCTTTTTTGTAGACCCGTGGCAGCAGTTCATTTCCTTGGTTGGTGATTTGGAGGTCCAGGAAATGTGTCTCTGTCCTGTTGGCCTCCATGGTGAATCGCAGATGAGCATTACAGTTATTCAACCACTGGTGGAAAGCTGTTAATTCTTGTTCAGTCCCTTCAAATATCATGAGGACATCGTCGATGTACCTTTTCCAGACCTTTATTTTGTCCCGATAGGGGTTTGTATCTTCATACACAAATTCCTTTTCAAAATGTTCAACATAGAGATTTGCCAAGCTGGGCGCGAAGGTTGCGCCCATTGCTGTTCCGGAGATCTGTTGAACGAATGTGTTTTCAAGAATGAAATAGTTTCTGGTAAGGGCTATTCTAGCAAGTTCTGTGATGAAGCCTGCATGTCCTGGGGTTAAGCTCTGGTCATTTATCAGAGTTCTTCTTACCATTTCAACTGTCTCCTGCTGGGGAATACTGGTATAAAGGGCCTCGATATCCATTGTTACTAGCCATTGGTTGGTCCCATCAAAAAGGAGAGCAGTGAGCAGATTTAATATGGCCGTTGAGTCTTTTACATAAGATGTCATCTTGGGTATCCTGTCGCGTAGGAATCTGTCTACATATTGGGACAGGGGTTCCAAAATTGAATTGATTCCTGATACTATAGGTCTTCCGGGTATAGGTGTTATCCCTTTATGTACCTTTGGTAATGCGTAAAACGCTGGTAACCTTGGATGTGTGGGTGTGAGGAAAGAGGCTTCTCTTTCATTAATGTGTTCCTCGTTGAGTGCCTCCTCCACAATAGGTGCAATCAGTCTTCGTAGAGATGGAGTGGGGTCACAGGGAAGGATTCTTTAGCTGGTCATGCCTTGTACCAGGATGTTGACCATCTGTTGGTAGTTGTGTAAGTCCATTAGAACCGTAGCTCCCCCTTTATCTGCTGGCTTGATTATTATTGTATCATCATTTGCCAATGTTTTTAAGGCCTCTGCTTCTGCTTTACTGTAGTTGTTATGTATGAATTTGTGTTCTTTTTCCATTGTTTCCACTTTTTTGAGGAGTGCTTGTTCAAAGGTGTTGCACTCTTGGGTGTTACTTTCGGTAGGTGGAAAAAATTGTGAGGCTGGACGAGGTCCGTGAATTTCCCAGTTTCTTTTTCTATGGTGTCTTGAAAGAATTGTTTTAGTCTTATTTTCCTGATCAGTTGTCTTATTTCAATTCTTGTTTGGAATGGGTCATACCGGGCGGTGGGCACAAAAGAGAGTCTTTTTTCTAGGATTTTTCTTTCGGCTTCTGTAAGTACATGTGATGACAGGTTCATCACTAATGAAAGTTCGGTTGTTGGAATCCTTTGCTGCGGCTGCGGGTTGTCATTGGGGAAAAGGTGGTCTCCCTCATTGGTTCCCTTGCTGGCCTAAAAAACGGACATTGTTGGCACCTCGCCCTTGTCCCTGGTTGTTCCGAGGTTGGCCTGTTGTAGTTGGCTGATGTTGTTGTGCCCTAAAATTGTCATCTGAGCTCATACTAGAGTTGTTGGAGGAGTCCGATCTATTGCCTCTAAACTGTTTTCCACCCATTTGTTGGCTTTGTAGAAAGGCATTTTTTCTCTCTAATTTCGCCTCTTCAGTAAAGTAGTTTTCCGTGGTACATGGGTAGATCTTTTCATGTGAGAAGGCTGACAGATCTTTTTTAAGTTTGTTGATCTTCCTTGTGAGATTTAATTCGTGGAATTCCTTCAATGATGTCTCTAGCGCTGCTAATTTTGTGTTATAAATCTCTAGTGCGATATTAGCTTTGCTGATGTCTAGTTTTGTTTGAATGTCCTTCATTAGTTTTTCTGAGACTGTCTTTGCTGTGTTAATGATGAGAATTAGCCAATCTCTTGTACATTTGTTGGCTATGAAAGACCAGTCTTTTCTGAACTGCAGGTCATCGAGGAAGATTCTTGGTTCTATATGTATGATGAGCCCGTTAGGTGCTGCATGGGCTCTTAGATATTCAACCATTAGTGCACCATGCAGTTCTGTTCGTATTAGTTTTTTCCTTAGGGCTTCAATTTCATTCCATTCGTCGTTGTTTGTCAGGGCTTGTATTGTTGCGTTGGTTCCAAGTAGGGAAGGGTTTGCTAGAATGCCTTCCACAAGATCTTGTGCAAACGCCAGGTAGTTGTTTTCTGCCATTTTCTATTTGATGCTTTTATAAGATATGTCTTTTTTAGCCAAAATTTCCAGACTGTTCCTTCTTGTTGTGGGTTTCTTTAGGACCGGAGTGGTACTCCAGACCAGTTGTTATTTTGATACTTCCCAGCAGTCAAACGGCTGCACAAAAATATACTGGATCACATTCAGGGAGGCGATGAATTGAACTTCAAAGTTTTTCCCGAAGTGTTATTCGAAACAATGTTTTAACACACATGAACACTTTTTGGGCTCCATAATTTCAGTGTGGAAGCTGATCCTTATTTTGGTACCATTTAATGGATGACCTCAGAGGACACATCTCACAGGAGATTCCTCATAGCATATGGGGGCTTCTGTCCTTATGCATGGGGTGTATGGGACTGCTGCCCATTTCAGAGATGATTTTGTTGTTTCAAAGGAACTTGGGGCCACATTTCAGAGAGGAACTATTTTTTCTTTTATTGACCTTCATAAGAAGTGTGTGGTCCCAGAGTTGTAGATCACTTGATGATTCTTTAAGAACGATAGAATATTCATAGAAGAGATTTAAAAACACTGAAATTCATCCATAGTAGAGAGTTTGTATGATTTAGTTCATGGGGTATCCTGGGTTGGTTTCTGGGATATCCTTAGTTATAAAATGGTCGACCGGTTTCGATGAAAATGTGGCCCCATGTTCCTTTGAAACAACAAAATCATCTCTGAAATGGGCAGCAGTCCCATACACATTGTGGAGCTCTGCCTGGATAGGGTCAGCTGTGCTCTGACCTGGTAGTAGAATCTGGAATCTTGCAGAGTGAATGTGGAATGTCTGGATACGCAGGCATAATGTCACCACAAAAATCTCGCCATGCAAAAATATCGCCGAAAAATGGCCGTTTTTTGTGGCGACATTATTGCATGGAACATGCGGGGGACACCACCGCAACCCCCAAACTTGTTTTTTTCTTTTGCCCTTGTCCCCATATATATGGTCACCCAAATAATATCACCATGACATTTTCCCAGCGATACTATTTACGGCAACCATATATATGGCGATATTATTACCCGATACCTGTTGTCACGATGCCCGCTCCCGGGGAGCCGGCTCAGGCCCTGCGTCCCCGAAAGCGGACATCAAGTCCCCGGGGAAGGTCCCAGCAACCCTTTATAGGGGTCCTTTGGACAGCGTTCTGGCTCCTATGGCACCAGGCTCATAGAAAACGTCAGTCCTGGCGCCATAGGCGCCAGGCTCATTATGAAAGTGTTTGGGTGCACTTACCTGATGCAGACCATGCTGCAGAACCCCGGCCTCCTTGAGGCCTGAAAGGAACTACTTTAACACTGGGACTCATTTACCACCCGGGCGTGGTCGGGGAAGGATACATACCTGATTGGAGGAAGGACACATTCTAGGAACTTCTTCCAAGGCTATTTAAACCACACCCGATCAGCCACACGTGCTTCGCGTTGTTCTGCATCTAGCAGCTGGACGCTCACCGTGTCTGCTCCTGCATCCTGACTTCTGCCACGCCTGCCAGCATCCTGAATCACCTGCAAAAGAAGGGAACAAGAGAACAGAAGAAGGAAAAGGCCTTACCTGCTAAATCTGCATCCCAGAGACATTTCGCCGACGATCCTGAAAAGGAAGACATTTATTTTTAAAAGCACATCGCATCGATCGCTGCAGCGCCTCATTCTACTCACCTTACAGGGCGCTTCCATGTTCTGCAGCGACCATCCGGATCCGCAGTCGCGCCCCAGCGCCTAGGAGAAAAAGACAATAACGAAGGTGAGAGAAAGAAGGGAAAAGGGAAGCTAAATCCCCATGTTAAGACTTACCTGCTGGGTCATTCCCTTTTCATTTCGGGTCCGCGCCGCATCCAGGCATTTTCGGACCCCGGCCCATAAGGGGAAAAAGACATCAGCGTTAATGAGCGAATGAAAAGACATTACCAAGACGCTCATTAAAGACTTACCTGATTTCCACAAGGATTTCACCTCTCATCTTGGGTCGGTGCCTGTTCCCCGGCATTCCGTACCCCGGCCCCTATGGGGAAAAAGACACTAGCATTAGAACATTAATGCATGGACACAAGGGGAACCACCTATCAAAAACTTACCTGGAAGCCAAGCAAGTTTGGTTCTCACCAATCCGAAAATCCAGTGAAGTAACTGGATACCAATGCGCCCCCGCATCAGAAACCACCAATCCGAAAATCCAGTGAAGTAACTGGATACCAACGCGCCCCTGCATCAGAAGCAGGATGGAGAGCTCGTCCTTCCAGACCCTAAGGTGAGACGCTACGGGGAAGCACAGAAGGGTTTTGAGGAGGGTGAGAGGGGTAAGTGGGAGGCCGATTGCATTACCCCGCAGACAGTTAACCCCCTATTTTCACCTACAGAAGGATACTTCTGCGAGTCAGACAAGCCAGATTTGGGGCCCGGTCCAGTCGTCTTCCGACCCCTGCGCATCACCTTAGACGAGGTCACAACAGCGCGAACCAGGCCAGCGCCTCCGTAGGAGTCAGGTGAGCGTTACACCTGTGTTGCTTGTCTCTGTGAGCCTATAACTTTTAAAAAGCGGGTGACATCACAGGATTTATTGTTGGGCAGTACTAAGCTAGACCTAACCCTAAGAATTAGATAGGTCAGCCTATATTATGTCGCCTCCTCTTTAGGGGCAGATTGAACTGAAGGAGGGGACTGAGTTTTATGGGGTGTGTTTTTATGAGGTACAAAACCACCCTTCAGTCATTTTTGCCAAAAATCAGTTCTGACAGAAATTGCACCTTTTTACATTTGTGGCGCTTTCACAAATCATACAGGCAAATTGCATATTCCACACAGAGCATAATACTCCCACTCCCAAGTTTGTAGGACTTTGTTTCGTCCTTAATTTTTCATCATTTTCAGTGAGAAATATTTCACTTACACTTCTATAACTTTATACATGTCTACATATTATCATAAGGCATGTTAGTATTGAATTTCAAAGTGGCACCATATACACTTTCCTCAGAATATACAATTTTCTGTCATTTCCGTCCCCAACATGCTAGTGAAGGTTACCACATCTTAATTTAAAGCCACAAAAATTGCATTTAAACTGTAAAACTCTTGCATTACTGCGTTGTCCGACAGCAGAAATAACAGACTTAAAGTTTATAAAATAGTCTTTTTCGCCAGATGGCCAGCATTGTCTCCCAAATAAGGGCATCATTTCTAAGGCTGCTCTGGAGTTGGCTTTGAAGCCCCCCAGTTGAAGTTGAGGGGAAGTGTTATTTGCAATTTCACACCTAAGTGCCCTGGAACTCTATTTTAACAGGCTCAAGCCCAGACGCAAAGTATTACAAGCATGCGCCCTCTTGGTTCATTCATAGTTTTCAAGGGGCTGGCCCCCCTTGGGGAAAGGCAAATCCTATTGCCAGCATGCAAATGTCATTTGAAGCCAAGCAGGAAAACCTGTTTTGCTGGTTCCCCAGTACAGAACATTTATTTTATTTTCCCTTAGCCAAAAAGCAAGACTGTTGGAATAAAACATTATATTAGATTTCAAACAAAACCCCCCTCTCATTTCTATGCAAGGACAGGGATTTTACTCCACATTTCACTTTGGAACAGCATTTTCTTTGTTTGAAAATAGCAACCATTTTTACACATTGTTAATTTTCCTTTTGCTGTCAAATTGAAGCCTTAGTCAATTTCTCATACACAGCAATCTGTTCAAGGCAAAGGTCCACTGACACTAACATAGCATAGAGGAATGGGACTTCTTTTGAGAGTTCAGCTGTGATATTTTGTTGTCAACTGAGGCCTTTTTCCAGTACGGCTGGGAGTAAAGTTGTTTGTGATTTCACAGATTTTGCCTGACAAAGCCTGTCATTCAGTGAGAAAAGCTATCTTTTGCTGGAGCACAACCTGAATATGGCTGGGCATAGCTGGGTCTCACTGGATCAGGACCGTGTATTGTTGAACAGATGAAAAAGGGCATCAGGCTCCATCATTTTAATGCAAAATATTTCCTTTTTCATTTGGAATTTTTGAGCGAGCAGCCAAGCAGTGCTGCTTTTCAACTCTCTTCTTTGGTGCACACCAGGAAACACACTGGCAGCCTTTCTTGGTGTGTTCCCAGTAACATCTTGCCCCATATGTGCTTGGCAAATACAGCGCAGCCATTATTTTGGTGACTGCACGGCAGTTTCTAAGGCAAGGCGATAGTGCTTAACAGTGCCAGCGCAGCCATTTTGCTGGTAACTACTGAAGTGCAGATTGGTGATGGAGGGGAATTCTGCTGGGTGGGTAAATGTACCCCACAGGTAAGCGTCCTGCTCCTGTTCATCATATGGTTCGTCAATGTATAACCCCGCAAAAAAAACCTCCACCAAGCACCTTTTGCCCCCCTCTGTTGTCCCCACTCGATCCCTTTGGTCCCGCAAGACTGCTATATAATGTCTCTGCTCCCTTGCTTTCACCTGCCTCGCTAGGATTGTGCCCACTTTATTACCATGCTCATAGATAGATTGTTTTCTCCACAGTATGGTACTCTCTGACGATCTATTTGCCAGTTGTTTGAGTTTCCCTTTCATGTGTGCTAAGTGTCTGGATAGGCGCATCGATTGCGATTCCTTATGCGCCGCCTCCACTCTCAATATCCCTTTTTCCAGTTGCCTCTCCTCCCTTCTCCTTGCCTCGTGCAGGTCTTTCGATATCTTATCTGAACTATAAAGTTCTTGATGTGAAATTTGAACCGGCCCCATCATTCCCATCCTGTCAGCCCGGATCCCTGTTTGCTGCCATATACGTAGTAATCTCCCCTGCGATCAGGTCTTGGGCCCCCTATCTCTCAGAAGATAATCCTCCAACCTCCAGCCCTTGTTCCGTCTCCCAACAATCTCCTCCCACCATTCCAGCGCCACTGGGGCATAGTCTATATATAGCAATGGACACTATAATCGCTTCGTAACATGCCACCAAGATCCCCTGTATTGCAAAATTATAATCTATCCTCAAATAAATCTTGTGTACTGCAGAGTAAAAGGAGTACTCTCTTTCCTTCGGGTGGTCTATCCTCCACACATCCATCAGGCCCATCCCATCTAGTCGCTACCATAGCTGTTTCGACAGTGTTACCATTGCGTGTCCCCACACCCCTCCATCCTGACCTCGCCCACTGCGAGTCAAAGGCCAGATTGAAATCGCTGCGACCATCCATTCTCCCTCTCCAAATGCTTCCAGCTCACTTAGGCACATATAAACTGCTCCTGCCCTTCGTTGGGCTCATATACTGATACTATTGTGTACAACTGTCCCGTCAGTTTCCCCTTCACCATAACGAATCTTCCCCTGGGGTCCCTCTTAACCTGCATCTTTTCCAATGCAATCCCCATGAGCAATATTATTGCCAGTCCTGCCTGCTTCGTTTTTGTGTTCGTGAAACTGAGTGGGATAACCCTTGGTATACGACTGCTTTGCATCCTCCCTTTTAAGATGAGTTTCCTGCAAACATACTATGTTCTCTTGTCAGGGTGGGGTGTAGGAACCTTCACGGGATTGGTGGTCTTTCCGATCCGGCTGCTCCTTACTACCAAGTCTGATCCTGCCTGTATTTCTCTGCCTGTACTCTTCTAAGTGATCCTACAAATACGGTTATCCTGCACAAATGGTTCAGTGTGTGTGGTCCCGCAATTGCTATGGCAGACCCCAGCTCCTGAAGACCACTCCACCAACCCCTCTCAAACTCACTGCAGCATTGATCACCTCCCGATCCTGTTGCTCTCCAGCCACTTGGGGTGCTGGGCTATCACAGATTTTCCACACCACCTACTTTGCTTTTGCCTCCTGCGCTGAATTCTATTCAATAAGTAGAGTATGTTCAGCCCCTCCTACACTGTAGGGGAGTGTGCTTGCCAGGTCTGCTGTCGGGAGCTTGGTGCTCATTGCTGCTCCCAGCGCTTCCCAGTGCTCTTGCACCCTCCTCCCGCCGACAGTCCTACGTGCTCTCCTGGTCTGGGCAGAGGAGCTGCACTTAGTTCTCAATTTGGGCCTGCTCCTTCACCGGCATGCTCGCTCCGGGCCCCTAATCTGTAGGTCCGTTGCCGCTTCCACACGATCTAGTGCCTTTGCCTCTGCTGCTTCGCTCCCCAGCTCTGCACAACTCCAGGACCCTATGCTATAGTCGGCACAGCAGACCAGTACGCTCCTAACCTCCCTGCATGACCTGCATCCCCTGTTCAGCCCTCTCTTCCCCCACCGCTCCTTCACCTGCCATCTGTTGGTCTGCTGTTCTTCCGCTCAGTGCCGGTCCGGCTCCCAGGGCCCACGAGGTATACCGTCTGCCACCATAGCCGAAACACCCCTTCCTCGCTCCGTCACTCGTCAGGGTAGTAACCCTGGGCACTTCACCGCCACTCTGCTACCAGTTGCTCACTCCATTAAGGGGTCTCACTCACCGTTCATCTGCAAGGGCATTCATAGGCTTTTATAACATGTTATTGTTTATTGGGACGGGAGCCCTCGCCAGCCACGTTCGTTCAGTCCGCTATCTTGGCCACGCCCCCACTTTATTGTGATTTTTAAGCAACACAACAGAAGTGTTGAAAAGGGCATGCACCAGCACTGCTCTCATATTCTTGGTCCCGAGATACGTGTTGCTTCTCCATACCTAGCGTGTGAACACAGTAACACAACCAGATGATGACAGAGGGCCTCGTTATGAATTTGGCAGTATGTCCTCTGGAAATTCAGGCAAACAAACTAAAATACTGTTTTGTCACTTATAATTGCAATGAGTCCATCAGATTACAAGTAGCCAATTGACGGAGCAAATGCTCATACAAGGAGCCTGTAGAAGTCCTCTAGGGATTTGGAGCATCTTTAACAGGCATTTGTTAAACTTTATCTTCAAATTATGAATTTTGCGATTTCGTGAAAGTGCCAGTAATTCTGTCACAGGCACTATTTTACCACACCACCAAACTTAAGGAGGCCCAGAGTGTTCCCGGTATGAGAATACTCACCAGGGGGGTCACATAGGGTGGTGGGAGGGCAGCGCATGGCCTCACACTGGGGTACACATGAAAGCAATGGACAGAGGACTGTCTACGGGTATGGAAGGAATGCCCACCCTTGCACACCACAAGTTTTGACCAATGGCCATATGACCCACTACCTAAAATCACCAGGTGCTGCAGCTCCTTGGCTGTGGTGGGCACTGCCAAAATGGTTGACCGCATGATAGACCCATCATGCCACCATTTGGCAAAGGACCATCAGGGACAGAACTCAAGGTAGTCCTGAATCTAAGTAGTGTGCAGACATGCAGTAATAACTAAATACAGTGTACATAATAAATTCTGTAGCTTTACCATATAATGGTAATTTGCATTTACTGCAATTCTGGCATTTAGGGAGACAGTAGATTGCTGGTTTCTAATCACCACCTTGGTCAAACCCACATAAACTGCATGAGAATAAGACCAGCTACCTTTCACCAGAAGAGGCAGCATGTGGCCAATTATGCAGATTAGTTTTTATTTATTATTTGTAACACTTAGTTGAAAAGTTCCTGTATCAAGTTGTTTGCAATGTTCCAAATGGCCCTATTTTCTAGCGCCTTAACTGGTCCAGGCTCAGTTAAACTGTACATTCTTATTTCTCAGTGCAGTTCACAGTAAGGTTTCATATTCTAGTGAGACTTCAATGGGCTAAGATTATCAATTTTCTGTTAACCATCACCCCACGATGCTGCAGCAACATCGTCAACACATGCAGCCATTTTCTTAGACTCGTCATCTTTAGTTGTTTTTGATGAGAACATGTTATCAGGAGTCCTGGCACTTGAGTGAATAACAGCGAAGTAATTCATACTTTCCTTGCATAATCTTGGTTACTATCCAGCCCCCCATCGACAGTATGTTCATCATTGATATATACTGCTAACAATCTTTGAAAATAACATTTTATGCCAGTTATCTTCCCTGTAACACTGAGGTATCTATTTACTTGTAACTTTATCTCAATGTATTTCCTATGAGAATTCTGTCTGGTAATTTGTGACTTGGATTCTCTGCAACAGTGTTCATTACTTGGCTTGCTACTTTAAGATCCAATTGATTTGTCTGATCCATTCTAACCTGCAAATATGTTTCTATCACTGGGTTCACTCTGACTATGGAATTGAGCATAATTTCAGTGAGGAGCTACAACAAAACTGAAACGTGTCTAGAATTGATTGTGTTCCTGTGCATTGGGTATGTGGCCTAGCAGTTCGCGCTGGACTACTCCCATTGGTAGGAGACCAAGACTGAATTGCATATGGAATATCTCCTTTTGTAATGGTAAATGAGGGTTAATAAATGAAGGTATGATATGTGCCTAGAGCCATTGCCAGTGGTATGATTATTTTGAGGTTTTTTATTCTAAAATCATTGCCAACGTGAACGGAGGATAGCACAGGGGCAACTGCGCTGGTCTTGGAAGCAAGACCATGCAGAGCAACAGAGGTTCGAATCCCGGATCCGGGCTTAGAAACAGAACTTAAGTATGGTATTAGGCGCATTATAAAAAACAATTAAAATAAAATGAAAATTCACCACTTTTTGTTGTCCTTCTCTGAAACTCTATGGAATACTAGTGCTTCATCTAAACGTGTAACAATAATTAAATATACCATGTGTGAGGACATACAACAATATCTAAAAGGAACTCTTCTTCTGCCTGCCCACATTTGTGGAGGAACCATCTTCAGTTCACAAAACCTTCCATATGCCTTACTCTCTGCACCTTGTCAAGATTTCCAAACTCCTCTCACTTAATACCAGAGGACTGGAAATAAGAATTAGAAAACAATAAAACAGCACCCTGACAGTGACATCATGGGATATCTAGCTGGCGATTATGGACAAGGAAAGCACACAATCATGGCACCTACTTATAGCCGAAGAGGAACAATATCATCATACAAGTTTTATCCAAACTCCCTTGCAGAATACCTCTTAATTGAGAAAGCAGTCTTGCCTGGTGTATTGCTGACATTTATGAAATGCTGACAGTTAGTCTGTGGTGGCAGAAAGTCTGCATAGTTACATGTGTGTGCAAAGAACATTGTTTATGGTGACGAAGAGGTGGGTATACTTTCATGCCCGAGTTTGAAACCACAAAGCTTTGAGAGACTTAAGTCATACCTGAAAAAAGAGGGAAGACTTCGCAAGACAGCAGTACAAAATGGGCGCCCTCTGTTTATTTTTTTCTGATTGTTTGCAGAAGATTACTGGTGCTGGCAGAAGCAGACCAAGCACAATGGACTGTGTTATTTACATGGTCGGAGGTACTTCTTGTATCGACCTCCTAAAACGAATGGGGAATGTCTGTTATTTTACATTCAACGTGACCTTTCTCCTTGCCTTCTTCCTGCTGTCTTAAGCCTTTCTAAATCATCTTTCTCCTCTTTACTATTTCTATTGGTCTCCTTATCACATGTTCCAATTACAATAAATTGCATTCAACTCTTGATATCTTCTTTGGACTTAATCTCCAGTTCCTATGTTTTACTGAAATCTGGATTTCCCCCTAAAATACTGTTTCCCTGCTCTTCTTTCCGCGGTAATACTTACATTTCCTCACTCCCCTGCCTCTCTGGCTAGGGCAGAGGTACTGGTGTCTTGTACCATTCCTCCTGGGCCCTCTCTCCACTGACCTTCAACCTTCCTTCCTTCCTTTCCTACATTTGAATAGCATATAAAAAATAAGAATAGAACATTTCATTTTGTCAACTTTACTAATCCTCAGCCCCTGGCATTCCTCAATCTCTATCGACCACCTGGTCCTTCTCCTTTCTAGTTTCTATGAGGACCTTGATTCCCTCCTTTCTTCTCTTCCATCTGTCTTTTATCTGCTCAGTCAGTATAATCCTTCTCTTATCTCCCGTCTTCTATCTCTGCCTACCATGTATCTCTTTCTGACCATTTTCTTTTGTCCTTCTCTTCTTCCCTCCCCCTCTCAATTTCTACAGCGTTATCTTCAGCATTTTAATTCTTCCCCCTTTCTTCCTCTCTTTCCCTCCCCTCATCTTTTCTCTTCCTACTCCTCAGACCAAGCACCCTCCATGTTCGTCTTCTTTCCACCTTCGACACTATATCCTTCCCTTTCCCTGTCCTTTTTCCCCCTCCCATAAACCTTCTCAACCACTGCTTCCCCCCTCTCTCCTCTCCATAAGGTCCTTTCTACACAAGACTGAGTGACACTAAAAGAAATCTGGCCTTCTTTCATATTTGAATACTTTATCTGCTCTTCAAACGTCTTATGACACTTTACTTCTCAGAGCTAAATAAACAGTACTTCTCCCTCACTCTTTCTTTCTCACCAACCGCATCACCTCTTTGAGCTCCTTAACAAAATGTTCTCTCCCCTCTTATCGTCTGATTTTGCTAACTATTTTCTTCTTAAGTATCTAGTCTACACTCCTTCCTTGCCCTCCTTCACCTTCTGTCTGTACCCCTCCCTCAAACCCCCTAAAACACTTTCTCTATTCCTTCCTCTTTCTCATCCTTTCCCCCCCTGCGTGACTCTGACAGCTGCCCTAATTCCTTCTACCTATCCTATCACCTATTTTCCGCTCGCCTTAATCTTTCTCCCACTACCTAGACTTTTCTGTTTTCTTTCAAACAAGCTGTCATCATTCCCATCCCCAAAAATCCCTGCTGTGACCTGCCCTTGCCCTCCAGCTTCTGGCCTATTTCTCTTCTCCCATTTCTCTCTAAAATCTTCGAAAGAGTAGTCTACTCTCAAACTTCAGCTTTTCTCTCGTCGTCTTCCTCCATCACCCTGATATAATCTGGTTCCGCTCATCTCATTCCACTGAGACTGCCTTACTTCATGTTTCGAACTCTCTCTTGACACCCCCTCTTCCATTCCTATTTTCTTGGACCTCTCAGCAACATCTGATATGTCAACCACCACCCTACTCTTCTTTCTTCCCTCTGGCAAATGTTCACAAATGTTTTTTCAATCCTATCTTTCAGATTGTTCCTCCTCTGTTTCCTGGGCCGGACAATATTCTGCCTCTCTCCCTCTTCGTTATGGTGTCCCACAAGGTCCTGTACTTGGTCCACTTCTATTCCCTATCTACACTATCCCCCTTCATCATGCTATCATTGATTCCTTTAAGCTCTTGTCACCTCTATGCTGATGGCACACAAATATCCCTTTCATTTTCCTCTTTCTCTGACTCTTTGCAAGCTACTGAACCTGCTTGTCTGCGGTCGAAAACTTGATGTCTGCCCACTTTCTACACCTTATCTCTACACACATTAAACAATTATGTGTCCCTCCCTCTTCCCTTTCTCCTGCCCTTTCCGGCATTCTTTTCCCTCCTACTTTTCATCCATTCTCCTCCTTGCCGCGTAATCTTGATGTTACTTTTGATTCTTCTCTGTCTTTTTCCAATCACATCGCTTCCACAGCTCGCATCTGTCATTTTCATCTCTTTAATATTTGTTGTATCTGCCCTTTTCTCTCCCTTGAAGACACTAAACTTCTTATCTCTTCTTCTGTGCTCTCTTGACTTGACTACTGTTCAGTCCTTCTCTTTGGTCTTCCTGTTTCCATCTTACCATCTTCGTTCCATCTTTAATTCTGCTGTTCGTCTTGTGTGCCTCCTTCTTGTGCATGTGCCCATTACTCTTACCACTAGGATGAAAGGAGGATGGGAGCTGTTTCTAAGTGGGAAGAGTGAAGCCTGTATCAACTACTTAAGTATCCCGTGGAGGATAATTGCATCTATTTTGGAAATCTGTAGATTGTTTGCTGTTATTGAATTGTATGTTAGGACTATATTTTATGGATGTATGTTTTAATTTTTCATTGTGTGAAACATTTTTTATCAAACTATCTTAGTAAAGTAAATAAATGTTAAATAAATAATGACTCTTGCTATTCTTTCTAATTCTCTTCTACCCTTTGACTCATGCCTACACTTCCACCTTTTGCTTATTGTCTTTAAATGTATCCACAGCCTTGCTCCTTCTTATCTTTCCGATTTGATTTCCCTCTATTCCCCCCCAACCCCCTCATCCCCTCTGTTCTCAAAATCTTCATTTACTCTCTGCTCCTCCGGCCCCCTCGCCCCTTTACATTTTTGCTTGTTACAATTACTTCCCTCAAACAGTGGAATTATCTCCTTCTAGATATTTGCTCTTCTCCCTCTCTCGGTTTTTCACACTATACGCATCTTCTTTCTTCCCTTACCACTAACTGAAATTGAATGTGCAGCCAATACTTTTCTCCATCTGTTCAGTTCTTATTTATGTACCGTTTATTTTTTGTAAACTTTATACGTTCAGAGCTTTGTCAAAAGTGCTCTATAAATGTCAATAAATGAAAATACAAATACATTTCCTTACAATGTGAATTTCTGCAGAGTTTTTTTCATCACGGTGTTGAACTCTGATGCTGCTTTGTGGAATTTTTACATACGAAGACTACAGTTCTAAAAACACTTAAAATGTACCCTTTTCAGATAGAACCAACAGAGGGGCTTCTTTGACTGGCGGCTGTCAGTTAAACAGCTCCACATCCATGTAGGGACCATCGTTCAGGGCAGCTCCCTGCCATTTCCACAGGTTCTTCCTTGAGTCATATTGTATGATTTGTGAGGATTATCCTTTAAATCAGACTCAGTTAATAATCTATTCGTTTTAACTCATTGGAAGTGCTTTGTAAGACTCTAGATCTCAACACCTCAGAGCAGTTCCCGTCCATCCTGTGTTATTTGCCTGATGGAAGCACCTGTTCTATTTACAGGCAACACTTCAACTTTCATGTGTCTTGAACCTTGGTATTGACCATATCAGGACACTTAAGAATGCTAAACCGGCTCTCAAATCTACCCAATCCTTCTCATATTGTGCTCTTTTCAGTCGTTCTTTGTTGCTAACCTGCTTTCGATATCAGCATTCCTTTTTTTACTTCTTCACATCATTGAAGGACATCCTCCTTTGCCTCACCATGGTGAAATGGATTCCTACTTGCATTCGATTATTTCTTATATTACTAACCTCCCACATCGTCCTCATACCAATGTTCTCTACCTTCATCCTTCTATCTAGTAATTCTTCTAGCTAGAAAACAGTTTCATTTCAGTGATACCTGTTTCTAATAGTTTCTACGATGATTTGGTTCCAAAGCTTTTTGCAGACTAAATAAAATAAATAAAAGCTCATGTTGAGACAAATTGTACAGTTGTTTCAAATGTAGGCTTTACTCAAAGTAATTGTGTTCTTTCTAAATAAGATGTGTGTGTGTATTCCCTCTCTTCCAGGTCTTTCTAAAAGACAGTGCTTGCATCAGCATCTCTTTGATATCCTTCTCAGAATTATTGACCACTGTGGTACTAGTAACATGATCACATAACTCCTTCACTGCCAGCGTTTTTCAGTGTCCTTCCACTCACTGATCTATTGTGAGTCCATTACTCATTTCAAATAAATCCTCCTGACCCTCTATTATTCATCTGCTGTCCTTCCTGAGATTGGGTAGAGGTTCCTTGCCCTATGGTAAATTTCAAGCAACATAATCTAGTACATGTGTGTCCACCAGGGCTTCTCCAGCATATTTCCCCACCGGGGAAATAGAATCTGTTAGCTCTGGTCCATTGATCTTCTGAAGTAATTTCTTTCCCACTGGTGTTTCTGCAACATCTTTCTCCAGGGCGGGAAAAGCCTCATTGATCACAAGATCATCGCCAACAATCTTTTCGACTAACTGGCTGCCCTTCAGTTGATCTCCAGTGTCCTCAAGGGCACCACCCTGAAGCTGTCCATATAAATCCTTTCCATTGGGAGGTTCTCTGACCCCCTTTGATAAAGCAGTTGGAGCCTCTTTCCACTGTGTTGAATCAGCCCAGGCATTCTTCCCGCTTCTCCTCCGGCCTGAGTAGGAAGGCAGCGACACGCCAGGATCCAAGAGATTGAGCACAGACAGTTTCTGAAGTGACAGGTCAAGGAAAACACTGAAGGTGGTGGGGAACTAAGACAAAGGAAGGGAGACAGGAGAATAGGAGGTGGTTAAGTGGCTAGTCGGACAGGGTAAAGTGGAAGGGAGGTTTGTCTCGAAATAAATACAATTTTCTTGTTAGGTCTGAACGAAGCAATGTAGCATTACACTTGATGTTTTTTCAGTTTGCTATCTGTTATTGATGTATATTCTGTGTGTTATCATGTGCGTTATCCTATTGGTTGTCTGCTATTTAAACATGTGAGATTAACATGGTCGTGTCCGAAACGACTCACCGCAACATCAGCACAATGCCCTCAATGACCCACACATTCATGCAATTTTCACATTATTGGAATGCTTATTACAAATGTTGCCGTTTTCTATCAATGTTCAATGTGCTCTACGTGTGAGTAACTGTCATTTTGCATATTCACAAAACAGAGAAAAACTTTATATAATCCACCTAGCAATTCCTAAATTTACAATGGGATTAATCCCATGTAGCTATGCAACAATGACAAACAATGGGTTAGTTTTTCTAAACTATTTAGCTGTGACAATGCTGTACTTGTCTGCTCTCTTATCATCTGTTCTACATATGGCAACACAACTTAAATCTGATGTGAGTTCGTAGTAATAACATATCTTTGTATGTGTATAAATGGTAATCAAATTGACAGTGCTTGTAATTTGCGTAGCCATCGTAAATAAGTAATAGTAATTAAAAATGGTGATTTATATCACATCACTTTCATTGCACATTTATGAATTCAGCTTAAATGGTAGGCACATTAATCCGTTCCAGCTTGGTCCTGGTCTTCTTTTATGAGATGCAATGCCCTTCATTTTCTTCAAAAAAGCTTCAATGACTGGAACTTGAAAAAGAAACCCTGCTCGGATTTCCTCATGCATCCAGGTAACACTAAAGGGATGTTCTAACCACCTGTCTGTTATATACACTGTTTTCAATTATACACTTTTACTGTTGCTTGTAGAGGTGAAATATTGTTTTTAAACACCATAATACAAATCCTCAATTTGTTTTGTGGCTTCTGTCATGTTCACACATCCTTGAAGGAAATGTAAGCATCTGAATTCTAAGCCCCAGGAGCCAAACATCTGCGCCCCCTGTCCTTTTGGGTCTGTGTAAGATTGTGCCCTTCTAGCTGAACCTTTTTGTATGGCACTAATGACAACTCCATGAGACGGAGGACGTTGGGAAAATTAGCGTCATTGCTATTATCCGAGCTTGCTCACCACCTGTTGTATTATTGATATTGGAGAAAAGCAATGAGCAAATCCCTCGTGCTAACTGAACAACAGTTCATTTCCTGTGGGTGTAACCTAAATCATAATCGCTACATTAGTTTGCTGTATCATGTTGCAAAGAGATTTCTTGCGCACCCAATTTGTGAAAAGACAGATTTTGTTTTGCCTTGTGAGTGACCTTGTAAATGATTTATCTCTTGTCATTGAAGTGATATTCACAACTGAAACTACTTGCAAGATCTTGCTTATTCCCAATGCCACTTGGACGACACCTCTGCTGATGACGTTCAGAATGTATCAGCCCTGTGAAAATATGTAATAAACAGGCTCTGTCTTTGTTGGGTCCGTTTTGCTCATGACATGCTTATTTAAATGTTGGTGAACTGTCTATAGAGCTACTCTTTTTTTTCATTCATTTTGTTATTTTTTTTTTTATTTTGGACATGCAGGGTGGATAAAATCTAGATATACATATAAAAAACATTGCAGTATAACAGTACACCCATTTGCAAAATGTCTTGTTTAGGAGCCATCATAACACAATATACAGTGTTGCCACAAGGCACCAAACAGGCATTCAAGGATCCAATAACTGTATAAATATGACAATTATTTCACTACAAAGAAAAGACTGGAAGCATCAATTCACTTATTCAGTAGTCATGTTGACATATTATAATGGGGTCTGTAACGTGTGGCTCACCACATATTTTGGACTCCCTTGATCCCTCATCATTGACTGTGCTGGCTAAAGTTGATGAGAGGTGTAGTCCAAAACAAAGGGAGAGGCAAAGGTTGCAGACCCATGTGAACATGATTATCATATTCAATCTATCTTAGTTGCTAACACAATAGGTGACTTATGACTTTCCCATGCCATGAACTCGAATTTGAAGACTGAATACTAGATCCATTTTGATGACGTACTTCTACATAATTTGAAAGTGTTGGGGAAACAGCTTATCTTATTCTTTGTTAAGATTGGTAACAGCCACTTATTGGGCAGTTCTTGATACATGGTACTGAGGAACGGAACATTTTGTGCAGTTTCCTGACCGCTTTTGCCACACACACATTTTTCAGTCTGGGTATTCATTTTAGGGCCACTATAATCCAAAGAGGCTACTGGGAGAATCACAGATCTGTGATTCAGATATAGACTTGTGAGCTCCTATTGGCTGTTTTTCCAGCGCACTGATGTATTGTTGGCTAGGTGACATATGCAAGCAACCTGCCTTCGGTCCGCGTGCCATACTATTTCTAGAGAAGCAAATGCTCTGGAATGCCTGTGGCTATTGTTGCCTCTATGATTTTGATCTCCTGATTTGAAATTTGCGAACTGTTCTTTCCATTAATTACACAGTGGAGGTTTGGGGGTGGGGGGGGGGGGGCTGGGAAGCTGGAACAACATTTTTACTGTTTTGTTGATTGCTGGCATTGAATAATGTAGGAATACATTAGTTCCTCAGCAACCAATCTTCTAACAATGGATGCCCATAATGTGATACTGTGTGTAAATGTCCCGCCATGGCTGCTTGATTTTGTGAACACTTGGTGCTGGCCTTCAACCAAAATGTAGTATCTTGAACTGGTAACCTCTCTACTTACCACGAAGTACAGAAGCCATGTGTACTCATAGAGGATTGGCATGGCCATGAAGTGATATTCCGGAGGGAGAAATTACATTTTTCATGCTTGCCATTTTGAAAATCAGGATTTTTGCATATTTGATTAAAGGGTGCACTTATAGGAGCTCCAGCCAAATTAGCAACCCTTCAGCCAGAATATTCAACCATCAACATCGACGGCACCAATATCCCAGTGTCAAAACAAGTAAAAACACTGGGCGTGTACTTCGATGCTAGCCTGACCATGACCAAACATATCAATGTACTTTCCTCCTCCACGGCCTACACTTCCAAATTAATCGCACTCAGCCGACAATTTCTGACCCCAGCAAACTGCCTCACCCTGGCCAGAGCACTGGTCCTATCGAAATTGGACTACTGTAATGTATTACTACTGGGCACCTCCAACACCAACCTAGCCAAAATGCAACTTTTGCAAAACAAAGTCCTGAGGGCAGCACTAGGCATAAAAAAAATCAGACCATATATCCAAGACCAGGAAAGATGCCCACTGGCTCCCCATCAAAGCCCGCATCATTTTCAAAACACTATGCATCACCCACAAATGCATTACAAAAAAGGACCTATCTACCTCAATAACACTCTGCATCCTAAAACTAACATAAGATTACTGAGATCCAACGACAAACTCCTCCTGGACCCCCCTCGATTCAAAACCACTAGAGCAGGGGGCAGCAGCTTCACCACTTTAGCCCCCAAACACTGGAACACCCTACCCATCATCATCAAAAAAGCATCCTCCTTCAAGCTCTTTAAGAAACAGCTAAAAACCTGGTTATTCAACCAATATTAGCACCCTAAGATAGGACCCCTCCATCGGACACTGTTGTGAATACTTAGGCCACTGTATATTGTAACCTATATCTTGTAATGCAACCTTTGTAATGTTTGATTGTGACTAATTTCTAAGCTATCTTATAACCTCGCCGTGACACCCGAGGGTCTGGGCGTGTAACAAATATACAAAATAAAATAAATAAATAAATAAAGGGGCCTTAGTGTTTCATCCTGGGAATTGGGTAGGAAGACACTTGCCTTTTCCTTTAAAGGTATGCTCATGATACCAGCAAGAGAGGAAGATGTTCTTCTTGCTCCACTCTTTAGTAGGGTTCTAGATGAGTATGGACATCCAGTATTTCACTATTCGTTACTGTGTGACTTTCGAGAATCAACTGGTCTGTGGTGGCTGCTGTGCATGTGTGTCGGAAGAACCTCTGTATTTCTCCGACTGGTGTGCTGTAGCCAGGCAGAGGGTATGTAACACGTGTCATTCCTGTGAGTCTGTCTTTCTCATGACTATGTGTTTCACCTGTATGTATCCTGAGTGTTATTAGTAACTTGATACCAAATTGTAACTCACATACAGATCTTGAAACTTGGACCGAGGTATGCCTACGTTTTGCTAATCCAGTAGTCAGTCGTAGTGTTTGCTTTACCGAGGAAGTTTCTCACTTGGTTGCCTTCTTGTGTATCCCCTTGTTTCCTGTGCTCCACTGCCAAAATATGTATTTAAGGCGATTTCATATTTTCTGAACTTTAATTTCTGGATTGTCGTGCTTTATAGTAAGCAGTCCTGCAGCTCCTCCTGCAGTAGCCCAGAGTTATTTACCAACTGCCTTCAGCTTCTTGACGCCTTGATCTGCCTTGTGGCTCAAGGTACTTGTTTTACCCTTTTTAGTTGGACAAGAAGTTCCTTGTGCTGTGATTGCCTTTTATTATGCATACCCAGTGGACAGAGCTAGTATAGACTGCACAGAAAAGAAGGATGAGCTTCATTGAAAGGTGCTGGCATGTTTGATGATGTCAAGTTCAAATGCTCAGAAGTCTGTACTTCAGCAACCTCTTAGGGTCTATTAAAGTCACAAAGCCAGCATAATGCAAAATAAGACAGCCTGGTACACCCAAAAGGGTTTCATGTTATATCAATGAAAAAAAGTACTTTGTGTTAATTTATTTCGTGGTAATTAGTACCATTTTTCACTTCAAATGTTCCTTTTAATTGGGGGGTGACCCCTCCATGGCCCCCTTCCTCTTCACTACCCAACCACCTTTTACTCCTTAGCCCACAACTACATGTAATTAATTCAAAGTCATTTGAAGTATTTACCACGAAGTAAATGGCTGCGAAGTAATTTACTTCATGGAAACAGCTGGGTAACCCCAATAGACAGCGAGAGGAGAATAGTTCTGTCACAAAGGAGCAGGAAAATTCCAGCATAAGCATATGTCGCTCCTGACCTAATGGTAGACAATACCCTGGGAGAGGAGAGGGCTCAGACCAGCTGTGCCACTGAAACCAAAAGCATAGGAGCTAGATGTATCCAAGCCCTGTATGCCGGGCTCCAAGGCAAAAGGTTTAGTCCTCTTTATAAGGTGGCCAGGCAGGCTGCATCTTCTGGAAGATGTTCTCAAAACGGCTTAAACCACAGATGGGCCTAAAACAAACTTCTTACTCTGCGGGAGATTGTTTGTCATATATCAAAAGAAGTTCAAATATCTAAAATGTGTCTAAAGTTAGGGTATCTCATCTAACAGTTGCAATGATACTGAAATATATGTGTATCTTATTCACAGAGTATAACAAATGCTATTAATCACACAACATCATCTTTCATCAAAACAATCAATCTATAGGTGGGAATCTATCAATGTACCAATAAGAACAAGAAATAGCCAAAATCATAGAGGCTTAGGGTTCGAAGTGTGAATTAGTTACACACATTGACCCTGTAACAACTACATTATTAGGACCCACTTACGTTGGTTTCACTTGTGTTGTTTTAAGTGTTTGTAATTTGTTTTATGCTATATGATCATTTTCTGCATCTCCTGGACGCCATTCAACATAAACGACCAAAGGCGTACACTACTGCCTGCCCCGCTACCTGTTGGAATTCAGGCTTGTCATCAAGGTAGCCAGCATCTTCTTGTGCCTATTTGGCATAGTGCATGGATTCTACGTGTGTCTGGCCCCTCTTACCTGTGCCTCGGTCATGGACGACTTGAACCCAAAAGACAAAGGATACATTTTGGCCACTCAATGGCGGTAGACTCAGCATTGACGGCGGTTGAGTGAGACGTAACGTTGCGCCTGACCCAGACGGGTGGAAGTACAAATGGGCCTTCGGGCTGAACAGGTGCCCCAGCTTTGTGGGCATGAATAGGGCCGGAAGGCAGACATCATCTTAAATGACAAAGTGACAGCATGAACCACTGTGCCAGAGGCAAGCAGAAGGGGCAGCTGGGAGAGAGCTACCACTAGAACACAAAGGGGAAGAGAATTACTGTGGAGTGGAAGGGGGGGGGGGGTCTGAGGAACCTGAGAACAGAACCTTGATAGGCTAAATTAAAACAGCTGGGAGAATAGACACAATGGAGGAGAGCACAGGGATGGAGAAAAACGATGGGCAGAAAGGAGAGAAAAAGGGGGTAACACACAATGAATGTAAGGGAAGTGGGGTGAAGAAAAGGAAATATATATTTGTACAAAGCGGAAACAGACAGGAGAAATACTGGAAATCTGGTCAACGAGGGTTGGACTGGGACAACAAATAGTTAGACCCAGAAATTAGGCCACATATACGAGATACAGTTCGTGATTTGGCATGACAAATTGTGTACAAAGTGCCTGGAGCAGCAATTTTGGTAAATAGTGCTGTTTACATCACACTGGAAGGGTAACATCAGTCAAAACAACCAGTGTACACAGTAACATAAGTCAGCCTACTGGTCCACATTGGCCCATAAAATGAGCCCGCAGAGGTCTGTGGCGCCATGCCTTCAAGCATTGCCCTTTCGGCCAGTCCAAGCATGCTGTGAATTCCATTCACATTGTGAGCGTGCTAGCCGATTGTAGGTGTGAGACCCATTCACAACGTGTGCAGCTACAAGAGAGTGCACATCCCACTCACAGAGGTGGGAGAAGCTGTGTGTACGCCGGACACTACTGCTCTCACCCCTTTACAGCTCATAGCCCCCATTCACACTGAGTGCAACTGCGAGAGATTCCAAACTCCATTCCCACTGGTGTGTGTTCAGTTCTCTGCTGTCTCTGACGCAGAGATCAGTAGATAGATGGTAGTGTTGTGCTCAGGTGATGATGGGCAAGGTGTCTGGGCACGGACATCTCTCAGCTTTTTGATCTCAGAATATGACTCTCACAGCCAGTCTAGCCTGTATGTAGGTCTCAACCCTGTCCACACTGTGTGTGCACTACAAGACAAGCCCAGTGCCATTCACACTAGAGGGGTTACCGTGTTTACCTCTGAAATCTTCACAGTGGGGCCTCAACTAAAGGGGGAGTCCAAATCTGCTTACATTGACATTGGTATGTTCTGCCATTTGTCATGGAGCCCCCACTGACGAAGATCAAAGTAGCCAATTCATGTTTAGGGTGTAGCCGTGTGCATGACAAACCTTCATTAAGCCTGGTGAGTAGTTCCACTCAGAATTTATCATTTATTTTACATATTTATGTAGTTTTCTGTAACCCCCAGAAGGCCCGAATAATGTGCCAGGCTCGTATACAGACATTAGGAAAACATCAAGAATAAAACTTTAAAAACTGTCCATTAAGATACCATAAATCGCAAACAATTATTTTAACAAACAGAATACATAATCTGAGTCATGACGATGAACCTATCACAAAAACGTGGTTTTAAAGTTATCATGCACGTTGCGAGAGAGTATGATTCCCAGGTTTCATGCAGATGGGATGGGGACAGCGGGTATAGGCTGATCGATGTTGGAGGATAAGGTAGGTCATACAAGACTACATTTTTGGCATGAGTTGTATGTTTGATATAAGAATGTGTTACGGAGTCTAAAACTGTTATTTAAAAGAGGCAAATTCAGTTTCCATACAATGTGATTTCCCCATTTCCATTCAGGTGGCGTAGTCAAGAAATGGTGGCATCCTAAAGATGAGCCCCCCTCAAGGCGATGCTCGGGTATTGTGATGGTGGACATGTGTACAACAAGGTCAGGGTTCTGTAAAAGTGTATAATATATGAATATCTTAGGAGAACAGGCATGTTTGAGGTAAGTGTTATGTTTACTGCCAGAGCGGCAGGAAAGTATTGGGAGAGTTTGGTAAAATAAAGGTCTTATATAGGAGAAAGAAAGGGGGACATCAGGTAAGAATTGAGAGTTTCAAGGAAAGCACCTACTATGCTTACAACATCAAAACGTGTTTGTCCACGAAGGTGGTCGCTAAGGTAATTCCAAGAGATTTAAGGGACTGATGAGGAAAGAAATAAGGAGGGTGTGGGTGCTTTAAGTATTATGAATATTACCAGAGGAGTTACCACAGTTTAGCATCTGCAATGGTTGCCTCATTAGTGGTTCTTTAAGACAGGAGTACTGCATTGAGGGGAATGAGGAGGAATGGTGTGGTTGGGGTACACGTTGTTGGTATTGCAGGTTCCCCAAAGAAATTGGCCAATTATAATTTAACATCAGCTTTCAATTAACAGCGTCAGTGGTGGGACGATTTACCAGGTCTCGTAACTTATCCTCAGGGGTGAGTACTTTCCTATGAGGCTATGGAGGTGAGGCTTATTACCCAAAAGACCCCTTAGGGGAGATACTATGCGGGAGGACCTCATAGGGAGGGACCCCCCCCTCCTAGGGATAAGGACATCCACCTGGGGAAAAGCCTCCATACCACCACAACACATAAACCCCTACCCTCATGGTCATCCTTTTCAAACTCCATTGATAGTAGAACCATGAGCTACTGTAAACCCATGACTTTGACCAGTATAAGCCCTACTGAGATGAAGAACGTGAGAGGCATATGGAGTAACCAAATGAAGAGTCAGCCAAGTACTGTAACAAGTTGTCTCACTGGAGGCATGAAGAGTGCCAAAGAGACTTTCATAGATGGTGTTGATGTTACACAAGGGCTGCATCCACCTTATAAACAAGAAAGCGAGAACAAACTAAGGGGATCTCATTGTGGAAGCCAGGAGTATTCAAACAAAGCCCGGGAAGTTCAAAGTTGGAATGTTAAAGCCGGAGCAATTGCGTCTCTCCAGGAGGGAGATGGGAAGGACAGGACATTGCCAAAGCATCTTGAGAGCTGGCAGGTGGTGGCATGACCGCTGGAAGGTGGACCGTCGGGTCCAGAAATGACGCAGTGACCACGAGCCTGTCGCAGAGCCATGCAGGAAGCAAGAAGGAGGAAGAAAGGCCCCTGCGACCCTGCGAAGTCCCGAAGCGGTGTCCCCAATCCACCATAAGTAGCAGGAACGTCAGGAAGACTGGGTGGGGTCCGGGAAGAGGCCCAGCTCACTCAGAGTGCAACAGGATTCATCTCCCTTATCGCAGTGGCCAAGTCAATACCTCTACTCCAGCAGAATGCAACAGGAGTCACCTCCCTTGTTGCAGTGGCCCAACCACTACTACTGCTCCAGCAGAGTGCAACAGGAGTCATCTCCCTCGGTGCAGTGGCCCAAACGCTACTACTGCTCCAGCAGAGTCCAACGAGAGTCATCTCCCTCGTCTGGGTGGCCCAACCACTACTACTGCTACAGCAGAGTGCAACAGGAGCCATCTGCCTCGTCGGAGTGGCCCAACCACTACTATAGTACATTTGCGAGAGGTTTATAAGGAAGATACAGAGGATCCGGAAAAAATATTTATCATCCAGATGTTAAAGGGAAGCCAAAGAAGGCTGTGATCTTTTCTGATTCCTGCAAAGAGTTAAAAGGGACTGATACAAACTTTCTGTAAAAGTACTGAAAGCCTGGCATTGTTAAGGTGAGTATCACGTGAATGTTGCGTACCTGTCTGCTTGGTTGCTGATCTTGACGTGGCAGCCAGACTGACAACTGTTGCTTGATGAGCGAGTGACACGAGGAACCAGCCTCTCCACCACCCAAGATTGATACTGGGTGGAAGATGGACCAACTACCAACGTCACGGGATGCTCTCTCCTGAAATGACGTACGGACAGTGCAAGCACTGGCAGGAGAGGCAGAAGTTCAAAGTCCTTAGTCTGAAGATTCTTGCCAAGGGGTGAAATCCAGAAGAGCCAGTCCCAGAAGAGATGAAGCAGATGCTTAGGCCTACCCAAGTCGATTGCTGGCCGGAGGTGATGAACGGGGAGAAGACAGAGGCCGACTCAAATCTGTCCACAGGAATGCGAGTGTCTTGCAGGCAATTGGAAACAGATTATGATAGGACAGGCCAGACAGATGCCACAACTGATTGTCCAAAAGTCCGGGACTGAAACTGGAGAGGACTCAGGCAGGAGGAAGGGAAACTGATCCAAGAATAGGAACACCCAAGAACCAGGGAGAGAGCCAGCAAACAGGGAAGGGAACCCACAGCAAAGCTAGGTCTGGACAAGCAAGTGGCCCCAAGGACCTACTGGAGAGGGTGAACAGGAATGGGAAGGAAAAACCCAGGGGCCAGGGCTCCAGGGCTGCAGACAGGAACAAAACATGAAGGACTGGGGAGCCGAGCGAGCGGGCAACACGATCTGGAACAAACCGCGTTGAGACGCGACTTGCTCCCGATCACAGCTCTCTTTTATGGGTCGCTGGCACCCGCAAGGCTTGAGACGCAAGCCGTCTCGTTGCCAGGCGCCGGCGGACCCAAAGTGAGGCTTGGAATGCAAGCCCTTCCAATCGCGAGGGCCCAATCCACGGCGTATGCGCGGAACCGTGACCGCGGTTTCCCACGCATGCGCAGAGGGATTCCAGCGCGGACCCCCGACGCTCTTCCAGTGGCGAATCCCCATGCGCAAAAGAGCGGGTAGATACGCCAAGAGGAGGAGGGGAAAGCTGGTGCAGAGAATCCCGGTCTCCATGTAAGTGGCGTGACAGGCATGGAGAACTTTGATAAAGGACCCGGGGAAGGGAGCCATTGCCCTGGTTTGAAGGGACATTGAAAGAATTACTAAGGAGATACGAACTTCTGACAGACAGAGGACAGACAACATAATTATTTTGGGATGTTCATTCTGACAGGTCACTAAAGGTTTCCTAGGTTGAAGGAGGGCAAGCCCCTTAAAAATAGGCAGCAAGAGGTTTTTTTCTTTCATAATAAAAGTTTATAGTCCCAAACATGACTCTTCCTTGTCAGTTTCCTTTTACACACTCAGAGTGGTTGCTAGGGATATCATTCAGTGTTGGCAACAGGAGATAGATGTATGTCAGGCAGGAGATTTTGAACACGAGGCATGCTTACTAGGGTAGCCAGTGTAGAGAGAGCAGGACTTAATGTGGTTGGATTTTCGGTTTCCTAAGATTTTGCACGCTGGACTGTGCTTTACATTTAGTTTTGGTGGTCTACTTTGGGACAATAGCTATGAGCTGGAAGTTGGGGGGCAGAACGTTTTCTGATTATGTTAACTTTATTTGTAAATAATTCTGAAATTTTAACCATTTCTTTGGCTTGAGGGTGGTCATTATAAGACGTGATGGGTCAGATCTGTGCTTAACTATCGCAAATACGTTCTTAGGCCCATTGTTGGCTGCATCAATTTGAGCCTTTAAATGAAACTAATCGCTCTACTACTCTTTAGCTTGTCATTGTACTTTCCATTTCTTGCTCCCGTGATGAGATTGTTGCTATCTTTTTTCTGATGCCCAGAAGGCTTATATGCCTGTGTTTAATTCTGCTGAGAACCATGGAGTGCATTTCCTGGATGATTGCTTCTTATTTTGAGTAAGGACAGCCATTTCATCACTGATTTCAGTTCATCATTTGAAACTGCTTGGTTATCTGGTTGTAAAATGTCATCTTGCTCATCATGCTTTTTAGATTTCTCACCCATGAAGTATGAATTTTGGGTTGACCAAGTTGTCTCACTTGATATGTGAGTGAGAAGGTCATCTGAAAGTGATCTGGTAAGTCCTGGCAGTGTCTTGTGTTTTTAGAAGTCCAGAGGTAGAGATTATTAAGTGACATGTGTATCTGCAATTTCATTGTCGTTGAATGTTGTTGGTTTCGAACATTACGTTCTTAATTCTATCACCAGATACTGCAATGAAGAGAAGGATTGGGGGTAGGCCGTTTTTGCATATGTAAGCAGTTTTGTGGATCATAGAGATCCCACCTCCTCTTTTCTTTGTCTTCTGACAGATGAATGACTGAATCTGGTATTCGCGAGTCCACAGTGGTTTGTGCAGTGTCGTCAAACCATTTTTCAGTTAATACCAGGATATCAAGGTGTAATGGTGTGGTCCAAAAAGAAATTTATAGCAGAGTGTTCAGTGTCTGTTTGTAGTATTTATATGAGATTGCAGCTCTGTATGGATCTCGTGGCTTCAGATTTCAATGTAGGCCTAACTCTGTTTGGGAAGCGGTTCCATTTATTTGTCTGTTTTTTAATGTAGCGGTGAGGGACGTTGAATCCACTTTGATGTGCTGCTGGTTTCCTGAGCTATTACAGTGCATACTGGGGATGAACACTGGATTGTTCAGTGCCTTGACAAGGTCATTTGGGGTTTGCATGATGTTATAGCTTGCCCAGCACATTGGAATGCTGACTCTTGGAATGTGATGACCCGGTACCGTTCTAGGCGGTAGCCCATTCCATAGTCAGCAGCAGCAGAGACCGCTTCTTGTCATGGCGAGGTGCACCAAATAAAACCCAATCCTAAACCTAACCACTAGACGTGTCTACCACCTTATTTCAGTGGCTATGAGTGTGTGGCACCACATGTGCAATAGCATCATCCAAGCAGTGCCACAGTCATTGGCAAGACCCCAAGGGGCCCCTCTGGATATGCACAGAGTTGTAAGTGGCACTCCCTGGTCCATAGACGGAGGGGAAGCCTGGGAGGTTGATGCAGAGAAAATGGCCAGTACCAATAGGTGTGCAGGGGACGGGAGTGTCCATAGAGTATGGTCACTTCCTTTACCCTTAGTCTTCTTTGACTCATGATATCACAGTCAATTATTCTCCCCCGCACCCTTTGCATTCTTGAATTAAGAAAGCCGGATGGGGCCAACAATCCAATAGAATTCTTACCGAGTATTACTTTGAAGTTATAGGTGTGCTTTATCTCCAATTTTTGTTAAGTAGGTTGATGCAGAGAACCAGGAGGTACCTCCCCAACTCCTCACTCCCCCCCCCCCCGAGGAATGCTGCAGATAGGCCTTTACTTTTTGCAGGGTGCCCACACCACGCAGGTGAAAACTTGCACTTTTTTTTTTTTCATCCTATTTTATTTTTACATTTTTTTTATAAAGCTCCAACTCGCCCATAGGCCTCAGAGCGTTCCAACAAATATATCACACAAAACAAACCTGACACATCAAAAAATAGAAATCAAACTAATACAAAGATAATCTAAAAACAAGATCAAATCAATCAATTATAATTCTTAGGCTTGTGGTGAGTGACAAACTGCCAAGTTTGTTGCAGCCACTCATAAGAACGGGAGATTGCTGTAACTACAGCCAATGACAATGCAGTCTGTATCATTCACGAGGACCAATCCTTGATTTGAACCCTCGGAAGAAATCTTAGTTCTTTGGTTCCAATGCAGATCTCCTCAATTGTAGACTGCAGCCAGGCTAAACTTTATTCCGAAGGGCTTCTCTCGGCACAGGTCTTTCCTGCTTATTCACATTTATAATAAAGTTTTTATCGATCCAAAACCAGTCCTCTTAAATATGGGTCCATGATCTCTGACATTAGAGCTTTTTTGATACGTATGTCTCTCCTCAGAGGGAGGATAACAGGATTATTTGTTGGGATCCTGGATACCAGCAAAGTTGGAGGCTTAATGGTCATACTATATACAGAGGCCGCAGACCCAAGTGGCCGAAATGAACCAGAGGCTAAGCCCTGAGGTTCAATATGGCCTTTAGGGAATACATCATTAGCAGTTATTGGCTGGTCTCCACCCTACTATGGACTAGCTGTATTATGCAGAGGTCTGTTTGACAACCTCTGTCCATCCTATCTAACTTTGGTATTATCTTCTCAAAGGAGTCTAATCGGGTTTGGAAATCCATAATGTTCTTACATTGTTCCAAATCCCAAATATTATTCTCCTTGATGGCCTATCATTTTCCGTCAGATTTCATTCCCTTTTCTCCCATATGGGAGTTTGAAAGAGCCTCAGTAATAACATTGTCTATATTCTTGAATACCCACCTCAGGCCGACTTGTGTGTTGCATTTGGGAAATCCATTTGGGAAAGATTACTTTGATGCACCGTTGAGGTCTCACTATCTTTTCTCAAATCAGGACTAATAGTCCGCAAATCTACGAGGGAACAATATTCATCATTCATTACTGCCCTTCTCCCTTTTTGAAGCCACTATGTTCTTCAGGCACTTCTAGCCAGAACTTCAGACACACAACTATCGCCCGGCGTTGATGGTCCACTGGCCCATTCCCCAAAAAACCTGTACTTTGGATCACACTTTAATGCCATCATATTTTAGCACCTTAATTGACCCATGATTAACAGGTTTAGGTGAAAGGGGACAAACATCTACAGATCCAGATATGGTTTTGGACATTCCCGCTATGGTGATAGGCAATCTAACAGGAATACCTGAGTACGACAGAGAGAAAATACCAATAAATAATGAAGAGGCAGAAAAAAGCACCACTCACCACACCAACAAATGAGCCTGTGTGGCTAATAATTGCAATAATATACAACTTAATAATAACAAAATGTATCAGCAGCTCAATCCAGCAGAAAAATGTTCGATTGCACGAGGAGTTAAATCATAAACAAATCAGAACAGCGCGTTTCACCCAATTATACTAGCAATGCTACATGACTTATAGGCAGTACGGCTGTGCTTTAAACAACATTACACGGACGGCGGTAATGGATAACGGTCACCGTTAATGGTACCAGTGCCCGTTAACCCTTACCGCCTTACTACGAGGTCCCTTTGCGGGTTGGAGAATTTAACGCCTGCTTTTTGCAGGCGTTAAAAACCAACCCGCAAAGGGACCAGGGAGCTAATTACGGTACCGCAATTTGCGGTACCGTAATTAGCACCTTCCCCATTCCCATTATGCTCTATGGGGCAAAAATGGGAATGGGGAAGGGCAATGGGGGGAAGGGGGAATTACCGTCCCACCAACCTTGGAATAGGGCGGTAATTCTCCTTTCCACCAAGGCGGTGCCGGTATTTTACCGGCATGGACCAAGGTGCTAATAGCACCTTGGTCCACTGCCGTCCTTGTAATGAGGCAGTCTGTCTAAAATAAATGCTGCCTGCCACCTGTATCGCATGCTTGGTGCTCTGACTCTCCAGGCTCACTGCTTCATGACACTGCAGCCACAGCGTCGAGCCCGCCCGGGACGAGTCACCGCCACCAGGCACCAATGAAGCCAAACTAATGTGAACACGACGGGAGTTCCGCGCCCCCCAGAGCACCAGCGAGGACAGGAACAGAGCGAGAAAGCCACTGACACCCTTGCAATACACCAGTCAATGAGTAAACGATGCCTGCCCACTAGCAGGACAGCGTTATCGGGAAGGAGAGGGGCAGACTATCCAACAGCCGACAAGCCACACCACATGAACGCTGCTTCTTCCATCAAGCTGTTGTTTACAGAATTTGAGAATTCGACAAAGGGACCATCTGCCTTGGGAAGCATGGGCATGAAGCTCCATGCTTACCATGGAATGCCAACCACTATACCAATACAACCAATAACAGAGGAACGTATGAGTGAGCAGCATCATTACATGCATTTGTCACAATGTGCCTTTGTCTCAAGAAACTGAAAAAACAATAGACAACAGTGACATGATATTACAAAAGCACCTAAAGGAAGTGTGCACGACGACTATACAAGAAACCAACTAGAACTAAAAAAGGATAAAGATACAAGTTAAAGATACCAAAGGTACACAAACCCCCACAAATTGTTTTGTAAAGGAAAGAAGGTTTGGCAGACTGAGGACAACACAGTCAAGCTCGAAACAGGTCAGGAAGCCCTAACAAAACAAAGGGAAAGAAGAAAAGGGGAGGAACAAAACGCAGAGTATAGCTACTCTAACCCATTGTTGGCGCACCCTGGCGAGCGACCGTCCGGATAGAAACTGTGGCTAGACTCTTTCCATGTGCTCTTGAGAGTCATGGGGATATACATTTCTATGATGACCAAAAAGATGTGGTTCTTCACGGTATCCTAGGCATGGAAGGACTGGGAATATTTAGTAGCCTATCCAGTGTATGCAACAAGAACAGGAGATGGGAGTGGGGCTTCAAGCACGTCAGGCAAAAAGGCACTTGAGTTACTAAAGGAACATTTCAGCAATTAAACCATTGTAATTCTGCAACGTTACCAATTCTTCTTTCAACAGTAAATTGAATGCAACAGCGTAGATAACTAAATTGCAGCACTGAGGGGACTTCTTGCCACCTGCAACTTCACGGGCATGGGGTAAGAGTACCTAGGAGACTAACTAATTATGCACAACTCGGACACCACCATCCAACAAAAACCCTGGAGACCGAAGCACTCGAACCTACAGGAGGAAAATGAAATGACAAGGAGCATGGAAATGGGCAGCAAATGTATCAAAATAATAAAGAATTCCAAGACAGAAGAAGGAGAGATACTCAGCATGAGATACCCTCGCCCCCGGATTTGAGCAAACCAAGACATGAAAGCGATTGGGAAGTATCCTCAATAGCCAAACTAGGAACAAGAGGACTACCCATTAAAAGAAGAAGTCCATAGACCCAAACGAAGAGAGATCCAAAGTAACAATGTGGGCACTGCGCCTGGAAGAGACAACTAAAGATAAGGATGGCTCCGTATTTAGGAGAGAATGCAGTAAGTGTAGGGCAAAAGGACATTACACACAGATGCGCAAAAACCGTGGGAAATGCAGAAAGGTAAGAACAATTCAAGAAGACTCTGGGAGTGGGGATGACAACCTGCTTCCAGTCAAAGGGGCAGGTGGAGACCAGAGGCGTTGCTAGGGGGGATTAAGGGGGCTATCACCCTGGGTCTTTTGGTTGTAGCCCTGGATAGAAGCTCAGGGGTTACAACCAAAAAGGCTAGCTAGCCCCCCAGTCCTGACAGTCCCAAAATTAGCGTAGCCCCGGATCTTTTCCAGACCTAGCAACACCCCTGGTGGAGTCTAACAAGGAATTGGCTAATAATACACATAGATGAAGTCCCCATAACAATGCTTCTAGATTCAGGTTCACCATACACCACGGTCAACATAGAGACTTGCACAAATGCCCTCGGGAGGAAAACGGCATACCTTTGTAAAACCGCAATTAAGCTGATGTGAATCCGAAATACCTCTGTGTATTCCTTCCATTAAGCATCGGGTGCAGGCCTTTGTGGACTCACATACCCTTTCATATTACTCACAGAGTTCTGACCAGTCCACAGTACTGAATCCATTGTCCATTCTCTAGGTGATGAACAGAGACAGGAAATTGATAAGAGTGGGCTGGTCATTCTCTGGGTTCTCTCAGAGGAATTCAGTACCATCAGTAACAAGATTTTGCTTGCTGCCTCTCGGATATTGTTATTTAAGAGCTTCCTTGAATGGGTTCAATTGTTTAACTAACTAGAAATGCAAAGTAATCCTACCTCCTTTTTTAATTGAAATTGGGGCATTTGAATTGTGGTGTGCCCTAGGACTCATAATTGTCGCAGCTGCTTTTTAATAGATAAATAAAATCCCTAGTGGCCACCACCCATGCACTGCTCCCAGCTTCTACTCAACAGATGTAACAGAGCAATGCACCGTGCTCACTGTAGTTTGAAGGGTAGCAATTGGAAGACAATAGCCCACTCCCACATCTGCCGGAGATTTATTATCTGCCAATACCATGTCTTAGCATAGGAGTGGGGGTTAAAAAAATGCCTCCTTTCTTTCTTGCCTCTCCTTTCAGCTGTGTCTGCAGGTCAAGTATATTTCCCCTCGCCAAGGGATCAGCCATTTACCAAGTCGCCAATCCCAGGGAAGTGATCCTCTCAGCGTGATACATGCAGCCTTTGCTATGTGCCAATGCCAAAGCCCTAGTTTAGCCACACCCCACAGAACACACATCCGGCAGGATATAGCTGTGCATTAAGCACAGGATCCAGTTTTCAGCTACATGGGGAATCCTCCTCGCTCCCTGCCAGGAATCCCTGGAGTGGCTCTCCCCAGTTTCCAGTCGCTCACTTTATAGGCAGAGTGCCCGCCACACTGCCATCTTGTCAGTAACAGTCCCTGCTCAGCACTCTCTCCTAGAAGCTCTCTTAAAGCTCTGCCACATGGAAGCCTCTGGTGTTTACCAGCCAAATCAGCACCCATACTTCAGACACCATATTTTATGTGTGGCAGTCGCATGCCCCTCTGGACTGTCCCAGGCTTGGGCCATCACAGTCCCTGCTTGGAGCAATCAAAGAGAGCTGCCATTTCCAGTGCTGCGTGGTTCCAGCCAGTCTTGTCCCTTCTTTGTGTTGATGTAGTTAATCAGGTCTGACTACTGGACATGGGGGCAACTAAGGAGGCAGCATGGAGCTTTAATTAGAACTCATGTGCAATGAAACGATCGGTGTTTCATTGCACCTTGCTCTCTGCTGGGCCAAGTGACAGTAGATGGCTTCTGAAAAACAAGTTTAAAGCGGTCAAGCATGATACACACACTGTGTTCTGTATGACCCTGTCCAACAAAACAGTATCATGACCAATTGAGGTAGGAAGTGCACAAATGACCTGTATCGAGAATTGCAATTTGTGGATGAGCAGTGAAGTCAGGGAAAGCCCAGGAACGATGAGGGGGAACGGATGATGGCCATTGATGAAGGGAAATAGAAAGGATGGCAGTTGGGGAGGAGGCAGGGGGAAACCCACACTCACCAGCATTATGACGTTTTTGCAGGGGTTTTGGGACCAACACAGACTTTTCTTCGGACAAGATGACTTTCAGACTCCCCGCACTAAACCCGCCCCTCCGCCAACTGCGCATTGACTCTGGTCAGTTGAGTATAGATCACTCTGGTTCCTCTGTCTTTTCAGCTTCCCAGTGGCAAGCCTCTTCCACACATTGGCAAGCATCATGGGCCCAGTTGTGCAGCCTGTGCATTGGGAAATCAGAAGGAAAAACATTGGCCCCTCTGGGGCAGGTCTGCAGTGCTGCTGTGTGCGAGTATGAACCCATTGACATGCTGAGTGGGGTTGAACCTAGGTCCAATGCCATCTGATTACAGATGCGGGTGTGCACCATTTCATGCTCTGGGGCTGCTCTACGTAAATGAGCCCTATTAGTAGTGGTGAGTGCAACAGTGTGAGGCTAAACCCCACTTGAATGAGTGCAGCTGTGGGTGGGTCTTAACTCAATTTACACCCTGGATGCGGCTGTAGGCAAATTAACCCTACTAAGGTGCAGCTTTGCATGGAAGAACCCAGGACCAGTACCTTGGCAGCCAGTGTCCTTCTCCGACGGTGCGTGAATTCGGCGTTGGCTGTTCAATTGACGCTCCAGACTCTCACTGGAGACTGAGCGAAGTTTCTCCAGGGTGTTCTGCTTGTTCTTCTGCATTACTTCTTCCAAATGCTGCATCCGCTGCCAGACCTGGAGTAGAAGGTGTAAATGTTACCTTAAAGTGGTCTTCAAACTTTACATCTGGCAACTGCCAGGGGTAAGATATGTTCCCTAGACCGTCCAATGTTCTCGCAGGAAGATCATTTCCTTCCATTTTATGTTTCTCAGCCATCATCACAATCGGCGCTTAACTAAGTAAATGGCATGAACCAAAGCCATGTTCTAAAAACTTGGCATTGTACAACTGGGAAGATGACACCTTATTTTTTAGAAAGGTGTTTAGCATTGTGCATAACAGTTCATGGGTGTATACATATGTATGAAGCACAACAATTGGTAAGGAGGAGAGAAACATGGGACCAAACAATTGGTAAGGAGGAGAGAAACATGGGACCAAATGAAATGTGCAAACAATTGAACTGACAACCTAATAGACACGGACAAAGTCAATAGTCTTGCCTTTTTATATGCATTGGTCATAGGTTCAGGTACACACACCATTTGTCAGCTATTGCCATTGCTGGATATTGTCATGATATGCCCTCGTACTCCCATCATATGACAGCAATTGCTAACACGTTCCTGGTATTGCTGAAATCCAAGGTATCGAAGGAGCAGGTATTGACACATTTGTAATGTTTTGTCACGAGAAGCCCAGTAACTCAAAACCGTTTCCAAGTATTGCCATCAAAATCCTAGGTGCTCACATCATTGCCAGATAGTTCAACCAACACTCCAGGCACTTACACCATTAGCAGACATTAGAATGAAAAGTCTAGATACTCGTACCATTGCCAGAAACCAACATTATTAGGGAATTTATCATACTGTGTGCCATGTTTAACCATCATATGCCTGGCTTCTCGCGCCTGGTTATGGTACTCATTTGCAGTGCTTGGATAATATCTTAAGGCATAGCTCATGTTTTGTGAGCCTAATGGTGTCCGCTATACTATGGATGTGGACTATGGGTCTCTGGTGATTTTATGAACATTATGAAATTTGTCGAATGTATGATTTGTATGTAACACATATGAACATTTTTGTAAACAGATGTTTTTCATTTTAGGAAATGTTGTTTGTTTAAACCATTATATGTGTTTGTGAGATTTTTACCCAGACCTCAGAGACTTCAGAGACAGAGGTAAACCAGCCCTCCTACTACTACTCCTCGACCTCTCCGCGGCTTTCGACCTGGTTGACCACGACACCCTTTGCCACCATCTCTCAACAGCTGGCAACTTCTCATCTGATGCCACTGCATGGATCGCTTCCTTCCTCAGAGGTAGAGCTACGAAAGTCTTTTCAGACCAAGCATGCGCCCAAACCCATCTAATTAAGTGTGGGGTCCCACAAGGGTCCTGCATCTCACCCATCTTGTACAATTTATTCACAAGGTCACTATTCAAATACCTTGACTCGATGGGCATCACACCAAATACGCGGACGATACGCAGGTCCTCATCCCTCTTACAGGCGACTACAAAGCCGACCAGAAAACTCTAAACTCTATCTACACCACCATCCAGACATGGATGGCTGAAAACTGGCTCTGCCTTAACAGTGAAAAGACAGAACTCCTTATCATCGGGTCACCGGCCACAATAAAAAAAAATGGGATCCCAATACGACTCCTTTCTCATTGACAACACCTGCATCCTGGTTTCCCAGTCAGTCAAAATGCTGGGGGTATACCTGAACTCAAACCTCACCATGACTCGACAGGTGAACGCAATCTCATCAGCAGCAGCCTACCACTCAAAACTTATCACTGCAGCCAGGCCCTTCCTAACGCAGCAAAACTCCCTCACCATCGCCAGAGCAATCATAGAATCTTACTTAGACTATTGCAACACACTCCTACTTGGCACATCAGCAAGGAACATCAAAAAACTCCAAACAGTGCAGGACAATGCCTTCAGAGCTGCCACTGGGGTCTCAAAAAGTGACCCCATCTCAGTCACCAGGAAATCCATCCACTGGCTACCCGTCAAGGAACGCATCCTTTTTAAGTCACTGGCACTCACCCACAAATGTCGCTACGACACAGCACATCGCTATCATACGCAAAGATTCTCTGCGCCCCCCTCAACCAGACCTGCCAGGTCCAGCCACACCAACCGACTAACCATTCCTAAAAGCCTCAGGATTAGAGCAGGTGGCTAGAGTTTCCCAGTCATAGCAGCTACCAACTGGAACCTACTACCCCCGCTATCAGAGGCATCGAATCCCACTTCGTCTTTAGGAAAGCAGTAAAAACCATGCTGTTCGTGTGTGTAACCAACACATAGGACCTTACCACATGTATGCACTCGATTACTGTAACCTTATACGGACCAATGTAAGGCAATCTATGTAACCCTGTTCTGACCAATGTAACCCTGCATTAACCTCATCCTGTAACTAAGTCACTTTCTTGAAACATCGCCTCGATACCTCCGGGCTGCTAGGCGCTTTACAAATACAAAAATAAAAAATAAATAAAGATCAAATGTATTTTTTTTAACTCTGATGTCCGTTTCGGTGTTTTTATGCATTGTACATTTGAAGAAACTGATTTGTAATGTGTTATTACACTGGTTCGTCTAGCTGGGTGGGGTCCTAGGTCATGTTCTTGCCACACGCACGAGAGACGAAAATACTGATGCACATACAGTAATAGGTGTATGCAGAAGCTTTATTGAGTAATTTAATATACTGGTCCAGTCCAGGAGACATTTTGTGTTTATAGTTTGTTGTCCTTGTTCTCCTTGTGAAACAGGGTACCCTGGTGTATTTCAGATGGTTATGGTACTAAACAGGCCATAGCTATTTTCCATTTTGCCCTATTAACACATCATGGTAATGTTCCAGTATGTCATGCTTGCCCATTTATTTTCAGTTTCTGTTCTGCCCATATTGTAGAAAATAGCCAGAATCTGTTATGCCCAGTTAGCTAGCACAGCATGGCCTTAATCAATTAAGCCCACTTAGAACTACATGGCCAGTTAGAGCACCATGGCCCAATTCCATTAAGCCCTGATAGCACTGCATGAGCAGGTTATATTATGCCAAGTGTGACTAGGTTTCATTAATGGACGTTAGCACAGAGTACGGTAGGCCTAGTTTGCACTGTATGGCCAGATTATTTTATGCCTGGATTCTCTTATGCTGGCTTGAGCACATCATGGCCTTGTTCTATTTATGGTAGAAAATATAGGGCGCCTGGCGGAGTCCTGATTTACCCAGGTGGGTATATGTACAAAAAAAAGGAATAATCAGGATGAAGAAGATCCTACAAGTAAGCCAGTTGTGCCGTGCATGTATGTTTATTTTACATTGACACAGTCCTTTTTAGTTCATTCAACAATTTATTTTACAGGTCTTTCGATAAGCATGAAAGTTTTTTGGCATCAAACGGACAAAAGTGATTGTGAACGGTGGTAACACGGGTTAAGTGTCAACCTCTGATGTATTGAGGTTAAAACTCCACACTGAAGTACATTCCCTGTATAGATGTGATAGAGAAAGAACTATCAAGCAGGGAAAGTATACCTGAGGCTTGAAAATGGCCCCAGGGTTAGTTCACACAAGGTGTACACAACAGATATTTACACAACATACACAAGGGGGAAGATACAGTTGTGTCACGGGGATCGACACAGGTGTGTTTCGGCCAAAACATGGCTTGATTGAAGCCGGTCTATATGCTGGCCTTCGTCAGGAAAGGCACCATTGGTGGTGATGTCCGTTGATTCTGTGGGTTTAAGAGAGGCAGTGAGGATCTTCAAAAAGGGGTGATTTAATTAATTTAGGATAGTATTAAATACTGGCCAAATTTGGCCATGGTGTTACATCTCATGGTGCAACTGAGAAACGGCTTACCTGCTGCTCCGGTGGCAGTGGCAAGCTGGGAAATATCCTCACGTGGTTGAAGGATAGTGTGTGCGTGATTGCACTTAGGAATATGCCTGAGAGTGCTTCAGGCCGACATCTCTCGGGTTCCCGCTGACTGTGAAGGGCCACAGTGGGTCCCAGATCTGAGAGAAAGAGAATACAGGATCAGAATGCATGATCCTGGATAAGGATTCAGAGGAGTGGATTCGATGATGGTGAGAGAGTCCTACTCGGGGTAGACTGCCCTCGAAGAGCATGGTAGTGGGCGAGTACGTGCCTATGAGGTGTAGACATCTGACCAGTGGTTCAGGTGGTCTGTGATGAGTACATCTCGGTGAGCAGGGTGGCTCCCACGGGGGTAGAGTCGTTCCGGTGCAGCGGTGGTCCATGGGGGTGGAACTAGCCGCATGTCGAAATCCTGTGTGGCTATCGGGAGTGCGAGAGCGCGCATCGAGTAGCGCTGAGGTCTAGGCAGGAAAATGACCGGTGAAAAGACTGAAATCGATGCAGTGAGACCGAGTTGGGAAAAACGGCACGAGGGGTGTGCCTGAAGGTGCGCGCATGAAGTGGCGCTGAGGTGTAGTAGGGAGCACTATATTCAATGCAGTGAGATCGTGTTGGGATCTGGGAGTGAGAAAAGACACGTGGGAGGTGCGAAAATTCGGGTAATTAGGTGCCTGTATGTGGCGGTGTGGACACCTGAAATGCCTACTTTTAGTTATGAGTGGAGCCGGGCAGCAGGGTATAGTAAGTGCAGACTGGCAAGCCAAGTCAAGTCAAAAAGGGGCGCGCTCTGGTCAACAATTAAAAAGCTAAGGTGCTGTTCCCTGGCTAGCTTACCGCAGTATGTCCGGCGTACCTCTGTATACGGGGTCCTCAGCTCGAAATGAAACTGTGAGGAGAATGCTGGCTGCTGTGTAAATATACATTTTACAAGCTAGGCGGCAGCCAATCAAAAACGCGCATTGGAAGTATCCAATGGGTACAGGAAGGAGTTTGAACCAATCGCGTGTTGTCAAGAAGGTGGAGCATAATTGAACTACTCGAATGGTGGAGCATCATGGGAGGTGTGGTCCCAGAAACGGTGCTTGCAGGCTAAAGCAATGCTGAATGGGATGCACTGAATGCAAAATGTGGAAAAGGGTGTGTAGAAAAGGCAAACCGGTTGGCTCTGAGTCTGGTAGCATTTCATAATAGCTCCATAGAGACACCTATTGTTTATTAATTATTACCAGCGGGAAGTGCGTTGTAAATATACATTTTACAAGCTAGGCGGCAGCCAATCAAAAACCCGCATTGGAAGTACCCAATGGGTACAGGAAGGAGTTTGAACCAATCGCGTGTTGTCAAGAAGGTGGAGCATAATTGAACTACTCGAATGGTGGAGCATCATGGGAGGTGTGGTCCCAGAACCGGTGCTTGCAGGCTAAAGCAATGCTGAATGGGATGCACTGAATGCAAAGTGTGGAAAAGGGTGTGTGGAAACGGGCAAACCGGTTGGCTCTGAGTCTGGTAGCATTTCATAATGGCTCCATAGAGACACCTATTGTTTATTAATTATTACCAGCGGGAAGTGCGTTGTATATACCGGTGCATGATCTGTCCAAACTGCCTATTGTGAGTGCTGGCATAATACAGGTAGAGAGGTCCACTATACATGCTGTTGAGTGCATACGCATCCATTCATTGTACGGGTCCATAAAATAAAAGGTTAATTAGCATTGGACATATATGCATGTCATATCACATGTCACCCGTGGTGGTAATTAATACATGTGTACAATTGGTGTTAACAGGAGATGCATAAGTACTGATTGCCAGATGTCAAAACAATTGGTGAAAAAACAGTCCATGTGAATACATGTGTACACTTGGTGTTACATAGGTTCTGATTGCCAGAGATTAAAACAATTGGTGACAGTAATACAGTTGTTAATGTATGCAAGCTGAGATATCTATATAGGTTGCCCCTGGTGTCCCGAAATGATAAAAGAGGGTGAGGGGGTTTTTGTTTTTAGAAATGTTTCCATTCAACGGTTATATTTAAACCGTGACATACGGTGTCCAATTTGTGAACCCATTTCTGTTCCAGTTTTGTCAGAGTCAAATTGATATCCCCCCCACGACGTTGTGGTTGGAGCTGTTGCAGCACGGTCCATGAAAATTGTTCATGAGTATGGCCCTTTTTGGTGTAGTGTTCAACGAGTGGTTTGTCTTGGACTGAGTTCTTTATGCAGGACCTGTGTTTATTAATCCTTTGTTTTACGGGCCTTATTGTTTTGCCAATGTAGACCATGTCGCAGGGACATTTGATGGCGTAGATAACACATCTGCTCTCGCAGTTGGTGTGGTTGTTCATCTTCCATGTGAAGTCCTTGTGTGTGAAGGTCTTACTGTTGGTGGTGTATTTACAGGCGACACAGTGTCCACAACTGAAGTGACCAGTAACTGGAGGGATACTCCATAGGGTTGCAGTCGTTTTCGTGGGTTCCAAAAATGTGTGTACAAGGGTATCCCTCAGGTTCCTGTTTTTCTTGAAAGCGAACAGTGGTTTCTTTGCTAGGCTGCCCTCGTTCTTAATCAAATGCCAGTTTCTGTTGATGGTGCTCTTTATGAGATTGCTGACCGGGTTGAAGGTAGTTACACAGACAGTCCTGTTGGTGGGATTTTTTTCTTTTGCTGTCAAGCAAATCGAGCGGTCGGTGTTCTCTGCTCTCTTCCTGGCAGTCCTGATGGATTTTTTCGGATAGCCTCTCTGTCCTAGGCGTATTTGAAGTTGTTTTGCATGATGGAAGAATTTCTCTCTGTCGGTGCAATTTCGACGGATGCGAAGAAACTGGCCGTATGGGAGGTTGTACTTTAACCCTTCTGGGTGGTAACTCGTGAAATGTAGCAAGGTGTTTCTGTCGGTGGGCTTTCTGAAAAGTTCTGTTTTCAACCTATCTCCAGATCGATAAATATGTAGATCGAGAAAGTTGATTGCTTGGTAATCCCACTCGATGGTGAACTTTATGTGGGTATTCTGTGTGTTCAGCCATTGATGAAAAGCCAGTAGTGATTCTCGATTGCCTTCCCAGATCAAGAGCACATCGTCAATGTAGCGGCGCCAAATTTTGATGTGTGATCTGTGAGGGTTGTTGTTATAAATGGGCATTATACACCTCCATCCCACAACTGGAAGGACTACAAGCACTGGCGACCTGCCTTGAAAGAAGAACCGACACCACCACCATACCCACCAACTTCCTTATAGAATGTATCCGAATAGCCATGGGAGAAAACTTTTTTCTATTCGGCCAACAAATGTACCAACAGATCAAAGGCGTTAGTATGGGGGCCACCTTTGCACCAGACGTCGCGAACCTCTACATGGCCCAGTATGAGGAAGATAACATTTATAACAACAACCCTCACAGATCACACATCAAAATTTGGCGCCGCTACATTGACGATGTGCTCTTGATCTGGGAAGGCAATCGAGAATCACTACTGGCTTTTCATCAATGGCTGAACACACAGAATACCCACATAAAGTTCACCATCGAGTGGGATTACCAAGCAATCAACTTTCTCGATCTACATATTTATCGATCTGGAGATAGGTTGAAAACAGAACTTTTCAGAAAGCCCACCGACAGAAACACCTTGCTACATTTCACGAGTTACCACCCAGAAGGGTTAAAGTACAACCTCCCATACGGCCAGTTTCTTCGCATCCATCGAAATTGCACCGACAGAGAGAAATTCTTCCATCATGCAAAACAACTTCAAATACGCCTAGGACAGAGAGGCTATCCGAAAAAATCCATCAGGACTGCCAGGAAGAGAGCAGAGAACACCGACCGCTCGATTTGCTTGACAGCAAAAGAAAAAAATCCCACCAACAGGACTGTCTGTGTAACTACCTTCAACCCGGTCAGCAATCTCATAAAGAGCACCATCAACAGAAACTGGCATTTGATTAAGAACGAGAGCAGCCTAGCGAAGAAACCACTGTTCGCTTTCAAGAAAAACAGGAACCTGAGGGATACCCTTGTACACACATTTTTGGAACCCACGAAAACGACTGCAACCCTATGGAGTATCCCTCCAGTTACTGGTCACTTCAGTTGTGGACACTGTGTCGCCTGTAAATACACCACCAACAGTAAGACCTTCACACACAAGGACTTCACATGGAAGATGAACAACCACACCAACTGCGAGAGCAGATGTGTTATCTACGCCATCAAATGTCCCTGCGACATGGTCTACATTGGCAAAACAATAAGGCCCATAAAACAAAGGATTAATGAACACAGGTCCTGCATAAAGAACTCAGTCCAAGACAAACCACTCGTTGAACACTACACCAAAAAGGGCCATACTCATGAACAATTTTCATGGACCGTGCTGCAACAGCTCCAACCACAACGTCGTGGGGGGGATATCAATTTGACTCTGACAAAACTGGAACAGAAATGGGTTCACAAATTGGACACCGTACGTCACGGTTTAAATATAACCGTTGAATGGAAACATTTCTAAAAACAAAAACCCCCTCACCCTCTTTTATCATTTCGGGACACCAGGGGCAACCTATATAGATATCTCAACTTGCATACATTAACAACTGTATTACTGTCACCAATTGTTTTAATCTCTGGCAATCAGAACCTATGTAACACCAAGTGTACACATGTATTCACATGGACTGTTTTTTCACCAATTGTTTTGACATCTGGCAATCAGTACTTATGCATCTCCCGTTAACACCAATTGTACATATGTATTAATTACCACCACGGGTGACATGTGATATGACATGCATATATGTCCAATGCTAATTAACCTTTTATTTTATGGACCCGTACAATGAATGGATGCGTATGCACTCAACAGCATGTATAGTGGACCTCTCTACCTGTATTATGCCAGCACTCACAATAGGCAGTTTGGACAGATCATGCACCGGTATATACAACGCACTTCCCGCTGGTAATAATTAATAAACAATAGGTGTCTCTATGGAGCCATTATGAAATGCTACCAGACTCAGAGCCAACCGGTTTGCCCGTTTCCACACACCCTTTTCCACACTTTGCATTCAGTGCATCCCATTCAGCATTGCTTTAGCCTGCAAGCACCGGTTCTGGGACCACACCTCCCATGATGCTCCACCATTCGAGTAGTTCAATTATGCTCCACCTTCTTGACAACACGCGATTGGTTCAAACTCCTTCCTGTACCCATTGGGTACTTCCAATGCGCGTTTTTGATTGGCTGCCGCCTAGCTTGTAAAATGTATATTTACAACGCACTTCCCGCTGGTAATAATTAATAAACAATAGGTGTCTCTATGGAGCCATTATGAAATGCTACCAGACTCAGAGCCAACCGGTTTGCCTTTTCTACACACCCTTTTCCACATTTTGCATTCAGTGCATCCCATTCAGCATTGCTTTAGCCTGCAAGCACTGTTTCTGGGACCACACCTCCCATGATGCTCCACCATTCGAGTAGTTCAATTATGCTCCACCTTCTTGACAACACGCGATTGGTTCAAACTCCTTCCTGTACCTATTGGATACTTCCAATGCGCGTTTTTGATTGGCTGCCGCCTAGCTTGTAAAATGTATATTTACACAGCAGCCAGCATTCTCCTCACAGTTTCATTTCGAGCTGAGGACCCCGTATACAGAGGTACGCCGGACATACTGCGGTAAGCTAGCCAGGGAACAGCATCTTAGCTTTTTAATTGTTGACCAGAGCGCGCCCCTTTTTGACTTGGCTTGCCAGTCTGCACTTACTATACCCTGCTGCCGGGCTCCACTCATAACTAAAAGTAGGCATTTCAGGTGTCCACACCGCCACATACAGGCACCTAATTACCCGAATTTTCGCACCTCCCCCGTGCCTTTTCTCACTCCCCAGATCCCAACACGATCTCACTGCATTGAATATAGTGCTCCCTACTACACCTCAGCGCCACTTCATGCGCGCACCTTCAGGCACTCTAAGTCCTCCACACCCCTCGTGCCGTTTTTCCCAACTCGGTCTCACTGCATCGATTTCAGTCTTTTCACCGGTCATTTTCCTGCCTAGACCTCAGCGCTACTCGATGCGCGCTCTCGCACTCCCGATAGCCACACAGGATTTCGACATGCGGCTAGTTCCACCCCCATGGACCACCGCTGCACCGGAACGACTCTACCCCCGTGGGAGCCACCCTGCTCACCGAGATGTACTCATCACAGACCACCTGAACCACTGGTCAGACGTCTACACCTCATAGGCACGTACTCGCCCACCACCATGCTCTTCGAGGGCAGTCTACCCCGAGTAGGACTCTCTCACCATCATCGAATCCACTCCTCTGAATCCTTATCCAGGATCATGCATTCTGATCCTGTATTCTCTTTCTCTCAGATCTGGGACCCACTGTGGCCCTTCACAGTCAGCGGGAACCCGAGAGATGTCGGCCTGAAGCACTCTCAGGCATATTCCTAAGTGCAATCACGCACACACTATCCTTCAACCACGTGAGGATATTTCCCAGCTTGCCACTGCCACCGGAGCAGCAGGTAAGCCGTTTCTCAGTTGCACCATGAGATGTAACACCATGGCCAAATTTGGCCAGTATTTAATACTATCCTAAATTAATTAAATCACCCCTTTTTGAAGATCCTCACTGCCTCTCTTAAACCCACAGAATCAACGGACAGCACCACCAATGGTGCCTTTCCTGACGAAGGCCAGCATATAGACCGGCTTCAATCAAGCCATGTTTTGGCCGAAACACACCTGTGTCGATCCCCGTGACACAACTGTATCTTCCCCCTTGTGTATGTTGTGTAAATATCTGTTGTGTACACCTTGTGTGAACTAACCCTGGGGCCATTTTCAAGCCTCAGGTATACTTTCCATGCTTGAAAGTTCTTTCTCTATCACATCTATACAGGGAATGTACTTCAGTGTGGAGTTTTAACCTCAATACATCAGAGGTTGACACTTAACCCGTGTTACCACCGTTCACAATCACTTTTGTCCGTTTGATGCCAAAAAACTTTCGTGCTTATCGAAAGACCTGTAAAATAAATTGTTGAATGAACTAAAAAAGGACTGTGTCAATGTAAAATAAACATACATGCACGGCACAACTGGCTTACTTGTAGGATCTTCTTCATCTTGTTCTATTTATGCACAATAGCACAGCAAGTAATGGTTCCGTAAGTCCCACTACGAAATGCAATGACACATTTCAGTGTGCTCAGTTAGCACTGAAAGTACTGATTCTATTATTTTCAGTTATCTCTTCAAGATCTGATACCATCTATATGTATGTATGTACTGTTATTTCTTATGTTTTGGGTGGACACTTGCCTGGCAAATGCATGCCTCCTGACCCCCTTAGCACTGGGCAGGTTCAAAGGATGCATGTGCATTTTTGACATCTGATGGAACACAAACTGACAGCATGCTGAGGTAGCCTTTTAATTGTCTGCACCTCTGCTTCAAATTATAATAATTGTGTATCTTAGTCATCCTGGCGGTAAGTTAATCTTTTAAATATAAGCCATGTATTGTGGCATGGTGGCTACTAAGGTCCCACAAATATACAGCCCCAGCTATTTAATATCGTACAAGTATTAGCTCTGTGAGCAGGGCTTCAGCTATGACCAGCGGATGTATCTGTGCAGGATGTTTCCACAAACACGGTGTGGGGAAAATAGCCAGGGAACTGCCTCTTTGATGCTTCTGCAGGAAGGGCAACACCTTCTACCAGGGCGCAGGAACCCTCCCCAGGAGATCTCATGTGAACTAGTGCTTCAAAGGCAGCATTGACATAACAAAGCCACACTCGCCACAGGGCGCTGATGTCAGCAGACATAGGAAGGGCGCGGAGTTGGAGCAGGTAGATGTGAAAGGGCAGCTGAGAGAGGGGTTCCACCATTTTTGTTTCTGCTAGGGATCCATACAACATTCACTCCACCCCTCACTCATTTCCTGCAGGACAAGGCACCTGGTGTTCGAAGGCAAAGGGCACTTGTTACACCAGCCTGGATTAAAACCCTTCCAGCAGGCTTGCTTTGGACCAATCCTCTGACATTTTGATTTTTGAAGGAAGGGGGAGATCCCCTAGTTCTTTGATTTACATTGGGACTTTCAATACCAGAAGGATTCATTGCACCTCTGTTGGGGGTACATCCTACCCCATAGCCGTCTGCCAGAGAATGAAGACAGAAGGCATCCGAGGCAGAGGCAAGCTCTGCTCTGTAACCATCCCCAGGGAACAGTGGGGGTGAACTGCTGTGAACCGAGGTCTCTCTGCTGACTGCACTTGACCCTGCTCACCTAGGTGCCAGCAAACTTCCTGCATCAGAAGTGCAGAGCTCAATGACTCACCTTGCCATGGAGGCCTGGGATTCAGCCTCCCAGCAACCCAAACATCCAGAGGCAGCCTGGAATCCTGTTTCATTACATGGTAACACCTTTATGCCGTATCGACAATGCACAATGCACTCTGAACCATCATCGGACCCGCAATGCTGTTTTTGGCACACTATGGAGCTTCAAATAGCTTGTCTGTACTTAGAACCATCCAAACGCCGCCTCGACCCATTGAAGCAGACAACTCATCTCAACGTTATGGGAGCAACCGACTCAAGCGTCAAATCGACTACTGGAAGCCATGGGCTCACTCGTCCTGAACACTGACTCAACCCAGCAGAGTCATCATCTCAAATGCCACCCCAGACCACTGGAAGCCATTGTTACAACTGTTTCAAGGCTGACTTGACCCAATGGGAGCCTGCACTGACTTGATGCCTACTGCTAGTGGGACATCGGCTCGACTGCAGCGAAAGTGCCTATAAGCCTGGTGCGAAACTGTCGAGCACCAACGGGAAGATTTAAAGGTACCGTGAAGTGACCCTGACCCCCTAGCCTACTGAATATTAAGCCTCCCTTCTATGCCTTCAACAGACAATATCCTTCAGCAATTGGCATTGTTCCATGTCTCTTGCTGGAGAACCCCTGCGTATCATCCAAGAGTGCCCTTTCACATCAAAGTATTGCATGTTCTGTGTTTGTTTTACAGCAGTGGGTTTTTAGTGTTTTTAGTTAGTCTGTTTGCATATATTGTTTTATTAAAGTCCTATATTTTATACAACTTTGATTGGACATTCTTTTATTTTTGGAACCATTGTACCAACAATGTTTGCAATGCTACAGTTATCAGCTCACCACCCTCCTGAAGATATAGTCTGCTATACCTGTTGGACTGTGTCTATGTCTCCTTTACGAGTGGGAGTCCTGCTGGTTTCAAAAAAGTGCATGCCTGAGTAGGTGGGTTAGCCACTACACATTCCTGTAATCCCATAGAGCAGTAGGCTTTTCTTTATATGTGACCTTAAGAAATCTTTCATCCAGTCAGAGTTCATTATCGTGCGCAACATCCCTTCCAACATTGACTCTGAAGAGCCTACCGCTGTAATAACTGAGCCCAGAAGCCAAAGATGGGGTGATCACATTGATGTTATCTGTGACTGGGTAGACACAGAGGAAAAATAGGCTCTGCAGAATTAGCCAACAAATTAACCTGTGTTGCTATCTGATGAAATGGCCAAAGTTACAATGGGAAGCAAAACAAACCCTGAACCTATAATTGGCTGCAATCGGTTACCACGTTTCTTGAATCTTCTCACATTTTAGATCCTGCTCAGTCTGGCTTCAGACCTGGCAGGGGCACGGAGAGTGTTTTGGTCTCTGTCCAGGATGATATGGCCGGGCTGGTGGACGCAGGTGGGGTGGGTGCCCTGATTTTGTTAGACCTGTCAGCGGCATTCAACACTGTCGACCACCCCATTTTCCTATCCTGTCTTACCCTGATGGGCATATCTGGGCAAGTTCTGGCCTGGTTCACCTCGTTCCTGGCGGATCGTACTCAGACTCTCTCTTTGCCCTTTCTTTCTGGCCCCTGTCACCTTGGTTGTGGAGTGCCGCAGGGTTCCTCCCTGTCTCCGATTCTTCCTCCCTGTCTCCGATTCTATTTAACATTTACATCTGGGCACTTGTGTGTCTCATCCGCACCTTTGGCGTCCGGTGCTATTCCTATGCCGACGACACTCAGATCCTGATCCGTTTAGACATTGATCAGGCTGAGATGTCGTGCCTATGGAGGTGCCTGGCGGCAGTGGGGGATTGAATGAGCTACAACTGGCTTAAATTGAACGGAGACAAGACTGAGGTGCTGGTGGTGGGCTGTCCCCCTGATCCCTCACTCTGGGTGTCCTCTTTCTGGCCCTCCTCTCTTGGTCCTCTTCCAGTCCCAGCAGAGAAGTTGAAAAATCTGCGTGTTCTCCTGTCGTCATTGCTTTCCATGGACAGTCAAGTGGCAGCCTTCTGTCAAGCTGGTTACCTCCAGCTTAAAGTATTACGGAAACTGCTTCCCATGATTCTTACCCCTCTCCATCCGCCTGTGGTGGCAGCGATGGTACTATCCCGGCTGGATTGTTGTAATTCTCTATATCTGGCGCAGCCGAAGGGCCTTATTTAGCGACTGCAACGTCTACCAAACTTAGCAGCTCGTTGGGCAACAGGCATGCCCTTCGGACCCTTCACTGGCTTCCGGCAGCCCAACACATTAGGTTCAAAGCGCTGTGCATCGTACATCGGGCGATGCACGCTCAGGGTGCGGAATTACTCCAAGCAAAGTCCACTTGCTACCTTCCGACTCGTCAGCTTCGGTACACATCTGCTGATCTGCTTGTTGTGCCTACCTATCGTCGTGTGCGGCTTGGAGGTCGAGCTTTTTCCATAGCAGCAGCTGTGCTATGGAATGAGCTCCCGCTGGCCATAGAGAGGTTATCCAATCACCTGGCCTTTAGAAAAGCTGTAAAGACATTTCTATTCCAGGCGGAGTAGGATTGTTCTGGTTATGACCGTCTGCCGAGCCCTCAAGCGCCAAGATACCTTAGGGTGACCGTGCGCTTTAGAAATGTATGTAACATAACCAGAGGCAGTGGCATGATTGGTGTATTGGTGACAAAAACCCTGGTACTGAAGTACCCACTTAAGCATGTGTTGGTATCACCTAGTTCTTCCCAATTCATTGGGGGAGGGTTATCTCTGGGTTGGTGCAGGGACTCCTGGTAGAAAGCAGTCCCAAGGGTAAAGTGTCCCCAACTGGTGGGAAAGGCCAGAGGTGCTCTCCTTTGAAAACATTGGTGTACCGAGTGATGAATTTGCTCCCTTTATTCATCCTACAATGAGACAATTGTGGCCTTCAGCATGTTTAAGTAACTTTGGGTCTCATCCTAAGTTACTGGGGAAATCTAGACGTGGACCCCTTGCTCTCTATTTTTAGAGGCACAGCTCCACCCTACTGATGAGGTCCAACCAGACCGAACCACGTGTCTGTGGTTGCTGTTGGTACTCTTGTTCAGATGAGAATTTCCTAGCATTTCAGTGCTGGACTGCCCTAGGGCAGGACAAAGACTGATATGTTTTGGATATTTCTCCTATGGGAAACATAGGGCCTCATTACGAGTATGGAGGTAGCCATGGTGCTATTAGCGCCATGTCTACCCCCATACCGCATACTGGGTCCGGGTTCCTTCAATGAGGAATTACCGGGTCATTCCAACCTTGGAGGACCCGATAATTCCTCATTGAAGGGACCCCTCACTATTCCCATTCAAGCCCCCATAAGGTTAAATGGGAATGGGGAGGGAGCTAATAACAGGCCCGTTATTAGCTCCCTGGTCCCCTAGCGGGACCCGCAAAGGAAGTCTGGTCTGACCAGACGTTCTGAGCGGGTCCTGCTAGGGAACCTCGTAATAGGGCGGTAAGGGGTTAATGGCACCGGCACCCTTACCGGCGCCGTTAACCCCTTACCGCTGACCTCGGAATGAGGCCCATAGTGAGCTAAAGACTCTGGGTAAGTCTCTCATAACCAGGACTAATGTCCGGCAGAGGGACTCCCAGGACCCTCTTTGTTTTTTGCATATTTAAGTAACTTTGGGTCTCACCCTAAGTTACTAGGGGAATCCAGGCGTGGACCCCTTGCTAACTTTTCTTAGAGAGGCACAGCTCCCCCCTACTAATGAGGTCGAACCAGACCGAAACACGTGTCTGGGGTTGCTGTTGGTACTTTTGTTCAGAGGAGAATTGCCTAGCATTTCGTTGCTGGACTACCTATGGGTGGGACAAAGGTTGATATGTTTTGGTTATTTCTCCTCTGTGAAAGATAATGAGCTAAAGACTGTGGGTAAGTCTCTCATAACCAGGACCAATGTCCGGCAGAGGGACTCCCAGGACCCCCCTTGTTTTTTGCTTCAGTATGGAGGACACAGAAGAGTGATCCTTCAGCATCAGGGCCTTCAACACTTTTGCTGAGGGTTTGTTCCTCTTGGCGAAGAGCAACAAACACATTGTGATGATCACTAATACGAATTTCACATTTCGGCCTACTTCCAACATGGCCGTCACTTCTGCACTTAGAAATAACCTACGGTGCAGCCTAGTTGTTCCTGATTCCAAGATGGCCGCCGCCTCGGCACCTAACCCGATCATACTACACAGGATAGTGGTTCATTCCCAGGAAGCTTCACAAACCTCTGTCATCACTTCCTGTTTACTCTCTTATTGCCCGGCAACTACAGGAGGAAGACGCGTTGCTACTCTCGTAGGAGCCAGCAGACGCTTCGTAAGTTCGTCTTGCGAAACATCCCTCTATTCACTTCTTGCGCCTTACTCACAAGTTCCTTTCTTACTTCATAGGAATCAGTTGGGTACCTTTCATGTTCATTCCGAAGCCAAATCTGGGCAAACTACGTCAGTGCGTGAGTAAGCCCTGTGTGCTTTGAAAGCACAGTTCGCGCTCCCCTCCAGGGAACCTCTAGGTAATTAACTCTCAACTATCTATTCTCTCGGCAATCTCGCGGTTGTCAGAGGCCCGCTATTTACAGAGAATCTTTCATTGATGCTAGATCTCTTCTCTGGAACTTCTCAGGCAAACCTTCTCATCCTTCCAGGCTGGCTCAAAAAGGCTTGAAAGTAAAAGGGTAGGCTTCTCCTTGGCCTATGCTAATACTCCCAACTTAGAGTTGAGTCTAATTTTCTACTACTTATCCTCTCTCTCTCTTCTGTTTCTTCAGTACAATTTTACCTTCTGCCAAACCCAAGGGAGATTCCTTATCGCTCAGCATTCTTCATGCTCACGCATGGTAAGACCTAAGAGTCTTAGCTTAGGATTCTTTCTACTCCGGCAGGCTTAACAAGATTAACTTTATTTGTTTTCTTATCTACTTGCTACAGTTCAGTTCTGAAGCCAAATCTTTAACCAGCCCAAAGAATTAGTAGACCAGCCTTCCATGCCTGGTCAACTCAGGAAGACAACGTACACAAGCAGCCCAGCCAAGGGTTTTATCCCCACAAGGGTTTCCCTCAGAGCTTCTCGACGGGCAAGTCTAGAACCGGCTCGTCGAGGGGTACTCAGGGGAATTCCTACTCTCTTCAAGGGACTACACGGAGCTCTCAGGAACTCCAGGGTACTTCCGACTCCAGTCTCTTTCATATCTCAAGCCCAGGTAAGTGGTTTTATGTTCCTTCCCTGTGTATACTTAGGACAAATCGTAGTTTAATCATTACAGTTAGCAATGCACGTTTATATTTCTTGTCCTAAGTACTCTGGGGCAGAGACATAAAGAACCACTTAACCATGGAGCAGCAGCAACAGCAAATCCAGCACCTGATTGCTGCAGTTCAATCCCTAACTTCTGAAGTACAACAGCTGAAACAGGAGAATGCCTCCTTAAAACAGCTTCAGCAGCAGACTGCACAACAGGCTGCAGCCCCTCGTACTCCACACTGCTCTGATGTTCCTCCAGGGCCTTTACCTGGAGGTCAGTTCGACGGCAACCCACATAAGGTTAAAGAATTTCTGGATGCCTGCACTGTGCAATTTACATTTAAAGCAGCATACTTCTATACAGATAGAGATCGTGTGGGATATATGGTCTCACAAATGGCTGGGCCAGCATTGGCTTGGGCTACACCATTAATCACCAACAATAACACTATTTTAGACTCTCATACTGCATTTTGCAATAGCATTCGTACCATGTTTGGTCGACAAGAGATCCGAGTGGCTTCACAAGAACATCTGCTAGACCTCAAGCAAGGGAGTTTAGACATATTAGCCAACATAACAAGATTCAAACAAATAGCAAGCGAAACCACTTGGTCGGATGATGCCCAAGTCACCCTATTCAGAAGGGGACTATCAGAAGACCTCAAAGACAAGGTTTCCCGGGTACCACGTCCCACAGCACTTACTGAATTCATTGCATTGGTAATGCAAATTGATAACCGTATGAAAGAAAGGTCAACAGAGAGAAAGAAAGGAAGGATACCACGAACAACATTCGCTCCTTCTTCATCTCGTCCAAAGTCCAATGATGAACCGATGCAATTAGGTGCAACAGTTCGAGGTCCCTTAACTCCTGAGGAGAGAAACCGTAGAAGAACCTTGGGTTTATGTATGTACTGTGGTGCCAACAACCACACTGTTCAGGACTGCCCTATTACACCACCTCGGCGATCGGGAAACGCCAGCGCTCGTCCGTAGGGGGAACCACGGTACGGGAACCAATGCCTGAACAGGGTTCCTCACAAACTTCATACTCATCCTTCTGCACTAGCCAGACAAACACCCACATGATGGTACTCATTGTATCTTTCCCATTGGGGATCGTTTACTGTAGAATGTACCGGCACTAGTGGATTGCGGAGCTGCCGGTAAGTCATTGATGATCAATGGGCCGTTTCACATGGTGTTCCTCGATCCACTAAATTTGAACCCATTCCAGTTGAAAGTGTGGATGGAAGCCCCTTGACTTCCGGACCCATAAAGGACCAAACCAATCCAATTCTAATGACCATCTCTTCCCATCAGGAGATTCTCACTTTGGACATTATTCGGGCAGCCCATCATCCGGTAATTTTAGGTTTACCTTGGTTGAAGAAACATAACCCGTACATTAACTGGACAGCTGGATCTTTCTTTCTGGGATCTGAATACTGTATTACACATTATGTTAAAGATCAGCAAAAGGTGATGGTGGACTCGGCCCCAGCTACCATGAATAATCGGGGGATAACTTCTCTTAACCATGTCTCTGGTCTCCCAGAAGGCTATCATAAATACCAGGAAGTGTTTTCAATCTCAGAATACACCCAACTACCCCCTCATCGGAGGGATGACTGTTCCATTGAGCTGATTCCGGATCAACCTTTGCCTTTTGGACGAATGTATATTTTGTCAAATAACGAAAAGGAGGTCCTCCGTGAATATCTTAGAACCCACCTAAAACATGGACCGATCACTGAATCTACTTCACCTGCAGCTGATTCTCTATTCTTTGTCTCTAAGAGAAACACGGCTGAACTTCGTCCATGCATTGACTTCCGTGGTCTGAACAAAATCACAGTCCCGGACAAATACCCAATGCCATTAATACCCGACATTCTTGAAGCCGTCAAGGGAGCCAACATATATACCAAGTTGGATCTAAAAGGAGCTTAGCATCTCATCCGAATAAAACCTGGTGACGAGTGGAAAACAGCATTTTGAACCCCGTTTAGGCATTTTCAATATAGTGTGATGCCTTTTGGGTTATCCAACGCCCCGGCAATTTTCCAAAGGTTCATGGACCACATATTTGCAGATCTACTACTTCACAATATGGTTGTTTATTTAGATGATATCTTGATATTCTCTTTCAATATCAAGGAACATCAAAAACATGTGGAGGAGGTATTACGACGGCTTCAACAAAATCATTTGTATTGCAAGATAGAGAAATGTTCCTTCCATCAATCTCAGGTTACCTACCTAGGGTATGTCCTTTCAGCCAAAGGAATAGCAATGGATCCTGAAAAGGTTTCCACAGTCCAGAATTGGCGCACTTCCATCTCAGGCAAAGACATCCAGCGTTTTGTTGGATTCGCAAATTTCTATCAGAGGTTTATTCCCGAATTCTCAAGACTTACACAGCCTTTGACGAATCTACTTAAAAAGGGAATGAAATGTACTTGGTCTCCGAGCACAGATCAAGTATTTAACAGACTTAAAGAGTTGTTTACCTTAGCTCCTATTCTGTTAACACCAAATCAATCCCACAGATTCATTGTTGAAACCGATGCCTCACATTATGCTCTAGGGGCAGTCCTACTTCAACTGGACAACTCAAACCAAGAACGCCCTGTAGCGTATCTTTCCAAGACACTTGCTCCAGCTGAGCTTAATTATACTGTTCTAGAAAAGGAACTTCTAGCCATTAAGCGAGCCTTTGAAGAATGGTGTCATTTACTCTTAGGGGCTGAACACCCAGTAGAAGTCCGGACAGATCACCATAATCTCAGAATTCTACAATATGCACAAACACGTAATAGCCGGCAAGCTCGCTGGGCTCTCTTCTTTTCACCATACAGGATAACATTCTCATTTATTCCCGGAAGAGATAATTCAAAAGCAGATGCTCTTTCCCGTAAAGAACACCTTCCCAATGAACTCTTCAAGTCAGAACCCATCTTCCCTCAGGTGGCATTGGGACTATACACAACATCATATTTTCTGTCACGACTTAAAACACAATCCAAATGTATTACAAAGAATCAACTTTCACATGCAGATAAAATGGCATTGACCAAGGAAGATGATTGCTACTTTCATGGAAATAAAGCATTCATTCCCACTCGACCCCTCCAAAAGGAGGTTCTAGATATGTGTCACACCTCAAAAACAGCGGGACATCCTGGGTTCTTTTCTACTTTGGAATTGATCTCACGTTTCTTTTGGTGGCCTACAGTCCGGAAGGATGTTAAGGAATACGTCAGATCATGTCCTGTCTGTTTACAGACCAAAGTCCCTCGAAAAGCACCTCTTGGGGAATTGGTAAAGATGCCATTACCTTCTCGCCCCTGGCAGATAATATCAACAGACTTTATCGTGGACCTCCCACCTTCAGGACGCTGTTCCACCATAATGGTTACTATCGACACACTAACTAAAATGGCTCACTTAATTCCTCTGGTTGGGGTACCATCGGCAGCACATATGGCTCGCATCTTTATCAATAACATCTTCACCTTACATGGTTTACCCGAGACCATCATCTCTGACAGAGGGTCACAGTATACCTCGCAATATTGGAAACTTGTCTGTACACACCTTGGGATTTCTCGGGCTCTCAGTTCGGGTTGTCACCCTCAATCTCATGGACAGACTGAGAGACTTAATCAAACATTGGAAGGCTACCTCCGGAGCTTTGTATCAGCAGCCCAAGACAACTGGAAGGAATTGCTACCCATGGCCGAATTTGCATACAATAATTCATATCATTCTGCCATTAACACAACTCCTTTCCATTGTACGCATGGATTCAATCCCACATCCTTCCCCACTATGAAAAGATCTGAAACCAAATTTCCGGATGTGGACTGTTTAATACATCAGATACGTCAGGGTGATCGCTCAGCATTGACTGCATTATTAGATTCACAAGCAAAAAGGAAGCATTTTGCGGATCGCCACAGAACTCCAGCACCGGTGATCAAAGAAGGGGACTGGGTATGGCTATCCTCTCGATTTCTTCCACGACATTGAGTGTCATCAAAACTCTCTCCTCGATTCTTTGGTCCTTTTCAGGTCTTATTGGCAGTTGGAACAGCTGCTTACAGACTTCGTCTTCCTAACTCTTGGTCTCGGATCCAGCCTGTTTTTCACATATCGCAACTAAAACCTGATAATCGAAGTACATTCCATCCGGTGGTCTCAGTTCGTCCTCCCCCAGAGATGTGTGTCTCAGGACCAGAATACGAGGTCAAGGGAATCTGTGACTCCAGATATCATCGGGGTCGGTTACAGTATTTAGTTGATTGGAAAGGGTATTCCCCTGCTGACCGCACTTGGGCACCTGAAACTGCAATTCATGCACCCCGACGGGTGAAAGATTTCCATCTGAAACACTCGGCTAAACCGGGAGGGAACAAGCCTAAAATGGGGCATACTGTGATGATCACTAATACGAATTTCACATTTCGGCCTACTTCCAACATGGCCGTCGCTTCTGCACTTAGAAATAACCTACGGTGCAGCCTAGTTGTTCCTGATTCCAAGATGGCCGCCGCCTCGGCACCTAACCCGATCATACTACACAGGATAGTGGTTCATTCCCAGGAAGCTTCGCAAACCTCTGTCAGCACTTCCTGTTTACTCTCTTATTGCCCGGCAACTCCAGGAGGAAGACGCGTTGCTACTCTCGTAGGAGCCAGCAGACGCTTCGTAAGTTCGTCTTGTTAGGACTACGAAACATCCCTCTATTCACTTCTTGCGCCTTACTCACAAGTTCCTTTCTTACTTCATAGGAATCAGTTTGGTACCTTTCATGTTCATTCCCGAAGCCAAATCCGGGCAAACTACGTCAGTGCGTGAGTAAGCCCCGTACTTTGAAAGCACAGTTTGCGCTCCCCTCCAAGGAACCTCTAGGTAATTAACTCTCAACTATCTATTCTCTCGGCAATCTTGCGGTTGTCAGAGGCCCGCTGTTTACAGAGAATCTTTCATTGCAGCTAGATCTCTTCTCTGGAACTTCTCAGGCAAACCTTCTCATCCTTCCAGGCTGGCTCAAAAAGGCTTGAAAGTAAAAGGGTAGGCTTCTCCCTGGCCTATGCTAATACTCCCAACTTAGAGTTGAGTCTAATTTTCTACTACTTATCCTCTCTCTCTCTTCTGTTTCTTCAGTACAATTTTACCTTCTGCCAAACCCAAGGGATATTCCTTATCACTCAGCATTCTTCATGCTCACGCATGGTAAGACCCAAGAGTCTTAGTTTAGGATTCTTTCTACTCCGGCAGGCTTAACAAGATTAACTTTATTTGTTTTCTTATCTACTTGCTACAGTTCAGTTCTGAAGCCAAATCTTTAACCAGCCCGAAGAATAAGTTGACCAGCCTTCCACGCCTGGTCAACTCAGGAAGACAACGTACACAAGCAGCCCAGCCAAGGGTTTTATTCCCCACGAGGGTTTCCCTCAGAGCTTCTCGACGGGCAAGTCTAGAACCGGCTCGTCGAGGGGTACTCAGGGGAATTCCTACTCTCTTCAAGGGACTACACAGAGCTCTCTGGAACTCCGGGCTTCTTCCGACTCCAGTCTCTTTCATATCTCAAGCCCAGGTAAGTGGTTTTATGTTCCTTCCCCGTGTATACTTGGGACAAATCCTAGTTTAATCATTACACACATGTACATGTACACATGGAACAGTCCATGTGTACAAGAGGATCCTGTACACATGGACTGAATGAAGGACCGCTTTCCCGAATTGTCTTTCTTCACTGGAAGATGAATCCAAGCAGTAATGTTTAACAAAAGTGTGAACAGACGACCAAGTGGCTGCTGCACATTTGTTTTTTACCAGTACACCTCTCTGAAGAACAACCGAGGTTGCCATGTCCCTTGTGGAATGGGCTCTCAAACCTTCCAGCTGGTCTTTGCTCGCTAACCTGTAACATTCCCCAATAGCCAGGATGATCCATCTGGATAGGGTCTATTTTGTCACAGCTAAACCCAAATTAGGACCTGTATAGCCAATGAATAATTGGTCGGTCCGATGAATTTTTGACATTGTTGATATATAAAAGCAGAGAGCCCTTCTTGGGTCCATCCTATGTAATCATTCCTCCTCCTTTCCAGGATGAGGAGGTGGGTAGAAAGATGGTAAAATAACCTTTTTGTGACAAGTGGAAGTCTGAGACCACCTTTGGTAGAAACGAAAGTTTCACCTTGAGAACAAGCTTGTCTTCATAGAAAACTGTATATGGGGGTTTACAGGAAAGTGCCTGCAACTCGCTTACCCTGCGGACTGACGTTATTGCCATTAGCAAAACAGTTTTGAATGTTAACAGTCTTAATGGGCATGAGTGTATTGGCTCAAAAGGAACATAATTTAGACATTTTAACACCAGGTTAAGATCCCATATAGGGACTTGGAATGGAATTGGTGGAAATACATTAGTAAGACCCTTTAGGAATTGAACTATCAAAAGGGATTTTATAATATGAATCCTCCTCTGACGAGCGCTTGAAAATTGACAGCACCTCCAGGTAACCTTTAATTGTTCCAATCTGAAGCCCCAAATTCACCAGATGGAACAAAAAAGAAAGCACCATAGGCGTATCACAAAGAAAAGTATCCTCATTCTTATCCCTGCACACACTGATGGACTTGTTCCAACTGTAGCGGTACACAGATTCTGTTGCTTGCCTTCTGGACGAAAGCAAGATCTCCATTACATCATCGGGGAGTTCCCAATCATTATATCTCAATTACTCAGAAACCATGCACAAAGGTTGAGTGTCTTGACCTCTGGATGGAGAACTCAACCCTCCTCTCAAGAGAGAAGGTTCTCTCTTTGTGGAAAACGTATTGGAGGGCAGATGCATATGTCCAGAAGGTCCGGGTACCACGTCCTGCTGGCCCAATCCGGAGCAATTAGGATTATGGATTTCCTGAACCTTTTCAATCTCTTGATGGCATGAGAAATGACGGGGACTGGAGGAAACGCGTATAGGAGTGGAAATTCCCAGTCCACTACAAGCGCGTCCCCCTAGAGCTCTTCTTGGGGGAAATTCCCTGGAGCAGTGCAGTTCGCACTTCCTGGTGATACTGGTCGTGAACAAATCCACTTGAGGGGTTCCCCAAAGGGCAAAGATCTCTTGAAGGACCTCCTGAGCTAGTTCCCACTCCTGGGAGACTGGGCTCTGCCTGCTCAGAGCGTCTGCCACTATGTTCTGCTCTTCGGCTAGGTGAATTGCTGCTAGGGAGATTCCTTCTTGAATTGCCCAGAACCAGAGCTGCATAGCCTCTCTGCACAGTGGTAGGGACCCTACACCTCCTCTCTTGTTGAGGTAGTACATGGCCACATGTCCATCATTATCAGGACATTATATCCCTGTACAGAGGGCAGAAAGGCCTTCAGTGCTAGTCTGATTGCCCTCAGCTGCAAAAGATTGATGTGTAGTTTAGACTCTGATGGAGACCAACGACCACTGATTGTCAGACAGCTGGCGTGGGCTCCACACCCCATGAATGAGGCATCCGTCACTACTGTCATCTCTGGCCATGGCTGCCAAAAGCATTATCCCTTCAGAATGTTTTCCTTGCAAGCCCACCACAGAAGATCCTGTATGACTCTGCTTGGAACCTGAAGAAGGTCTGACATCCTGCCTGAGAATTGGGACCATTGAGTCCTGAGAGCCCACTGGAGGGATCTCATTCTCAGGTGAGCCATGAGGTCGAGCAACCTCAAATAGTCGAAGGCCGGAAGATGCTGGGCACTCTGGAATTTTGTGTCAATCTGTAGAATGTAATGAGCCCTCACCTCAGGTGGCGAGGCATTTCCTGAGGAAGCATCCAGGACTGCTCCAATGAACTGGAGTCTTTGAGAAGGTATCATGTAGGACTTCTTGTAATTGAGGACGAAGCCCAGTATGTGGAGAGAGTGGCAGGCTATGCTGAGATGTTCCTGGGCTTGTTCAGGTGAACATGCCCATATCAGCCTATCATCCAGATAGGGGTAGACATGAATTCCCCCTCTCCTGAGACTCCTTGCCACTACCGCCATCAACTTGGTGAAAACCCTCAGGGCGGAGGTCAGCCCGAATGGCAGAACTCGAAATTGATAATGAGAGCCGTGAACCTCGGGTACCTTCTGTGCTTGTGATGGATAGGCACATGAAGGTAAGCATATTGAAGGTCCAATGATACCATCCAATCTTGGAGTTGGAGGGCCTGAAGAATTTGAGAAAGGTTAACCATCTTGAACTTGTCCTTACTGAGGAATTTGTTCTGGTTTCTTAAGTCCAAGATGGGTCTCAATCCTCAGTCCTTCTAGAGAATGAGAAAGTACCAACTCTCCTCCACAGGTACCGGCACTATAGCACCTTTCTCTAGCAGGGTCAAAATGTTCTGCACAAGGAGCAGAACTAGAATTTTGAATGAGCTGTTCCCTGGTGTATGATCATGGGGCCTTCTTAGAAAGGGAAAGCAGTAACCCTGGGCTACCGTTTCTTGTGCCCAAGCATCTGAAGTAATGGCCAGTCCTTCCTTCGGATGCTGAGAAAGTATGCCTCCCACAGGGGTCTTGTGGGTTAAGTCCTCAGAGTGGTTTTGAGGTGGCTGAAGCAGTGACTGAGGGTAAAACTGCTGCTGCTTGGGCTGACTTAGCACCACTCTGTCGTCCACCTCGAGGGAATCTTCTCTGACCTCTATGACTGGCCTGTCCTCTGCCTCTTCCAACTGAGGAGTAGAATCGAAAGGACCTGCCCCTCCAAGATGATGTACCGGGTAGGAATGTTGAGGCTGTCTAAGAGATTTAACTGCCGCTTTTGATGTCTGCAGCTGTTCCAGACTTTCATCAGCCTTGCTTCCAAACAGTCTTGAGCCGTCAAAGGGCATATTGAGGAGTCTAGATGCAAATCGGGACTTCCTCTACCCCGCAAATCTGCAAAGCACTGTGCTAGTTGCCATGGACCTTTCAATGCTATCAGCAGTATCCGGACCTGATGAAAGCTGGGAAGCCGTCTCTTTCTTTTCCTTCTGGGATGTGGTCAGCCGCCATAGCTGCGCAGTCCCACAGGGTAAATGTGAATTTTGACAAGGCACAAATTGTGTTTGCTGATTTTAAAGCCATACTTCCAGCAGTAACTATTTTTCTAGCCCAGGCATCCACTCGCTTGTCATCCCTATTGGAAGGGATAGAAGGATATACGATTGTTTAGTAGTCGTAGCAGCCTGAACCACCAAACTCTCTGGTGTTGGGTGCTTTGTCAAATATTCTGGGTCACTGTTGGATGGCCTATATTTTTTGGCAAAGTTCTTATTTAATGCAGCTGCAGTTTCTGGTGTTTCCCAATTAGATGAGACCCTTTTTTGTAGGGCGATATGAAAGGGCAAAATTGGATCTCTCTGGGGACCCTGATCCAGTATATTGGTTAGGTCATCATGCTCGAAAGAAGGTGCAGGCCTGCTCCAACCCAAAAATTCAACCAGCTTGCTCATTAGTTGTCTGTATGAGGAATTAGCATGGTCAGAAGGATCTGGTTTACCAAATTTCAATTCTAGAAAGGTATCTATTCCACTGGCTGTTGGCCAGTTTTCATACAAGTCTTTTATCCTAGACTCATCAGAAATTAACTTCTCTGGCACATTTGGGGTACCAAATTGTAGGCCAAATGGTGGTGTATTGTCATCTGAGGGTTCATTGTCTTCATAAATTGAAGAAAAAGATTTTAAAAAGTCCTTTTTTGTTAAGTGTTTGAAAACCTTATCCTGTGTAACCATGGGCTTCCACAACTTCAAAGAAATCGTTGATAATGTCTTCAAAGTTGGTGTCGATTTTGTCAGATAAGAACTTTTTCTTTCAACTATCATTGGCTCAAAGTAGTGCAGGCACATGTGTGTGTGTCTTTCAAGTTTACAAATGGAGTAGAGGAACTCAATGTCTCCGTATCAGCCTACACTCATGCGACAAACAGCTACATAAGGAAAAAAAAGAGATAAAAGAACAAATATTTAAGTGATAACTACAAGCAACACTTGTACAAATTAGGTCGCGAAGGTACAAATGCAAGATATCGATACAGAAAAGTTCCTCACAACTCAAGACTATATTTGAGATAACTTGGACATTTTGTACTGCAATTAGATTGTATAAAAGGCCCACCATGGACAGGCAAATGGGCAAGAAAGTACTTGGAGAAATAGGGGAAAGACAAGAATTAATGTAAACACAATGGGGATTGGAATATTGTGTTTTTGCCTTTTGTCTTATTCTTCTGGTTCCTGATGCAAAGGGGTAGTATGAATACATCAGCTCATGGTTTAAGGGAGACATACACTAAAAGGAGTATATCCAAAATTGAAGAGTTATATAATGCAATTGGGGAAGGAGGGGACCTGGCTTCCGAAAATACGTGGTATTGAGAGATAAAGAGGGTGGGGCAGGGAGCACGAATGGCACCTGCCATGTGTGCTCACTCATCTCACACCTCACAGGGACACCAAAACAATTCTTGCCTCTAGAGGTCACAGTAAAAGAAGGGGGTGTCTGATGCATTTGTCTCTCTGCAAAACAAGCATACTATTCCAGGGACATGAAGTAGATGAACTTGATGCAACTAGAAATCTGGCCCTGGGAGAAGCAACCAAACATATCAAATTAGAATATAATACAGAAGGACCCCCGAAAGGAAAACAGTTGCCAGCTACCCACAAGATAATATTGCGCAAAACCGCAGCAGGGCATGATATACCATGGTGCCACACCAGACCCCTCATGCAAATAAGAGGTTTGGTGTATCACAACAAAAGGTGGGAAAGAGGGATGGTCCAATGTCGTGCAGAAGGATTGGTGGGATTTGAAGAAAGGGTGTAGAAGAGGGTAAATGCAGAATGAGGGGAGATATGGAATAACAACTTACATGCCTTAACATGGATAGATGGAAAACACCACCCTGTTAACATAAAACCACTCACACAGTATAATTTATGTTTCAGAGCAAATGGAACAGTGGCGCTGAGGATGAACACTGGCTGTAAGAGGGTGATGAGCGTTGCAGCGTTGGCGAGAGGGACCACTGCAGTGATGGACATCTGGTGGGCCTGTGGGACAAGAGCATATGCCCAGTTGCCACGCAATTGGGGCAGAGTGTGTGCACTGGTGACCCTCCATAGCCCCGCATTGGTGGTGCCTCGCACAGATTTGGCACCATTTGATTACCTGTTGGTCTAAAAAGGGAAGAACGAAGCAACCAGGCCCTGTGAGACACAGGAGGAACAACCCAAGATAACAAGCAGTAAGAGGGCAAGCAACTACATCTGAGCTGAATTGACCCAAAGTTTGAATGCTATGCCACCACATTTTGACTCTTCATCAAGGCATCTGGGTTTTTGACCTCCCTCCTGCTGCCTGGGATGCAAACAGCCACTAATTTGAAATGGATCCAGATAATCTGCTACGAGTTGCTTCAATTGACTTATGAAACCAAAAAGGGACTAAATGCAGTCCTAGAGAAGCTTCGAGCTTTGCGTCTAATGATCGTCTAGAACTGTTTCATATGTGATGTTATGCCAGCAATAGAAGGGGGCGTGTGCCACAAAATTGACTGCACATGCTGCACCGCTATACCCGCAAATGATGCAGCAAACAGAACACTCACAGAAGCTATTGTGGAAAAACAGGACAATTCACGAAAATAAGACAAAGGAAACACAGGGCATTACATCAAACACTTGGCTGGAGGATCTATTTGCATGGGTACCGGAATGGTTGGCGGCAATGTTCAAAATAACTATCCCTCTCCTTGTTGTGATGATGTTGCCATCTGAATCGCCCAGTCGGTCATTTGCTGGTGCACTTGCCAGCAAAGGGAGAATGGGTATATGATGACTACTAATAGAATTGAGCTCAATAATGTGTCAAGTGAGGGACCCCAGGTGCACATGGAAGTGAGGATGAAATTAGATCAATTTCACAGCACCCCCACACGATTTAGAAATATACGAGTGCTCACCCAACGGAGAGAAGATATTATACATTTTTGGAAAATATGTGGAAAGGTATGAAGAGGATGGGGACAAACAGGGTCACACGGGTTTGGGTGCGCAAGGAAAGAGGTAAGGAAATGAGTGCAAAGAAGATATTGATTGAAAGATCGATCGAACGAACGGGGGAATGTATTGAAGTTGCTGAACCAGCGCCATATAGGGGGTCGGGCCTATAACCCGTGGGAGTGTGCAAGGGGGATGGGACACCCTAAAAGGAAGGGCGAGGAAAACAAAGGACAACCAAAATATGGTCATAACATGTGAAGTGACCACGTGGGGAATTGCAGAAGTGGGGATGCCTTACGTATAATAACAGCCCAAAGGGCCTACGTATAATTGGCACACGATAGAGATGAGCTATCCCAAATAGAACACATTCAATGGGGAGACCCCCATGCCTGGGAAATCCCACTTCAAGCACTTAATCAACCTTCCATGAGTGAGCCAGCTGCAACCACACATGGTGATGTCAACGCAGGGCAGAAAGCCAATCCAGTGGTCACTCAGGGATGGAGGGGAGGTGAGCCTGAGCCAGTGGTCCATTCACAGGGATACAAGGGATACAAGTGCCTATTGGCAGGTGGTCATCTGAAAGGAAACCTAGCGGAGTGGCATTCCCGGAGGAACCAATCAAGCAGTACGTTTTGTGTCCCTGGGAGGTGGCCAGCCTTCAGAGAATCCACTACAAGCACTGCAAATGCCAATATTTGGAAAGTACGCTGTGACTGTCCCCCTTATTTATTTATTTAATTTATTGTACATTTGTATTGCGGTTATACATAAGTGTTTCCAGGCGCCAAAAGACAAGTTGGGTGAGAGGGAACATGGGAACAACAGAAGTAAAACAACAAAACGGTAATATCGGCCTCCTGACAGTCCTACCGTGCAAATGCATGAACAAGTTGGTAGGTGCAAGGGGGAGGGGTAGGGGAGGAGTGCAGGAGAGGGGTTCCCCAAGGGTGGGGGCGAGCAGGTGCCAGGCGGGCCTAGGTGGCAAGTGCAAGAGGAGACGTGGGGAAGGGGGGGAAGCGTGCAGTGGGCAGGGAGGACCAAGATGGGCTGGTCCTGGTAGGGGAGCCCGAAGGTAAGTGCTGGGGAACTTGGAGGGGGTGGTCTGGCCCCTGTAAGACTCTGAAGGGGCCAGACCCCATTTGCAGCAGCAGAAGAGGTGGGAGCATTACGAAGGCAGGGGGCGCAAGAAGGAGGAGGAAAAAAGAAAGGTCTTAATAAGTTTACATGAATTTAAGAAGATTCGGCTCAAGTCTGACGGGTGAAGGGAGGCTGTTCCAGAGGGAGGAACCAGCCGAAGAATAGGATTTACCTCCCACTCTCTGCTTTGAGAAGCGTTTTGCCTGCAGAGAGTTGGAGCCAGAGGACTGAAGGACTCTGGCCGGGAGGTATTCAGGGAGGGAAAGCTGGATGTAGAGAGGCCCCAAGGCCATAGACAGCCTTGTGGATGATGCAGAGGGTCTTGAATTTGATCCTTGTGGTCACCGGGAGCCAGTGGAGAGATTGTAGGGCTGCAGAGATGCGTTCCCTGGGCTTGAGGCCAAGGATAAGTCTTGCAGTCCTAGGATTAGTTGTAGGGGGAAAAGGGAGGAAAGAGGCAGCTTGAGGAAGAGGCTGTTGCAGTAGTCCAGCCTAGAGAGAAGCAGGGCTCTGGAGACATTGAGCTTCTGGGAGAAGGTGAGGAAAGATAGAATGCCCCTAATGAGGCGCAGCTAAAAGTTGGACTTCTTCTCCGTGATGTGTGGGGAGAAATAGAGAGAGAGAGGAGTCCTAGATGATCCCAAGGTTTTTTGCCGGTGAGAGGAGGGGACCCAAGGAGTCAGGCCAGAGAGTGGGGAGGAAACAAGGGGCAAGCGTCCCCATGAGAAGGATCTCTGCCTTACTGGCGATAAGGCAGAGATCATTGGCAGAGCACCATGCCTGTGGAGGATGCAGAGGGTCTTCAATTTGATCCTTGCGGTCCTTCCCACCAGAAGCAGGGTGTCTCTTTTGCAATGGAGCTGACCAATGGCAGAATAATCAAGCCCCAGCGGTCAGTACAAATGTTATATTACTAATGACAAACTGTTCTGGGGAGGGGTAAGAATCATGGCGCCAGACAGGAGGGATGTCTTGGGATATTTTTGATCTGTTTGTTCCAATCACATTTGACTAACATACGCACAGCACTAAGGAAATGACATAACAGAGCCAATGACTGTCCTGGCAACATTGGAAAATATGTACATACTAACCATAAAACAATCAAATGCTTGGACTATTGTACTCATCCTATCAAACCAATGTACGCTGTGCATCCTCTTGCTAGCTCATCAACCAGTGCCTGTCCACTGTTCTGTTTGATTTGTGCTTTCGCGGCTGTACTAAACAGCATTACTTCTTGCCTGGTGTGTGCTCTTTTTACTATGACTTTTTATATGGTGTGATCAGAGGACCCCTGTATACAATGCCATAGTCTCACTATCAATGTGAATAGGGATACCATTTGTAGACGAGTAAGCACCATGCTCTACACTACGCCATTTGTTGAGGCAGCTTAAAGCTTGCGTAAATCTGGGAATCAAAAACCACCCCAGGCAAAATTTTCATTCAGGGCAGAAAGGGGGATCTACCTATTCTATACCAGTAGGAAAGATGGAAAGCACCTCTCAACTATCTTAGAATCATTGCGGTGGAGTGCTAGATACAGCATGCTAATAACGTACTACTTACTTTCTAGAATTGTGGGAGGAGGTGCATTTTAATTCTAAACAACTTGCCCCATAGAGCCTGGTTGTGGCTTTTCTAGTGTTTACACTCTCGGACTGACTTTCTGAAAATGTGTTTTCAGCAAAGCAATAACCTTTAGTTCAATTTGAAGCCCAGGGGCCCACAGAAATCTTCCCACCCAATCGTTTGTGTGAAAATAAAATTGTTGATTTGCATTTCCAACCTGTGTGTTCTGTTGGCCCTTTGTCACACTTTCCAGAGTTGAAACTGTACTCACATCTGTTGGGAGAGCTTTACGGAGCAAGAGGGACCGGCTGATATCCTTTCCATTCACCGGTTTCCTGCGAGATCTGAAATAACCCCCAAAGAAATTAGGGTCTTTATCTAAGGGAGAATCATCAATGGTAAATGAGGACAGCATGTTAGCAGTTTTCACAGGAATATACACTTTTGGTGAATCTCTTAGTTGGAAGAAAGCAGACATATAGAAGGGTTTGAGATGAATGATCCATACAAGAGTCCCTGATGAGTAAGGAGGAAGCAATACTTTCCTGTAAAGTGGAGGATCATTAGGGATGGGATAAGGCACCTGGACAACCAGAATCCGAGAATCAGGACAAGTGAGAGAGCATCACGAAATCCCTCTGGAGAAAGGGATAATCTACGTTTCTCTGAGGAGAATGGCAATTTTCAAAAGGGTTTAAATAGTAAGAAGTGTCAGAGAGGCCCAAAGAAGGAAGGATAAATAAAAAAGGATTTAAGGAAAGGATATTTAGGAAAACCTTATGGATGAAGGCAGATTTAATGTAGCCACGATGAAGAGGGCACAGTTTGAGATACTCTGAGGTCAGTGAAAACTAGAGCGCCCCAAGGAAGAAAGTGCAATTAGAGAGGCCTACGTAAGAAAAGATAATTAGTGTGTTTTATGGAGAAAAAGATCTAAGAAGGAAAGGGAATCTGTGACACATTAACGAGGAAAGATTCATTAATTATGGTTTCAGAAGAAAAGGAAACATTGGATAGCAAGAGGGCCTGACAAAAAGGAATGGTTGAGAGGCTTTAAGAAGGTAGCTGATCAGAGCGATCCTAAAAAGAAAGAGTATCAGAACGACCCTAAGCAGGAAGAAGTGATAATCACCCTGGATCATTAGGCATCAATAGAGAAGCTTAAAGGAAGAAGGGAACACTTGCAGTCGCAGGAGTGCAATCCCACACAGTGGATTATGAGGCAAGTGTCCTCACCTAGTTGCAGCTCCTGCTGATTTGCTTATCCCACTGTCCGGTTCTAGTATTGGGGGCTCTTCTGCCCAATATCTCTTGACAGCATCATCGCTACGCCCATCAATAACAGCTTGAGTCGGGGTGATCTGCTGCAGGAGCTCTGCTAAGGTAGTTGAAAACAGTGAGTCCCGACCTGTGAAACAACTAATTACAGGATCAGATGCTTTGACAGAGAGGAATGAGAAAACAAAATAGTAATGCATCAGGTTCTTCCATATCTGAGAAAGTCTTGGGATGATGAGCTCAATAACATCCCAGACTGATCATATTTCCACACTTACATTTAAAGTTTGTTAAATTACTGCAGCGTTTACCTGCTGAATACTGCCTCATCTAATAACCCTAGCCAGTCCTCTTCAATTGCCTACAGAGATATCTGGCACCCGTGCATGCATTGTCCAGTGACTTTCCTCCATTCACTCGTAATTACTCTATTACACTTAACTCTGTAGTGTAGTAACAGACGTTTGTTCCATACCCCTGACCACATATCAACACACTGACCCTACCAGCATCCCTCATGTACGGACGCTTGGACCTTCCTTACTTTCAGATAGAACTTCCATATAATACACTTACTTACACCTATTGATATGATATGATATTTTATTTCTATCGCCCTCGTGCACAAGTGTTTCAGAGCGTGACAAGGCAAGGGAGGGGCACAGGGGAGAACAAAACAACAATCTCACTAGGCCCAGGGACTAAGAGAATGCGCAAGTGCATGGGAGAGGGAGAGGGGAAAAAGTGCATGGAAGGGGGTGAAGTGGAAAGTGCGGAGCAAAGGAGAAACAGATAAATAACAATAAATAAATAAATAATAAAGGCAACAAACAGTTGTAGTGCAGCCGGCAAGTGCTGGGTTTAATGCAGCAGACAGGGTAGGTCTGATAAGTGCAGGAAGAAAAAAAGGGGGGTACTTTATGGGTACAGATACAGAACCCAGTGCAAGGGGTGGGCCGGAGGCAGTGCGAGAAGGTGGCAGGGTGTCCCGGAGGACAGAGGGTGGCCGGGTGCACGTTGACGAGAGAGCAGATCAGCAGGGGAGAGGGGGGGGGCACGAGGGCAGAAGCAAAGAGGAAGGTCTTGAGGTGCTTCCGGAACCGGAGATGGTTCTCCTCCAGTTTTAGAGTGGTAGCAAGGCTGTTCTAGAGGGAGGCACCAGTCGAAAAGAGATCTACCGCCACCACGTTTCTTTGAAAAATGACTGACCCTGAAGGAATTAGAGGTAGAGGAGTGAAGAGCTCGAGAGGGGAGATATTTGCGGAGGGATAGCTGAAGGTATTATGGACCCATGTACTAAGCCATGTATCTTTTCACTACTAACATCGCATGCAGACTGCCATTGTTCAGCTTTCTCGTCGCACTTACTCTACCTCCACTTATTCCTACCACTATGGCTAACCTACAAGCACACAATACCTTGGCTACAGCTATTACAACTAAGGTCCTACCGCAGAAACTCCGATTCTCCCTCACTATGACTACTCCATTACCTCAGGCAGATCGCATTACACCAACTAAATTCTTGCCACCCCTTCAACCCGCTCCTGACATTCTCAGCCCTAATGCTAAATTATTCACTTGCCACACTTGCCCATTATCACCAATTCAATGGATCCAATTTTACGCCACCAGGCCTACACCTAACCAACCCTGCTCTACAAACCTTAGAAACTATAGAGCCAGATCTAGACTGAAATTGGCTTCTCTACCACTAACTAATGACAGTGACAACTCTAATGCTGCCATCCCACCAAAGAAGAGAACAGAACAAAAATCTAACACCAATATTCCCACCGGCAACCTAACACGACAAAAAACTGTGGGCTATCCCTGTAACTCACTTGATACTGACATTCCACATATCAAAGGTGCAATGATAAATGCCAAATCCATCATAGCTCATGCATTAGACATTGCCGACCTCATAATCTTAAACCATCTAGATTTCCTAGCCATAACAGAAACCTGGCTTCATGCAGCTGCAGGCCCAACACTATCACTTGCTATACCAGAGAACTTTCCCATACTAAGACAAAATAGAGAAAATGCCAGACGAGGTAGTATTGCCTTCATTGCCAAAACCAAATTGGGATTACGGGTCTGCCCACATCTTCTCTTCACTTCAGGAGAGCTCTTGACAGTCAAACTGCCTCTCACAGCGTCACATACTATAACTATGCACCTTATTTACAGACTGCCTGGCCCAATCACATCTTTTGAGGAACATATTACTTCCCTACTCACCATAAACACGAAACCAACCTCACAAATCATATTACTAGGTGACCTCAAGCTAGGTCTTAACGACTTGAAAGATGACAATGCTCTAGAACAGTGGTCTTCAAACTTTTTTGGCTCGGGCCCCCCCTGAGCCAAGTTTGGGCAGGCCGGGCCCCCCTAAAAGTGCCGGATGGACAGTATGTAGAAATCGCCATGAACTTTTGCGTGCCATCACCGCGCCCTACTCCCAGTACAGACCCTGGGCTCTCCCCCACCATACTCCCACCACTATCACAGTTCTGCCGCCCATCCTGCTCCCACCACAGTCCCATAACACAAGCATACACACATCCATACACATTTGAATAAAAAATAAATCGCCATGAACTTACCTTCTGCAGGGGCCTGCGCATGGTTGCTAAAATGCCCCGCTCCAGGTTGCTCTGCCTATATGTGCGAGGAGGCTCAGGAGCACCCCCTCGCACATACATACATACATGTAGTGCCCCAGCCAGCATTTCCAATGAGCTATGCAAGGCTGGCGAAGCAAAACACCCCCAACGTTGCATGGCTCAGTGATCATGTGCGGCTGGGGAAATGAACTGTCAAAGGCAAACAGTGTTTCCCTTTGACAGTTCAGCCAGCCCAAGAGCACTCCCTCAGCTGGAAAAAGCAGCTGAGGGAGTGCTCAGTGTTTCACTGGGCTGGCTCCTCGGTTCCTCCATAATGGGTGAGGTGGCCAGTGGGTGAACACCACCTCACCCATTAGGGATGAGTCGGCAGGCTTGGACTGGCCTATAGGGCAATAGGGCGATGACTGTACCAAAAATGCAAAATGCTAGTATAGGCCAATCAAAATGGGCCACTTTTTTGGCCAATGTGGGCCAGTTTGAGGAGTTGCTTCACTATGCAGCTAGTAGTTTTGACCATTGTTGCTTAATAAATATTCTTTAAATATCACAATTTGTTTACATTTGAATAAATAACAACCCCTTGGGTACTATTCAAACAGTCTGTAACTAAAGGACTGCATATCCATTTGCAACTGCTGGCCATGTTTTCATTGGTGCCTAAGAGCGTTTTATGGTCCAGTCTGACCATGTGAGCTGCCCGCTCCCATTTCCCCCAATCTAAAAAAAATAAAAAATGTTTTTTTTTTTTTTACATTTCATGCTGGGCTCTAGCGCCCCCCCTAGGAGGTGGCCGCGCCCCACAGTTTGAAGACCTCTGCTCTAGAACTAGGCTTCACCCACTGTATCAACTCTCCAACACATACTAAAGGCAGAACATTAGACTGGTTAGCCAACCTTAATTGTGAAACCAAAATTACATCTAATGAACCTTGTGCCTGGACTGATCTTAATATTATCTCCTTCACCCTACAAGACATTCTACAAACGAATCCGGCGATCTCATTGGCTCCCCCAACTTTTACTAGAAATAAGTGGAATATAACAGTGGAAAACCTATTACTGCTACTCCAACCTATCACCAATGCCACATCTACTAGCTCAGACCCCTCAGTTCTTGTAGAACTCTACAACCACACGATCAAACAAGCCAAGGACAAAATTGTACCTTTAAATTGTGCAAAGGTAAGCCTTGAGCACACCTAAACTCCTGGTTCATCCCCAATTTTAAAGCTCTACACAACAGAAAAAGAAGTGCAGAATTCTCATGGAAAAACAACCCCACAGTGGAGAATAAGGAAAAACTCTCTAAAATCGCCACTAGATATAAATCGGAGATCCTTCAAACCAAAAGACACCTATAACGATAGAATTAATAAAGTCAATTCAAATACCAGAGAACTCTTCATCATATTAAGAGAATTAGAGTCCCCCGCTCCTCCAACGGAAACATGTGCCAAGGACAAATCTTGGTGTACAAATATTCAAGCAGCGCTGTCTAATAAAATTGATCTCCTTCATAAGAAAATTGAAAATAAAAAACAAAATCTATCAGGCGACATCCCCTTGCTGAAGGCGCAGACGACACTAACTAAACCATGTAACCGCTTCAAATTCACCTCTGTCTCCATTCATGATGTTGAGGACATAATAGCTTCCCTCAAGCCGTTGAGATGCCCAGGGGACACCTGCCCGGCACCAATAATCAAAGAGGCTGCTAGGGAACTAGCACCATTCATCACGACATTAATAAACTCTTCCTTTGATACATGTACTGTCCAGACAAATCTAAATGATGCATGGGTCCTCCCACTTTAGATAAAACGTAATCTGGACCCAAACATCCCAACCAACTACAGACCAATAACGACTGTTCCATTTCTCTAGAAAATACTAGACAGGGCAGCCTATTTACAGATACAAACTTATCTTGATACCAATAACCTCCTTGGCCTGCGACAGTCTGGTTTTAGACCTAAACACGGAACAGAATCAGCTATAATAGACTTGAAAAACCAAATGGACGACACAGGGGATAATGGAAAACGTGCCCTCCTCCATCTCTTAGATCTTTCAGCTGCATTTGACTTAGTGGATCACAAGGTCTTATGCAATCACCTACAATCAGCCGCCCACTTTTCCACTGAGGCCACTTCTTGGATACAATCTTTCTTGGATAATTGCACCACAAGGCTCTTCTCTCCTACCGCATCAGCTGAACCTGCCCTCATCACCTGGGGAGTACCGCAGGGGTTGTGTGTCTCTCCCACGATGTACAGTATTTTCACCAAGCCTCTTTTCGATGACCTTGACAATCTGGGTGTCTCTTACACCAATTATGCAGATGACACCTAGATTCTCATCCCTATCACTGGTGATCATGACACTGACTCAACCTTGCATAACAAAATGTATCTTATCCAAGCATGGATGGCCACTCTTGGTCTCTGTCTTAACGATGAAAAGACAGAGCTCCTGCTCATTGGCTCTACGGTAAGACTATACAAACTAAGTAACCAATTCACATCATTCAATATTGACGGTAACAACACTAAAGTATCCAAGGAGGTAAAAACCTTGGGATTCTATCTTGACTCAGCCTAAACTTAAAAAGACAAGTCAATGCCACAGCCTCTTCCACAGCATACACTTTCAAGTTAATTAATGCGTGCAAACCATTCCTCTCTACATCAAGTTGCACTACCTTGGACAGGGCATTAATTCTGTCCGAAATAGACTATTGTAACGTCTTATACCTAGGCTCAAGTAAACATAATGTCAACAAATTGTAAATTTTGCAAAACAATGCTTTAAGAACAGCGTTAAACATTTCCAGAACACAGCACATCTCAGATATCAGATGTAATACTAAATGGCTATCTGTGAAGGACAGAATGAACTTTAAATCTTTAAGCATCACCCATAAATGCCTCGCCAATTCCGCCCCTAAATACTTAGTAGACAAATTCTCCAAAAACACATTGGATCGACCTACTAGAACCCTACACTCTCCTTGCCTCAGGGTTCCCCGATACAAGCCCATGAACGCATGGGGTAGTAGCTTTCTGGTACTGGCAGCCAAACTGTGTAACTCCCTGCCTAATGCCCTAAGATCAGAACCATCTCTCCACAGCTTCAGAACAAAAACCAAAATATGGCTTTTCTCACATGATGTTTAAGTTCGCATTGCTTACCATTCTTGTATATATGTCTAATGAAATCCTGTAACATAGAGTGTTTGATGCTCAACACACTAATGCAATGTAAATAATTGCCTGATTCTTTCTTATTGTAATGTTATAATGTATTCTAAATGCAACCTTGCAAATGCGCCCAGATACCTACGGGTTAGGTGTGCTATATAAATAAATAAATAAACAAACGAAGGTAAAAAAAGGGGGCACTTGTATTTTCACATGCTGTACAAACGGATGCATGTAATTCAGGTGAACTGAACATCTATATTCAAAGATTCATATTACTTAATTGTACATTGCAGTTATTGTTAATTTCTGATTACATCTGTCTTGCTATGAATTCAAAACGGCTTCACCAAATGATACCCAGCACATGTTTCGGGAATATTCTTCATTACGTCCACTGTGAACTTATTAAAGGACAAAAGAAATTGAAAAATATCCCTTATTGCCTCAGACCTCAAACATCACAATAAACTACTTACACTCCTCTCTGTGTTCAAATGTCATTACACGCACTGTGTGTGCCATGCCTCATCATCAACCAGTATCATCAACTTTCTTCAAAACGGAAGGGCCTTTTTTATCTGCCATTTAGCCATGGATGTGGTCTACAAAGTTATATATTACCCATTGTCCAACATCCTTAATTTAATTTAAACATCCAGAATTCAATGTCGCACAGGTTCTGGGTGGGGATAATATCAGTAAATGATAGATCTAATAGGTTTCCCTCCACATTTATATTTAAAACTAGCTGGGGTACTCGGCATTGCCCGTGTCCTGATCGAGTGGTGTCTCATGTGCCCTGGGGGATGTTGCTCGTGTCAGCAAGTCTTGCTTCAGTTTGCTATGGCATCTCATTTGCCCTGGAGAAGGTTGCTCTTGTCCTCTGGTGGTCGGCAAGTCGTGCTGCTGTTTGTTGTTGTGTTTCAGAAGCTCTTCATATTGATTTTTGCTTTGCATCAGATGGAGCTTTTCCAAGTGATGTTCGTTTTTTGTGCGACATGTTTCATTCACTTAATAGTTTCAGCACATTTGAGAAAATGTCCAAGAAAGATTGATTGATTGTGCTCTCTTCTCGTGAATAAACTTAAGAAAACTGTAACCTTGCCATTTCCCATATTTTGAGTGGCGTGATAACAAAAATTAAAAAAATGTTTATATTCCTTTTAAAAATGCTTTAATAAACAGTTTCGAACTGTATACAGTAGTAATACATTTTAAAGGAATAACCAACATATCGAACATTTTGCTTCAGACACTTTTCCAAATGTTGCCTCCTTCTAGTACCTACTGTAGTGAATGGGGGTGAGCATCAGTAAATGAGGTGTCTACGGAGTACATTTTTTGCATCCAAACTTAGAGTATAATCTTGCTGGAGACAAATGAGGGATCCATGCACAATTTGATAGACGTGGGTTCAACGGTGTGGATTTGTATAGCCGGACAAACATACACACATTCAGCTTTATATATAAAGATGTGCACAAACCATGGACCTAACTCGAATGTTTCAGAGTGCTGTACAACCATTAATAAAAATGCAAAGAACAAAAGCAAAAATTCAACACCTTCAGAAGCTCAGTTGAACGGATCCTGACAGAAAAGGGCACATCACATCTAAGTGAAATACTCTTTAAAAAGCAGAGTTGTACTTTATTTTCTAATTATTAACAAGGGAAGAGCAAATCATATCAATTGGCAGATTATTTCAAATTCTGCGGCTGCAAATAGAGACCACTTGTTTCCTTGTCTTCTCCTTTTTATATATCTAGTAATCTGTATCCTGGCTTGTTCCTGGCTTTGTGTCACTCTACTTCCCTCTCAGACATGAGAAGTTTATCTACTAAGTAGACCTGGGTTTTCGTAATCCATGGCTTATATATAAAGCAAAAGATTGTGGACAGAATAAACACTTTTAATGAGAACCAATGGAAAGATACCAGTATTGGGGTAAGATGGTAACATCTGCACCTTCCAACGACCAGTCCAGGTGCCGCATAAAAAATAGATTCCAGCTGCAGCTGGGATGAGCCCGGCATATCTTCCATCTACATGCAAATTCTGAGCAGTGTTTCTAAAGCTACCTTTAGGTAAGTACTGCTAGAGCTTACACAATGGTCTGGGTTGGGGCCATGCTAGCTGGGCTTTTCCCCCCCAATATGTGTTTAAAATCCCAGTGAGTGTCAATATGGAACCCCAATGATTCAGCACATGAAATCAAAGATGGTGTAAAACTTTCTAGGTCCATGGTTGTTTGCCAAGACTGAGCATCTGCATTTACCATACGTAAGAAGGAGACATTGGGCCTCATTATAAGGTTGGAGGTAGCCTTGCCGGTAAAACCGGCAAGGCTACCTCCAAACTGGCAAGAAAGTCCAGCACCCGCGAATGGGCAATTACCGGGGTATTCCGGCCCCGCCGGACCTGGTAATTGCCCTTTTGTGGGTGCCGGTGCTGGTAGATTCCCATTCGAGCCCCATAGGGCTCAATGGGAATGGGGATGCCTGTAGCACCGGCGCAGATCATTACCGTGCCAGTGCTAGAGGCTTGCTGTGCTTGGGGGTGCCCTTCTTTCCACCAGGGCAGACCTGGCGGAATGAGAGGCACCCACAAGCACAACTCGGAGTTTGCTGGTCCGGATACAACGGTAAGCTTACCGGTACCGTTGTATCCGGACCGGCAAACTCATAATGAGGCCCATTCAGTCTTACTCAGTCTTAGTCAGATTGAGTATCAAACACACACTAGATATCCTGGTTTGCAGAGGTACAGGAGATACTCTGGTGGTGGAAAAAGGTCGCTATTTATGTGTGTCATCTGCATAGTGATATACGGATACCCGCTAGCAGGACTCAACCCTGGGGTACCTGACAGACCGGTAGTGGAGAGGGCATGGACGATTCCAACTGGACAAATTGACTTCACCCACAAAGAAAAGATCTAGAGCATTGCAGGAACACCCTTGCTAACCCCTAGGATGTGTGAGAAAGAGACCCATGGACAATTGTTTCAAATGCCCTGTGAGTACGAGCAGTACAAGTAAAAATGCATGTCCACCATCTACCGTTCTGAGTGCATCACCTACCACCTCGAGCCTGGCCATGTCCATGCCTCAGCAAGGCTTAAACTGAGATTACAATAACATCTGTGCATTCATGTGTACTTGAACATGAATCAGGATTATACACTCCAGAAACTTTCCTACCAAAGGCAAATAACTAATGGGATAGAAATTACTTGGTTCACGAGGGTCAGGTTTTCTTTCTCAAAATGGTAAGATTGAATCCGATTTCAGATGGAAACCTTTAGTTATTGGTACATTCACTATATTAAGTAGCTTCATTAGTAAATGTTTTCATCTACAGAAGATATTGATTTAATGTAAGATAATATATGTCACTGAGGAGAGTGGGCTGCAAAAATGCCTGAATTTAGTAGGTGAGGTTAATAGTCTTTCTTTTTACAGGGCAAACTAGCAACAGAAAAGTCAAAGGGCCTCATTAGGACCCAGGCGGTAAGGGGTTTACGGCGGCGTAAACAGCGCCGACCCTTACCGCCTGATTCCGAGGTCCCTTAGCACCATGGAGGTTTTAACACCTGCTTTTAGCAGGTGTTAAAATCCATGGCGCTAAGGGACCTTGTTGTTAATTACGCCACCGTAATTTACGGTGGCGTAATTAACGCCTTCCCCACTCCCATTATGCCCTATGGGGCAAAAATGGGAATGGGGAAGGGTAAATGGGTTAATGGGGACTTACCGCCCCACTCACCTCGGAATGGGGCGGTAAGTCCGCCAACCACCATGGCGTAAACATAGTTTACGCCATGGTGGTAAAGGTACGACCCAGGCGGTAACTTACCGCCTGGGTCGTAATGAGGCCCAAAGTGGCAAATGAAAAAGTCTCAGGGATATCCAAGCAAACTCTGTCATCATAGGGTTCCAAGTCTTCCTTGTTGACTAACTAGTTGTGAGATTTCCTGTTACCCAGGACTATCGAGCACTAAGTTTCCACAGCAAGATCAGATCTGTGTTGGTTTCATGGTGTCCCTCGTTGGTGTACTGCTGCATCACCTCAATCAGCTGTAGGTGCAACCCTATCTTTTCCAGGGGTTGGAGTTGGATACAGAAGTCCCCATTATCAGTCTTTAGTCACCAGAACACCTCTCTACCTTCAGGGATGCATGCCAGGACCTTATTTCTTCTAGGGCCCTCTCCTCTCCACCTGCTCTGCTCTCTCAGCCTGGCTCCTGTACCTTCACCCACCTTCTTGACCTGCCTTGGGTCAACCAAGTCTCCTTTTTCTTTCCTGCTCTTACTGACATCCTCACCTCCTCCAGCTGTTCCGTCCCAATCCTTTGGCTCTTGACCTCCTCCTGCTATATCACACTAATCTTGTTTCTCTCGCCACCCCTCGCTGGTCCTTCAGTGCGCCCTCCTAAAGTTAACACCTCATCCCTTTTATTACCACTTCATCCTAAAGTTACCACCTCCCCCAACTCTGCTACACCGCCTCTTGATGTTCTTGCCTCCTCCAAACTCTCACCACCGTCTCCTGCTGTAAAGACCGCCTGAGGATCTTCACCACCTCCTCTTGATTTTACCACCTCCTCTTGATGTTACCTCCTCCCGATTCGTATCACCTCCTTCTACTATAACTGCCTCTTCCATACCTTCACCATCTCCTTTCTGCTTCTCCCTCTCTCGCCTTTAAAAGCCTCCACTCCTCCACAACCCTTGTACTGTGCTCCAAACACCAGCCACACTCACCAATTGGGTCTTTTTTGCATTTATACTATGCTGTCTCCTGCCCTGGGTGCACCTCTTATAATGGCCAACACCTGGTATTAATAATTGACTGAGGGCGGGGATTGGCTCCTCCGTGTGGCTGCTTGTGCTGAACTAGGGCGTTGTGGCTGATCAACATAATTCAAAACGGCCACTGGTAAACTCTCAGACCCACTTTTGTATAGTCAAGTATACACAAGTCATATACAAAATGACTGATGACTGGAACTCCAGTACCACCATCAGTAACTGTCTCAAGCGAACAAGGGAATGGATGATGGCTAACTACCTAAAACATAACCCTGACACAATGGAAATAATGGTAGCCCCACCTCACACTGGACCCGAAGCAACACTAACATGGCCACTGGAAATGGGTAACTGCCCCACCCCATCCAAAGTGATCAAGAATCTCGGCATATCAATGGTCAACTGACTCAAGCTAGAACCCTGAGTCAATGTAATAGTACAAATGTGCTTCTACCACGTGCGTGCCATCAGACGGATTATGTCCTACCTTTCTTTCACACACAGTGCACTGGCTGTCTTACCTCAGATTCTTCCAAGAATTCACTATGCAAAGAGCATTTACCTAGATATGTCAGACTACCACAAACACAACGATGCTGAATCCATAACAGTGACTAACGCACTATTCAGACTCATGAGCAAGGAACACATAACACCAACCCTCACAGCGCTCCACTGGCTATACATAAAGAAATAATCCACTTCAAGACCCTCTGCATCACCCATAGAGCCCTGGCAAGGAGTTGAATTTCTACAAAGCAAAATCTCACATTATTAACCACCCAGAGACCTAAGATTGAGAAACAATGTACGTTTAGAAACCAAGACTATAAAGGGAAAGACACAGAGGCTCTGCTTTTTCTAGTGACTGACTTACTCTTCAATGCATAACAGAGATAAACTGTAACCTAAACCCAGCTAGCAGTGGAACCAGCATGCTCAATAGACCAACTCCACACTCAGATACAACCCAAGGGGATTCTGCATTGGCTCCTGACTGTCCACCTACAACCAACACATGGCAACTGGAGGAATACAGTGACTACAACATAACGAGTCAAGGAACTGCTAAAACCCTAAGAGAATGCCATCCCCATCTTCACAATAGCAAAACAGGCCTCAATCACTAAAAGCCAATACCTCTCAGCACAGTGCAACCAAGAGGGGGGCCAGATATGTTGCAACCAATACAGAAACCCACAATAACACTCTACCCCTTTGACTAACGCTCAATTTTTCTTCACCTCACTCACCACATGCAAATGCAAACTGGCCACTCAAACATGGTTTTTAAAAAGACCCTCTACCCAGACTTCGAGCAACACAAATCTATACCTTTATAACCAGGGCCTTCTTAAGCATTTTTAGGGCCCTGGGCATGGACATCTTTGGGGCCCCCCTCCACCAAACCAAAGGAAGAAAGTGATCAAGAATATCTGGTGGCACTCTTCCCCCGCACCCCAACGTGATCATAACCTATAGACTGATATGCTGCCTCGCAGCATTCAAAATAAGCACGTTTACTCCCTTTAAGTCCCCTTACCCTCTTCATTCTTGCTCTAATCAGAATGATAAACAAATTGCATTTGAAGGGCAACATTTGCAATCTACGAAGAGGTAACTTCTGTTCTAGTATAGAAACAGGATATTTTTTATCAATAACATCCATGAAGGTATGCAGCCTATAGTATTAATGCGGGACTGTATGTAAAAGGTACATGTAACCCAGAATAGGCCGAGAACTCACATTAGCTGCCTCAGAGAATGCAAAAGTGCTCAAGCATGGATAGAGTAGACCATTTGTAAGGAAGGAGAAAGCTACACATACCATAGCATGGATAGTGGAGGCAGATTAGAAGCTACCAGGAAGGTGCCTCTATCCAGACAGACTGAGATTAGAAGTGGGACATGGTTTTCAAATAGCATTGCCATTAGAGATCAAGGGAACAAGTGCGCAGTACATCAATGCTCACTATTATAGTGGAAGCAACCCTATAGCCAGTGAAACCATGAGTGAGGCTGTTTTGAAGATCATACCCTTAGAAGGAAATCACTCTGAAGCGCTGACAATTTTGAAAGGATTAGGGACTGGCAATTCTGAGAGGTTAGGCAATACATTATTACATGAGATGCCCAGGATCACATATTGCTTAAGGGGTGAAGCTGGGATTTGTGCCAACTTTGCAATTTCTGCATTTGAACACTTTCTTTTCCAGCTCTTACGGTGTACTAAAACAATCTCATTTTATAAAAATGACTTGCAAAGTACAAAAATAATTTCCAAACCTGACCATTTCTAAAACCAAAATATTACAGAAGGGTGTTACGCAAAATAGGAATGATTCTAGCTTCATTCTCTCCATCATCAAGGGAAGTATATAAGTACCAGCATACAAATCGATGTGATTTAGCAGATTTAATCTAGGTATGTCTTTTGTACGTTTAAGCTTTAAATACTTCCAAAACAATATGCTTGTGAAATTGTCATTCATAAACGTGCAGAAAAACCTTTGACTTTTATACAAAAAGCCAAAGGTTTTTGTGTTAAACGAGCAGACTTTAAAATATGCTTGCACATGGCCTACAACATCTGGTCCGCTCTCTCCTGGCCCCTTCCACTCAAATGGCCTTCATAAGAAGAAAGATCAGGTAATGAGCTACACGATGCCACCAGCATGCAAGAAGGCAAACCTCACAGAAGACAGCACAGTAATGCAAGATATATTATATGATTTGACCAGGATCACTGTATCGTCTGCTGGCAAAGCCAGGATACAAGCATGAACAATTTGGTTCCACAGTCTTGAATTTGGATACTTATTCACCTCTTGGACTAATAGTTTATCCTCAACTTTGGAGGGGATTGCCTAGGTTTTAGAACGCCCCATCTGAACAAACCCATTTCTAGACCTTCACCAGACAAATGACAGGTTTGTTTTTATAGCAACCCCTATCTGGTGCAGGAACATTGCTGATAACATCACCTTTTATGCTGTAAAACCAAGTACATATGCAGGTAGGTCTATAAACTTCAGACATAGGAAAGGTTCAGTCAGCCTTGCTGGAATGTGCTCTTCTAATCTTTCATATGAACACATATCTCTGGAATGAGTGATTAACAAACTGAGCTAACTTCTGAATCATTGTGGCACTCAATGTATCAATATGGATTTCAACTTTGGCTATTTCAATGATCAACATAATTCTCACAGGAAGGAAAGAATGCTACAGAAGTTGTGCCGTATGGAACGCACAAACGATGTATTCCACAGTGAAGACAGAAAGAATTACATGATTAATTGATCAAGGCAGAATGTACTTGTCAAAACAGACAGGCAATAGGTTTAGCGCCTCAGCAGCATGCCATAAAATCTCCTGGCATGTGCTATTTAAGTCTGGTGCACAATGGAATCTTACTTTAGATCAGGCAGCCTTGTGGGGGAACCCTCCTTGGTGGGGGCCCTGGGCAAGTGCCCCTTTTGCCCTCCCATAAAAACGTCTCTGTTTATAACCACTTGACATACCCAGCCCCTGGCCAACACATGCTCATACTATAAGCATGAGGTCTCCTCTCTGGACACAAAGCCCTTCATGCGTCTAACACATCACACCTAGAAAACGTTCAGGCATGCAGAGCTAATATGCAACCCAATCTTGCTTTTTCATTTACCTCCTATCTGGTACAACTCACAACTCTCAGATCCACAAATGCACCTGAAGTCTATTCATGTGGTAGCAGTGAGCGCTACAAAACCCTAAGTACGAGGTTAGCAGGATTCACGCATCTAGGGAACAATGACGTTTCACATTACACGTTGGTTTTGAAATGACGGCCCCTTGGTGTTCACCGTAGTGCACAGTATCCTCGTGAAATGCATCTTTCCCAAGTTCGCATTTGATTATTGAGGCTTCCAAACACAGGCTACTGCTAGTTGGACACTGACAAGGTTTGTTAAAGGGCCAGGCTGCAGCCTTCCGGCTGGACTGCCCTGCTCCCTGCGAAGTGGTAAAGACTCTGCAAGTAGGGAGGTGGTAACTAGGTTTGGCCCTCTGAGTATTCTGGTGATGCTAGTGTGACTATCCTCTGCCAAGTGACCGGGACAAAGGAAAGTGACCAGGGGAGATCCTCCCCATTCCGCTGCTGGGCCCTTCATCCACTGGCTCTGTGCCTGGGACGACTTTACTGGTGGTGGTCCCCAGAGTCAGAGTGGGGGACTTTGTCACAGTGCAAAAAGCCAGGCATTTGCGTCAATTGAAAAATTCCCACACTGGAACCTGCCTGGTCTCTAATATTGGGGAATCCGAGACAGCTGGAAAAAAAAAAAAAAAAAAAATATTGGGGAATCCGATTTTCTTTATTTTACTTCAAGATCCTGTTGGGTCAAAGTGATATTTTTGAAGTAATTGTCAATTATGGTGACCTATGCAGTAATAGGGGGAATTCTCCTTTCAGATAGAGGATTAATGCAATACTGGGCTGGTCTGCCTTAACTAAGACATTGGCCCTCATTAGGACCCTGGCGTTAAGGGGTTAACGGCGCCGTAAAAGGCTGCGGCGCCGTTAACGCCTTAACGCCTTACTACGAGGTCCCTTTGCGGCTCCCGACCTTAACGGCTGGTCTGGACCAGCTGTTAAAGTAGGGACCCGCAAAGGGACCTTGATGGCAATTACGGTACCCCAATTTGCGGTACCGTAATTGCCGCCTTCCCCATTCCCATTGAGCCCTCTGGGGCAAAAATGGAAATGGGAAAGGGCCATGGAGAAAGGGGGAATTACCGCCCTGCCAACCTTGGAATGGGGTGGTAATTCCCCCTTTCTCCATGGTGGACTCCGGTATGAACCATGGTGCCAATAGCACCATGGTTTAGCGCCGGAGTCCTAATGAGGGCCATTACTTTGTTTTCCATTTTCACTGATAACTTTCAGATAATGGTTTGATATGGGTAATATCTTTTTTTATCTTTTAACCTGAGAGTTTGTACATTTCAAAGGAGCATCACCTTGCATTTATTTTCTTCCCTTTTCCCTTAAAGGATAGTTCCGGGACTTTTTTTTTATTGTTCCTACGGTTCGGCCATGTGTTTTTAAGCATAAATCGGTAGATCGTAGAAAACTTTCCTATGGACCTTACCCGACTTTTCGTCCATTAACGCACTCGAAATCAGCCGCCATTTTCTGATAATCCTATCATTTCCCCCCATCGCCCTGGCTCACCTGCTTTTGCGGCACTAAATCAAATCCCCCGCCCCTGAGCCTGACATCAGCAGACGCGTACCGCCCATTTCCCAACGCCAAAGCACGTTTCGTGTCAACAATCGCTGCGCCTCAGCTAATGAAGTGTCGCCATGGAAATGGCAGGACGCCTCTTTCCTCAATAAGTATAAACACACCGTTTCACAACACACAGCAGCAGATTTTCGATTCCATTACTCTCTCTGCGTTACTTTGAGTATTCTGTGACTCGTTTCTGTGCTCTGGTCAGCTACCTTCGCTGCTTCTAGGCCTTGTAAACACCTGTACCATCTCTGTAAATTATTTTACTTTCTTTACCACACAATGGCTACAATAATGCCGTATATGTACGAGCCCGAGTACACCGAGGAGGAACTACTGGAAAGGCAAGCACGCGAAAACGATGGGGATTCGGCCGGCAGTTGGGAGGACCAGTCAACGGATGAAGAGCCTGGACCATGTCGCATGGACGGCGTCTCCACCTGGTGTGGGATGTATTTACCCATGCATCCGAGCCCTACCTCAAAACTGTGCAGTACTGACATGGAAAACCTCATGATGGCCAGAGCTTCCCAGAAAATGCACAGGGAAATGCATGAAGAATAGGCTGCCATTCATTTTTGCCGATGTTATGGGCACAGAAGGAAACTGCCTAAAACCACCATTGGACTACCCACACAGTAGTCTGAAACCATTGGGAATGGCAATGCTGATTGCCAAATGCAACCTAGAATTGTTGGGAATTCATTTTCTTAAATCCCAAAAATGGGTGCAGTACCAGTACTCACCACTATCCAAAAGCCGGCAGTTTAAAACCACCCTGTGTTTCTCTGAAGGCAGGCTCAAACTGTCTATTTTAAACATTGCAACACATCTAAAAACTCACTGGACACCAGCAGACATTTGGTAGAATGGAGTGTTGTGTGCCTACAAAATCTGGGAAATGAAGAGCCCAAAACAATGCTTATAACAAAACTGCTATGGAGTCAGCAGTTTAAGTTGCACTGGATTTAAAGACACTAAAATCGAAAATGTTTAGATTAAATGAGTGAGCTATGTTTGGTGTCACATGCCTTTGTAACTGTTTAAATGTCATAGTTTTAAACTTAGAATCAGCCTTCTAGCTGCATATGTAAAAATGTTTAGTTTTATTTGAATGCAGGAACTGGGGAACAAAAAGTGACATTTTATCTGAAACTTGGCTTAAGGAACTTGATTTTGCTTGGCAGCTACCCCCATCAGGAGTGAAACTTGAGTCACAGCTGTGTTCCCAGGCCAACCTTCCTTTTGCTGCCCACACTAAGGATATGCCATCTATCTGATAATTGAATTACCTGTGCTCTGCAGGAGAGTGAACAAAGCCCTCTTCACTCAGGCAAAGGTTTTTATTACCGCAGTCGTAAAATGTAGCTTCCTCTTGGCAGGAGCTGGGAGGGGCACTGCCTGTGAGAGCAAGCTGGCTTGGCAGAACTGGATTAACCAGTATTTCAACCTTGTGCTGAGGGTAAACCACACCCCTTTGGAGCCAGAACATAACTTTAAAAAGATGAATAACTCATAGAGCGGACATGTGAAAATTTTATAAATGATACCATAATTCTTGTGATTTTTCTGCCCACATTTTAAGAGGTTTTTCGACCCGGTGGCGTGTTCAGGGGGGTTTTAGCGGAAAAGTGGATATTACTCTAAATGTATGCATGTTAAAAATCTGAAACTTCATCAGTTAATGTCCCTACTCCCTGCACACATGTATGTAAAGTTGGGTCAATGTCAGAAATTGAAAAATCAGTTAAAAAGTGAAATATGTGCCATTTCTGAATGCAAGCTCTTAGAAACAGCAGATTTGGACAGAGACATGGCTAAATTCAGCCCCACCATGTATATGTAATTTCAAGCAACTGTGTAACTGTGAAATATGTCTTTTATTATCAAATATAGAATGTGTGCAATCTGACAGAGGAGTGTCCTATCTGCAAGCCATAAAATGACATCCCTCTGACTCACAGTTCATTCCCCAATCAAATGATAAATGGAAGTTTGACCAATTAGAAGCTGAGAGAGAGGTAGGGTCAGTGATGCTAGAACACACCCACATTCTAAACACATAAAAGCAGACAGACAGGACAGATAGGGACCTTCCAAATCCATCTGCAGCGGGACGCTCTGCCGGAAAAATCCATACTTTACCTCCATCAAACCACCAGAGAGCCAAACTAGAGACTTCAATCTATCCAGAACTAGAGACCCAGACCAGAGAACCAGAGAGAGCTGACCCAGATCACTGTGAAGTGCAGAGACCAGAGGCAAGTTTAAAACCTGACCAGATCCATGGCGAGGCCCATTTCACTCAAGAATATAGTGTGAGTACCTAGAAAACTGTGCAGAACCAATCTCCTAGTTAAAATAATATAATTCAATCTATTTAATCTAAGTAGAACTGCCTCCTAACTGTCACCTGTCATTTGTAAGCTGCACTTGTCTTTTTGAACTTTAAAATTTCAAATCTGAAAAACGACCTTTATTTAATCGCTCATACCTCCGCAACCGTTTGTGCTAGAGACTTGCAGTAACTTTCATTTTGAAGCTGAGATCCTAGGCTTTCCTAGGACCCCAAACCGATAGAGATAGTCCTTGTGGTTCCTCTGTAATAGCGCTCGGCGCATCCGCGAATTTTGCCGCGATTTGCAAATTTCTTCACGTGTAAAAAGCTGCTGCTGCTTGCCTTCCATTTGCCAGAAATTCGTTTAACCTGCTAACTATCCCTGCATCATTGCTAGTGTGAGCCTGGACTAATATTAACTAGATACCACTCACCCTGAACCTCTGAAAGGGAATTAAAAAGCATTTCCAGCATATTTCTCATCCATTGCTAGCACATATCAAAGCATTTGGGCCTGTGTTTTCAAAACTCCTATCTGTTTTCTGTAAGCTTGCTGGGATTGAACTGAATCACATTTGATTGCATTTCTGAGAACTGTGTGCTTCCTTCCATTTCCTTGCATTGCATCAAGGGGGGGAGGGGATTGCCAGAGAAAAGTGATTACCTTGTTTGTTGAAATCATATTGAGTATTTTCTGTATTGCATTTTCATTCAACATTACATCCACTTGAACTCTATAAGGCATTCTCTACCACATTATACTTTTGTTCCTATTTACCAGTGTGCTACCTTATCCATTTCATGTCAACTCCTTATTGATTATAGAGAAGCGTGTTAGTGCCAGATTCTCCGTTATTAATCTTTATCATATCAGATTAAGTGTGCTATTCAATTATTAATTTATTATAAAGTGTGATCTATATATCTCTTGTATAATTTATCAAATAAACCTTTTAACTTGTAAAACAGAACTACTTCTTGTCTCAGTGGGGTCAGGGGGATTCCAAGAGAGGGGTGTTATATAGGGGTAGTCATCCAGAACGCATGAACTGGACCTAAAGATATATCAATAAGGGTTTTCATTCAGTATTCTAGACTAGGCGTTAACTTAGCTGTAGTGCTGAATTGAATCCTCTTACAAATTGGGGGCTCGAGCCGAGACGTTGGGTTAGATTTACCATTTGTGCAGCTTAATACAGTGCGCTAACTGACGGGATACATACATCCGGTCGGATCACCACGCTGCATTACGCTGTGAAGCATTCCTCAAAAGGGACACTCCAAGAAAAGTTCTGTTCTGCAAAAATAAAATACTACTTCTGTAAGTCAGGACAGAGACCAATCTCTAGAATGACGACCTTGGTAGATATGAAAATAGCCAGAGAGCACCTCTTGCATAAGCTATTTGTGAGAGGTGAATGGACTGAACAGGGCCAGGATGCGTGGTTGCAGGCCATTACACAACAGGTCACTGAAACAGGGTCAGATATATATAGAGATCAGGGTCCCTTACATGTGGCCCTGAGTGAACTATATATGGCTCCTAAAGCCAAAGAGGAACACAATAAGATTGCCAGGATAGCAGCATACCTGTACCTATATATGGGAGACATGCAGGATAGATGTGCTGAAAGCCAAAATCTGGCAAATAGGCAACAGATGGTGTTAGAGAAGGTCCAATCTGACCTGGTCTCTTCTGAGCAGAGGCTGCAGAGGAGCCAGGAGTCAGAAAATGACAGCAGACTGTACATCACTAAAATAAAGGAGGATATGGATGTGCTGCAAAAGGAAAAGTCAGAACAGGATACCAGATTTCTGGCCTTGCAGAAGGAATACCAAGAAGGTTTGGACTCCCTACTGCAAAACCAGAAAAAGCTGGAGCAACAACTGGACTTCAACAGGGTATGTGCTGAGCAGGTAGTCACCCTGCAAGGCCACCTAGATAGAGTGAAGGCGGAGAGCAACAAACTAATTCTGAAAGACCTGGATACCCAGGCAGAGTTTGATCAGGAGCGCCAGAATGCTGGTGCCTTCCAAAGGCAAAGGGACGACCTGGCGGCACAGATGCAGGCTCTTAGTCAGGAAAGGGATACCTTAGGCCAGGAAGTCTGCCATTTAAAAAGAAAAATGGAAGAAAATCACCTGGCCCACCAGGGACTGGGTGACCTCCAAAAAGAACACCAGAACTTGCTAGAGCACACCAGGAGGGTGGAGGATGCTCTAGCAAGAAAGGAGCAGGCCAATAGGGACACAGCTCAGGAGGTAACCCTCCTGCAGCAAAGACTGGCCCAGTTCTCCAGGACCAACCAGGAAGCACAGAGGGAAAATGAGGCCCTCTGTCAACACAATGATAGGCTCCAACAACAGGTAGCGATGCAGGAGAGACTGATAGAGTCGAGTAAGGCCTTAACAGAGGAACTAAAAGCACAAATGCAGGCTCTTGCATTGCAACAGGGAGCAGGGGCGGATAGAGATGAGGTCCGCTGGGAAAGAGAGACTCCTGACCATAACCGCAGGAGCCCTAACACCAGGGGCCTTCATCTCCCCCAGTCCCTGGACTCTCCCACCCCCATGTCCCCTGGCGCACATGAGCACAGGGCCACAGGGATGGCAGATTACTATCCAGCTAAGAGTATGGGGCTCATAGGCCAGTACCACTCAGGAATGGAGGGGTGGGCATCCGGGTATGGGCACCCAAGTACAGTACAGTTCAATGGGGAACCCCAGGAGAGTAGGCCCATTAAGGGCATCCTGAAAACCTCTGCCCAGTTAGGTCAGTGGAGGGGGTACCCATCAAATCCTGGCAGCAAGGAGGAATCTGAAGACTCCTCTGAACTGCGCAGGACACAGGAGACCAGGTCCCCACATTCTGCCAGCCATTCCCAGGCTCGCAGAATCCGGGAAAACCTGGAAGAACAGACGGGAACCTCTGGGAGCAGTGCCTCTGAGTCCGAGGAAGAATGGACAAGGGTTACCCGAACCAAAAAGGCCAATAAGGCAAAAAGGGCCTTGCTTAAGGACCCCTTAAAGCAGATTAAGGCGATCAGGAGCGTCATCACGCCTTACCATAAGAACGCTAAGTATTCTGTTTGGGAGCACTTAGAGTTGTTTGAACAAATGATGAAGACTTTCCATTTGAAGGACAGCCAAAGCTGTATTCAATATGTAAAGTGGACCTTCTCCCCGGAATACTCCAGTTTCTTTGCGGGGCTGGAGGACCAAAATCATTTAAGATGGTCCACCTATAAGGCGGCCATCTTGAAACATTTTTCTGTTCACAGAAATCCTCAAGAGGCTCGCAAGGCAGCCTACAATTTGCAATGTGGGGAGGATCAGGCCCCACAAGAATTTGTGCAGGAGTTAAAGCGTGCTTTTGCACAGACCACAAGAAGGGTGCGCACGGATAGCAGGGAATTTATTAATACGTTTTTCCATGCCTTGCCCAAATATATCATGACCCAGCTCGTGAGGGATTTTCACGAGAAAAGATCTTTAGACTGGGTCATTGAACAGGCTACCCGGATCTATGAGGTGCAGAAACCGATAGATAGCAAAAGTAATGCCCAGAAAAACCCCAAAGCCAACAGCACCCCTGATGCTGCCAAGGTGGCAGAGGTAAAGGTCACCCCCGTTTTGGATTTGGAGATGGGGGGGGCCTAAAAACCTACCTGCACCTAATAATGCTAGGCCCAGAAGGTCCTCGGGCCAGTCACAGACCGGGAGCCAAGGAGGCAGCCCCACAAATGGGGTCCCTCGCTCTCCGGATTATGTAAGTCCCCGTTACAAGGGAAATCGACCCATCCTGGGTTATGTGTGGACTCCTCCAGCCCAAGGGGGGGGGATCCAGCCAAGCACGTAACCCAGGGAACTTCCCTCCAAACTTCCCACAGGAGGGCAGAAATTTACCAAACCCTGGGCAGAACTTTTTCCCCAGATATCCACCCGACTTTCAGCCCCAAAACCATCCATCCTTCTTTCCCCAATTCCCTGAGCCCAGACCACTGAATCCGGGAGAGGGGAGGCCAAGGGTGGAGGGGTACCCAAATCTTCCCAACCCGGGGTATCACCAGAGGAGGGACAGCTACCCTTCCCGGGATCAGCCCAGGGGAGAAAACAGGGCCCCGTATCAGCCTGAGCGGGTTTCCCAGTTAGAGCGCCAGGTTCAAAACATGGCGCGGGACCAGGGTCACATACTGAGGGCTCAGCAGAACCCTCAGATGGGCGTGCCGGCGCAGAACGCACCCAACTCTGGACCTGGTGCTCCAGAACAATGACGGGGGCAGCACCCCGATAACTCACCGGTTCCCAGGGAGGAGGCACAAAGGGAAGGGGGGTGTAAAGCCTTGGAGGAAGCTTCCTTCCTCACTTGTAAACAGCCCCTGGAAACCCAGGAACCGGAAACAAAATCTCTTGCCCCTGAAAGTCTGCCTCCTCAGGAGCAGAGGGGGGGTAGGAGAAACAAAAGACCCAAACAGACTCAGTTTGAGGAGGAGGTACAGATCTTCCAATTTGAGGGAGAGGGATCCTCAGAGGATCCTGGGAAAAGGATCTTCTCCTTCAGAGAGGGGGGAACTCCTCCCAAAGAAAAATGGGTCCCTAGGGATGCAAATCCAGACTGGGGAGATGTGGAGACTGAGCTACCGCCGCCCACCATCTCATCCCAGAACCAACAGCAAGAAAATCCCCTGGTTCAAACCCATCCTGGTGACTGCCTCCAAAAAGGGGGGGGCGGCCCAGAACCGGAGCCAGGGGAACCCACAATGGCTCCGATCTCCAGTTGCCAACTTTTTCTTTCAGATTCCCAAGACTCTCCACAGAATTCTGCCCAAATCTCTTCGCTATCGATGTCCAAAACCAGAAAGTTAGCCCACCAGTTGTCCAAAAATGTACATTATCTGTGCCCCCTTGAGGAGAAGGAGGGAAGATATTATGCCCCGGTACAAGTACAGGGGCAGGGTACAATCTCGGCACTGGTGGACACTGGATCTCAAGCTACCCTTCTGTCCAGAAGGGCCTTTGATGGACTGAATGCAGGAAGGGGAGAGAATTACCAAATTCCTCTCACCTCTCTTCCTGGACAACTCCAGAACTTTGACGGGAAGGAAATTCCTGTCGAGGGGACGGCAGATTTGGACATTAAAATTGGGCGACACAAGCTGAAACACCCGGTCATAGTTGTGACCCCAGAGGGCACCCCTTGTTTACTAGGGAATGACCTCCTGAGAAGGTTGTCACCCCTAATTGATTGCGTAAACAAGGTCCTCTGGACCCAGACTAGCCGACCCATAAAATTAAAACAGAGTGTCAACCATGTTAGTTTAAACGGCACATGCCACATGGTTGAACAAAAATCAGACCAAGTAGAATTCCACTTCCAGAACAACCAAATTCCAGACGTGACAGTAATAGCAATAGGACAACAGACTGGTGATGGGGGGTCCTCTCTATTTCTGAAAATCAACCTTCCTTCCAGTCTAAAGTGGTATTCCACGCTGGAAGGAAACACTCTGAAATTCTATACTAATCCACAATCAGAAACTCCCACTCCTATAGTCCAGAAAGATGTGAAACCAGCTCAGAGCCTGGCTGATATTCTGCAAATTGAAGAGCAGTTGTTCATCCCTGTTCAGTTAAATGATGGGAAGGACTCTGTTCTCGCTCGAGTGTGTGTGAACAACGGTAAGAGCTTCATCAGCGAAGCCATGTTCCGCCAACTCCCAAAAGATCCAGCCATTCCCACCTTCAAACTGATAGACAAATGGGAAATGGACCTGGAAGCACCTAATTCCAAACATCTCCTGCCAAGCAGGTGTATGCTCAAAATCTCCATTGGCAACAAGAGCATAGTCCACAATTGTTGGGTCGTGCGAGACGTCCCTGCCGCCTTTTACTTAGGCAGTGACATTCTCAATCGCTTTGCCATTAGTTTGGACCTAATAAACTTCAAAGCTTGGTCCCGATTAGCGGATAATCCCATGGGCTTTGATGATCCAGAAAAAGCATTTAGGTCAGCTCAATTGCTACCTTATGCAGTTGAAATTCAGGTTAAAGAGGAAGTCACCATCCCAGAAAGGACCCGACAATTCTCCCTGGAAGTGAAAGTTAAAAGGGGACAAGAGTTGAAAAACCCTGATGCTTACATACATCTAAATGCTTCTTTCCAACAGCAAGGGTTAGGGGTCAACCCAACTCCATTGGTCAACATAGAACATGACACCATTCTAATAGAGGTGGATAACAGCGACTTAAAGAGTATTACTCTAGCCGCAGGCACCATTATTGGAATGGCGGTTGATGACCGACATTTTTCCATCGACTTAGTAAATGAACTGTTAGGACCAATCCCCAAGGACTGCGTTGACAGTGACAGTGAGGACCACGCAACACCAAACAGGATTTTTACCCGGCATGGGGGGAACTTCCTGGTGTACACTTCCTGCCCCTATGGTAAGGAAGATGTGACTTGTGACTTCAGGAGGGGTGAGGTGATTTTCCAGGTCCATGAGGGCTGCCTTTCCCACCTGAAGCCTCCGGTCCAGATCAGCACTCTGACCAGGGACTTCTCCACCCAGCTGGAGGAGGCCGCAGAAATAGCCAAACCAGAAGTCTTTCCAGGCTTCAGGCAGATGGTGGAAGAGAGAGTCAACCTAGCTGATGCCTGTGTGACTCTGGAACAAAAGCAAAAGTTGAAACAAGTTTTCTTGGATTTCCAAGATCTCTTTGCGGTAGACTCATATGACTGTGGTCGCACTGACATCCACACAACAACAATCCCCACGGACCCTGGCATGACTCCTGTGTTTGTGAAGCAATATCGCTTGCCTCTCGCATCAATGGAGTCCCTTACCGAAATAATTAAGAACCTTGAGTCCCGGGGAATAATCCGTCCAGTCCACAGCACCTTCAATAATCCGGTGCTGGGAATATTGAAGCCAAACGGCCAGTGGAGACTCTGCGCCGACCTCAGGGAGCTCAACAAACGGGTCCATACTTCCCGATGGCCACTGCCCTACATTGACCAAGGGCTGGCCCAGATCCAGGGGTCACAGGTATTCACTGCAATAGACCTGACCAATGGGTACTGGACCGTGCCTGTCAGTAGGGAGGACCAATACAAACTGGCTTTTACCTTTGGGGGCCAGCAGTATACATGGACCCGGACTCCCTTCGGATACCTCAACTCCGGCAATGAATTCAACATTTTCCTACATAAGGCCATGTCCGACCTGGGTGCGAGGGGTAACCTGGCTTATGTAGATGATGTCCTCATCAAAAGTTCATCTGTGGAGGAACACATAGCGGAGATCCGTTATGTTCTGACGCAGTTGAGGGCCGCCGGAGCAAAACTTTCCTTTCAGAAAGCACAGTGGTGTAGAACCTGTGTTAATTTCCTGGGGCATGAGATTACTCCTCAGGGTCTCTGTCCCCAGGAAAAGAAAGTGGAAGCACTTCAGAAACTGAAAGACCCCACAACTCTGCGGGAACTAAGGAGCCTCCTTGGACTGACTAATTACAGCAGAAAGTTCATTGAGGGCTACGCAGAGATCACCAGACCCCTGATTCATCTCCTGAAGGGGGGGGTCAAGTGGGAATGGGGTCCAGAACAAGCCGAAGCGGTAAAACAACTCAAAAGAAGCCTCTCACAAGCGCCTTGCCTAGCTTACCCTGTCAGAAACAAGGAGTTCTTCCTGGAGACGGGGTTCTCTAATACGTGCTTGACGGCAGTATTATACCAAAAGCATGACCAGGTCAATAAAGTAATCTCCTATGCGAGCAAAACTTTATCCTCTGTGGAGGAAAAATTCAACGATTGTGAGAAGGCACTCCTGGCAACGGTGTGGGCATTGAAGAATTACCGCCCGTTTATCCAGGGGGAACACATCATAGTGGAGACTCCACACCAGCCTCTGCAATATCTCCAAAGTGACAGAATCCGGGCCGGAAATGTGAGTAATTCCCGAATTACTTCCTGGATTCTGTCAATGCAAGGCTTTCCTGTGGAGGTCAGATATGGCCAAAACAAGAAGAGTCCCCTCGCGCAAGGTCTGGCTGACTTGCATGATTGTGCCAGAGAAAACTGTCTCGAGGACGAAAGTCTGAAAATCAAGGACAACATGGAGGCATACCTTAATTCCCCACACAAAGTCTTTGAAGAAGACAAGTGTGAGGGAATGCCCACTGTGTATGTGGATGGATGCTCTTACCATATTGACAACAACGGGGAGAAAGAACTGGTGGCCGGCGTAGGGAATGCATGGGTGAATGAGTCCCCAGAACCCTCCGCTGGATACAAAATTGGTCCCCGAAGTAGTCAGGTGGCAGAATTGATGGCTGTGCATCAGGCCATCCTCACTGCTGTCCAGCATCAACTCCACGAACTGGTCATAATCACAGATTCGGATTATGTACGGAACGGGTTCGTGGAGCACCTGGTTAATTGGAAAACCAGAGGCATGTTATGTGCTAACAACAAACCCTTGAAACATGGGAAGTTGATCCAAAACATTGATGATCTGGTCACATCGAATGAGATGACCATCTATTGGAAAAAGATCAAGGGTCATTCCAAAGTAGAGGGACCAGACAAAACTGGAAATGACTTAGCTGATCAGCTGGCCAAAACCGGGGCCATCCAAGGGGATCTAATTGAGATTGAATCCCTGTTGGGGGAAATCCAGGTCACTGCTATCACTAGGTCCCAGACAAATGCTCACAACGACCTTCCAATTGCACAATGGAGTAAGGAGACCCCTGATGCTGATTTGATTACCGCTCAGAAGGGGGATCCAATAATTGGTAAATTTTACCAGCACCTTGAGGACCCTGAGAACTTTCCCCTGACGGATACCGATTACATTGGGAAAGAGGACCTAAGAGTGTTGATGAAATGTCCAAAAATGTTCCGAATCCAAGACGGTTTGCTGGTAAGGAAATCCAAAGCTGGCCACGATCAGTGGGTTGTTCCTACCTCATTCCGAAGCCTGATGTTAAGTCACGCCCATGATGCGGCCACTGCCGGTCATAGGGGGTTTCACACAACATTGGAAATCTTAAGAGAGGTTGCATACTGGCCACACATGGGCCAGGACCTCAACCAATATTTGAAGGGTTGTCTTGTGTGTGCACAATTTCAGCCGACATCCCTCACACACCGGGCGCCTTTACAAAAGCGGGGGATGACACTGCCATGGTCAGATTTACAAATCGACTTTGTAGGCCCTGTGATTCGCTCGGCTAGGGGGAATAAGTACATGTTGACTGTGACATGCTTGTTTACCAAGTGGGTGGAATGTCTCCCAGCCCCAAATTGCAAGGCAGAAACTGCAGCTGCCTTGATGATTAACCACATCTTTTCCCGTTTTGGTCTACCTCAAAGGATTGAGTCAGACAGAGGTAGCCACTTCACCAGTGAAGTAATGACAAAGATGTGGGAGATACTGGGGGTCAAGAGAAAGCTGCATATTGCTTATAGACCAGCTTCTTCTGGGGCAGTAGAGAGATATAACCGGACAATTGTGAGCATATTAAAGAAGTTTGTGGCAGATTCTGGGCCAAGTTGGGATATCCGATTACCTCTGGTCCTAATGGCTATCAGATCTACCCCTTCATCTGCAACCAAAATGTCACCATTTGAGTTGATGACTGGGCGCAAGATGGTGCTTCCTCAGCATTTGCTCTACAGGACCCAAGAGCAGACACTGATAAACGCCTCCACTACTCATGAGTATGTGGAGAATTTAAGGAAACACCTCCAACATGCTTTTGCTTATGCTCAGCGGAATCTAGAAAGATCAGCTGATAGCATGAAGACCCACTATGACCTGAAAACTTCCAGGAAGGAATATCAGGTGGGGGACCGGGTCTATCTATACAACTTCCAAAGGAACCAGGCCAAGCAGCGCAAATTTTTGCCTACATGGAAAGGACCCTTTGAGATCGTCGATAAGATCTCCCCTGTGGCCTACAAGATCCGCATCCCCAAAGGCGGTTCGGCAGAGGGGGAAGACAAGTGGGTCCACATAAACCAGTTGAAATGTTGCCATCCCAGGCACACTCTGCAACAACTGGAGGAATCCTCTGAAATCCTAGCGGGTACTGTCTCAGACTAATTCAGTTCCAACCATAAAACATACCACATCTAGTCTCTAAAATATTGTGATTTGCATGAAACTGTCTCTTAGTTATACTGTTTTTATTTTTTCAAAATAAGAATGTAATGTTTCGTGATGATAAAATGCATATGCTGCCCCACTATCTCAACAGTGGTGGAAAAAAAAAATCGTCTATGAGTAGATATTGCCGCTTTTGCTTTATCATCCTAGGAGAGATGAAACCATGAAGAATGACCAAGAAGGACGATCCGGAGACCGGGAACGAAGATCCAATGGGCCCAGTGGACCGCCCAATATTCCCATCAGGACCGGCGAGGAGAACCGATCGATCAGTACCGGATGGAGAAGAAGATGCTGAACTGTGCCATCTATTGGAAGAAGATGAGGAAACATCCCAGGTCTTGCGAGTCCCATTCGTGAAATAGAATGGCCATCGCAAGAGGGGGGCTTGTGGGATGTATTTACCCATGCATCCGAGCCCTACCTCAAAACTGTGCAGTACTGACATGGAAAACCTCATGATGGCCAGAGCTTCCCAGAAAATGCACAGGGAAATGCATGAAGAATAGGCTGCCATTCATTTTTGCCGATGTTATGGGCACAGAAGGAAACTGCCTAAAACCACCATTGGACTACCCACACAGTAGTCTGAAACCATTGGGAATGGCAATGCTGATTGCCAAATGCAACCTAGAATTGTTGGGAATTCATTTTCTTAAATCCCAAAAATGGGTGCAGTACCAGTACTCACCACTATCCAAAAGCCGGCAGTTTAAAACCACCCTGTGTTTCTCTGAAGGCAGGCTCAAACTGTCTATTTTAAACATTGCAACACATCTAAAAACTCACTGGACACCAGCAGACATTTGGTAGAATGGAGTGTTGTGTGCCTACAAAATCTGGGAAATGAAGAGCCCAAAACAATGCTTATAACAAAACTGCTATGGAGTCAGCAGTTTAAGTTGCACTGGATTTAAAGACACTAAAATCGAAAATGTTTAGATTAAATGAGTGAGCTATGTTTGGTGTCACATGCCTTTGTAACTGTTTAAATGTCATAGTTTTAAACTTAGAATCAGCCTTCTAGCTGCATATGTAAAAATGTTTAGTTTTATTTGAATGCAGGAACTGGGGAACAAAAAGTGACATTTTATCTGAAACTTGGCTTAAGGAACTTGATTTTGCTTGGCAGCTACCCCCATCAGGAGTGAAACTTGAGTCACAGCTGTGTTCCCAGGCCAACCTTCCTTTTGCTGCCCACACTAAGGATATGCCATCTATCTGATAATTGAATTACCTGTGCTCTGCAGGAGAGTGAACAAAGCCCTCTTCACTCAGGCAAAGGTTTTTATTACCGCAGTCGTAAAATGTAGCTTCCTCTTGGCAGGAGCTGGGAGGGGCACTGCCTGTGAGAGCAAGCTGGCTTGGCAGAACTGGATTAACCAGTATTTCAACCTTGTGCTGAGGGTAAACCACACCCCTTTGGAGCCAGAACATAACTTTAAAAAGATGAATAACTCATAGAGCGGACATGTGAAAATTTTATAAATGATACCATAATTCTTGTGATTTTTCTGCCCACATTTTAAGAGGTTTTTCGACCCGGTGGCGTGTTCAGGGGGGTTTTAGCGGAAAAGTGGATATTACTCTAAATGTATGCATGTTAAAAATCTGAAACTTCATCAGTTAATGTCCCTACTCCCTGCACACATGTATGTAAAGTTGGGTCAATGTCAGAAATTGAAAAATCAGTTAAAAAGTGAAATATGTGCCATTTCTGAATGCAAGCTCTTAGAAACAGCAGATTTGGACAGAGATATGGCTAAATTCAGCCCCACCATGTATATGTAATTTCAAGCAACTGTGTAACTGTGAAATATGTCTTTTATTATCAAATATAGAATGTGTGCAATCTGACAGAGGAGTGTCCTATCTGCAAGCCATAAAATGACATCCCTCTGACTCACAGTTCATTCCCCAATCAAATGATAAATGGAAGTTTGACCAATTAGAAGCTGAGAGAGAGGTAGGGTCAGTGATGCTAGAACACACCCACATTCTAAACACATAAAAGCAGACAGACAGGACAGATAGGGACCTTCCAAATCCATCTGCAGCGGGACGCTCTGCCGGAAAAATCCATACTTTACCTCCATCAAACCACCAGAGAGCCAAACTAGAGACTTCAATCTATCCAGAACTAGAGACCCAGACCAGAGAACCAGAGAGAGCTGACCCAGATCACTGTGAAGTGCAGAGACCAGAGGCGAGTTTAAAACCTGACCAGATCCATGGCGAGGCCCATTTCACTCAAGAATATAGTGTGAGTACCTAGAAAACTGTGCAGAACCAATCTCCTAGTTAAAATAATATAATTCAATCTATTTAATCTAAGTAGAACTGCCTCCTAACTGTCACCTGTCATTTGTAAGCTGCACTTGTCTTTTTGAACTTTAAAATTTCAAATCTGAAAAACAACCTTTATTTAATCGCTCATATCTCCGCAACCGTTTGTGCTAGAGACTTGCAGTAACTTTCATTTTGAAGCTGAGATCCCAGGCTTTCCTAGGACCCCAAAACGATAGAGATAGTCCTTGTGGTTCCTCTGTAATAGCGCTCGGCGCATCCGCGAATTTTGCAGCGATTTGCAAATTTCTTCACGTGTAAAAAGCTGCTGCTGCTTGCATTCCATTTGCCAGAAATTCGTTTAACCTGCTAACTATCCCTGCATCATTGCTAGTGTGAGCCTGGACTAATATTAACCAGATACCACTCACCCTGAACCTCTGAAAGGGAATTAAAAAGCATTTCCAGCATATTTCTCATCCATTGCTAGCACATATCAAAGCATTTGGGCCTGTGTTTTCAAAACTCCTATCTGTTTTCTGTAAGCTTGCTGGGATTGAACTGAATCACATTTGATTGCATTTCTGAGAACTGTGTGCTTCCTTCCATTTCCTTGCATTGCATCAAGGGGGGGAGGGGATTGCCAGAGAAAAGTGATTACCTTGTTTGTTGAAATCATATTGAGTATTTTCTGTATTGCATTTTCATTCAACATTACATCCACTTGAACTCTATAAGGCATTCTCTACCACATTATACTTTTGTTCCTATTTACCAGTGTGCTACCTTATCCATTTCATGTCAACTCCTTATTGATTATAGAGAAGCGTGTTAGTGCCAGATTCTCCATTATTAATCTTTATCATATCAGATTAAGTGTGCTATTCAATTATTAATTTATTATAAAGTGTGATCTATATATCTCTTGTATAATTTATCAAATAAACCTTTTAACTTGTAAAACAGAACTACTTCTTGGCTCAGTGGGGTCAGGGGGATTCCAAGAGAGGGGTGTTATATAGGGGTAGTCATCCAGAACGCATGAACTGGACCTAAAGATATATCAATAAGGGTTTTCATTCAGTATTCTAGACTAGGCGTTAACTTAGCTGTAGTGCTGAATTGAATCCTCTTACACTGGTGCACGTGCAATCGGTGCGAGCTAATGCCAACTGAGGAGAACTGCTGCTGCCGTGAAAATTCCGGGTGCTTGGCCTACATTTCGGAAGGCAAGCCAAGTCCGCAATGCATCACCGAGCTGCCAGAGTTCAGGGAAGCCTGCCTCTCACGGACCGTGTTGAGGATGATGATGGTGCTTATGCACGAACTTCGCGGCACTGTTCGTCCGCGTAATCCGAGTAACGAGTAAGTATACTCTGGTTTTGATGTCAGTGATGCCACTACTATGTCATGGTCGTCTCCCACATATAAAATTACATCTACATATCATTCGAATGCATGTAAATTGGTTCCATATTGTGCATTTTCTAGATAGAATTTTTTTCAAAGCAGAATTACATTTTTTACCTGAATCGACAGTGATAAGAAAGTTTTGTCATTTTAATACAGTTTGCATCTTTCATTTTCACAGGTGGTACAGGCTGGTGGCCTATCGTTGCTTCACTTGGTGGCTTCACGGGAGGCTCGGACACCGCGTTCGGAGAGTAATACCTGCCTGTGCGGTACTTGCCATTAGACAACATTTCCCCAGCGACAGTGGACAATACCGCGGATTTTCCCTGGATGTGCTGCAACTGGAACTTTACAATGTGTAATGTTTATTATTTATGTTCAATTGAAATTAAGATCTAAAATAAAACCCAACATATATTTTAACAATGGTTGTTTTGATTTTTTAAATGAATCTAGTGTGTCTCCATTGAATAGTATTCATGTGCCTTGTCTTGTCACACCACATGTCTCCGGCCAGCATCCTCCCTCACGCTGGCCGCCCACCTTCAATCCACATAACCGTTGAACCCATATGCAGCAGACATACATATGTTATTTTGCGGATTGGCATCAAGCCTCCCGGCCTTGCCTCCTCCCCCAAAAATACTTACCACACCACTTTGTTCAAGCGTTGGCAATAAAAGGAAGGCCGTTGGATTTTATTGATACAAAACATGGTTATAGGTAAATAATCAATATGGTTGACCATAATAAATCATCCTTTTGGGCACCGGGTACAGAGATGACCCCCTCTGGCCCGTGCCGCCTTGCCACCACAGGCCAGCCTGCTGCTGACTAACTGCCTAGGCATCCAGGGTCTCCAGGGTGAACTGCACCCATATATTCTCCTGGGAGGCTGAGGTATTTATAAACTCACCCCCCTGCCTTCCATGTACTAGATCCTTCAGCCTGCCTCTTACATGCAGTTAGATGGCCTCTCCTTGGTGAGGCCCTGCGGCAAACGAGTCTTGTCTGCACGACCAGCGCCCTAATCCACACCCCCCCCGCCCTATCAAAGGCAGTTCGCACCGGGGTACTTGCGCTGCCAAGTGGAGCTGCCAGGGAGCGATAAAGGCCAAGAGGTGCCAAAGACCATGTACACTTCAAAGTGGTCTATAGAGCATGGGTTGTTGTTCCCATGTCTACCTCCAGACCCCGTGTCTCCTGCCAAGCATCCCCCCTCACGCTGGACGGCCCCCTGCAATCCACATAAGTGTGTCTCCATTCACGAGTCTTCCTGTGTCTTGTCTGCACGACCACCGCCCCAATCCACCCCCCTCCCTATCAAAGGCAGTTCGCACCGGGGTACTTGCGCTTCCAAGTGGAGCTGTCAGGGAGCGATAAAGGCCAAGAGGTGCCAAAGACCATGTACACTTCAAAGTGGTCTATAGAGCATGGGTTGTTGTTCCCATGTCTACCTCCAGACCCCGTGTCTCCTGCCAAGCATCCCCCCTCACGCTGGACGGCCCCCTGCAAACCGCATAATGCCACGACATATACACGTCATTCATTCAAAAACACACCCCTGTTTCGAATTCTTTATAACCCACTTCATATTTCTAATGAGCACTTCTTTGCGCTTTGCTAGTCAACCCGTGAAGGTGCTGGTTATCTGTTCTTCGTCTCTGTGAACTTCCGTGACCACTTCGAGGAAACTCCTCAGTTTGCAACCTGTGAACTGCTCCCTGTTCTACGACAACAAACTACTCTGATCCCTGCATCTAACTGTTTGTTCGTCAAGGTAAGGCCATGTACCATAATCATTTTGCGTCCAATTTCTTTTCGTTCAAGACAGTACATGCAAGGAACTAGTCACATGTTCTGAGTTTACATTGGTATTCATAGAGAATTGTTGATCTTTACTTTTCAGAACTTTCCACAATGCCTGCCTGTTCCATTGGCGGTTGCCCTTCGAAGACCCATAATAAATCTGAAGGTACTATAATGCATCTTTTCCCTAAGACAATAGATCAGATAAGAGAATGGGTCCGATATTGCGGATATCCACCGTCTGAGCTTGAAAGTAGAGTCCTAGAAGTCTTTGCGGACAAGAGGGGTGATCGATACCGCATCTGCAGCAGGCACTTTACCTCTGACATGTACTCCACATCATTGCTAATAAAGAAGAACACACCGCGAGCGAGGCGAAAATTGCTCTCAACCGCTATTCCCACTCTATTCGTCCACATCCCTCCACTGGTGAGTCAAGTTTACGTATTTATCTCTCGGCCTTGCGGTAGTGTGTAGCATTAGCTAACAATAATTTCCCCATTTATGTATACACTCAATTTGAAGGCGGAAGATTCTCCATCCGTGTCGTTATTGCAGTCATCAGCCACTTCAAGCGCCTATCGGGTAATCTTACTTGGCTATTCTGCCACTGACTTGTTTTAGGCATGTAAATCAATAGTTTTAATTTATCGTGAAATTGTTTTACCTAATGGTACACCCTTGTACTCGTCCTCTAGTCTTTCTTTTCAGTTATAATTATTGTTATCCAAAATAATGCAAGTACTGTGTTTCAGGGAGTTACTGAAGCATCATCTTCAATAATATCATAAATGGAAGTCTATGAGGAGCCCGAGGTATGGATCTTGACAGTTCCATCTAACTAGATCAACTATGCGTGAATAATTGTCGTTTGAATGTTCTACACAAAGCGTTCATTCGTGTTTTGCTATTGAGATGTACGTGGGTATTGGTCCCCAAGTACATTTTGTGTTTTCGATATTATTATACATACTAATGAAAGTTCTATGTTTCAGGGAGTCGATGGAGCGTCAGTGCGTGATGGATGTGCTTATCATGAAAATATAGTCGTTGCAGCGCAAGAGGAAGTGGAGACATGCACACACGAGTCGGAGCAACAGCGTCCTGATGTTGAAGTTCGAGGCAAGAAAGTTTCAAAGAAAAGAAAGCAAAAGAAGGTTAGTGTCCTGGTCACTATGGGCCTCATTACGACTCAGGCGGTAAGTGATTGAAATTACCGCCATGGCGTAATGAGCGTTAACGCCATGGTCCGATGGCGATAAGAGCGCCACATTACGACCCATCTCGCACGAGCATTACGCCATGGCGGTAACGTAAACTACGCCATGCCGTAAACAGCCCTTACCGCCCTCGTTAACAGCGCAGGGTGACCTACCGCCACCCATCATTGCGCCGACCGTAGTCAGCGGTCACCGTAATTAGCGGTGACCGCAATTAGGCGGAACCGGAAATAGCGTAATCGCGGCGGAACGGGAAACAGCACAGCGGCCATCTTAAAAAACACAATCCATTGCCATCCTACCCAACCACACCACAACCAACCCTCAAACCCTGAGATTCCCATAACCCACCCATTTCCACAGCCAACCATGCCTAAAGTTGTCAAGAAGGCATGTGACAGGCAGCGGCAGGAGCGCTTCAGTCGAGAGGAACTGCAAATGCTTGCAGACACGCTCCAGGAGAAGGCTGATGTTGTCTTCTCCAATGAGATGACCCGAACAGCCATAGGCCGCAAAAAGGAGGTGTGGGAACTTGTGGCACAACGTGTCAGTGCTGTCGGAACCACCCCACGCACCTCCAAACAGTGCCGCAAGAGATGGGACGACCTGCGGATCAGGGTCCGGGGCATTATGTCTGCCAACCGTAACCTGGCCCTGGGAACTGGCGGGGGAGCAGACTCCCCACTGAAGATGCAGCCATGGGAGGAGACATGTGCCTCTCTGATTGGCATTGAGTGCATCGAAGGTGTCGGCGAGATGGAGAGAGGGGCCCCGAGATCTGGAGACACAGGTAGGTGCCTCATATCCAGCCTTGCAAGACACCCTGATACACTTGCACGTGACAATCACAATGTGGCAGACGCAACACATCAGCAGATGAGCCACACCCTGCGCACATGCAGCATGTACACTGTACAGTAGGCAGACACACACCTGCATGCAAAACCGAACCTAAAGGGAGGCAACCTGTATGTCACGGGCTACTAACTCCACCATCTATCCATTTCACTCTTCACAATGCCTGCTCAATGTCCGCTGAACCATCAATAACAGTCACCCTCCTCTGCTCCACCACAGGCTCGCAATCGGACACTGGCAGGGACGACAGCACCAGCACCCCAGCCAAGAAGGCCAGGAAAGTGGGAGAGGGGAACCATGCATCCACCTCTGCTGGACCCAGGCAGAATCCACGCCAGGCTGAAGAGCCCAGGGCAGCAAAGTCCCCCGAGGAAGGGGTCGTGACAGCACCTGCAGCCCAACCACACCCACTGTTGCCCACTGAGGGCAATGCGTCAGCAGGGAGCAGTACTGTTGGGGAGACTGCAGCCATCGCTGCCTGCTCCGACAGTGATGTGGAGGATGACACCGGACTTGACCACAACACACAACTGCACTCACCACACCTATCCCCAATCAGCCATCATGGAGATGACACCCAGGGCCCATCGCCAGCTAATTCATGGCCAGCAACTCCAAGCCCAGTGGGAGTTGTGGAAGATGGGAGTAGTCCCATTGGTCCCCCATTGGCACCCCCCATTGGGCCAGAATTCCAGCTGTCGCTGGAGCAGATTGCCAACAGGCAGGAAGCACTGGGCACACTCCTCACGCAGCATGTAGCAGAATGTGTAAGTACCAGTGCAGCCATGGAGAGGAGTGCTGATGGCATCAGGGCTGCCATCCAAACTGCCAGCAGGGACATTTGCACCGAACTTGCTGTAGGGCGGCAGATGATGAGCCAGCTCATCCAGACAATTCTGGACACATGCCGTACTGAGCAGCCCGGTACATCCTCGGCTGCAAGTTCAGCACAAGCCTCTCCCGTCCGCAGGTCATCCAGGACCCTGAGGAGCCCAGGCAGGGGGGCCCCAGGTTCCGGGAGAGGGGGCAGTCAATAGTGTGCTGAACTATACTCAATTCACCACGGGCACTGTCACATGTTTGCAGGGTGTTCAGGGGGGAGGGGGAGGGGGTTATTGGGTGTGTTGGAGTGTTCAGGGGGGAGGGGGAGGGGGGTATTGGGTGTGTTGGAGTGTGCAGGGGGGAGGGGGAGGGGTACTGTTATACCTATTCAGTAGTACAATACACTTTTTCTTTTCTCACAAACTAAAAGTGTGGACATTGCTCATTGCGTATGTGTGCTTTATTGTTACAGTCCACAGTGTTGACATACCAGACACACACAGTGCCCCAAGTGCCATCCATATGTCACACACTCGCTGTGTGTGCTAGAAGTATCGGTCAATGACATTCTGACGCATTATATGGCCCTCCTGTGCATCGCTGCCTCCCTGAGGTGCTGCCCCTTCCCCATCATCATCATCCCCATCATCAGGTGGTTGTGGTTCTGCGTCAGGGGGCAGAGGCACGTTTCGTCTGATGCACATATTGTGTAGCATGACACATGCCATGACGATCTTTGCAACCTTCTCATGGCGGTAAAGGAGTGCCCCGCCAGACCTGCTGAGGCAGCGGAAACGTGCCTTCAGTAGGCTAAAAGCATGCTCTATCACCACACGGGTACGTGCATGGTTATGGTTGTAGTCCTCCTCATGCTGGTTTGATGGGTTCCGGACTGGTGTGAGGAGCCACCTCTTCAGGGGATAGCCCGCATCACCTGTAAAATGTGAGAAAAGAATGTGTCATGAACGAGATTGATATGTGAACAAGACGCACAACCATGCCTTGATTCTGACTGTTACTGTGCACCAATTGGAGTTGTGGATATGGATTTACACTGTGCAACCAGTATGTGTTCATGGCTCTCATGTACTGTTTTGCATGCTAAAACACAATGCAGGGGGGACGATTGCCTTGTGAGTGGCCATCCACTGTGTCCGTTCAGGACGTCATTCATGTGACCTTGCACGTGTCCTGTGAGCTTGAAGCTCACATGATAGCAACATCGATGTCTGGCTCATTATGACCCCAGTGAGCATTACTGGTGTCAATGGGGACAGTTTGTGGGTCTTGTAGTGGTGCATTGATGTCCCTGTCTGTCATGTGCCTCCTTTGTGCGCAGTTGTGGGGGACAGGCCTTTCAGTAGTTGGTGCATGGTGACGTGCATGTTGGTGTTATTCTTTAGGGTCAATGCGGCCACAATTTGCACAATGCACTTGCAAATGGTTGTGTCGTTTTTGGGATGCACTTTCATTCACATGTTGGGATGATTAGGTCAGGCATGATGTGTACACTTCTCTGTTGACGTCAGTGCTGCCACAGGGAATGATCTGGCTACTGCTAGTTGCACCCACCCCCCTGTATCTGCCAGATGTAATATGCATTGGTACGTCATTCAACACCCACTTTGCATTTCCATGCTCATGTCATTAGACTCACCGAGTAGGTAGGATCTTGGGCCTGCATGTCGCTCCATGTAGCGTGGTATTGTTGAGTTCCGAAGGATCATAGAATCATGGGTTGATCCGGGGAATCTGGCACAACAATGTGTGATGATCCTGTTGGAGTCACAGACCATTTGCACGTTGATTGAGTGGAAATGTTTACGGTTGCGGTACGGTACCTCCATGGCATGTGGGACCACCAATTCAACATGGGTGCAGTCAATGGCACCAATGCAACCAGGTATGCCGGCCAGTGCATGGAAACCCACTTTGGTGTTGGCAATCTCCTGGGCAGACCGTGGTAATGAGATGTGGTCATCTGTGTGCTTGAGGAGGGCATCGAGCACTTGCATCAGTGTACGCGAGAATAATGGTTGTGATATGCCATGCAAGTGCCCCACTGTGTGCTGGTAGGTGCCTGTGGCCAGGAAGTGGAGCACGGACACTACCTTCAGTAGGGGGGGGGGGTGGCAGTGGGTGTATCAATCATGCTGACGATGTCGTTGTGTATCATGTCCACAATGGTGGTGATGGTGTCCCGGTCCAGTCGGTACAGGGTGTGGATCTGCTCAGCGGTGAGGTTGAATGGGCTGGGTCTGATGCGTGGGATTGGGGGCTGCCTGCGTGGTGGCACTGGCTGTGCTGGTGGGGCTTGCTGGGCCTGCCTTGCCCTCCTTCTCCTCCTGCGTCTCCTCTGTGCAGGTTGTTGTTGTTGTTGTTGTTGTTGTTGTTGTTGTTGTTGTTGTTGTTGTTGTTGTTGTTGTTGTTGTTGTTGTTGTTGTTGTTGTTGTTGTTGTTGTTGTTGTTGTTGTTGTTGTTGTTGTTGTTGTAGCACTCGCATTGCTATCAGGTCCTCCAGCCCCAACATTGCTAGTCCTATTGGTATCATTGTGGAGTGTGACTGGGTGTGGGAAGGGGTGGGGTGTGCTCTTTTTGTACTTCCTGTGTCTGTATTGCCTTCACCTGTGCTGTTTCTGTGCACCTGTGGCAGCTGCATTCACTTTACATGGCCCTTTACGGTTGGTTCGCGATGGCATAATTTGCACCATGGCGGTAAGGTACTTAACGGCCTGGGTGATGGCGTTAGGGGCATGTCCGCTTGGGTCGGCATTCCCGCACCTTTCCGCCATGGCGCTAAGTACGGTGTGGATGTTCGCGTGCGCGCGCCCTTGGCGCAGTCAGCGGCAGCGTTAGCTACGATGCCGCTAGTGACATCGTAGTTTACGGTCACGGGTCGTAATCGGCACGAGCGGAAGACGATGGCGGTAATCGTTTACCGCCATCGTTTTTCGCTTTGCGCCAGGGTCGTAATGAGGGCCTATATTATGTTGTTTTTCACTGTTAATAGTTCAATACTGTAAGTTGTGTTTAAACTGAACATCCCTTTTCCAATCTGTCCTCTAGTTGCGAGTGGGTGTACGAACTAGATCTACACAGACAGTGAAGCGAACGAGAGATGTTGCTTGTCAAACCTTTTGGCAGGGACTTGAGACTGGAGATGCATCGTGCCAATGGGAAGAATATGAAGTGATTGACAACGGAGCTATACCACATCCAGCCATTGATAGTGAATGTCCTCCTGGTAGTTCGGATGCAGTCGGAGATCAGTTCACAGAATCCACACCCGCAAAAACTAAGACCGCGAGAAAGTTGAAGAAATTGTCTTATTCACCCATCGCCGGAGAAGGAACATATGTTGCAATGGAAGAGAATGAAGTGGACGACAATGAAACACCATCAATATCACTGAACATAGCGGAAGACGATATCAGAGATTCTACCTTTCATGCGAGTGACATGTCCTCAACGTTACAGGCCGAACCAGCTGGGATGCAGAGTGACAGTATAAGGAAAGAGGCCAAATTCATTGTATTCGATAGTTGTTTGATTGATATTATTATTCGGATGAAATGTGGGCATTCGGTTGGTGGGGAAGTATGTGGGGAGCCATTGATTAATGTGACTCGTGCAATTCGAGGCACTAACCTTAAAATACATGCCACCTGTACAAAATATCAACCTTTCTCATGGTCTGCACAACCCATGCTGGGGCAACTGCCAGCAGGCAATCTACTTTGTGCAGCGGCTGCACTTTTTAGTGGTTCAAGTTTTAAAAAGTTAGAGTCTTTCTTTCAGTTTGTGGGAATCCATTTCATTGCGAAAACTCAGTTCTACAAATACCAAACCGATTATCTATTTCCAGCCATTAGCGAAGCTTGGAGAATGGAAAAAATGTCTATTGATAGTACATTCGCGGGCAAACGGTTCAGGCTAGCCGGTGATGGACAGTGCGACAGCCCAGGATTTTCAGCCAAGTACTGCACCTACCACTCAGTGGCCATGGAGAAAGTTGGCTTTGTAGCATCATTGCAAGAACTACAATCGCGGGGAATGGTGATCGACCTGATGGCCACGGACAGACACGTTTCAATTGCCAAGACAATGAGAGAAGAGTACAAAAATATAAATCACCAATTTGACGTTTGGCATCTTGCAAAAACAATCAATAAAAAAATGTCGGCTGCAGGTAAAAAAAAAGAAATGCAAGGTATTTCACAGTGGTCCAAGTCAATCAGCAACCATCTTTGGTGGAGCTCAAAAACATGTGGAGGGTCATTGGAAATTCTACTGGAAAAATGGCGGTCAGTAATGCTACACTGTACCAACGTTCACCGTTGGAACACAAACCAACATTTCCACAATTGTGAACATGGCCATTTGTCCACAGAGGAGGCACGGAAGAAGAAGCGGTTGATTCCTTCATCACCCACTCACAAAGCCATTGAAAAGATTGTATTTGATAAAACTATAACAAGAGATTTGAGGGGACTCACGGAATTCTGCCACACAGGAGATTTGGAGGTGTTCCACAATATGTGCCTAAAGTACAGGCCAAAACGATTGCATTTTGGCATGGAGGGCATGATAAATCGGACTCTTCTAGCGGTCTTGGCACATAACCATAATGTTGGCCGTCAACAAAGTAGGACGACCGGAACTTTAGGGACGCTTCGCTACAATAAGGCCTTCACTAAAAGAAGTAAACAATGGGTGATCAAACCAGTGTTTGAGGATATGCAATATGAGTTTATTGAGAGACTTATTGTTGACGTCCTAGATAGGCACATAAATGGAGTTGTGAACGAACCTGTGCAGGGGACAACTGCATTGCCACCCAACATTGCCTCTGTTCCATGTCCACCTACAGAAGAGCTCATTGAGAAATACACATCACGGTTTAAATGATTGTAATTTGATTGTCTGTTCTCTCGAGTCTCCTCATGTCGCAGGCCCATTGAATATGTGTATCTATGTAATGTGTAAATAAAAGTGATTGCTCAGTGTACATGCAATGTGTCTATCCAACCTTGTTCATTTGCGCATTAAATTAAACCAAACAGTAATATAAATCATTTTTCAAAAAATATAGAATGTCTCCGTATTTATGGTTCTCTGGGGCTGCAAAGCACGCAGACAAAATGCAAAGATGGAGTGTAAATTTCAAGTCCTGTGAGATGGCCTTACACTGAATGTAGCTAACTAGGAATGTGTGCTCGTTCAAAGTGAAGGTCAGCTGCTTTGATTTTTTGCTCGGGTGCCGGAATGGCCCATGACTCAGTGTAAGGTTCTATTGTTATTTGACCTTGACAGGCCGGGACCATCCCGAAAGACTTCTTTTCGGGGGTGTGGGGCAATACCGTAAGAAACGATAATGAATATAATTTCAGAAACGAAAGCCATTTCATGTTCGTTCATTAGAAGAAATAACGTCGGCATAGAAGGAGTGGTATTTCGGGGCTGCCCTACGCACAGACACAATGGAAAATGCAAATATAATGTAAGTAACTCTTTAGATGAGTTTATACCGCAATTTAATTACTATACAGTAGCTTTAAAGACGGGTTAAGTTGTACTTGTTCGTTCTATGTGGCATATTGTTTTGTACCGCGCACTATCTTGAGGAGAACCATCTCCTTTTACGGAAGCACCTCAAAACCTTCCTCTTTGCTTCTGCTTTCTCTCTCCCTCTCCCCTGCTACAACTGGTCCACTGTCTGCGACCTCGGTCCTGGGCCCTTCCACTCTCCACCTGCACTGCCTCCCTGTCAACCCCTGCACTGGGGGACTGTCTCAGTATCCTACAGCCCCCCCTTGACGTATAATACCCAGTTGCACTGTCCTAGCTATGAAATAATTTCCCGACCTAATATATAAAATGAATAATTTTAATAAAGATCTGATGGTGAGACTAATTTCATTTTTTATGTTTTTCAAACAGGTACATCATCCATTATTGCATGTGTCACGAGTACCAGACACCGGCGGATGGGTTTTTTAACCGCCAGTTGCTTCTCCGCGTGAACAACGTTACCACCCTGACCATTTTATGGGACGATCGCCAAGTACAAGTATGCCCTTACGCGGTACTAACGGCTAGATGCAACATACAGACCGTTGTGGTGGCCTAGTGCCTTGTTGTTGGAACAGCCATGCGATTATCAGTGCGACCGAAGAGCTTATTTTATCGTAAACCAACACCCTGTATACTGGACACGAACATCGCTTGCCTCAAGACAAACTATTTTGGATCGAGAGCAAATAAAAATGCAAATCGCTGAATATTCTCAAAACATTTGATATCAAATAAATGTACTTTGCCAAATGTACAATCTTGCCGTTTGCTTTTAAACCACAGTTTCATATTCCGAATTGTGGCGCTGTATTGTGAGATGATCTAAGACTCTGTGTACAGCAAAGGAACATCGCGTGCCTCAAAACGAACTTTTTGGAACGTGAGCAAATAAAAATGCAAATCGCTGAATAGTCTCAAAACATTTGATGTCAAATAAATGTACTTTACCAAATTTACAATCTTGCGGTTTAATTTAAAAGTACAGTTTCATATTCCCAATTGTGGCGCGCTGTGTTGTGTGAGCTCATCTGTGTTGATTTCCTGGTTCTGTGTGGAGTCGCGTAGAAGACGCCTGGGCGCGTTTGGCTACGCAGCTCAGTCACGTCACGGATAGAGGCGGGGAATATGAATGTTTTGATAAAGTCTGTTTCAGGGGCGGGGGATTTGATTTAGTGCCGCAAAAGCAGGTGAGCCAGGGCGATGGGGGGAAATGATAGGATTATCAGAAAATGGCGGCTGATTTCGAGTGCGTTAATGGACGAAAAGTCGGGTAAGGTCCATAGGAAAGTTTTCTACGATCTACCGAGTTATGCTTAAAAACACATGGCCGAACCGTAGGGACAATAAAAAAAAAGTCCCGGAACTATCCTTTAAGATTTTCCAAATCCTGAATATACCAGGAGACAGAAGGGTCAGCCTTAATTCTCTTACATTTGAAAGGGGAATTAACATCTACTTCATTTTGCAAAATAGAATTCAATGCCCCAAAATAATCTACTGATTTTCTGATGTACAACCCAGAAAAAGTTTCTAGAGGAAAGTTTCTACACGAGTGAGCCTGCTATAAATCGAGTTTAGTTTGATCTTTCCATTCGGATCTTGTACACATAATTTGGAAGGTGATTTTATAGTGATCTGATCAATCAATAAGCTTAGGTTCACCTAAAGTTGGTTCATTTCTTTGTGTGATAATACTATACAATGTTACCGTTTCTCGTTGTGTTGCCTTCCTTAATAATTAGGTCCATGTCAGGAGATGTCACCAGTGACCCAGCCAATCCGGTCAGGCAAGGTGGCTAGCACCTGTCCAACACTCTAAGTGTTGTAATCAAGCAGGTAAAGATGTTTCTACTGGTGGAGAGGGGCAGCAGGGGAGATGAAGGATGCAGCCACTGCTTCATCCTTGACGAAAACCAGTGGGCTATCAGGATGCAAAAGCCACTTACTTAACACAACGGGTCGATGTTATTACCACAAAGTAAATTCTTTTGTGGTAACTTACTTTGATGCAATTACTTCAATTTTATTTCCAATTATATTTTCTTTATGAAGGTGTGGTAATAAAGTCATACCTTGCTGGATGGGTAAAGGTGAAAGAAGGAAAATCCATGGGGAGTAATATAACATGGGCAGTAATATAACATGCTTAGGACAAGGGTGGTGCAAAACAAAAGAGGTGATGTTGGAAGGTTTAGAATGTATTCTTACCTCTGGCATTGCTCTGGGCAACCCTCCAGACCATTGTTCTGCACCTGCCAAGCCATTACAGAAAGGGTAAAGAATATAGGCAAATCAGGCATAGTACCACCCCAAAAGGGGCAGGCCAGCCCGAACTGCTAGGTCACATCCCTTCTGCACAAGACCACAAGCATCCCCAGACATGTTTCGGCATAATCAGTGAGGCGTGGCGTTGGTGTCTAGGCCCAGCAGGCATGGGACCCACGTCTAGCATACCCGTCCCAATCGGGGTGACTTAAAAAACAAAAAACAAAAGAGGTGATGGCTGAAAGGTTTAGAATTAATCTTAACCTCTGGCATTGCTCTGGGCAATACCCCAACCATCCTTCTTCACATACCAAGCCATTACAGAAAGGGGAAAGACCATATGCAAATCAGGCTTGGTCCCACCCCAAAAGGGGCAGTTCAGCCCGAACTGCTAGGTCACATCCCTTCTGCACAAGACCACAAGCATCTCCAGACATGTTCCAGCCTCCTTGGGCTTCGTCAGTTAGGAGTAGCCTGTTTCTCTAGACCCAGCAACCATAGGGCCCACGTGTGGGCATACCCGTCCCACAAGGGTGACCTAAAGCAACAACAAAAAAAAAAAAGAGGTGATGGCTGGAAGGTTCAGAACACATCACAATCTCTGGCATTGCTCTGGGCAACCCTCCAGCCCAACGGTCTTCACCTGCCAAGCCATTACAGAAAGGGGAAGACATGCATGCAAATCAGGCTTGGAGAGTCTCCCCATCTGCTTTAACAAACTGTGTACATCTCAACAAAGGACCAATATGGGTTGAAAAGGTTATGTAATGTAATGGTAATTTGTATAGCGCCTTTTACCATTGGTATGGCCACAAAGTGTTGTAGGTGACCGCCTTCTGGGGACAACAGTCCAAGGTATGGTAAATTCATCAGGAGTTTAGAATGTGTGTGTGTGTACATTTTAGCATTTTTGCCAATACGAAGGTAGATAGGGGTGGCCAAGTCTCTGGTAGCTACCCATGTAAAGCTGGCATTTGGATGGGTGCTGTGAAGTAGTCGGGTGAGTATGTGAGTGCAGGAGACTCATTAGGTGTCCAGCAAGACCAAAGTTTTGTCATGGGATGTAGCTGCATTCTTATGGCAGACGTGTTGTGTGGTGTGTCTTAAAATATTGTATGATAGGAGATGCATGCGGGTGGGTGGAGCACGATACGTACGTGTGTTCCGCGGCTGGTTTCTTGGTTTCATAGATGTGGCATGGATTCTGTCCTGTGGTCTGCTGGAGTTTATTATCTTTGTCGCCCAGTACATTTCATAGGGGGGAAGGAGGGTTCAATGCTGCCTCTGCCTATTTTCAGGTGGTTAAATAACTCAAAGTGTGGCAAGAGTTTGTCGTGATGCAGGAGGGAAAAGCCAGGTTTTGAGGGTCTTCCGGAAGGGAAGGCGATCCTCTAAGCGGTGGATGCTAAGGGGAATTGTGTACCAGACTGTGGGAGCTTGGGCAGAGAAGGAGGATCCCCCTATTCTTGTCGATTTGAAGTGAAGGATCATGAGGAGGAGTGCAGTGTCAGATCTCAGGTTTCTATTGAGATGGTAACGGGCACGTTTGTGTTGAAGGCATTCTGGGCCTGTCTTGGGGAGGGCATGCTGGGTGATGAACCCAGCTTTAGGCTTTAAAAGTGGCCTGACAGGGAGACAGTGGAGCACATAGAGAGCGGGTGTGATGTGCTCTCTGGGACCAAGGGCTAAGAGGAGCCTAGCTGCAGTGTTTTGTACCCATTGGAGCTTTCTGAGTTGATATGCAGAGACGTCCAGGTAAAACGAATTAGCGTAATCTAGGTGGGAGAGGACGATTGCCATGATTGCTGTGACTCTGTGAGGGTGGGAGAGGTAAGGGAATACGGACGTGTAGATAACAAGGTTTAGATACAGAGTTGGTGTGGTGGGAAAGTGTCAGATCAGTGACTATGCTGCATCTTAGGTTCTTTACTAAATTGGATGCAGTGGTAGGGGGGCCTATAGAGGACAGCCAAAGGGTGGGTTGGGGGAAGAGTGCCATCTTTCCGCAGATCATGATTTCGGTTTCACAGAGGATGAAGAGGAGGAGGAGGAGGTTAGCCATCCTCGAGTGGTTGATTTCTATGAGGCATGTGCTATAAACATCTACGAGCTCATTGAGCCTACTCATTCAACATACTGCATTTTATGACATCAGTACCTACATTTGTTAATGTGTTGGCATATTCTCAGCAATTCCTCATTCATTGTGCATAATTCTTACTGCAGACTGTAAAAGGAGTCATGAATTTTATGCAATCCCACATTTGTAAACTCTTTGCTGCATTTTGTGAAATATATGTACCCCAATTTGTGAACACTTTAATTCGTGCTACATTTTGATAACCTCTTTTATTCACTTAAACAAAGCTTTTATGTATTTTGATAAAATCCATAATACCTTTTATGACATCTTCACTTCATTTTATGAAACGCTTACGGGATTCCTTTCTGTGTTTCGTGTTAGCAGCTGCAGCCATTGAAGCTCATGGTAGGAAAGCACATATTGTACACAGCTCTAACTGCACTACACGAGCAAAATAAAGCCTATGCAACTCCCTTTAAACATTATCTGTACACAGTATTACTCTGTGGACGGGTCATGGATGCTACAATTGCCATCTGCCATGTGCTCATTTAGTAGAAGTGACTTCACACAGAGCTAAAGTAGGTACATCATCTATGCAAAATGTTCTACAGTACTTTGGAAACTAGAGGAGAAAGTAAGGTTGCTATGGCACTTGGCAAGTGAAAAAGGTTTGGAACCTGTGGATGAAAAGGGACATCATGCATGTAGAAAAGCAGGTAGTACTATAGAAAGGGAGGACATGCAATAACTGGTGGTGGGGAGTGGAAGCAGTAGCTGGGGAGAGAGGGCAAAAAAAGAGGGGTACGCACACCGGGACGAGGATTGAATCTATTACCCTGGAAAGGGCAGAAGACACTACCTGGGAAATGAGCGGTGTTACCATAGATAGTGATCGAGAGGGGGCATAGTTATTGATGAGACAGAAGGAGTACAGTTCTTAAGAAAATAAGGGGAGCAGTACTTGGTGGAGACAAGGAGGTTATACTACCTTGAGAAGTGACGAGGGATACAGTACATTGGGTAAGAGTGGAGACTGTACTTGGTGTAGGTCACTCGGGGAAGGAGAGAGGGTAAAGTACCTAGAGAAGGAGAGGTTGTGCAGTAGAATACAGTTGGGAAGTGAAGGTGTGCAATGCCATGGAAAGGTGAGGGGTACAGTACCTGCAGCTGCAGGACTTCTAGAAGATGGATTCAATGTGTTCAACAGCATCTGCAGCTCCCTCCTATGACAGAGACATGACTTTAATTATTTGACACTTCTACTCAGCCCTCACTCAGATTCAACTACGAGGGCATTTATACACCAATGTGTGAGCGACAAATACACAAAAGAAAGAGAGTACATATAAACACTGATGTGTGAGGGTAGATGCACCCAAGTGGGAGGGTTATGTGCACCCAAGTGCGAAGGGCAGATCCCCCAGTGAGAATGGCAAATACATTCGGGTCCAAGGGTGATGTACATCCAGGCATGAAGGCCAGATGCACCCAGATGTGAGGGCCTGACGCACGCAAGAGGGGCAGTGGCACAATGGCACAAGGGAAAAATACATTCTGCAGTGAAGAGTAGATACACATTGTGAAGTGCAAACACACCAACTGTGTGAAGAGCAGATTTTTCCATTTGTGCAGGAAGATTCACCCTACAGTTAGTGAAGGGAGGATACTCAAAAATGGTGCTAAAATACTCTTAGACGCAAGCAGCGGGTGCATGAGTAATGCATGACACATACAGCCAGCTATGAGGGTTAGAGGCCCCCTAGTAAGGGCATTTGTTCGCAGACACGATGGCAGATAAAACTAGGAGTGCAGGGCAGACACATCCATGGGTGAGGGACAGATGCACCTAGGAAAGGCAGATACGGCCAGGAGAGAGGGGCTGAGAGACTAAGTAGGGACTGGCATAGAGATCACAGAGTGAGGGAAAGGTACATTTGTATCTATAAAAGCATGCCTGATACACCAATGATTGACAGACTTGCAGAAGTGAGGAGCAGGCGGGTATACCGTAGTGTGAGAGACAGGCACATGCATCAGTGAGGTACTGCCAGGAAAAATGCATAGGTATTTCCAGGACGGGAGGGTAAATATGCTAGTGTCTGTGAGGCAGATACACCTGGGAGTGAGGGGCAGGTACACCAATGTGTGAGTGACAAATGCAGCAAGGAGTGAGCACCAAATACACTCAGGTCCACAGGGTATATCTGCCCAGGGATTGTGGGGAGGCACCCTAAACATTGGAGGGCAGGTACGCCATGAAATGTGGGATTCATCTACCTAAGTGAAATACAGATACTCCCAGGAAGAAGAGGTGGAAACACTCATGACTGAAAGGTAAACATGCTGACGTCTAGGAGAGAGATGCATCCAAGTCTGGCACGAGATCATCCCAGGTGTAAGGGAACAGATACACTGTGTTCTGAGACAGCCCGCATCCAGCAGTGAGGGACAAATATAGCAGTTTGTGAGGGGCTGACAGCCAGGGAAGAGGTCAGAGAAACAGAGGCAACGAGGAGTGATGAGCAGATGCACACAGGATTGTGAGACAGATACACTCAGGATCAAGGTGGACCCACTTGGATTTTCCTAAGAAAGATTGCACCGGTGTACTGCAGTAGTTGTGAGCAGAGAGGACATGCCCAGGGGCAGGCTGTGCTTTATACTTACTCAGGAATCCTGTGCAGTGATGTCAACTCTCCAACCATTTCTTGCAAAAGACTCTGGTCCTGGAAGTAAAAATACAGAACTCAGGAAAGACCTAGATCTACAGTATTGGAACACCAACTGATTTTCATGCACAGAGCCACCATTTTGGAAAGATGCCATGATGTCAGGCTAATTTGGAAAAGGCAAATGGCTGACAAGGGGTGTGCACAACCTGCTCTGCCCTCTTTCATCTTAACCTCTCTTTGTCCCAAATGGTTGAATATCCTTAACCTTCCCCCCTCCGGCCTTTGTGAGCATGGAGAGCTATTTGGGAAAGCTTCTGGAGGGATAGCATGGTGGTAACAAATATGAAGAGCAGTACTTGGAAGCCCAGCACCAACAATAATTGTCGTTGTTGATTTCCTTCTTCCTGTCCTCCTAATCTAATATGTACACTTGTAGGATAAAAGAGTTAAGAACGGGAAAGCAAAACTATTCTAGTGAATGGGCCTTCTAACCAAAGTAACCTCCTTGGAGTGAGAGGCGGCACTGTGAGTTTTCCAAAGCCATGCAATCAAGACCCAAATTCAGCTTTTCTTATTTCCAACCATGGAATGTTCACAACGCAGATCTGATGGGGGAGGGCATTCAAGCGGGCAGAGATGGCGTCCAGCTTCCTAAAGGTAGACCACTCCACACGTTGTGACAATTCAAAACGAAAGACACATACAACCTTGAGGAAAGGCTAGAATCAAAGGTCCTTTATGGAGGACTATACAAAATCATAGTGAAAGAGTAAGGCACAAGGAAGATGACCTATAGAGCAGTTGTGCCTTGGCAGCAGATTATTGGCTAATGCCACACATGACACTATCCTAATAAATGCCATTGTAAGGGCATTAAGTAGTGAAAGCCTGTCAGTTAGTAAGTTGTCTGGCAGGAGCAATTAACATTAAGAAGAAATTAAACCTTCTGAAAAAGTGCAAATCTGTAACTGAGCAGGGGGAGTGGTACTCTCCCAAATACGTATCCTCCTTTGACTCATACGATTACACTGGGCTTAGTGTGCATTTCATGTTTCACAACACTCACCTAACATTAAAGACTTTGTAAAATGGACAGCTTCTGAATTCTGTTGTGATAGTAAAATGCCTGCAACATCACTTACTCCATTGGGGGGTCCAAGGGCTGTCCGGATATGTTTCCTTGTCTAGTTTAATATTTTAGCTGGTTTCCAGGTTAACTAATATCCAAGGCCCAGAGTACTGATGTTCCTGAAGGAGGCAGATGCAGTTACTTTCAAGCTCCATTTGAAAACACGCATAACCCGTGTGTATGGTCTGTTGAGAGAAGCCATCACCAATCATTGGCTCTGGACAGCGGTGCCACGGATATACATACGGTGGGCGACTGGGACACCTGGCAGGTTTTGCCTACAGATTGGAAGCTCTGCTGTGAACAGGTTTAACCACTGGAGCACTGAGGATTGATTCCATGATTTATACTACCCCCATGACATAATATTGGAGATCACACTGTATACTTAATTTAGTGTGGCCATGCCTCCTTGTTGGTGCCTCCTATTTCAACTAGAACCCGTGCGCACCAGCATGCGCTCCCAAGCAAGTACCCTCAAGTACAGCTTTGCCGTGGGATGCTCTTCTCTTGGATCACTAAATTCTGGACATTTTACTCTGCTGAGGCGATTGCTTTACAGCTGCTCTCATGAATTGTTTTAAGTTTATATGTGTGTAATATATACTTAGATGTACGTTTTCTTGCTTGCAGATCACACTGTATACTAAATTTAGTGTGGCCACGGCTTCTTGTTGGTGCCTCCTATTTCAATTGGAACGCGCGTGCACTAGCGCGTATACCCAATCAAGTACCCTCAAGTGCCGCGGTGCAGCGGCAGGCGGCAAAGCTGGTTACTTTGGGTGCGAGCTTCCTTTGCTGCCAGAATAGCCGATGTGCCATTGCCTCTAGTCGGTAACTTGGTTGCTAATGGTAAACGTAAGCTGACCTTTAGCACCCCTCGCAAGCTGGCCGTAAAGTTAGTGTGTAATGCAGCGACTTCATAGACAGCTGCAATGCTCTCCGCCAACACCAACACAAAGCAATTGTATGGTGATATCAGGCCGTTTTGTCACGATGTGTCTGCCAGTTCACGTATCCCCAGATTAAATCTGTCAGTTTCACTGCACGAACCTGCAGATGTTCTGGAAACAGGTTAGTGCGGTGAAACCATGTCTAACGCTACCCTGCCATGGGCTGCGAAGCAATTCCGTATTTTCAAAAACACCTTTCAGCCTCTGAGTAGGCTGTAAATATGCTTTCACGTAACTCTGATGAGCTTCATAATGCCGTAACTCAAAGTGCTTTGACGCTCCAATCTTATTCGATCAAGATGTACAAATAGCCACCAATTCAAATCAATCTGTTACCTTTTCAACTCTTGGCGACACAAACCATACTGAATCTGCTGTGATTGATCTAGAATCTAATAGCTCTTGCTTTTTAGGTTGTGATGAGCCAACCAATCTATCACAGTCACCTATTCTGTTTGCCAACAGGTCTGAAGAGGAGTCATTACTAGCTTTGTCATACGCCGCTCCGACCGAGAGAAAACCAAATAGTCACATTCCTTATGTCCCGACACCTTTAGCTCCAATTTTACTGACCACTTTATTTGAAACCACGTTAAACGCCATGAATATGGTGATTATGTCTCGACTAAGACTATTCGAAAACCTTGACTCCACGCAAAACAATCAAGCAGTTCAAATTAATAAGATCAAAAACTGGCAGTCGGCTCACAACAAATTTAGCTAAACAATCCTACCTAACACTGAACCACATTCTAAAGATAATTTTTTACAATACTGCACAAATCTGGTACAATATGACCCAATCAAAGAAAACTAATGAAAAAAGCAAACACACATGTGTTGATGGTGGTCTGCCTTTTATTGATCAAATAATTCAGTCCGTTGCACCTGAAGTGCAGCAAGACGTGGGTTTTGACATAACAAAACAGGTAGAGCCTCATGAGAGTGTCTTCATTGTTAACGCTACACCGGACACTAACAAACGTGCGTATATGATCTTTGCTGCCCCAGAGAAAACCAGTAATGAAAGAAAGGGCAAACAAGTATTTCAGGAAAAAAAATCCAAAAACATAAAAGTGACGCAAACCTCCACTCATTCCACAACAAAACCCTTTTTTAAAATAACTTAATCTTCCTAGGTAGGACACAACCATAGTATCAGTTGTGGTCCTGAAAATATATTCACAAATAGACCAATCGAAAAAAGACAAATTGAATTTGAGCAACACAACCTGTGTACCTTACGCTTCACTTGATGACCTGATCATCGCAGCCTCACAATTACAAGAGGCTGAGACCAAAACACTTGTTAGGCAAGCTGAACCCCTAACAATTTATCTTACTAAAGTAATAGAAGCTCTACAAGCTGATAATCAAGTTCTTCAATTGAGAGGTCAAGAAATAAGGAAGGCTGTTGATAACTACATGGCCTCACAGAAAATCCCCCCCCTGATAAAAACGAATGCTGCATCTGAGTGTATACACAAAAGTACGCCCTACGGTATTGTAAATAATAAACGGACTAAATTACATTTTGTTATGGATTTATCCAGTTTGAAGCCAACACCAACTTGGGAGGATAAAGCCGAGTCCTCAGACAAAACCTTAATTCTAGCCCAAACAAATGGTTTACCCATGACATCTCCGATAGATGTACAAATTGATAGACGGGAGGAAATTAGATTAGCTGTTAAACAGTATATGGCTTCTCAAAATGCTGTGTCACAAACATCTAATTTACAAAATTCTCACAACGTTGTTACACAACAACATGACTCTGAGTCCCTGTACAACAAAAACCATGTGTTACTTTCCGAGAACCCTCTGAATAAAGTAAAAAGAAATTGCAACAAGAGTTTCATAAAATCTAATAACAACAGAAGAACAGAAGTAACCCTCATGCAGTATCTCAATATTTGCGGAAACAAATAATTTTTACCCGCTTATCATTTGTTGCCGTGCAGCGCCCTATCCTAAATACGATTTTAATAGAGCCAGCATACTAGCAATCTTAGCCAAAATACCCGCTTTAGAGGATATTGGCTCAATTGACATTGATCAGATCGAATTCCTCAAAGACAGAGATTCAGCCATATCTAGAATTTGGCTGAGTTCCAGGGTGGTGCTGAATACAATATGGTTAGCCAGGAAATAATTGTTTGCCTTGGGATTTGAAATTACACTAGTAACACCATCTGTGACTAATTTTACTAGCTCTCGCACGCTGGGACATGAGATCCCTGACACAAAACATTTTGTTGATGATCAACCAAAACTGCAAACTCTAAGACCCAGGCAACCTGTACTTATGGCAATACAAATACATAACTAGAAACGAATACTCTGGCCAAATCTATATCCTTAGTGAGTTGGAACACCAGAGGTTTTTCATATTTGTTGAAACTCAGAAAATGGTTTAGAACAACATGACATAGTATTATTACAAGAAAACATGGCTATCTGAAGTCCCCTATTGGGATAATTATAACATACTATTGAATGCAGCCATACGACCCAAAAAGGGCCGACCCATGTCAGGTATTTTAATTGCCACAAAGATCAGTTCTGGCATTACCCTTGAATCTTGGGCAACTCCTAACCCATTCACGCAACTAGCGAAATTGAAGATCAGTGAGGTTAACTTTGCCATAGTCAATATATATTGGAATCCGTCAAAACTCGGGCCCCTTCGGTCACACACATCGTGGTGGCTGGAGATCTCAATTTAAACTGCTTAGACAAATCATTGATCCAGAGTAACACTAGACTCATGCAATGGAATAACCTGATGCAAACAAGAAACATGATCATGGTCAATGGTGCCTTACAGGGGGATATTCCGCCCCACAATACTTGGAAGAGAGGACTATCCAGAGCTATAATTGACTATGTTTATGTGGATCCTGAGCTATTTTCTCAAGCAACTCAATTCCAAGCAATTACTTCGAAAGAGAACGATCACAAGATGTTAAATTTAAAATGGAAGATGATTAGTGAATCGAAAAGCAAAAGTCGCACTAAAATGCAAGGAACTTTAACGTTAAATAATGGCCAAAATAGATTTCATTGGACGGAAGGATCACTAACAAAATTCAATGCTGGACCAAATGAAGCACATACAAAATCTTTGAAGTACTATGGGCATAATGAGTTCGAATACAGTAACTTGTTAGTGTTATTTAACTTGTACAAACAAAAACAGCAAAAGGAAATTTAAAACCTTGCACAAATTTGACTTGCTTGTAAAAGAAATAAAATCACTTTATAGGCAAGAAAAGAAACTTGCCCTTTTACTACCTGTAGAGCTAAGATGGTCCGCTCTCAAGTCAACAAAAACAAGATATAAAAATTGCGCCCGCTCGCGTAAATCTGTATTGTTTCAAAACGACGGCAAAACAATGCTAAAAACGATCTGTAACAAATATTCAGCGCACACTTGGGCCCTTATAAATCAAACTAATGCAGATTCCCAACTAACTGTACAAAATCAACGGTGTTACTGAGACACAATGGGTGACTCATTTCTCCAATCTTTATGCCCGTCCAATGACCAAAGCAAGAGTTTTTCACTCATCTGCAACTGAGCATTTCCATTTTGAATTCACTGAAGAAGATATATATATTTTATAAACCAGGCTAGTCGGGCTCGAGGGCTCCTGGGCCTGATGGTCTCTCAAATTTGATGTTTAAACAATTTCCCGAAATGTGGGCTTCCATTCTATTCAACCTGTTCTCTCAGATAATAAAGAAACACCAAATACCAAAATCTTGGCGTCATTCGACCATTATACTAGTATTCAAGAAGGGTGATCAACAAGATCCTTCCAAATATAGACCAATCGCCCTTCTTGATACTCCTGGAACTATTTGTGCCTGTATTATTTTGAGAGATTTGAATGAATGGATTCAACTATCAAAGAATCGTGACCCTTTCCAAACGGGTTTCGTGGCGGGGTTGGGTACGGCCATCAACATAACTACCATAAACGCGATCAAATCCCTCTGTACATCTTGAAAACAGCCTTTATATCTGGCCTTCATAGATTTTAGATCCGCTTTTGATTCTATTGACAGGACATTGTTGCAGAAAAGCTGCAGAAACTCCAGTGTCCAACTTCTATAGTGACATTAATTGACCTGCCTCTCTCTGATACCTCAATGCAAGTGAGGCTGACCTTAGATGGACTTATGACAGCATCCTTTTCTACGCATAGAGGCCTTAAGCAAGGGTGCATACTGGCATCCACCCTCTTCAACCTTTTCATATTGGACATGGGGGAGAATGTTGTCAACATTAACTCTGATGCTCCAAAGCTGGGATCACAGCAGATCCCGTGGCTATTGTAAGCTGACAACCTCATTCTACTATCCAAAACACAAAGAGGTCTTCAGAGGTTGTTATATGGTCTGGGCTCATATGCACAAACGAATTAGTCTTGAGAAAACACAAATGATTGAATGTGTTAAACCCAAACGGCGCTAAACAAAGTTAATTACATGGGTGCTGCAAAAAAACAAGCTGTCGCTCACACCACACTATAAGCATCTAGGAGTCATCATAACTGATAAATCAAATGATAACTTATATTTGGTTAACAAAGAATGTAAATTGACTACTGTTACCTCCCAAGCTAAAACATTACTTTATACATTTGGCAAATTCACGTGTAGTTCTGTGATGGTGTACTATACTCAAAAAGCAGTGTCTATCATAACATACAGCGCTGAAATTAAACTGCAGCAAGAAAAATCATTCTGGGCCAAAATTGAAGGTAGGTTTGGTTCTTAACTTCCTTAACTTCCCCAAATCCAAACCAATTTCCATGATTCGTTTTGAATTAGGTGCACTTTCTCTTTTTGTCACTTATTCTTGGAAATGATGTTCTTTGCTCAGGAAATGTCTATTAGCGGATCAAATAGATAACCTTCGATACACTTTAGCATCATATTTTCTATTATCAAAACAGGCATTTTCACTGAAATGGAGAAACTTCACTCTAAATCTCCTAGCTGATGCAGACATATCTATCAAGCTTCTGTTACAAAATCTTTGCTGTGCCCAACTTAAACTCTACCAATATGATTAGATAATGGCCCTCATCACAAGGTTGGCGGAATGGGTTTACCGGCACTGGTAAAGATAAACCCATTCCGCCCTACCACGAGGTCTCCTCGCGGGACCCGCAATGGGTGCCTGGAAAAACCAGGCATCCATACCGGGTCCCGCGAGGACACCAGGGAGCAAACAACGGGCCCGTTGTTAACGGGCCCGTTGTTAGCTCCATCCCCATTCCCATTTGAGCCCTATGGGGGCTCAAATGGGAATGGGGATGGACCGGGTCGGGGTTCCTCAGACGGGGAATTACTGGGTCCGCCAAGGTTGCGATGGCCCGGTAAGTCCTCATTTGAGATACCCGGGCCCGGAATGCGGTAAGGAGACAACCATGCCGTTACCTCCAACCTCCTAATGAGGGCCAATGACTCTAAATAAATGTAATACTTATATAGATTTTTGGCTACAAAAAGTTCTGAGTTATGGCTGAATACCTAACTAAATACCCTTCTCTGCACTTTCGAAACCAATATTTGAGGTTAGGTTGAATCTATGGCAGACAAAGAATATTCTTGCCAGACGCGGTCTCCTTAGCAGAAAAGAAAATATGTGCTGATTCTGCGGAAAGAAGCTTACAAGGAAACTTTGCATCATCTGGTGGTGGAATGCGTTTCTCTATCTCAAAGACGAAATGACAATTTTAAACAATTGTCTAATGTTTATAAAATCATGTCAATTGATGATGGTTGGCAAAACATATTCTGTACAAACAAGGCCTCAATTAGAATTGCTACTATTCAGTTTATAGAAGGCCTTGAATTAAATGTACCCTAACATAGTGCATGGGAAATGGGATATGATTTAACACATGATAGAAAAAGTAAAAAGCCCATTGATGTCTATAATCGAAGGGCATTGCAAAAAATGAAAAATCCGATAAATTGTGACGAAATACAATGGGTGTATATTGTTTACAAAGATGTCCATTATATGTAGTGGTTCAATAGCACACAATTGTTTAATTGTATGTGATAGTAAAGTTGAACAGTAGAACTCTTTTTAATGTATGTCACAACCTGAGATAATACCACAATCTAAGGTGTTGCAGATAAAACTCCCACTGGGTGTTCCTCCATTATTGCGATAGTCTTGAGCGCGATGTATTAAAGACTCCCTCCCCCCCCCCAAGAGCACAGCCTGCAGAAACTTAATACACCTGTCAGGCCAGGGGCCTGAGGGAAAAGGCATGAGCAGCAACAACAGAGCTAGAGGAACAAAGAATAATGCAATAGTTCAGAAAATGCAGCCAAAAATGCCGGAATACAGCAATTACCACCCACGACTACCCACTCTTACCTGCTCAGCGAAGAATACCAGCAACCTACTTGTATTTAATGAAAAGGGGATAACAGGATTCGATGAGGCATGAGAGTCCCAATGTGTTCAAAAGCAAAAAATGTGGAAGCAGCAGAGCGTCCCAAAATCAAACCCAATGTGATACAGTGAGCAAAGTACCCAACTCGACCACCTATAAGTTCAGGAATCTCCAGTGGGCTGGTGAGTCAAGGGGAGTTAAGGAAAGTTTGCATATGGAAAGAAAAAAAACATTAAACTGAAACCAGGGAACGCAGCGCTACACTCACGCTAATCCCTACGAATAACAAAGTTCAAGACTCCAAGGCGTCACAACAGAAATGGATTGAGGAAAGGAATCAATGCAACGTAGCCAAGTTTGATAATCCAAGGGGGGGCAGTAGAGGGAGACAGGCGTCGGAAAACCAGAAAGGGACAAAGGCAAATGCAGGGTCCTGATTCGTATGCCGGGTCGAAACAACAGAGTAAAGGTACCTGAATACAAGTGCTCGTAATAACACAGTTAAGGAGCACCCGATGTTTGAAACAATAGGTATTAAATACAGAAGTCATGGAAAGAGGCGGAAACGAATTGCGTGCATGTCACGTGACTACGGGAAGGAGGTTGATGGGGAAATGTAGTTTTAGACAACTCTGTTTGCCGAATAACGCTGGGACAGATGCCAGGGTAGCCTCCAGGTGTTGCTAGGCAGTGCTGGTCATTGGGCCGGCTCTCGGCGGATCCGAGATCCGGTACCAGATGTGTAGCCGGATCTCGGGATCCGGCCAGAGTCAGCGCCCAAGCCCATGAACCGCGCTGGAAAAAAGAAAAAGAAAAAAAAAAAGCGCCCGCGACGGCAGCTTTTGCCGTTTACCGCAGCTCTGGCACTGATGTGTAATGCACAATGCTCACTACATGTACAACTGAAAGGAGTCAGCTGTACATGTAGCGAGCATTGTGCTTTACACACCAGTGCCAGAGCCGCGTAAAAGTCAATGCCGCCCTCGCGGGCGTTTTTTTTTTTTCTTTTTTTCACACAACAAAATGAGCCAGGGCTCATCAAGGGGGGCTGGCCTAACTGCAGGGGTCCTGCCGGCCCGTTAGGCCACGCCCCCCTGACGAGCCCCGGCTCAATGGGCTACTGGCATCCCTGCCAGGCAACCTTTTGTAGTGATACAACACCCTCTCCCCAGGTGGGAGAGGGTGTTGATCTCTGCATTTATATTCTATAGTCTTGCCTGGCAGGAGACAGGGCCTCGCCTATTCAGCCTTAATGGTGGCGCTGCCCCTTGCCAGCTGCGTGGGGGCAGCGTCACCATTAAGGCTGAAGGGGTGAGGCCTCTGGAAGCTGAGGGCGTTTTCCTGAAGACTGAAACTCCACGAGTTTCAGTCTCCAGGAAAACGGCCTCAGCTTCCAGCGGCCTCGCGTTTTCTCCATAATGGTGGCGCCGGCCCACAGGCATCTCCTGCTTAAAGGGATGCCTCGCAGGTGCGGCGCCACCATTACGGCTAAAAGGCATTTTTTTCTGGAGCCTGAAGTTTTCGCACACGAGCAAGAGCTTCAGGCTTCAGAAAAAAATCCTTTTTGTGTAGTGGCCGGGGCTGGCAGGGGAGATTAGTGGGCCCCACAGGGCCCCGCCTCAAAGGAAATTTCGGAGCCTGCCGGGGCTGACTCCCGGCAGGCCCCGTCCCACTTAAAGCCCTGGCCGGCGGTAAAAGGCAATGTTACCGTTGTGGGCACTTATTTTTCTTTCTTTTTTTAAAATGATTTATTTGATTGGATGGCCACTACCAACCCTGCCCCCTCTAGACCACGCCCCCTGTGCCCCCCCCAACTCCTCCCCCACCCTGGCACTTGTGGGATCCCCCACCACATTTTTTCCATTTCCACCACTGTTGCAGGCATCCCTAGACGCTGCTGCTGGGAACCCGGGATATGACAGTATTTTAAAGAAGTTAACAAGTTTTTAGATGGGAGAAGGAAAAAAAAACGAAAGTGCTAATGTTATATTATTGTAATTGATTGATGAAATTGTTTTAATTGTCCTTGTCAATTGACATCACTTTTTCTTTACATTGTCTGTCCTATTTTTCAAAGTTTGTAAAAAATAAGAACATTTTGTATGATCAAGTTGTGAAATGGAAAATTCTGTATGTTTAATTTGCAAATTAAAAGGTTGATTTATTCACCCAAAAAATAAAATAAAAATAAAAAAAACAAAAAAAGAAATATCCCAATAACCTTGGGCAAAAGCTTAAATCTCATTCTCAGCCATTCATGCTGTCTCCTGATAGGGACCTTGCTTGAAATAAGAATAGAACAAAATAACCACTGAAGGAAAGACACAACACAGGATTAAGGAGGGCAAAGGGATCATTCTTATTGCGTTACATGTCAATGAATGATATTTTCACGGCTAGATCATTTGTAGGGAATCTGAAATATTTCCGCTTTAGGGATTAATATAGGATAATTTGAAAAAAGGTATACATTACCACAGCAGTGTTCACCCTAAGCCTTTGCCTATTGCAGTGTGCACCTATGTCAGGCCCTGGCACACATCAACTGACTACTAGAGAGAAGCCCCTGACTACATTAATGTTACCATAAGGGAAATGTCCTCACAGTGACTGTCATGGAAAGGAGAACTCCCTAAAATGAAGAAAAAAAACTATTATCAGTTCATCCCTCTTCCTCTATCTTATGAAGGCGAGTCATGTCAGGGAATCATGCAACTGTGCTACCACTTTTAAGAAGGAGTTTAGTCCCTCTCAAGACCCTACTATTTATTTTATGGCATTATCACAAAGAAGCTCCAAGATCCTGTATTTGGTTTCCTTGGGCTTCCCCTGCTTCTTATTGAAAGGCTCGGGGGTAGCCTGCATGGCTTATGTATCTCTGTATCTGACTTTCTGCCTCTTATGGGTTTTGATTGGATTGGCTTTACTTAATAAGCCACTTCTTAGTTGGTTTGGCATTGTTTCTCGCCCTTCCTTTTCCTGAAATCTTCCTTGTGACAATTGCAGTCAACGGTGGCATTGTTCTACTGTGTGACTTTGTGGTAGCTTTTCCTGTACAACTGTTCATTGAGGGTTGTCCTAGCACATACTTATTTTTACAGCTATAAGCATTGGCAGTCAAAGACCAAGCACTGCCAGGTACACCTTTACAAGATAATGGGGGTCATTACGAGGTTGGAGGTGAGGGATTACCGGCACCGGTAAGGGTGCCGATGCCGGTAATCCCTTACCTCCGTATTCCGAGTTCCCTTTGCAGGTCCTTCCTTACCTCCTGCTTTTAGCAGGAGTTAAGTACGGGACCCGCAAAGGTACCTCAGAGGTAATTATGGTACCGTAATTTACAGTGCCGTAATTACCTCCTTCCCCATTCCCATTGAGCCCTATGGGGCAGAAATGGGAATGGGGAAGGGCAAAAGGTGAATGGGGAATTACCGGTCCCTCCAACCCTGGAATGGACCAGTAATTACTCCATTCACCATGCCAGATTTGGGACGGTTTTGGAGGCAACCATGGAGCTAATTACTCCATGGTTAGCTCCAAACACGGAATCAGGACCAATGACTGTGATGAGGAAAGACGACAAAGGGGCAATGCTCGGATGACTTCCCAGTATCACTGCACCAAGTCCTGCTCTTTCTCATGACAGTCCTAGATAGACTCCATACCACCCTTCGGTGTGACATGTGTCTTCAACCACTGTAGTATTGCTTGGGTAGTAGTAATAGAATTGCGTGTTATTGATGATGTGCTTGGTACCCAGGGTGGTGCCATGGGCTAGAACCTCTGATAAATGTAAAGGTCTGGGGAAGTTGCCTTTTCCCCAGACATTACTCACCCTCATAAAAGTGTTTCAAGGAGCTTGGGAAGACAGCAGGACTTAGTATGGGGACGCAGATACTGCAAAGGCGAGACTGCAGTGTTCGTGATCTGCCCCCACCACTACCCCAGACATCACTCTTTCACTGTCAGCAGGTTTCTTTTGCCCTTCATGAAGCTGCCACTTTCAATTAGTGCAAGGGATGGTGCACTCAGTTTGGTGGACACCAAAGGAATCCACACTCCACATTATGTCTTTCTTTCTTCCCCTTTCATGCATGCTGGACAACTGTATTTCGTAAACATGAGTTGATGATTGTTAGAAATTGAGCAAGGATGAATTTGGGCAGGACTTACATGTCAAGTGATTTTGACACATTTTGTATTTTTTTATTGTTGTTTTTAATCAAACAAATTGATTTTTACAACTTGCAAAGTTTTCTGATCATGACCTCGTCTGAATGGTCAACATCTACGTCGCCGAACTGTCAAAATAAACCGGTAAGCAGGACTATTCTCCTAAGTCAACTTGTGTTTCCAGTGTTAAAGTGTTCGAGATCTCTTGTTGAGTTGATATTATGTGTTGCAGAATTTTAAAAGTGGCTTTTTGCCATGTTGCTTTATCTCCGCTAATCATTCTGAACCACAATGTTTCTTCATCTGCCATATGTGGGTTTGCGAAGAAGGACTTGATGTATTGGGACCTCACCCATTCCGTACCCGGGCAGTATAAGAGGAGATGGCCGATAGTCTCCTTCTCATTAGGGTTTTTACAAATTCTGCAGGTGTTCGTCGTTGAAAGTCCTCTTATTTTTCGAATCTCGTTCGTATCTAGGAGGTTGAGCCTGGTTCTTAAAATGAAATTGCAAGCTGGCCTGCTTGGGAATTTCTTGATGTATCCTTGAAGATCGTTTAACTTTTTCCAGATAGGTGGCAAGTGTGTGGTGACTTTGCATCCATCTGCCTTTTTTAGTGTCTCGATCCAGTCCAATTCTTTTAGTTTCTTCAGGACTTTGTCCGGGTTGCTAATTAAGTCGTCTTCTCCACACAGTGTTGTTTCCAAAAGAAGTTGGTTGTCGATTTTCCACCATTCCAGCATTTCACAGTTGGAATCTCCCAGAGCTTTGTTTATCAAAGTATACAGGTATTATTGGTATTATTAGTGAATAGGCTGTGCAGTATGACAATCACGTGGCATGTCGCAAATAATTTGGTGTAATAAATACGTGAGAATACTTGTAAATAGCACATGCATTGTTAGCTTTATATTACTATTAAATTGCAAAATTAGAATCCAGAGTTACAGAAATGTCAAGATATAACGTAGATATTGGTTTCTAGATGTTTGACATTGTATAATCATGCAAAGATATCATGCCCTGTTGGGAGTGCTCCTATTATAAAATGGCTGCCATGTTTCAGCACTTCTATATAGTTATCTAGTCCCTTATCACATGGTTAGAACGAGGGTTGCAGGAAGTGTATTAGCCTGATAAAGTCCCTGCACAGGGACAGAACGTGTGGCATTATGTTCTAGTGTAGGAACTAGCTCTTTTGTAAGTCCATGTTTGTCATTTTGACATCACTTTTAAAGATGCAATAAATCTGCAATTTGCACTTTCAACTGAGAATGAGTGCCCGGGCATTTGTGCTGTCCCTCCTTCTGCTCTGGGTATGAAGATGTGCGCGTCTTGGTGTGGGATCGAAGATTTGGGATTTATGTGGTATACGTCGACCACGCCTGAAGGCAACCGCTTCAAATGAGGCAGAGTGCCATTGGAGTTTTGGATTTTATATTAATAACTTAACAACAGGGGAAACTGGATCCGGACGCAGCTCCTGAATCACCCAAATAACGCTCCAAATGTACCCACTAGATTAAAGCTGAGCTGGCATGGCATTGAATTCCCAGCGAATATAAAAACCCTGCTTTATCTTATGTTATGTTATTGTGATTTACACCTACAGGCTAAAACTACGGAAAACCGCGGAACTCTCGGTATATCTTGATGGCATGCAAGATGTTTTAAATCAGCAAGGTGACATGGGACTTCCATGGTTCTCTTTTATCAAAAAGATGTCAAATAATATGAACTTACCGCTCCGAAATCGTGATCCAATAAGCCTAGGATCGCAATATAAATCAGCCCGGAGGAATGCATTTGAACAATGGTTTATTAAAGAGACAAGTCATATATCTGCTAATAAGAAACCTATTATGCAATATACAGATCTCAAATGTAATATTGCTTTTCAGAAATATATGGATATTCCATGTCATAAAACGATGAAAACTCTAATGTCTGGGCATTTTACCTCCACAGAGTTTTAAATCCTGCTGGAACAAATGACAATCGGGCAGTTGCAAAAAGTGTGAAATGTGTGAAAAAGATGTACAACACTTTATTTGTATCTGTCAGTTATATAACAGACCAAGAAGACCATTTTTAAGACCGTTGTTTTTACACTTCAATGTAAAGACTTTTAAGGATGTTTGTTATCTGGCTAATTAGAACCAAAACAGATGAAGAGAGCCTAAAAGCAATATTGAATTTCCTTGAAAAGGCCTGGAAGATACGAACAATATTGATGAATTTTGAGCTTTCTATGAATTTTAGATTTTAGTATCCAATACATCTTACAATTATTGTAAAGGATTTTACTGTGTAGTACCATTTGTCTTTTTATTGGGTACATGTATGTATATTGATGTCTAGAAACTTTCATGGCTTTGCTGAAATAAAGATTTGAATGGAGAAAATATATATATATATATAAAACACTAGGTGCATTTTTCTAGAACACCGGTACAGCTAGGATATATCACCATGGAGTTGACCTAAATGCAGTATGCATATATGTATGGTTATTACCTCAGCGTGCGGAATGGTCGGACACACATGTAAAGCTAGTTCAAAATGATAATTTCTCACTCCGGGTCCCCACCCCATGGAGTTTCTGACCAAGGATAAGAGGTGTCATTCACACTGTTGGCACTTATATAGACAGCTCTCTCAATCCCCTGCTCAAATGTATATGGCCAGTGAGTGGCCCACATTTCTTCTGGAATGAATAACCTGCTTTTGTATACGCAAATTTGCGCTGCCCCATTCAGTGGCTAACATTGACCTAATACCAATCCACAACACTAAACCGGGTAAATCTGCTCCCAAATAACCTTTGGACTGTGATGTTGTTATATTAGAGTTGACCACGTGTATCCAGGTCAGTCGGTTCTTCATGTTCAAGAAACGCATAGGGCATAATGCCTATAGCGGTCAGTTCCTAACACCTGGAAGCATGGCGCTCAAACCTCAAATTAAATACATACAAATGTCTCTGTACAACAGTGATTGTGCAGTGCCTTAGCACTCACTTTTTAATAATTATATATTTTGCCGTGTTCATATATGGTGCATTAAGTTTCCTGTTTTATGAACCCCAGGCACATTTCACCACATAAGTAAATGACATCCCCTTACACATTACAATTCGACTTTTGTATTGCTTCTGGCATGCTGGGGTTGCAGTAGGGACATATTGGGCCTCGTTACAACATTGCCGGTCCGGAAACAACAGTGCCGGTAAGCTTACCGGCACTGTTGTTTCTGGAACGGCAAAGTACAACTTTGCCGGGTGGGTGGTGGCTGCCCTCCCGCCCAGCAGGTCTGACCTGCTGGGAGGACCGGCACCCAGCCACTTAGATTCACGGAAGCACCGGCACCGTTATTACTGGTGCTGGTGTTTCTGTGGTCCCCATTCCCATAGAGTCCTATGGGACTCTTTAGGAATGAGGAACAACATTTTATTGGCGCCTGACTTTCCGGCCGCCAGGGTTATAATACCCCGGTGTTACCGGCAAGTCATGCACCGGTAACCGTTTAAGGGTCCGGCAGCTACCTGCCAGTTTTACCGCCGGACCCGTAATGAGGCCCTTTGTCTTCCTCTGGCTACCTACAGTCTAAGAAATGTGTGGCACACTTCAATCAGTAGCAACGATTTCTGGTTCTTTGGTATTCGCCCACATTCGGTGTATAAATAGGAGTTGTTGGAATATGTGTGTTAGTGCCTACTGACGTTAGCGGCCGTAAACCGTGTTCTGCCAGTCTAGACCCTTCAAATTGGTCTTTGGACTTTTGCTGATAAATCTGGGATTAAAAGGGGCAAGGGAACCATGCCAGAGGATTTAGAGCTCCCATGAAGTGCATGTTAAGGTCTGTTCTGGTGCTCAGATAGCTATAGCACTGCGCATTGGGCATTTTAGGAATTCCATGTTGTCCAAAACGACGGTGCCAGTCCTGCGAACCTTGTCAAAATGCCAGTTACATAGTAGCCTATGGAAAGGGTGTACATATTGCAACTACTTGAGTGATAGGCCTATAACAGCGCACTGTGCGAATGAGCGCTAGTATGGTGCGACTGTGCTCACCTGCTGGTAATCCGTTTCAGGCCTGGACACAGCCTCCTCTGGCAGACAGTGGCGGGGGACTTGAGTGATAGGCCTATAACAGCGCACTGTGCGAATGAGCGCTAGTATGGTGCGACTGTGCTCACCTGCTGGTAATCCGTTTCAGGCCTGGACACAGCCTCCTCTGGCAGACAGTGGCGGGGGCCGGGCATCGGGGAGGTACTACTATCCTGGCAGAGCGGCTCTGGTGGCAGTGGGAACGGAGATGTGGAGGCCTCCAGCACCTCTGGCGAGGGTTGCAGCATCCTTTGCAGATCCGCAGGGCTCGTCAAGTGTAGGTCAATCCCTGCAAAACAAGCACATGGGTTAGGGGGAGCGCCATTCACTTCTGTTGTCTGGATGGGATGCTATTCAAGTCAAGCATGACAGAGCAAGCCCACACAAAGCCGACCACCCCCAGAGAAAAGATACAGTAAAGGCAGGCGCAGGGCTTGCATGCCACCCACACATACACAGAACTGGCAAACAGATGCACAAGCCTGCCTCACACGCAGCACAGAACAGGTACATGTTGTAAATACCTTCATTATATGAATAAGTCCACTCACAGACAAGTTGCAGAGCCATGATTGCTTCCAGGTGTTTTATAAACTCCAGTTTCACTTGGGGTATTTACAGGTTATATGGGAAGTAGGTAACATAAGTTACATGTAAGACACAGACACCCACCGGCCATCCTCATTCATCCAGCTCAGGCCCCCAAATGACAATCCATGGAACTCGTATGCATCACACTCACTCAATATTCCCCTGAGCTGACATCATCCATACACCAACATTCTGTAGGCATACATTCATGGCCAGTGAGACAAACAGGACTAGCTCACTACATAACATCTCCTTTTCATACCAACAGCCATGACCCACAACAGTACAGTATATGTGGAGAAGTGTAAGCTTCCCTGACCTTTATTCATCAGGTAGTAAGCAGGTGACAACATATAGAACTATAGAGGGAATCTATCAACTGCGGGGATATATTTCACAAAGGGGTCTAAGTTCTGTCTGCTGGATGGCAAGAGCGAAGCTGGAGTGGTCTATGATGTCGCTGTACTGGAGGTCAACCCATAGTTCCATCTATAATGGTATTCTGCATATGCTCTCTTCTCTCCCAAATCCCCCCTCCGCTGCATCCCTTTACCAAGCTCTTCACTTTCCCCTATGGATCTGCATTGCAGGGGGTGGCCTGGCACCAACCTAAATGTGCCCCACAATCACAAATGGCAATGTGCTACCATTCGTGACATACTTACTGTTCATTACTTTTTATGACACACTATTTCATAAAAAGGTTGTTTTACCCACCTGTGGCTTCTCTAACCAAGAGAGAGTTTTTGGGAAAACCTTTTGTTACAAATAGTCCTTTTTAAAGCATGGTTGGTCAGTCGCATGGGTCAAATCTATGGGCTCCACAGTGCAGTATTCCATAAAACTGGCCAACTTTGATGCGAAAGAAACTGGCCCACACTAAATTGTTGGGCTGGCTCTTCGGACTTTGCCCTGTTGCTTTATAGACCAGTTTGAGTCGCCTGGGGATGTGACATGGAGTCATGAGGGGAATATATACACAACATAACAAGTACCAGATTCCCTCTCCCTTCTCCCCCCAGCAACCCAAAAAGGGGCAATAAATGCAGTGCAGGAAAAATGATGCATCCCCCTGCTGTGATGTCACAGCAGTTGACTATGAATTACACACTCCTCTGCAATGACACCACAGTAGGAAGATACAGCATTTATAAAGGGAAATAGTTACTAATGGCTTCAGACACAACACTGTAAACTTCCTATGCACACGCAGAACAAGCAGCGGTGCAAGATTCTCATGCACGCAGTAAATGGACCCTAGGGAGTGACAAACTGGACAAGCACAGGTTGCACTGTGCTCTCCCCCCAAACCAACCAATGGTTGACTTGGTGAGGAGGAGGCCATACAGCACCGCTCTAATAAGATCCCATCTAGCGGTTGAAGAGAGACATCTCCTGATTAAGTCCATAGTCTCTATCTGTAGATCCCTTTAGTGGGAGAGAGGGGAGATGTGTGTCCATGGCCATTCACTCCTTGAGGTCTCTTTGGAAAGGTCACCTGTCGTGATTGGGAAAGGAGTTCAAGGTCCACATCAACTTAATGCATGTCCTGTTTGGGCTTCAGTGGGTGTCAGAGGCGTTCAGGCTCCCTGCCCCATATGCTTAGCTTCTCAGTGTGTGGATCACCTGAGCAGTGATGGGTGTTGCTTGTGTGATGTGTTGTTGCTGCTTGCTTTTTGCCCCGTCTCCACATTCCTGGTAAGCAGAACGCCTGTCACTCTCAACCAAAGCTGCTCCAGCTGTGAATCCCTGCCCATGGTTTCACAAGGTTGTTTTACCCACCTGTGGCTTCTCTCACCACATCGTGCACGCTCCAAGCCTGGGTGGCTTTATCCCTCCATCGTGGCAGAACCTCTTCCTCGTGGTGCAGATTAAGATCCAGTGTGGCATAGGGGGAGCGGGACCTAGCCCCGGCACCCAGAAGAGGCACCTTTATCGTCAGAGCTTCGGGAACATCCTGTGGGAGAGCAAGACAATGGTTCAGAGGCACGTAAAGGTGCTTTGTCGGGGGTGTTTAAGAAATAAGCACTTCTCTTGGGCATGACCGAGAAAAAGGGTGTGAGAATATAGGTTATGGCTTAGAACTAGCATGTAACCAAGAAAAGACTTGAGAGGCCATAAAGTAAGGCATTTCCCTATGTGGGTGAAGGAGAAGGGCAGAGAAGTTTTAAGGAGCGGGGCATTCCTAGAGGGAGGACCAAGAAAAGAGGAGGAAGGCAGAAAAAGAAAGTATTCCCAAGGAGACGATCACGAAATGGGGAGAGGTAATGGGACTGGGTTGCCAAAGTTGTGCAGTGAAATATTTCCAATCACAGGTTCTTGCAGACCTATACTCCTCAGAGAAACGTCTCTACCCATATTGTATTAATTATGAAAAGCTGCGAGTGCAGGAATTACATAACTATGAATGACATTGGGCTGCAAGAAAATGTCGACTAAGGGGGAAACAATCCAATGAGTGCCTCTCCTCAAATGCCACTGGCTTCTTAGAAGCATGGCTCAATAAAGGATTTTTGTTAACTTGGTAAAGGCAGTATGAGTTGTTGGGGTAGATGGATTTTATCTCAATAGAAAGGAGAGATTCACGTTGCGTGCACCATATTAATGTTAAGAATGGATTCAATATGGTTACAATGCGGGTCATTATGACTTTGGCGGTAGCCGTGCCAGTAAATACCGGCACGGCTGCTGCATGAGTCATGACTTTTCCGGTGCCCTGGAATGGGCAATTACTGGGGCATTACAGCCTCGGCAGACCTGATAATTGCCCATTCCCAGGTGCTGTAAAATATTACTCCCCATTCCCATTTAAGTCCCATTGGACTCAACGGGAATGGGGAGGACGGATGCATCGACACCATTCATGAATGTTGGCGGTGCATCCGTCAACGTCTGCGAGCGGGTGCCGTTCTGCCCACCAGGTCAGACCTGGCGGGCTGAAAGGCACCCGCTCGCAGAAGTCGTAGTTTGCCGGTCCGGAAACAACGGTACCAGCAAGCTTACCGGTACTGTTGTTTGCAGGCGGGCAAACTTATAATGAAACCCAATGTTTCAGTTTTGCATGTATCTAGGTTAGTCAATTGAGGTTTGTTAATTGAGGTTTGTTAAAGGTTACTTTTAGTGTGATTTTGTGCCTAGTGTGATACATTTTAAATGTGCATACATATAGCAACATAATGAAGATTGTCTGAACATAATATGGGAACCCAGAGCTTCATAAAAAGTGGAAAAAAAGCTCTTGAATGGGAAACCCATTATGAGGGGATGTGATAGTTTTGAACACATGTACATAAAAATAAACATGCACACATTCTTGTTCGAAAGACTTGCTCGCCTAGGGGGGATGGTGACAACTGCAACAACATTGGGAGACTACTTGAAACTGAAATAGAATGAAGAGCATGGGCACACGATTATGGGCTTGGGCATTGTTGAGCGAGTGGCTGAAGAAGCATCTGCCACCTGATAGTGCCAATCTGGGATTAGCGGCTAAAATTGTAAAAGGGTGACTGCAAGCGAAAATGACCACAGGCCCATGAGAAGGTCAAATAGATTAGCAAGGAAAACAGTATAATGGGAGGAGGCCAGATGGATTGAAATGATGGTTGCATAATGAAAGGGCGCAAGAGAAAACCAAGAATAAATATCCAGGGTGTCAGAGTGTTTGGAAAAACAAGTTAGTGCCCGATCAAAGGAGCCTTTTTGTTAGTTCTCTATAGCCTCATAAAGTCTCCATACATAAACCATGCATATCAGATTTAGCGTTGCAGTTCTGAAACCAAGTGGAATCCCATGTTAGGCTTGTGTAACTTGCAGAAAGAAACATAAGAACAGAGTTGGGCTTGTATTTGCTATGTCATGAACATTGTATGTCTAAGGGGATGGTGCGACAGTGAAGGCAGCCAATGAGATTGTGGGGGTTACATTTCCTTGTATAGGGCCATGCGATTTGTATTTTGGGTGATGACTGTTCAGGAAATGTGTGTGTATATATATATATATATATCTGTTCTGTGGTTCGGAGAGACTCAGGTTAGTTCAATCTCCAAGCAGTTGTCTAGCCTCTCTCCCAGCAGCCGTTGTGAAATAAACTTGGTTTAATGACATGGATTCACTTCTTGAGAGGAGGGCTATTTCAGAGAGCAGATATCTAAGGTCAACCCTTGCAGAGTCCTTCCACGAATGGAGAGAAGGGAATCACATATTTCTTCCCTAAGTCAGTTTTTAAAGGAAGATCCTTCCATCCTTTTTGAACTTAGAGAAGAAAGTAAGGGACACTGCAGTGCTGGGAAAGGAGAACCACATGTCCATGGTTATACATGATGGCAGCAGGTAAGAGGACAATGGCATAAGAACAAGGAAGACCTTTTTATTGAACAACCATCTTCTTATGGTAGAGCCCAATATGTTAATAATGTCCTCTTGTAGCTGGTTGTAAAATGACGCTGGGATGGAAAAAATATATCTTAGACCAGCCAAATGGTTATACCTAAACAATTTTGCAAGAGAGAGAGAGAGAGATTTGTAATGAGCAAGGAAAATGGGTGTTTGCTACAAGAAAGGGGTGGAGGAGAAACTATGAAAATTGTGAGAAATGCGTGAAGGAGTGGTTCCCTTTTGATCAGAAGGGTGTACAAGTCCATGAGAGGTAGATCAGTGCAGATCCTCTTTGGATTTCAGGAGCCCTGTGGAGGAGAGCAGTCAGAGAAGCCTCTTTTCCGTGGATTTGGAGGAACTGCAGTTGGACGTTTACTAGACAATACAACACAAACCACACGTGTGGCCAGTTATCTCTGTGGATTCCAACCCTACCCCTTCTGTGTAGGCTTTTCATACGTAGTTTGATATTTATCGTTTGTTTCAGAAAAAACATGTTTTTAATAATCTTGACAACATGTAGTTGTGTTTTTTTCATAATAAGAGATTTGACACTTTAACTCCTGACCCTTGAATAGACATAGAGTGACCCAAAACACAGTCCAAAATAATTCAATTGGGCCAGGAGTGAGCATTAAGCAATTCAAGGAATTCAAATAGTGAAGTTGCTTCCATTCCCAGATGCCTAGGAGAGTGTGGGTCTCAGCGAATGAGGGACTGCGGTCTGAAATGAGATGTTATAAACTAGGTTCCTTGAGTAATCTTTACAGGGGTGACCAATAGAAATGGGCAAGAGCTGAGAAGAAGCATTTCCCTCAAGGGAAACAGTAGCGGCCCAGGTTAGGGATAAGGGGTGATAAGAAAAGATATTGGGGCAAATAAAGGGATGGTTGGGAAGCAGGTGCTGTGAAGCTTTGAGCAACCATGGTTTACCTGTAGTAAAGAGACACACTGCAATTCAAATTTAAAATTCAAATTATTTCAACATTGAAAAGAGCTCATGGCTATAACAACACTGAAAATTATGAAACCTCTAAAAGGAAAGGCAATCTAACACAAACATGAGACGAGGAGAGCCAAATGGAAAAAGTTGGTCTTGGAGATCATCTGCTATAGACACATGTGGGTGTTGTTCTCAGTGAAGACGCACAGCAATATACACCTCTGGAGCCTTACTCGAGAAGGCGTGCATACCTCAAAATTGGACAAAGCATACTTGTCACAGTAAGGCACACATTCTCTGAGGACCATAGGTTTTGTAAAGTCACGCTCTGCAACACCACCCCGTCGGCAGATCATTTGGCACAAACCGCTGCATAGCTTTGAAGGCCATCATGGCCACCTTCTTCCTCACAAGGAAGTAGACAAGGAGCCAGTGTATATGTCGTTAACGCCCAACCCGTCATCCGGGTTGGGCGGTATTACAGCCGGGATACCGCCTAACTCGGGATGAGGCCCAAAGTCTCTTCTTCCCAGCTCACCACTGATTAAACCTTTTGCAGGAAGGATAGGATTTGTGATTTAACTAAATGGGGTATCAGGATTCCTTGCCAAAACGTTCTGTATAATTTACCAGGTAAATCTTTTTCCATGGAGCAGTCCTTTTAGTCATCTCCATGCCACATGGAAAAGGGAACCTATTTACATAAAAAAGGAGTTCTATCCCAAAAAAATCTTCCTCACACAGATCAACAGGCCGATTCATGGAATTAATGTGCGCTGAAAAAATCGGCGCACGCGTGCGAAAATGTGCGATTCGCAGTGAAAGAGCGAAAATCGCAGTGCAAGTGCGAAAATCGCAGGGAAACCAGCGCACATCGATTCATGGAAGTCTGTGCGCGAGTAAAATGTGGGATGTGCGCTGAAAAAGTGCGCGGCGCACGCCGGCGCACAGGTCATCTAACGGCGTGCGCTAAGGCCACAGCGAAATCGCACATAGCGCAGCGCACATAACAAAAGTAGGCGGAACACGGGGTGTTACACGCAGAATGGGAACAACTCGTGAAAATGTGGGCGTCACGGGGGAAGTACAGGAGGCAAGTGCGCGGAATGCCGACACGCTCGCCTACAACACGTATTCATGGAATCGAATAGGGCAAACCAGCGCACGGGCAAAGACGCGCACAGGTCCATACACGTCCGCCACACGAAAGCAGGCGGTAGCGTCCCTGCGCAGGAAAAAAATGTGCGCCAAAATGTGCGCTAACAAAAAGCACGTATATACAGCTATGATGAATGTCCCATACTGTGGCCCTCTAGGACAAATGACTTGCAAAGGGGTACGCGACAAACACAGACACCCGCTGTGTCAAAAATAGCGTGTGCGTGTATTCCTGGTGTGCGTGGGAAGTATTACACGCAATCGGGCCTGGGGGAGCGGGTACGTGTATTTCAGGGGTGCGCGAGAAGTTCTGCACGCGATTGGCCTGTGTACGTGTATTTCAGGGGTGCGCGGGTGTTTCCACACGCGATCGGGCCTGGGGGAGCGGGTACGTGTATTTCAGGGGTGCGCGAGAAGTTTTACACGCGATTGGCCTGGGTACGTGTATTTCAGGGGTGCGCGGGTGTTTCCACACGCGATCGGGCCTGGGGGAGCGGGTACGTGTATTTCAGGGGTGCGCAAGAAGTTTTACACGCGATTGGCCTGGGTACGTATATTTCAGGGGTGCGCGGGTGTTTCCACACGCGATCGGGCCTGGGGGAGCGGGTACGTGTATTTCAGGGGTGCGCGAGAAGTTTTACACGCGATTGCCCTGGGTACGTGTATTTCAGGGGTGCGCAGGTGTTTCCACACGCGATCGGGCCTGGGGGAGCGGGTACGTGTATTTCAGGGGTGCGCAAGAAGTTTCACACGCGATTGGCCTGGGTACGTGTATTTCAGGGGTGCGCGAGAAGTTTTACACGCGATTGGCCTGGGTACGTGTATTTCAGGGGTGCGCGGGTGTTTCACATGCGATCGGGCCTGGGGGAGCGGGTACGTGTATTTCAGGGGTGAGCAAGAAGTTTTACACGCGATTGGCCTGGGTTCGTGTATTTCAGGGGTGCGCGGGTGTTTCCACACGCGATCGGGCCTGGGGGAGCGGGTACGTGTATTTCAGGGGTGCGCGAGAAGTTTTACACGCGATTGGCCTGGGTACGTGTATTTCAGGGGTGCGCGGGTGTTCTCACACGCGATCGGGCCTGGGGGAGCGGTCACGTGTATTTCAGGGGTGCGCGAGAAGTTTTACATGCGATTGGCCTGGGTACGTGAATTTCAGGGGTGCGCAGGTGTTTCCATACGCGATCGGGCCTGGGGGAGCGGGTACGTGTATTTCAGGGGTGCGCGAGAAGTTTCACACTCGATTGGCCTGGGTACGTGTATTTCAGGGGTGCGCGAGAAGTTTTACACGCGATTGGCCTGGGTGCGTGTATTTCAGGGGTGCGCGGGTGTTTCCACACACCCGCTGTGTCAAAAATAGCGTGTGCGTGTATTCCTGGTGTGCGTGGGAAGTATTACACGCAATCGGGCCTGGGGGAGCGGGTACGTGTATTTCAGGGGTGCGCGAGAAGTTCTGCACGCGATTGGCCTGTGTACGTGTATTTCAGGGGTGCGCGGGTGTTTCCACACGCGATCGGGCCTGGGGGAGCGGGTACGTGTATTTCAGGGGTGCGCGAGAAGTTTTACACGCGATTGGCCTGGGTACGTGTATTTCAGGGGTGCGCGGGTGTTTCCACACGCGATCGGGCCTGGGGGAGCGGGTACGTGTATTTCAGGGGTGCGCAAGAAGTTTTACACGCGATTGGCCTGGGTACGTATATTTCAGGGGTGCGCGGGTGTTTCCACACGCGATCGGGCCTGGGGGAGCGGGTACGTGTATTTCAGGGGTGCGCGAGAAGTTTTACACGCGATTGCCCTGGGTACGTGTATTTCAGGGGTGCGCAGGTGTTTCCACACGCGATCGGGCCTGGGGGAGCGGGTACGTGTATTTCAGGGGTGCGCAAGAAGTTTCACACGCGATTGGCCTGGGTACGTGTATTTCAGGGGTGCGCGAGAAGTTTTACACGCGATTGGCCTGGGTACGTGTATTTCAGGGGTGCGCGAGAAGTTTTACACGCGATTGGCCTGGGTACGTGTATTTCAGGGGTGCGCGGGTGTTTCACATGCGATCGGGCCTGGGGGAGCGGGTACGTGTATTTCAGGGGTGAGCAAGAAGTTTTACACGCGATTGGCCTGGGTTCGTGTATTTCAGGGGTGCGCGGGTGTTTCCACACGCGATCGGGCCTGGGGGAGCGGGTACGTGTATTTCAGGGGTGCGCGAGAAGTTTTACACGCGATTGGCCTGGGTACGTGTATTTCAGGGGTGCGCGGGTGTTTTCACACGCGATCGGGCCTGGGGGAGCGGTCACGTGTATTTCAGGGGTGCGCGAGAAGTTTTACATGCGATTGGCCTGGGTACGTGAATTTCAGGGGTGCGCAGGTGTTTCCATACGCGATCGGGCCTGGGGGAGCGGGTACGTGTATTTCAGGGGTGCGCGAGAAGTTTCACACTCGATTGGCCTGGGTACGTGTATTTCAGGGGTGCGCGAGAAGTTTTACACGCGATTGGCCTGGGTGCGTGTATTTCAGGGGTGCGCGGGTGTTTCCACACGCGATCGGGCCTGGGGGAGCGGGTACGTGTATTTCAGGGGTGCGTGAGAAGTTTTACACGCGATTGGCCTGGGTTCGTGTATTTCAGGGGTGCGCGGGTGTTTCCACACGCGATCGGGCCTGGGGGAGCGGGTATGTGTATTTCAGGGGTGCGCGAGAAGTTTTACACGCGATTGGCCTGGGTACGTGTATTCCAGGGGTGCACGCGAAGTTTCACACGCGCGATTGGTCTGGGTACGCGATTTCTTTGGAGGCGCGTCTGTGACGTGACACGCGCGGGCGTTTCCATGAAACCGGGTGCATGTTACACGTCCGAGAACTGCACGTCCCAGTGTCATTTCGTGTAATTGGAGGATAGGGCCTCAGTGCGTATACGGGAAGTGACGTTGGACGTTTGGTCCGGTTTAAAAGGTACGTGTAGGACGTCATTTCCTTGTACGTGCTTTTTGTGGAGAGCGAGTGGGTGAATACTGTACTTCTTGTCGGTTCACACGCGATTTACTTCACAGCGTTTCTAGTTCGTACTCCCTGTTACCTCTGTCAGTTTTTTCTGATTTTCTCTTGGACCCGTTTCCTCAAACAGCGTTCACTTCTTCTTTTGTCCTGTCTCCTCAGACAGCGTACAATTCTTCTTTTGGCGTGGGTGTTGCCAATGCGAACACGCGCGTATTTTTCACGCTCTTTTCCCAGGCAGACGGTGAGTCGGGCACGTATTTACCAACTGTGCTTGCCCCGTGTGTCACGTACCCCTTCAGAGGTCATTGTAGGCTGCGTGTGACACGCGTACGTTCATTATTGTGTTTCTGGGTGCCACAGCGTAGTGCGGGTTCATTTTTCCACACACATGGTCTACGAGGGGTCGCGTGCACGTAATTTTCTGTTTTTGGGGTGCCTGTGCGTTGCGTGACCCGTCATCTTTCCCCAGGGGTTCCATACAGCCTTGCTAGAGCACTAGGGTACGAATTCCATCTAGTACCCTACTCCTTTGACCCCCAATTGCCCAGGACAATAGTTTACTGCAACTCCCATACGCACAACAACATCAGTGCCATGGCTGGGAGGCGAGCTAGCGGTAAGGGTTGCAAAGGTGGCCGAGCCTCAAGAGGTGGGTGTGGTGGGCGCGGTAGGGGACGTGGCCCGGGATTTGCAGGCTACCCCTATCCCCCCACGTGTGGAGGACCAGTCAGGGACACCCATGACCCCCCCCATGGTTGAGGGAAACGTGGATGACACCATCTCTGCTCAGCCCTTGTCGGACCGGCCCATTGTGGCACCTGACCTGGCACAGGGTGACTCCCAGGCTGACTTCCAGGTCGCCAAGTCTAGGTCACGGGTGGCGATGCAAGTCAGTGTCACCAGGTCACGTGGATCAGGGGCAGCCATGTCATCTGCTGCCCCGAGTAGGCGGGGTGGGGAGGCTGCAGGGGCAGCTGCAGCTCCGTCCACCCCAGCTCTGACTCTCCCAGCCAGGACAGTGTTGGTCCCCGTCCATCAGACTGAGGTTCCCCCTGCCAACATCACACTTCAGCTAATGCCTGCCGAAAGTCATATGGTCAGTGTGCCATCGCACACTACTACTACACAGTCCACTAGTGCTCCTGTCCCTAGTGGCTAGAGCGGCGTAGGCCACTCAGGATCCCCACCACCTTCAAAAAGAAAGAGGAAGAGTGCTCGTCCAGTACAGGCTGATGCCCCAGACACGGCTACACAGTCCGGCACGCCAAGGAAGCCTAGCTTCAATGATGCCGAACTGGATGCACTTGTGCAGTATGTGTCCGCACATGACGGCGAAATGTTGATCACTTCAGGGTGTAAGATCACACCTGCTCGACGTCAGGCACACTGGCAGTCCATCGCGGACAGCATAAGTGCCCTTGGGTTTGTGAGGCGCACAGCTGGTGAGTGCTACAAGCGCTGGAACGACCTTAAGCGCAGGGCAAAGAAAAAGCTGGCATCAAGTCATGCCGCAACTCTGGTGACTGGAGGTGGGTCTCCACAAGAGGACATTGAACTCACTCTACATGAGCATGTTGCTGGGACCTACGTCACAGAGGAGCAGATCCAAGGTGTGGGAGAACTGCCAGATTACGAGGCATTGTCCGGTGAGTGCACATGCATGTGTGTGTGATCCATGTGTATGTTGTTTGTGGGAGGGGTTCTGGTTGAGTGCCAGGTGAGGGTGTGTGTGCCTGAGTGGTTCGGGTCACCCATGTGCTTCATCCAATACATTCTGTGGCCCTGGATTTGGGTATTACAGTATCCCTTCTGCCCACAGTAGACATTTTGCACTACATCACACCAGTTGCCCTTGAAGTGGCATCCTGCAACAACATTTTTCCGTATTTTGCTGTGTTCATTCAGGCTGATTGTTTGGATTCCCCCACTTTTACTATGCATTTCTCTGCCCTATTGTCACATATATGACATGCCTATGGTACATGCCATCTGTGTGATGGCATGTGTCATGTATGTGGATTGGACATGCCACTCACAGGCCAATGTGTGATGGCACTGCTAGCCAGCATGCAGCTAATGTGTTGCTCTTCCATCTTGGTGTCATCAGTGTCTGACATTTTCCTCCCCTTCCAACTCAGTGACAGTGCATGCATGGGAGGGTTATAGTCATGTGGGACATGTGTCAATCAAGTACTGGTTCTGTAGCTTGTCTGGCCTAATTGTGTGCCATGGTGCTAATGCCTGTTTCCATTTTTCGTCTTTCATGTTTTTCCAGAGGATGACACACTTGATGCTGTTGAGGGTGAGGAGATGGTGCAGACCCAGGAGGGATCTCAAGCACGACCGGGCACCAGTGGGGGACGTCGTTTGGTGGTGGGGGAGAACCCTCTCTTGCTGCAGGCCATAGTGTCCAGGGGTGTCTCTGGCTGCACCTCCCCAGACCTCTTTTCAGGTGTTGATTCAGATGAGACCTATGTGGATTCGCAGGTATGTGTTCATGCAAGGGATACTGTTCTGTCCGACCCACCTGCACCAGGGGTAGAGCCCACTATGGGGATGTCAGTGTTGGTAGGTGTGCCTTTGGTGGTTACGGATGCAGGGCCACACTCCGCAACATCTGATCCTGTTCCTGGCCCAGCAGATCAGAGGGGGAATGCAGTCCTGCAGCCTCGGGCAGTGCCCACACAGCAAGGCGCAGTTCGCCTTGCCCCAGACAGGTGTGGTGCCCGCCAACGCGGTGTCCGTCAGCCACAAGGCAATACCGCATGTGAGCAATCCATATACGGTATGGCAAACCAACAGGCAGCATCACCTGAGATGATGGCTCAAGCCATGGAGAGGGTGGCCACTTCCATTGTCCCCCCAGAAAGTCAGATGGAGCAACTACAGCAGGCAACAGACTCCATTTGCCAATCACTCAGGGAGGACATGTTGGCGTCCAACAGGGACAGATGGGCGGCCCTGGACAAACTGAGGGAATCCATTTCTTTAGAGGCCCAGGGCCAGAGGGAAGCCCTGAGGAGAGAAGTCCGGCACCTCAGGCAGACTCTTGTGGACCTTGAGGCTTCCACTGCCACGAGGACAGAACAGCTGCTGGAGCGCGTCACCCGTACGCTCTCAGCAGAGATGCAGGCAACTTGGGCGGAGGTCTGGGCATCACGTCGGGTGGTGCATGGGGATCTCTGCACCATATACCTCCAGAACGAGACCTTCCACACCCGCATACTTGCTGCCATGGAGGACCAAACTAGGGCTTTACGTGGGCTGCCTCCCATAGCACCACCACCTCCTGTGGCAGCAGCAGCAGAGGCTCAGGAGAGCGAATCCAGCGATGAATCTCCCACGATGTCGTAGCCGTGCAGGCCATGAGCCCATGGAGGTGTTTTTTTTCGCAACATCCACACAGGTGGCTGTTGGTGAGCACCCTGCCCTCGGACCTCCTGGGTGGCCTCCCTCACCCCCCTTGGCCCACACATGGCCATTTTTGATTTTTTGTTGCAGTGTGTTGTCTTGTGTGGCTCCCGTGGGCATCCACTGTATTCCGGCTGGGCACATGCAGGCTTGTCCTGAGTTTGGGTTAGATGCTTGGGTTTGTGAGACACACACCCCTCCTGCATCCCGTTTCCATGGGCTTGCAAAGGGTGTGCCCAAGTGACAGTGATTTACACAGTGACGTTGGACTCCCACGACATGTGTGGGCAGTCTGTAGTCAATGCTGTGTATACATTCCTAGTGCATATTGTTGTTGTATTGTGCACTGCATGGTGTATTGATGTGTGCTTGTGCATCCATGTCTCCCTCCTAATTTGCAGGTTCATTCCTCATGTCTTCACAAGGCCGTCCACTTTTGAGATGGAGTTCATGTTGTGAGCAGTGGACTTCCAGATGTGCGTGGCAACAACACTGTACAGTTGGAGGTGGTGGATGTGCTGGCATTCTCATGTTGTAAGACTACGTATCCTTTACCTTAGTACTGTCATGTTTATGCTATGTGGATTGTATTGTGGTAAGTATTTGGTCATGTGTGCTGTTATTTCTACATTTATGTGGGCATATTGTGTGTGGCCAGTTTCCATTAGGGACACTGTACTTTGTGACACTTGTGTCATGTTTGGGGGATGACTTTGTTTGCTCTCACATGGCATGTCATGCCATGGTGTGTTGGGTGGCGGTGCTGGGGAGGGGATGGGTGACATGGCACTGTTGTCATGTTGTATCTTGCAAGTGGGTAATGATTTTAGCAGCATAGAAGTGTGTCTTTTGATGACACAGCATTGGTGGTGTTTGTGTAGGTAGGGAAGCACACAATGGAACACTTCCAGATGTACAATCTCAGGCTGGTATGGTTGTGACAGTTGACTGTCCATTGAGGCATCATCATTGTCAGATTGATTCATCATTGATTGTCAGCTGGTATGTGCCAGGGCTGTGTGCACTCCACAGGGGTGTGATTTTATGTGAAGTAATTAGCCACCAGCTGCGTATGGGCTGCCTCACCCCGTGCCCTTTCCCCTCCCATACGCAGCGAGCATGCATGTGGTTGGGGATGTGGGGGCGCCACCATGTCCATGGCCAGGCCCCGGCGTGTTGCAACGTTGTGCAGGACACATGCTGCCACTATGATCCTGCACACTACTGGGGGAGCGTATAACAGCTGCCCACCAGAACGGTCAAGGGAGCAAAAGCGTGACTTGAGCACTCCGAATGTGCACTCCACGATGCCCCGGGTTGCAATGTGGGCTGTGTTGTATCTTACCTGGGGTGGCGTGGTGGGGTTCCGAATTGGCGTCATCATGTGGGTGCTGAGAGGGTAGGCACTGTCCCCTGGGGAGGTGGTGATGGGTATCATTAGTGGGGTTGTGACATTACTCAGTATCTGACATGCATGCATGCGCAGTGGCATTTATACTCACCGAGCAGCCATGTATCGCCATACGCCCAGCTTCTATGTCCCGGTTTAGTGTAGACATTCTGTAAATGAAACTGTCGTGGGTGGAGCCAGGATAGTTGGCGTACACTGAGGTGATGATTCCCTTGGCATCACATACTACCTGGACGTTGATGGAATGCCAGTGCTTGTGGTTTCTATAGATGTGCTCAGTTGCCCTGGGGGGACGTAGAGCCACATGGGTGCAATCAATGGCACCTAGCACTTTGGGGAATTGTGCCACCCCGTAGAAATCCTGGGCGACAGCCTGCCTTTCTGCAGGTGTTCTGGGCAGGTATATGTGCCTGCGTACTGATGGGCGTGCAGTGATGATGGCCAAGACCTGGTGTAGGCAGCAAGACTGCGTGGCCTGTGACACCCCCCCCACTATGGCACTTGTCCGCTGAAATGATCCAGTGGCCAAGAAGTGCAGTACATTAAGGACCTTCTCGAGGGGGCTGAGTGCTTGGGAGCACAGGGTGGTTGATGTGAGGTCATCCTCCCACTCACTGACCAGGTCGAGTATTATGTGAGGTGGAAACCTTTACCTCCCATACACATGGTCATCAGGCATCCCAAAAAGGCTTGTTCTGGGTGTAAAAATTCTGGCCCCGACTATCCACCTCCTCCTCCTCCTGCGGTATCCCAAGGCCACTGCTGCTAGGAACGGTATATTCATCCTGGCGTCTGAGCTTGTTTGTTGTTTGCGCGCACTTTTATGCTGTGCGGATCGACGTACGCCTGCTTCCCGCTGGCGTACGTGTTTCCGGATTGGCCACGTTTGATTCCATGAATACGTGTTGTAGGCGAGCGTGTAATACTTCCCACGCACCCATCAAATACACGTACCCAGCCCGATCGCGTGTAATACTTCCCGCGCACCCCTGAAATACACGTACCCAGCCCAATCGCGTGTAAAACTTCTCGCGCACCCCTGAAATACACGTACCCAGGCCAATCGCGTGTAAAACTTCTCGCGCACCCCTGAAATACACACACACGTTCCCCCAGGCCCGATCGCGTGTGAAACTTCTCGCGCACCCCTGAAATACACGTACCCAGCCCAACCGCGTGTGAAACTTCTCGCGCACCCCTGAAATACACGCACCCAGGCCATTCGCGTGTAAAACTTCTTGCGCACCCCTGAAATACACGCACACGCTCCCCCAGGCCTGATTGCGTGTGAATCTTCTTGCGCACCCCTGGAATACACATACCCAGGCCAATCGCATGTAGAACTTCCCGCGTTTGTGCGAATTTCCATGAATTACCCTGTTAATCTGTTTGTCACTTCGCCACAGTGCACACATCCCGCCAGAATACTTTTGTATAACTCCCTCGTTGGATACCTGAACTCCAAGACAAGCTGGGGGCCCGGCGGGCTGCTTTGGCTTCCCGTGATTTACAACGCTTAAAGCATAGTAAAACCAGTTATCTATCGAGTACACAAAGTTGCTTAAGACTCGTGTGAAGGATGATTTCCCCATGAATGATTGAATCAAATATTTATACAATTCTTTACGTACATTGAGACAATGTCCACCCATTGGCCTTCAGTTTTTAATAACTTTGGAATGATTATTTCATTCCTTTTATGTTCCTCCATTCCCAGATCAATGATTGGTGCATAATTATGTGTTTCCACACATAACTTTAGGGCAAGCCAGTCATTGTCGCTTTCCAGTCTTTGGTGAAAGAGAACGACTTCACTCCATTAAACGAGTAACAGTCTTTAAGTGCCAGGCTATTATGCAAGTCTAAGCATACTCGTCCTTGGCACTTATGGGGTTTTAAAGTGCAGTCTATGGTTGACGTTCTGTCCCCTTATCTAAAAGTCACTCTAGCTGATGAGTCCAGCGTGAACCTTCCCATTTATCTGCCTTAAGTCATACAAAAATTGCAAAATCGTAAAATGTCTCCCACTTTTATCTATCCTCGAAGTTAAGCTTAGTGAATTTGGTCAGGTGAATCTGGTATTTGCTGTAATCTGTCTAAAGTTATGGTACCCTCATCCAGCAGGTACAACTCAAATTTCATGTCACTCACCGCCAAGGATTCTCCATGGAGAAATTGGCAAATTGTGTGTCCACTGCGCCCATTCGACCCACATATCGAAATTGCCCATTTCAGATGTTTTCCCGCCTGAAATTGTGATTTTTGCCCAAAATGTAGGGCAAAAAGCTAAATGTTTATTTCTTCCGAGGATTTTTGTTTATTAGGGGAATGGGAAGCTTTCAGCCACCTAATTGCCTTACATTTCAGTCAAAAATAGTGAGATATACTTAAAAGTATACTGTGTAAAACTGTGGAATTTTGACAAGCAGCCAGTGTGCCAGGCACCACACCATCTGCTGGCACTTCTTTGTCTGACCTTTCAAGGTGATGGTCTGAGTATCAACAACCGCCCTGAAGGCCGCCTGTATGACTTCCTCCAGTGAACAAGGCTAATGCGAACATGACTGACGAAGACTGGATATAGTTGGGTGAGAAAAAGCGCTCTTACCGAGGGGATGGGGACCTCGCCAGTCGCAGTGATGCCTTCAGCCTCGTGGTACAAGGCCAGGTTCATCAGGATCTCTTTAGTCTGGCCGCAGGACGAGAGCTCGAACCTCACCTCATCGGAGCTACAGAACAGAGAAGAAGGAAAGAGGGGGGAGGAGAAAAGGAGAGGCGGGAGGAGTGCAAAACAGAGCAAAGAGAAAGACGAGTGAATGAGGGAGATGGGGAATGAAGAGGCAAGCGATGGTGGGAAAAAAACGTGAGACTTGCTGTTAAAGCAATACATAACAAGCTACAAAAAACATTCTCTCCCTAAACAGAGATGTATGCAGAGACTGGGTACACAGCAAAGTTGTGCATGAGAAGATACAGGTGCAGGGCAGGAATCCAAAACGACACATAAGGAGCAGAAATCTGCTGGCAGACTGGCATGCGCAGGGCAGATATGTGTATATGAAATGGCATGAAAAACAGGGTAGGAACGTGCATACACATGTCCGGGATGTGCACATTAAATGATGTACAGAGCGGGAATGAAATGTACACGTGAAATGTCACATACGGGAGTGGAGAGTGTACATGAAATGACATTTACTACATAAAATAACATTTACAAAGTGAGAATGTGCACATTGAATAACACCAGGTACAGTGCAAGACTGAGCGAATGAAATGACAGCCAGGTCTTGAATCTGGCCAGTCTCAAAGAACCAGAGGAAAAAGAACGCCGATGTGTCTCTACAGAAGGGCTGGGCGCTCCTCCCAAACCCCCACATATTTCATGTGACGTCTATTGTCAAAAAGTTGAGGTGTTCCCATTCACAACAATGTCATAAACTGGCTTCCTTGCTCCTGTCCTCACTCGCCTCCTGGTGTACTGGATCAGAGCCACTTACCCAACTCAGCATCGACAAGAGGGCTTTGAGTGCTAGGAAAATCTTTTTATTTTGCAGCCTTGCCATCTGTTTGTAGGAGACCCCCAACATACACCGTTGTGTGATTCTGGACTGATCTTTGGGGGACTCTATTTTTAAATCTCACTCCCGGGCTTATCTCATTAATGTTGGGGGCACTTGCCAGTCCTTAAGCCTGCCAGTGCAGGGGTGCACGGGTGGGGACCCTGCCCACTTGTATGTGTATGCTAAACAAGCAATCTCCCATAATGGTGCCTGGGAACAGTTTCTTCCCTTTTTGACATTTTTCTACACCCAGTGAAGCCCAGAAAGGCTGCTGGTAGTGACAACTTATTTATAATCATTTTGGGTGCATTCTTGTGCACCACTTATTTGTGTTTACCGCGTGGCAGCCATTTGCGCAACATGGTGTTCAAAATGGCCGGCCAAGCCATTTAAGTCTGGCCTTTGTGACTACCTGACAAAGTTGCTGTCTTCCGACCTACCTTGCAGTGGCAGAGTATGATCATGCCTCTTCCTGGGCTCTAGTCAGGAAGCTGACCCTTTGTGTGCCTGTTACTGGGTTAGTCTGGGTGAGGGGCTGCAGACAGATCCAAGCAATACACAAAACCAAATGTTGTGCGAGTCATGGCTGTACATGAGCTGACTGCCACTGATTGGACAGCCGTTTAAAGTTTGAAAGTTCCAGCTCCTTCCATTGGTGGGCTGTGCTCCCCAAGGTCATTTAGTTTATTGGGAGGGAATTCGGAGACACTGCAGCCAAGTATCTGAAGAAGAGCCTGAAGACGGACACCAGCGGTCTGTTGCTGGGACCACCATTGCCCAAGCCAATGACCACAAAATGAAGCTCTGCTCTCCAATTAACAGGGGAGACCACCCACAGTGCATGCCTTCCTTGAACTGGGAAACATAACAAGTTCCAAGTCTTCCAACAGCAAGGTTATTGTCCTGAAGCTCTGAGGAGTCATAGGGGGTCATTACGAGGTTGGAGGTAGCCATGGCTCTATTAGCGCCATGGCTACCCCCTTACCGCATACCGGGTCCGGGTTCCCTAAATGGGGAATTACCAGGCTATATCAACCTTGGAGGACCCGGTATTTCCCCATTCAGGGAACCCATCCCCATTCCCATCCGAGCCCCATAGAGTTCAATGGCGATGGGGACCATGCTATCAACGGGCCCGTTTATAACGGGTCCGTTGTTAGCATGCTGGTCCTTTAGTGGCTCCCACTAAGGGCGCCTGGTAAAACCAGCCGCCCTTAGCGGAACCCGCTAAAGGACCTCGTAATGCAGCAGTAAGGGGTTAACGGCACCGGCACCTTTACCGGCGCCGTTAACCCCCTACCACCAACCTTGTAATGACCCCCATGGTCTTGTATCCGGAGCACAGCATTTGAAGTAGGATGCTTTTTCTGTTGCTGAGATCTTGCACAGCCTGCTGCTGTAATCTATGAAGTGCATCCTCGTCGTGGACCTGGCACTCCATTGTTATGTTGCCCTAGGTCAAGAAGGATAGCCATGGTGGCATGAGTCCTATGGTCCTTCATGCTGCAGACCCTGTGAGAAGTCACTTCAACAGTTCATCTTGCCTGAGGGGTCCTGTGGGTCCTCCAACGCAGAGGTTGCAGATGTCTTCCTCTATGTGCAGCCAAGTCAAGCCTTGTTGTGATTCTATGTGTTAGGCTGCTGACGGAGATGGTAACTGCCAATTCATAAGACACAGCTTTCCAAGCTGATAGCTAAAGAATCCTCTGCACCTACGACCCCATGACCTTTAACTCCAGGGCTGATGTTGAGAGCAGTTGTCCCCAATAGCACTACGATACCTGGGGTCATTGCTCTGGTCAGGATATGAGAGAATGGGTTGCTGATCTGTTTTGAAGTCACTCGATCCCCTTTGGATAACATAATGTAATGTCCTACTGTGCAATTGATAATATTGCATGGCTTTTGGTGGTGGAACCTGAACCTGGCCATCCTGTCTGGGACCCCCTGGATCCATTATCAATAGAGAGTTATGTTCAGACTTCAGACCACTAATGTTGGTTTCCCAGAACCTTACACCAGTAGTGGCTCTGAAACACGTCCTAACATTGAGGCAGGTTGGATCTCACCTGAATCATTCTCTGTCCCATCCAGTGCAGATATCCCTAAAATCAAACTAATGCACAAATGTCCCTATAAACTCCTGAACAAAAACTCTAATTGGGCCCACGGACACAGTGTAATGGTTTATACCTGCTGGATCGCTCCATGGACCTCCTGGTGTTCGTGTCAACACCACCCATCATCTTTCAAGCCTTCTAAAGCATTGACCTACACATGATCTGTTGTTTTTTCCTCCAACTGTTCCGTTTTCTTCCTAATGCCTCTATTTAATATCCTATAAACACAACCATAACATCTAACCAGACAAACCCCAAAACAAGATGCTGCCCCCTTTTCACATCCGAACTTTGTCAGAAAATGTGGGTCACCATTATGCCATCTCCTGGTGTCTTGGATGTTGTCTATGTGGAGCCTTTTGTGCCTGAAATTTCCCCAGAGGTTTTTGAAATATACATGGAAGTTGAGGAGGATTCACCCATTTGGGTAAGTGAGCATCCCTCCGCCATGAGCTCCCACCCATTTGGGCAAGTGAGCATCCCTCTGCGATGAGCTCAGACCTACTCATGCCTATGATTTATGTAAATAGAAAACTAACTCTAAAAAGTCACATAAATTAGGCATGGTGAGGGAAACGAAGAACTTGACGAGCAGTAATATCACAAATGGGGATGTAAAAAATCCAATGTCATGCACTATCTTAAATGACTATTTAAGTACCTTGATAGTCTGCCTGAGAACTAAAATTAATGAGTCCATCCTTCAATCCTTAAGCACGGGTAAAGAGGTTGCTGCCCTGGGACAAGTACAGAGGTGCTTGGCCAATGATGCAAATGCCAGTGATAGAATTAATATTTTGACGCCAGCTGATGACTTGAATGATAAAAAGTTAAAGCTGTTTGGGGACGAATTTCATGCACCCATGGATCAGTTTGAGTTTTTGGGAAAAAGTCTGCAATGCACCCCTGCTCTTCCTTTATACAATTCTGCTATCATGGACCCTGATTTAGTGGAAAACCCTGAAGATGTATTAGAATGGTCCTCACAGAGTGAATAGGAGGGGGCCGAATATGAAGAGATGGTGCAAGGGGAAGTCAGGAGTAAAATACTGGTAGTACTGAGCTCTTCTAGTGCAGTTCCAACATCGCACTCGCCGTTCATGGGAAACCTGTCGCTGCAGAATTAATTCTCGTCCACCTTAAAACTACAATCACTTGTCTTTTTGTTAATCTCGTTGGTTAAGCTAGGCAAAAGTGTCTATAAAGAACTTATTGAACATGCTCAAGTGTTAAATGGCAGCACTAAAGACATACAGGGTAATTCATAGATTTCAGCGCAGAGGCAGCGCACGCAAGCAGCGCAGAGAGGTAGCGTGCGCCAGCATGCGCCAGCCAGCCTTCTGGCGCACCGCGTATTCATGGAATATCAAAGGCATTTTGAACGCTGGCGCAGAGAACATCCTGCAGTGCCAGTTACGCCCCCAAGAACGCCCCTTGCGCAAGGACAAGGCATTGAAATACCCAATGCAGTGCAAAGGGCCGCGCTAACCCTGCAGCAGTCCACAGGGCCGGTACAGTGCATTTGGGGGGTGCGCTGGAAGTTTCACATACGATAGGCCTTGTGCGAGCGGGGTATGTTAATTCTGAGGGATGCGCCGGGAGAATCACACACAATAGGCCTGGTGCGAGCAGGGTATGTGTATTCTGAAGGGTGCGGGGGACCCTTTACACGCGATAGGCCTTGTGCGAGCGGGGTACGTGTATTTAGGGGATGCGCATGAAGTAGCACACGCGATAGGCCCTGTGCGAGCGGGGTACGTGTATTTTGAGTGGTGCGCGGGACCCCTTACACGCGATAGGCCTTGTGCGAGCAGGGTACGTGTATTTCGGGGGTGAGCATGAAGTAGCACAGGCGACAGGCCCTGTGCGAGCGGGGTACGTGTATTCTGAGGGGAGCGCGGGACCTTTTACAGGTGATAGGCCTTGTGCGGGTGGGGTACGTGTATTTCGGGGGTGCGCGTGAAGTAGCACACACGATAGGCCCTGTGCGAGCGGGGTATGTGTATTCTGAGGGGAGCGCGGGACCTTTTACACGTGATAGGCCTTGTGCGAGCGGGGTACGTGTATTCTGAGGGGTGCGCGGGACATATTACATGCGATTTTGCTGTGCGAGCAGGGTACGTATATTCCTGGAGTGCCCCAACACGAATTGGCAGTGTGTGTCCTCCAAGGTGTGTCCTCTCCTCCCTCCCCAGGCCCTGCAGGCAGCCCACAACAAAGGGGAATACCCTGCACCCCTGGCCATGCCCCCCAACCAGCCTACATGTCACCATGCACAAGTGAGAACTGACACATGTCCCCCTGCACTCCCACCTGCCCAGCAGTGGCAGGCACCTGCCAGCTGGCCCCGACTCATGTCCCCCCACCCACTCACCCACCCAGCAGTGACAGGCACATGCCAGCAGGCCCCGACTCATGTCCCCCCATCCACTCACCCACCCAGCAGTGACAGGCACCTGCCAGCAGGCCCCGACTCATGTCCCTCCACCCACTCACCCACCCAGCAGTGACAGGCACCTGCCAGCAGGCCCCGACTCATGTCTCCCCACCCACTCACCCACCCAGCTGTGAAAGGCACCTGCCAGCAGGCCCCGACTCATGTCCCCCCACCCACTCACTCACCCACCCACCCAGCTGTGACAGGCACCTGCCAGCAGGCCCCGACTCATGTCCCCCCACCCACTCTCACACCTGCAGTGACAGGCACCTGCCAACAGGCCCCAACTCATGTCCCCCCACCCACTCACCCACCCAGCAGTGACAGGCACCTGCCAGCAGGCCCCAACTCATGTCCCCCCCACCCACTCACCCACCCAGCAGTGACAGGCACCTGCCAGCAGGCCCCGACTCATGTCCCCCCACCCACTCACCCACCCAGTAGTGACAGGCACCTGCCAGCAGGCCCCCGACTCATATCCCCCCGACACGTCATGACGATCCACAATCATGGGCCTTATGGCCACCCAAATCACACCGCACGCCACCCCAGTCCAAACACACCACCAGGTATTACATCCACCCCACAATGAAATCCCCATCACATGACACATCCCAAATGGAAAGTATGCACATCAACACATTTCCGTCACACCCACACAATGGGTCCATGTGATTGAGAAAAAGCACATTGTGACATGCATGGAACCAAAGAGAGAATACCAGACATTGAAGTAGGAAATAAAAATGTATTGCACACAAAAGCAAGGGAATGAAATGAAACACACAAAAATGGAAATAAATAATGAAAAGCTGCATGTCCAAAATATAAACCAAAAATGCATGATAGCAAATTCCAAATCAATCCAAAAGCACGTGTCCAAAGTGTCAGTCTGGCAAAACAAACTCAAAGTTCAAAAACAAGAAAAAACCATTGATCCATGGAAAAAAATAAATAAGAAGCCAAATCCATTGTCGAACTATTTACAAAGTACAAATCCAGGGTCCATGTGCCCAATCACTGAAATGAAACCTTAAAAAAAAAAACCCTACCTAATGAAGAACTATATACAAAAACTTGGGGCATTGTCCAAGCGCCCCAAAATAAATAGAAACAGAAAGGAAACCTAACATTAACTAACTATATACAATGGCGGCGGGAAAGTCCTACGGCTCACTCTGTGATGTCCGGGGCCATGGCATCATCGAACTCCATGTCGATGTCCCGGAGGCGGGCCTCTGCCCTGGCCCCGAGGTCTCGCAGGGATGCAGTCATGGCCTGTTCCAACTCCCTGCGAGTTGCCTCGAGTCACTCAGCCTGCCTCAATGCCCGGCGTATGGAGAACTCCGCCCTGACCATGGTGAGCCGCGCCTCTTCCGCCCGCCGCCGCCGCTCCTCATCTATCCGCTGGCCCAACCGCTGCCACACGGAAGACACTCCCATTCCAGGGTCCTCCTGCCCTCCGGCCGATGCCTGCCCCTCTGATGTTGATGGCCCGAGCCATCATCGCTCCCACTTGAGCCTGCTGCTGCTGTCCATGTGCCCTGCCCGATGATGCCGGCACATTCTCCATCTGCTGGTCTCCAGTTGGTGGGGTGTCCACCCCTGCTGGACCTCCGACTCCCGACTGTGGCAGGGATGGGAGCTCCACCAAGCTGGCTGTGTTGGTCGGGCCAGGTCCACAGGGGGCCCTGGTGGAATGTGGGCCGGAAGACGGCAGGGAGAACGACTGGCGCATAGTCTCCACAGAGGAGAGGGCCGCCAGAGTGCTCGACACATGTAGGAACCCTCCGACCAGGGCCCCTCCCAACTGTGCCACGTTGCCACGATGCTCTTCGTGATGGCGTGCGTGGTCCCCCCAGGAAGCACGCACGTCATCACGAATGACATGCGTGCGCAAGATGACACCAATCAGGATGGAACCCATACGGTCAGGGGTCTCCTCGTCTGCAGGTAGTGGAGTACCAGATGACGTGGGCCTCCCCCCTACCTGCGGACGGGCATGGGACGGGGCATCCCTGCTGGTGCATGGTGGTGCAGTCACAGGGTTAGGGACAGTGACATGCACAGGCGCCTCTGCGGCGACCTGTGCTGCCTACTGTCCCTGGCCCTGTACTGCACCACTTGCACCAGTGGTACTACCCCCACCAGGCCCAATGTGCGGCTCAGTAGCGGCCTCCTCCTCCTCTGTGTAGACCACCAACCTGGATGGCTCTGCACCGTCTTCTGCCATTGCAAGCCCCTGTGGGGGCTCACCCGGCCCGTCCGCTGCAGCCGTAGTGGCAGATGCGGCACCAGTCCCCTCGCTCCCGGATGATGGCAATTCCTGGGAGGGTGGCTGGGCCTTGCGTTGCCGCCCGGTGGAGGCATCCCCGCCACTTGGTTCCACAGCGCCGTCTCTGCCCTCTTCTTCACTCGACACTGCGTAGAGGGAGACATAGAACACAAGCATCAGGGTACTGTACAATAGTCCCCTAGACAGGAAGCAATGGAACATGAGTGGCACTGTCAAACGTCACTTCCATCCTGTCCCTCCACAACACATGGGTCAATGCAGGCAACACACATGCAGAAACAGGCACGTCACATGCAATCAACATCAGCATCCATGTACAAGGGCCTCTATTGACATAACTGTTGGCTTCAAACTCACATGCATCATGGCTCATACTGATCCCATGCACACACATCACCGGAGGGTCATGCATCAGGGCTCGTATACCACAGACACAGTGGATACAAGGATGACTAGATTGCATAAGTGAATCAACACATCGTCACGGACATGTGTCATGCATCCATGGCGTTTCAAAGTCACACAAACGCTACTCAGACACACAGACATGTACACCATACATGTCCATGACAGCAGCACCCATCTCTCACACCCCATCCATGTCCAAGAACAGAGACAGGCATGCTTTCATGTGTACATTCCGCATGCTGCTCCCCATGTTGCATTGGAAGACATCCACCATCCATGTGGTTCACGCATGACTGTTCTCACATGCAGCACCATGATGTCCCTGCACACACACATCCATACATGGCCTATGTCACACATACAGGCAATTAGCTGACTACCAGCACACTGCAACATGCCCCGTTTCACACAGCAATGCATGGCCACTTCCCGCTCAACTCCAGACGGGTCTGCCTCTGAAGGATCTGGACATGGAGCGCTGGGTTTATGAGTTCCAGGACCCTCATCTGGATGTTGGTTAGGCTGACCCGGCACCCCTCTGCCTTCAAGAGGCACCGGGCCTTGTTGAGGGTCCTGGACCTGAAGTCCTCCCAGCGCTTCCGGACGTGTTTGATGTCGCGGGTTGCCACCCCCTCCGCGTTGATGGCAACCACTACGTCCTCCCAGATCCTCTTCCGTCCTTCCTTGTTGGCGCGCGATGGTGTGAAGAGGGCATCATAATGCCCCAGAACTTGCTCCACCAGGGTACCAACTTCCTTATCGGTGAAGCTGGTAGCCCTCTGCCTCTCTGGCTGGGGGTCGCCAGTGGTCTCGGATGGTGTTTGCCCCGACATAGCGACCCCCGAGGCAGGTGTGGGTGGGCAACTGGGTCCTGGGGCTGGGCTGTGGAGCGATGGCATCCCAGTCGGGAGTCTTCTGTTCCAGCAGGGGTGGACACAGCAACTGGACCCCTGCAGATGGCTGACGTGCAGGCTCCAAATAGCAGGGTTCGTGGGCAGCAGGCAGGCAGCAGCAGATGGCAGGTGGGAGCGTGCTCAGGGATCTGGGGGGCAGGAAAATGGCCTTTTGGGCAGGAGCGTGGTCTTCCGTGTGTTGTCACGTGGCCAGCTTGAGTTATTTGGCACGTGAAAAAACTGCACATCAGCATGTAATTCGAGGAAAGGCCCTTAGTGTGTAAGTGTGTCTGTGACGTAACGCGCACGGGCGTTTCCCTCAACACGGGTGCATAGTGAATCAGCACGTGAAAAAACAACACGTCAGCGTGTAATTCGAGGAAAGGTCCTTAGCGCGTAAGCGCGTCTGTGACGTGACGCGCAAGGGCGTTGCCCTCAACACGGGTGCATGTTGATTATACACCTGCAATAACTGCACGTCCGTGTGTCTCTGCGTGCAATTGGAGCAAAGGGCCTTAGCGCGTACGCGCGTAAGTGACGTTGCACGTGTGGGCTGGCTCAAAAGGCACACGTATGACGCCATTTTGTTGTACGTGCTTTTTGTGGAGAGCGAGTGGGTGATTCTTGTACTTCTTGTCGGTTCACACGCGACTACTTCACAACGGTTCCAGTTCATACTCCCTGTTTACTCAGACAGCATTCAATTCTTCTTTTGGTGGGGGTGTTGCCAACGCGCACACGTGCATCTTTTTCGCATTCTCTTCACCCAGGCAGACGGTGAGTCGCGCACGTATTTTCCAACTGTGGTTGCCCCCGTGTGTCGCGTACCCCTTCAGAGGTCATTGTAGGCTGCGTGCATCACGCGTACACTTATTTTTGTGTTTCTGGGTGCCACAGCGTAGTGGAGGTTCATTTTTCCACGCGCGTGGTGTACCAGGGGTTGCATGCACGTTTAATATTGTTTTCGGGTGCCTGTGCGTTGTGTGACCCGTCATCTTCCCCCAGGTGTCACAGACAGCCTTGCTAGAACACTAGGGTATGAATTCAATCTAGTATCCTACCCCTTTCACCCCAATTGCCCAGGACAATTGTTTACTGCAACTCCCATACGCACAACAACATCAGTGCCATGGTTGGTAGGGGACGTGGCCAGGATGTGCAGGGTGGCCTAAGAGGCCATTGTGTGGAGGACCAATCAGGGACACCTATGCCCCCCCCCAATGGTTGGGGGAAATGTAGCTGACACCATCCCAGCTCAGCCCTTGTTAAACTGGCCCATATTGTCAACTGAACCGGCACAGGATGACTCCCAGGCTGACTTCCGTGTCACCAAGTCTAAGCCACGTGTGGCGGTGAAAGTTGCTGTCACCAGGCCACGTGGATCTGGGGCAGCAATGTCATCTGCTGCCCCAAGTAGCCAGGGTGAGGAGGCTGCAGGGGCAGCTGCAGCTCAATCCACCCCAGCTCCGAGTCTCCTAGCCGGGACAGTGTTGGTCCAAGTCCATCACACCGAGGTTGGTCCTGCCAACATCACCCTGCAGCCAATGCCTGCAGTGAGACCTTTGGTCATTGTGCCTTTGGAAACTTCCAGTGCCGAGTCCACCTGCGCTTCTGCCCCTACCAACCAGAGTGGCGTAAGCCACTCAGGGTCCGCACCACCTTCCAAGAAGAAGAAGGGTGCTCTTGCAGTACAGGCTGGGACCCCAGACACGGCTACACACTCCGGCACGTCAAGGAAGCCTAGTTTCAATGACGCCGAACTAGATGCACTTGTGGCCTATGTGTTTGCACATAGCCGCGAAATGGTGGCGACTGCAGGGTGCAAGACTACGCCTGCTCAACGTAGGGCCCACTGGCAGACCATCACGGACCGCATTAGTTCCCTTGGATTTGTGAAGCGCACAGCTGATGATTGCTCTAAGCGGTGGAATGACCTGAAACACAGAGCAAAGAACAAGCTGGCTTCCAATCATGCCTCTACTCTGGTGACTGGCGGTGGGTCTCCACCAGAGGATGACCAACTCACTGAACATGAGTCTGTCGCTTGAGGCTTCATCACAGAGGATCAGATCCGAGGCGTGGGAGACCTACCAGATCTTGAAGCATTGTCCGGTGAGTGCCCATGCATGCGTGTGCAATCCATGTGTATGTTGCTTGGGTGATGTGTTCTGATTGAGTGCCAGGTGAGGATGTGTAGTCATGACTGGTATGGGTCACCCATGTGGTCCCTCCAAACCATTCCCCGGCCTTGGGTTTGGGTATGACATTATCCCTTCTGACCTCAGTTGCCAATTTGCACCAGATTACTGCTGTTGCCCTTCAACCGTCATCTTGCAACAACATTGTTCAAAATGTTTTCCTGTTCATTCAGCCTGATTGTTTTAATCCTTGCCATTTTTACCACACATTTTTTTGCCGTACTGCCACAAATATAACATACTTCTGTCATAGATTACACCCCACAATGGCCCACGTTTATTACCTTGTTATGGGAATGATTTAACCATTCAGGCTGATTGAGTAATATGCACCTACACATGGCCTGAACACAATCATTTTTGGGCCCTGTTTGAATGTTGAACATGACTGTTGTCTTCTGTCATGTTGAAGTGACCAACCATTGATGTATCCATCTGCCTGCCATCACTGCATCAGTGAACACTGGATTTGTTGCAGCGTGTGGCACATGCGTGTTTTATCACACTATTTTGCATGTTTTATCTCATGATGTCCATCTCACATGGATGGGTGACAGTACTTATTTCCTACCATATGGCTGTACTTGTCAAATGTACCATGGCTATGCTGCGTGCCATCTGTGTTCTGGCATGTGTAATGTATGTGTATTGGACATGCCACTCACAGGCTAATGTGTGATGTCAGTGCTATCCAGAATGCAGCACATGTGTCGCTTTTCCATCTTGGACTCCTCATTATCTGCTTTTTGCCTCCCCTTCCAACTCATTGAAAGTGCATGCATGCCAGGGTTATTGTCATGTGGGACATGTGTCATTTATGTACTGGATCTCTGCCTCGTCAGGCCTATGCGCGTATGCCATGGTGCTCATGCCTGTTTCCATTTGTTATCTTTCATGTTTTTGCAGGTGATGAGGCACTTGATGCTGTTGAGGAGGAGGAGATGGTGCAAACCCAGGAGGAATCACAGCCACAACCGGGCACCAGTAGAGGACGTGGGGTGGTGGTGGGTGAAAACCCATTTCTCCTACAGACCATGCTGTCCACAGGTGTCTCTGGGAACACCTCCGGAGACCTCTATGAATCAGGTGCTGAATCGGACATTGAGACATATGTGCCGTTGCAGTTGAGTGTTTCTGGCAGGGATGCTGTTCTGTCCAACCCACCTGCACCAGGGGTAGACCCCTCTATGGGGATTTTAGTGTTGGAAAGTCTGCCTGTGGCAGTTACAGATGCAGGGTCACAATCCACAATATTTGCTCCTGTTCCTGGGCCAGCAGATCAAAGGAGGAATGCAGTCCTGCAGCCTCAGGCAGTGCCAGCACAGCAAGGTGCACATCACCTTGCCCCGAACAGGTGTGGTGCCCGCCAACGCGGTGGCCGTCCGCCACCAGGCATTACTGTGTGGGAGAACTCCATCTACACTATAGCAGCACAACAGGGAGCATCGTGTGAAATGATGGCTCAGGCAATGGATAGGGTGGCCACTTCCATTCTCCCCCCTGAAAGGCAGATGGAGCTCCAGCAGCAGGCAACTGCAATGCTCACCTGACTCCCACGGAGGCGCTGGCCTGGTTCGCGCTGCTGTGACCTCTTCCAAGGTGATGCGCAGGGTTCGGAAGACGGACTGGACCGGGCCCCAAAATCTGGCTTGTCTGGCTCGCAGAAGTATCCTTCTGTAAGCGAAAATAGGGGATTAACTGTCTGCGGGGTAATGCAATCGGCCTCCCACTTTCCCCTCTCACCCTCCTCGAAACCCTTCTGTGATTCCTCGTAGCGTCTCACCTTAGGGTCTGGAAGGACGAGCTCTCCATCCTGCTTCTGATGCAGGGGCGCTTTGGTATCCAGTTACTTCACTGTGTTTTCGGATTGGTGAGAACCAAACTTGCTTGGCTTCCAGGTAAGTTTTTCTGATAAGAGGTTCCCCTTGTGTCCATGCATTAATGTACTAATGCTAGTGTCTTTTTCCCCATAGGGGCCGGGTTACGGAATGCCGGGGAACAGGCACCGGCCCGAGATGAGAGGTGAAATCCTTGTAGAAATCAGGTAAGTCTTTAATGAGCGTTTTTTGGTAATGTCTTTTCATTCGCTCATTAACGCTGATGTCTCTTTTTCCCCTTAGGTGCCGGGGTCCGGAAATGCCAGGATGCGGCGCGGACCCAAAATGGAGAGGGAATGAATCAACAGCTAAGTCTTAACATGGAGATTTAGCTTTCCTTATTCCCTTCTCTCTCTCACCTTTTGTTCTGGTCTTTTTCTCCCTAGGCGCTGGGGCGTGACTGCAAATCCGGATGATCGCTGCTGAACATGGAGGCGCCCTGTAAAGGTGAGTGGTATGCGGCGCTGCAGCTATCGACGCGATGAGCTTTTAAATAAAAGTCTTCCTTTTCAGGATTGTCGGCGAGATGTCTCCGGGATGCGGTTTTAGCAGGTAAGGACTTTTCCTTCTTCTGTTCTCTTCTTCTCTTCCTTTGCAGGTGATCCAGGATGCTGGCAGGCGTGGCAGAAGTCAGGATGCAGGAGCAGACACAGTGAGCGTCCAGCTGCTAGATGCAGAACAACGCGAAGCACGTGTGGCTGTTCGGGTGGGGTTTAAATAGCCTTGGAAGAAGTTCCAGGTATGTATCCTTCCTCCAATCAGGTATGTATCCTTCCCCGACCACGCCCAGATGGTAAATTAGTCCCACAGGTAAAGTAGTTCCTTTCAGGCCTCAAGGAGGCCGGGATCCTGCAGCATGGTCTGCATCAGGTAAGTACACCCAAGCACTCCCATAATGAGCCTGGCGCCTATGGCGCCAGGACTGATGTCTTTTATGAGCCTGGCGCCATAGGCGCCAGGACACTGTCCAAAGGACCCCTATATGGGGTTGCTGGGTCCTTCCTTGGGGACTGGATGTCCGCTTTCGGGGACGCAGGGCTTGAACCGGCTCCCCGGGAGCGGGCATCATGACAGCAACAGACTCCATTTGCCACTCACACAGGGAGGTCATTTTGGCGTCCGACGGGCTGGACTGGAGACTCTGCGCACAGCGATATCTGCAGAGTCTAAGGCCCACAGGGAAACCCTCAGGTTAGAACACAGGTCCTTCATAGATACTCTGGGTGAACTTGAGGTGTCCCGGAGTACAAGGGCAGAACAGCAGCTGGAGCAGCTGACACGTACACTGTCAGCTGAACTCCAGGCAACCCTTCAGGAGATCCGGGCATCATGCGAGGCCATGCAGGCAGAAATGCATGCTACCCGTGAGGTGCTGCATGGGGTTCTCCGTACCATTATTCTCCAGAACCAAACCTTCCAGACCCGCATGCTTGCTGCCATGGAGGACCATACCAGGGCTTTGCGTGGTCTGCCTCCCATGTCACGGCCACCTCCTGATGTAGCAGCAGAGGGTGATGACACCAATGACAGTTCTCCCATTGTAGCGTAGCCGTGCAGGCCATGAGCCCATCAAGGGTCTTTTTTTCTCTCAACATCCACGCATGTGGGTGTTGGGGTGCACCCTGTACCTCGTCCCTCCTGGGTGCCCTCCCTCCCCCGGACCGCACATGGCCATTTTATTACAGTGTGTTGCTTTGTGTGGCTCCCGTGGGCATCCACTGTGCATTCTAGCTGGGCACATGCAGCCTTGTCCTGTCTTTGGGTTAGATGTTTGGGTTCCTGACACACACACCCCTCCTACTTCCACTTTCCATGGGCTTGCAAAGGGAGTGACCAAGTGACAGTAACTTACACAGTGACATTGGGCTCCCATGAGTTGTGTGGCCAGTCTGTAGTCAAAACTGTGTGTACATCCCTAGTGGGGATTGTTGTTTGATTCTCCACTGCATGGTGGATTGATATTTGCTTGGCATCCATGTCTTTATCCCTATGTACATGTAGCTTCTTCATGTCTTAACAAGCCATCTCCTTTGCAGATGCAGTTAATGTTTATGCAGTACACTGACACATTTGCCTGACAGCAACACTCTGCAGTTGGAAGGGGTCGATATGCTGCCTTAGTCAGGTTGTGACACTTGCACTACTTTAATTTTTTATTGTCATATATTGCCACTGTTTCATCGTGTACTGATGTTTTGTGTTGCTGGTAAGTATTAGTTCATGTGTGCTGTTTCTTATTGATTACTGAGAGCATATTGTCTGTGGCCTGTTTCCATTAGGGACAGTGCACTTTGTGACACTTGTGTCATGTGTTGTTCATTCATTCATTTGGTTGCTTTCACATTGCATGCCATGCCATGGTGTGTTGGGTAGCTGAGATGGGGAAGGGTTGGGTGACATGGACTATTTTGATGTGGTATTTTGCAAGGGGGTAGTCGTTCATGCTGCATGAATGTGTGTCTTTTTGTGACACAGCATTGGGTGTTTTTAAGTAGCTAGGGATGCACACAATGTAACACTTCCAGGTGAAAAATATCAGGCTGGTATGGTTGTGACAGTTGACTGTCGCTGTTGTCATCATCACTGATGTCAGCTGGTATGTGCCAGGGCTTTGCGCACTCCGCAAGGGTGGGATTTTAGGTGAAGTAATTTGCCACAAGCTGTGTACGGGCTGCCTCACCACGTGCCCTTTCACCTCCCATGCGCAGCGGGCATGCATGTGGGGGCACCACCATGTCCACCGGCACGTCCCGCCGAGTTGCAACGTTGTGCAGGACACATGTTGCCAATATGATCCTGCACACTACTGAAGGCGCATATAGCAGCTGCCCACCAGAGCGGTCAAGGGAGCGAAAGCATGACTTGAGCACTCCGAATGTGCGCGCTCCACTATGCCCCGGGTTGCAATATGGGCTGTGTTCTATCTTACCTCGGGTGGTTTGGTGGGGTTCCGAATTGGCGTCATCATGTAGGTGCTCAGAGGGTAGGCAATGTCCCCTGTGGAGGTGATAATGGCTATCATTAATGGGGTTTTCACATTACTCAGTGTCTGAAATGCATGCATGTGCAGAAGCATTTATACTCACCAATCAGCCATGTGTCGCCATGCCGCCCAGCTTCCAGGTCCCGGTTTAGGGGTGACATTCTGAATATGAAACTATCATGGCTTGACCCTGGATAGTTGGCATATACTGAAGTGATTATTCCCTTGGCATCACATACTACCTACATGTTGATTGAATGCCAGTGCTTGCGGTTTCGATAGATGTGCTCAGTGGCCCTGGGAGGAAGTAGAGCCACATGGGTGCAATCAATGGCACCTAGCACTTTGGGGAAGTGTGCCACCCCGTAAAAGTCCTGGACCACGACCTGCCTTTCTGCAGGTGTTCTGGGCATGTATATGTGCCTGCGGGGCGTGCAGTCATGATGGCCAACACCTGCTGTAGGCAGCGTGACTGCATGGCCTGTGACACACCCCCCACTATGGCACTTGTCCGCTGAAATGAACCAATAGCCAAGAAGTGCAGTACATTGAGCACCTTTTCCAAGGGGGTCAGTGCTTGCGAGCACAGGGTGGGTGATGTGAGGTCATCCTCCCACTCCCTCACCAGGTCTAGGATTATGTGTGGTGGAAACCTGTACCTCCCATATACCTGGTCATCAGGCATCCCAAAAAGGCTGGTCCTGGGTAAAAAAATGTGGGGCCTGGCTATCCTCCTCCTCCTGCGGTGTCTCACGACCACTGCTGCGAGGAACGGTATATTCATCGTAGCGTCTGAGCTTGCTTGTTGTTTGCGCGCACTTTTATGCTGCGCTGGGCCGCTTACGCCTGCTTCCTGCTGGCATACGTGTTTCCGGATTAGCGTTTCTTTTTTGGCGCACGCCTTTTCCCTGTTCGATTCCATGAATACGTGTTGTTAGCGCGCGTGTGGGCGTTGCGAGCATTTACCTCCTGTACTTCCTCCGTAACACCCACATTTTCACGCGTTGTTGCCCATTCCGCGTGTTCCGCCCTGTGTTCCGCCCACTTTTCTTGTGTGTGCTGCGCTATGTGCGCTTTCCCTGTGCGCATAGCGCACGCTTTTTAGTGATGTGTGCACCTGTGTGCGCCACCCACGATTTTAGCGCACATGCCAGGATTTACACGCGCACCGAATTCCATGAATCGATGTGCGCGGCTTTGACACGCGTGCGCTGCGATTTTCACGCTTGCGCTCCCCTTTTCGGCGCACATTTATTCCATGAATCGGCCCCTTTGGCATTAAACCAGTACTGAACAAATAAGGATTGAGGGGGTTCAACTGCTAAAGGACAGAACTTCGGTAGAGGAAAATCCGATAAAATCATCAGAGCCTTCAAAGCAACATTCGGAATTGCCTGACACAGTCAATCCAAAACAAGGTTAGGACAGGGAGTTTACAGTAGACTAAGCACTGTGCCAGATTTAAAAAACAAGGAAGTATAACACATTTAGGTTGGTAAAGAGCAAACAGAACAACCTCAGGAAAAAAAAGTAAAGAAGGACTCCGAAAAATCATCAAAGTCCCAAAAAATCGATGACCAATAACCTGATCGACTCTAGCTCAAATAATACAACCTTGGAAGCCTCTTCGGAGGGGCGATTTACTTTAGTACGATGAATTGGCAGAAAAAAATGTAAAATTGATTAATTTATTAATAAAAATCAGATGGAAAGCAATGCATTTTTGGCACAAAACACTTACAGAAATTAGTGCGGAGGACATGGGTCCTTTACAATGGGGTGCCAGAATGTGGCTTGACGACCAGAAATCAGGGACAAGGACTGGACAGAATGACATCGGAACGGGATGGTGAAGAAAGTGCTGAATTAAGGATGGAGGGGTGATGGAAAAGTGCTGTAGGGTTGTCCATGAAGGGTAGAGAGAGAGGAAAACAGGGTGATGCAGTAGCAGAGATGGCTAGGAAGCCAGTTCTTTAGAAAGAAGGAGATCTTTGAGGTTGGATTTAAACAATGACCGAGTTGGAGTAGTACGCAGAGAGAGAGAGGAAGAGCATTCCGGAGTAGGGGAACAAGGGGAGAGGGGCAACGAGAGGGAGTACAGGGGGCTTGAGTGGTGGCAAGGAGGCGAGCTGAGGATCTTAACGAGTGAGGAGGAGAGTAGGGAGTGAGATGAGCAGATAGGTAGAGTGGGTTGAGTACATGGATAGTTTTGAAGATGATGAAAAGTTTATACTTAGCCCTTTGTTTCATAGATAACCTGCCAATATGGTGACGAGAAGAGGAGGTGGAGGTAAAGCAAGAAAGGTTGAAAAGTATGCGGAATGCGAAGTTGAGGACGTTGTTCAGAAGTGAACACACACGGTTGGGAAGGCCATAGAGGAGACTGACACAGTAGTCAGATCTAGAAAGGAGGTAATTAGTTGTTTAGCAGTATTGAAAGGAAAAAGATGACAGATTTTTATGATATTAAGGATGTTGAGTTTGGCTAAAGTGGCACATTTCGAGATGAAGAGCAAGAAGTTGTGTGATGGGTCGAAGATGACACCAATTTTATGAACAGAAGTAGAGTGAAGAAGGTAGTCAGGAGAGAAGAGAAGAAGAAGAGGTGAGGAAGAGATAGGCTGTTTGGTTGGGAAGTAGAGAACTTCAGTCTTAATGTAGTCGAGCATGTGCGAGTGAGACGCCATCCACAATTTGATGGAGGAGAGACAGTTTGACATTTTTGACAACAGAGAAGGAGTGAAAGGACAAGACGATCTGAGTGTTGTCAGCAGAGAGATGATAGGAGAAGCTGTAAGGGAAGATCAGGCTGCAAAGAGCTGAAGTGTAGAGAGTGAAGAGAAGTGGAAAAAGGACAGAACCATGCAGACCTCCAACAGTAAGGGGGGTGAGTGGGGAGGTAAGGCTGTTCCAGGACACCTGAATTTGTTTGGAGGCAAGGTATGAAATAAAGCATTGAGGGCCTTATATTTGATGTCAAGGAGAGAAAATATAGAGAATAGACAGAATTGTCAACAGTATCGAAGGCAACAGAAAGGTAGAGAAGAATAAGAATAGATTAAAGGTTTGCATGCCGAGAGGAAGAGATTAAGTTGCTGACATTGAGGAGAGCTGTCTTGGTAGAATGCAAAGGTTGGGAGCCAGATTGAAGAGGGTCCCGGAGGTTGTGAGTATTAAGGGACTCAGTGAATCGATTGAATACTACTTGCTTAGTATTTTGGGATAGTGTTGTAGAGAGAGACAGGGCAAAGGTTGGCAGGACAGTAAGGATATATACCAGGGATGACAGTAGCTGAATAGAAAGAAGGAGTCCCTCTCAGTAGCACTGATCGATACAGAACATACAATTAATATGGAATTGTTCCACCAATAGTCACACAATAACAAACAGAGGGAAGGAGGCACACGTATGAATGTTTCGGCCTCAGCTACAGTGGACTTGACAAGAAGGATGGATATTAGAGGTTTTTATACTGCTTCACTGCGATTAAAAGGGGGAAAGCAAAGCAGTCTGTCCCAAACTTGCATAATGACTTCTCGCTTCTAGAAGGCGTTAACCTCCTATTCAAGGAACATGAAGTGGGAAGACCCTCTCCCTTTAAGTCAGGGCATTGAGTAGCAGGTGTGTCTTTCAAATGACAGACCTCTTTGGTCAGGACAAGGGAGGCGGGTAAAACATATACATTAACGTCATGTGGCAGACACCATTCGGGCCGTCTTTGCAGGATAATAAAGAAAGAGACATAGTTAAGGCCATACAAATACAAAGTCTCTTTTGTCCAGCAAATCAATGCATTCTGAATTGAAGGGCTGTCCTGAATTTATTACACATGATTTTGCCTCTCCGCATGATTGAGTCAGACAACATTAAGAGTGTTGTTCAACATTGAGACAGATTCTTGTGCATCGACATTAGTACTCTTCCATTTGGATTTGGTTACTACTACCATGCTGTCATATCAGCAGGACTTTCTAAAAATGGCATATGAAATTACCAAAGTGTATACTCCTATGAGCGCTGGCTCAGCCTTGCTTGATTTTGATTTTTGATTTTTTGTATTTATAACACGCCCGCGACGGGCTGAACCGTATAGGGGCGCAGTTGGAATTTTTGAATCAAATGAAGATACAGAATCACTCATGATTATTTTTTTAATGTGTCCCTTTGTGTTGTCGAAAGTTAGGTTACCGGAACAAAAACGTTTTCAGCTCTTTCCTAAACTGAACAATTGTCTGACATTCCCTAATCTTTTGCGGAATATTGTTCTATATTTTAGGTCCACAGACTGCAAATCTCCTATCCCCTCTGGTGACAAATGTCGACTGGGGCTATTCAGCAGTAACTGATTACTTGACCTGAGATTCTTTACTGGACTATAGGGTAGAATTTTGTTACTTAAATACTCTGCGGCCAATCCTTTTAAGTATTAAAAATCATACAGGCGGATACGGCCGCCAGGGGGTGCACAGATGATCTCCTACTCCGTGTGAGCTCCAGTCCTAAGGTCCAGAAAGTGGCATGAGCCCCTGCTTCCTGACCCCCCCCCCAAACTGTGAAAAGTGACCTCAAGGTGTCTAAAGGTCCCCCCCCCCCCATCTAGGGAAAATCCCGGAAGAAATCGGATGAAGGAAACCTCCAAACCGCGGTGAGACAGAGGCGGCCTCTGTGTGGAGCCTACATAGGGCCCAGGCCAGAGCCAACCACGCGAAGCAGTGCGCCTCTGCGGCCTGACCTCAACACGGAACACCTCAGTGAATGAGGTGGGAGACCCATCACCAGCGAATGCCCGCCAGCACTACCAGACAGAGTGGAGCTGCTCTCTAACGTAGAGGAGGCACAATGGAGCCGCAATAACAGGTGCCACTTCAGCGCCCCAGAGGCCCATTCTGGGCATAGACGAGGAGGTCCTTGGAGCCTGGACCCCTCCGCACTCTGTGAATGGACACTGGGGATCCACAGGTCTTCCCGCACCGAAGCGGACCCCCTTCCAGCACAAACCCGCAGCGCCACTGAGAGCATGACCTACGTGGCCCACATAACCATCTGTCCCTGAGAGGAGGCAGACTCCTGCGAGGACACGCCAGACGCCTTGCTATGAACCCAGGCGGTGGCCCCGATTCGGAGGGGAATAAATACGCACTCAGTGAGTGGATGCAGCCCATCCCCACCCAATTGTGAACGGCACGTAGGGTCGGGACACTGACCCAGTTTATACACGGACCCGCGGTGGTTCAATAGGCAGTGCCGCTTGGGGGCAATCACGCACACACCCGTAAGGGAACACGGACATAAATGGGACATTGCCTCACAATATTTAAAGCCACACGCCCACCTCCCCCACTGGAGTACATAATGCTGCAGAGGCCTACAGGGAGGCTCAGCAGGAAGGAAGAACAGGTGCTCACCTACACACTAAAGTTCCCTGTTTCTAACACCACATGCAGAATAGCGGCTCGCCTACATCTCTGCAACGACTCTGATCACACGAGACAACCGAGAGCAGGCAGCTAGAGGAAAACACCAAAGTGAGGAGTAAGCCAGTAGACGCTCTGAATCCAGATAACGGAACCCACCCGGGGAAAAGAAGGGAAAATAGACACCCCAAGAGGCGCATCCTCACTCACCCAGCGCCCACCATTCCCCTGGCCCCAGCAAAAGAAGTGCACAGGGATCTCTGCCTTGTCACCAGCAGACAAAATAAATCACTGGGGCATCACTTCCGACCACACATTGCATGCAAGCACACCACCCCGGCGGCCCCCCAGTTACCAGACCGCACACTGCATCAGAACTGTGTAATCTGAAATTCCCTAAGACTATACAGTGATTTCCCTTACCTAACACGTGCAAAGAAGGCAACCCCAACATGCTGGAATCCACCACTGCCCTCCTTGAATTGACAATAAATTGGGATCTTGGCAAATCAACACACCCACTCTCGACTCATCTGACTGCCGCAACAAACTGAACAGCCAACAGTCAGTGTCTCTAATTTCTGGAATCAGTCTGAAGACACCCGCACATATTGCTCTGCGAGAGTACCGAGAGAATTAACGAACCCCACCTAAACGGAGAACAATGGAGTAACGGGCATCGCTGTGGCCCTGCGCACCATCTTTGACTACCACTCCCAAAAATACCCGGTTACTCAGAGTCCATGACCACCAAAGAAAAGCTTGCACCATATAAATTCTCACCTCAACGTGCTCAATCCCCCGCCCCCAAAACTGGAATGGCGAACTCTGGACCCCAGGCGGCTGCCACAAAATCTGACATGGCGGACTTGCTCTCCGAAATGAAGAGCATGCGAGCCGATATAAGTGGGAAGATCGATAAAATAACACACAGGATCGACAAAATGGAGGAGAGGCTCGAGGAGGTAGAACATAATCAGACCTCTCTATCTATGCTGGAAGCACAGATGGATACCAGACTCGCAGACATTGAAATGAGAGAGGAGGAATTCAGGCTGAAAGTTGATGACCTCGAAAATCGCAAACGGCGCAACAACATTTGTGTCTGTGGTGTCCCAGAGAAAGAAGTAGAAACAGAAACAGACCTGAAGAGAACCTTACACACAATCTTGAAACTTCTGTTTGTTGACGACTCTCTAGATGAGCCCAAACTCAATCGCATCCATCGTGCGGAAGAGGCAGCGGGAGGTCCCAGGACGATATGGGCCCGATTTCATAACTACGCCGATAAGGCCCGCGTCTTGGAAAAAGCGAGAAATACTAACCAGATCACCATAGACACGGCCAGTGTCTCCATTTATCAGGACCTCTCCTCCCTCACCCTAGCTATGAGAAGGAAATGCCTCCCACTGACTAAATTCCTGAAGGAAAAAGCTGTCAGATACCGTTGGGGTTACCCCTTCTCGCTAACCTTCGAATGGGAAGGCTCTACAATCAAACTGAAATCAGAGAAGGACATCAACGGCTGCATCACTGACCTGCTTGGAGAACAGGAGGTTTCATCAGCTCCCGAAGGCGCTCGCAACAGAGACAGAGAGTGGAAGATCAAGGGCCCGAGGCGACAAAAAATCCCAGGATCCTGCAAATTCAGACGAATGAACGCTTCGTCGGACATGGAACATTGAACGCTCCACAAGACACAAAACTAACCGATATAGCCCCGAAACACACGGGCACTATGTGATCCAACCTGAAAACACGGAGCTCCCAGGTGAATTCTGAAAAAACGAACGAGGCCTGAAGCCGGCAATTAGCCTGTACAGTAAGAATATTTTGGGATAGCACAAGTTATGAACCGGGGAAAGGGGGCAAGGGGGGGTTAGAAGGGGCTCATACATTTTTTTTTTTACAATTTTTATTGATTTTTTACAAACCACAAAAAAGAAACACACCCGACAGTGCAAGCTCCAAGCTTCTCATCATGTACATTTACATATATTGCCACTGCCTTTTACTAACCTTCCCCCCTTAACTCGAGCCTACTCTACTGTCCTTTCCGTTGTCATTCCTCAGGGGGCACTCGTGCTTCTGTGCCCCCTGAGGTTTCGTATTCGCTTGGACTGGCCTGGGTGGACCCACTAGTTGTCTCCAGGTTACCAGAGATCCCGCTTCATCTTCCTCCCCCCTAGTGGCCGCTTCGTACCATACTACCGTTTCTGCTTCAGCCCATTTTAGGAGGTCATGCCACCACACCTCTATCCTGGGTCTATGACACGCCTTCCAACCCATAGCTATTCTGCGTTTGGCCAGAATATAGGCCAAGTCTTTAAGTTTTCTCACGTGTTTCAAGTTGCGTGGTCTAGAGAATCCCCCTACCATACATGCCCACACAGATCCCACCTCTAGCTTGATTCCTTTCTTGGTTAAGCGAAGGTTAACTTCACCCCAGAATTTTCCAACATCCGGGCATGCCCAGAACATATGTATCATCCCTGCGTTCTCTTCCCCACATTTAGGGCATGTTTGTGTCTCTGTGCTCTTGAATCGGGCTATCCTTTGTTAGGGAGAATTCTCTGTATAGGCTAATTTCCCAAACCTAATGAGTCCCCCAGCAGCTTTGCTGGATTTTTGGGGTTTATTTTTTTCCCCTGCTAAGAGTGAGACTCTTTTTCTCCCATTCCTAGGCATGATTTGAGAATGTCCTTTGACTTTGTAATGTGTTTTATGGGCTATGTGGTCTTTTACTCCATAGGGCTTCATGTTTTTTTGGTAAGTGTGTTACACAGCACCCTCAGTGCAGTAACACAGGGGTGTCATAGTGGCCCCCAAACATAGACTCCATGCCCTGGGATTGACTACAGTCTCCCAGGGCATGTAAACTCACCATTGACTTTACTAGTCTTAAATTATGAACAGAACCAGTACAAACCACCATATTGTGGAAGTACTGGTAGGGGTAATTCGATTGCCCCTGGGTCTGTTTTTCAAGGGGGCACTGTCCAGCCCCCCCTTGTCGAGTTTCTGACTGGTGGCAGTGGTTACCACGTGAAATATTCCACCGGAATATTTCCTATGGGATTTTCCCATTCATTTTAAACACACCACTTTTTTGGTGCAATGTTAAAGATACCACTGAGTTATTTATTTAATATTTATTCCCCGATTGGGTCTTTTTGCCAGGACTCGGTTTTAAAATGGCGTTTGTGTTCACCTCTGTAACTCCAACCCAAGTCGAGCCCTTTGTTCCACTTTTGGCGGGCTTCTGCACAGAAGCCTCCAAAAGTGGTGCCACTCTGTCTGGGTCTACAGGATGTGTGGGAGGGGGGAATAGGTACCCTGGACTGAGTTGCCTCGGCAACTCAAGTTGCATTCTTGTGTGATTGGCCCAGTGGTGAGCCGCCCGGCTCACCACTTAGCATGTTTGAGTGACAGCTAGGACTGATGAATGGGGATTTTCTGCATAAAAGCAGGGCTTTGGGGACAGGAACTTCAGAAGTCACCACAGGACCTAAAGAATCTGAAGAGGGAGAAGCTGAGCCAACCTGCAACGACGACACCACCAGTGGAGCCCTGCTGAACCGACTCACCACTTTCCAACGACAGAGAAGATCTTCTTCCAGGAGAGTCTTCTTCCTTTGAGCTGGTGGGGTTAACCAGTTCGCCCTTCTTTCGCCTTCCTGGATCGTCTCATGGTCGAATCGCCCGTGCCAAGCAACCCAGTGGCCGGATAACCACGCTTCACCACTACCACAAATAAAAGGGTAGCACCTTTTAACCAGGAAACTCCGCGGCTGTTTTCTTCCCTGGCAGTGCAACGATCTCCAGCTTTCCTCCACTTCGAGATCTTCTCTTCCCCTGGACGAAGCACCGACTTGCACCCGCTGCCAGGAACAACTGCCCCCGCTGGAGCTTTCTCACTATTTCTGGTACTGTGTCCCGCCTGGTCTCCCTTGCAAAAGACTGTCCAAGGTGTCCCGTAAATCCTTGACTCTCTATCCTGGGGTGACCTCGGACCTGTTAACTAACTTTTCTGAACTGATCTAACTCCTTTTTGAACTATCTGCAAAGACTTTTAAAGTGTACTTCAACTGTGTGATCTTAGGCACATTCCGCCTTGCTCTCTCCAAGAGTGGGCCTGGCCTATGAACTTTTTGCTCTACACTAGACCCTGCCTTTCTTGACTTGCTGTGGTTCTTTAAAAGTGTAGGTATTGTGTGTTTTCCTATTTCTGCCTTTTCTCTCCCTTTTTAAATAATTATTGGAGTGCCATCTTGGTTAAGCGCTCACCTCTGTGTTGATAATAAGTGGTGTTCTTTTCCTAAGACTTGTCGAATAATTAATCAGGGAGGTGTATATATTTCTAGTGACTGTGTTTGAACTTGCTTGACATATTAGTGCCAGTATATTTTTACAAGTGTGTTTTTAAATAAATAATTATATACTTTTATACCAAAGCTCTGGTCAGTGTTTGCTTGTGCTACTGTATTTTTGTACCTAATGTGTATACTCTATATACTGCCTAACTCTTCTTGAGATAAGTCTGACTGCTCAGCCACAGCTACCAGATAAATCTGGGTGGTGCAGAGTGCTACCAATTGGGTTTACTGCTAACACCTGTAGTCTTAAACTTTTTGCAGTGGTCCCTAAGGGAACTGCACAAGTTTCTGCCTAACATCCTTTGAGGGGTCATGTACACCCTATGGGTTACATATAGCTGGATCTGTTGTAGTCTTGCGTTCCTGGACACCTTTTTATGGTACCCATGTGCTCTTTCCCATTGCCCGTCTTGCATGGGTTCCCCTGCATCCTCTTCCCACTCCTGTCTCAGCTGGGTCACCTCCTTACCCACCCTGGACATTACTAGTTCATAGATTCGGGATACCTCATGCCCCCCTTCCGAGATGTCATATATTGTTTCTATGCCGTGTCTAGTTGGTTTTCTAGTTCTATTTCGGACCATGTCTCTCTTACCCGCCTCACCAATCTAGTGTAGGTGATATATTGCTCAGGGTGTACTCCAGTTTGTTCGATTAGTGTTTGGAATTCCAGTCCCTTCCCCTCTCGCCACACATCTCCCAGTGTTGCTATACCCACCGGTTCCCAGTGTCTACGAATCGTCTTCCGTAGTTGGTAGAGGGGGCTCATACATCATCAGAATTGTTAAGTTAGTGGACCAACAAGGGAAGGTCCTCACTGGTCGTCCAACGCTAACTGGGTGAGACTAACCCAGCTGGATCGGACGCTACACAGGGGAAAAGGGGGAGGGAGGGGGGGTTGCGGATGGGGTGAAGAAAGGGGGAGGGGGCGTACAGCACAGTGTATCTACTTGAGAGTTGATCTCTACAACCATGAAGCTAAAATGGATTTGACAATGTCCAGAATGGAGGTGCATCAACCAGTAAATAGGTGATGATGGTGGTTTCCAATAACACAAAGGGGGTCCTCACTAGAATCTGCTCCCTCAATGTCAAAGGGCTTAATTCCCCCGCAAAAAGATCCATGGCACTAAGAGAATTCAGGAAGGCATGGATAGTCGTAGTTCTCCTACAAGAGACGAAGTACGCTAGAGGGGAGGAGCGTAAAGAAATACCGACCAGGCAGGGTACTGAATATTGGGGCGCTGGGACGGTGAAGGGGGTGGGAGTGGGAATAATAGTGAAAAAGAGAGCTGAGTTTAAAGCCTCAAAGACCTGGTCAGACGTAGACGGAAGAGTCATGTTGCTCGTGAGAACCACGAGAGGCCTAAAGGTCACCATAGCAACACTCTATGCCCCAAATGTAGGTCAGGCCAAATTCATCCAACACACGATATCCAAAATAATGCTTGAGGCGGAGGGACATGTACTTGTTGGAGGAGACTTCAATTTACGGGCCTACACTAAGCGAGACAGGCAATCAGTAGCCCCTAACCCCAGGGAACCGGCGGCTGCTGGTAGGACAGAGGTAATCAAAATGCTACAGACTTACGGACTACGAGACGTCTGGCGCACCCAAAACCCAGACACTAGGGGCTACACTTTCTATTCCGCACCACATGGTACATACACAAGAATTGATTACATATATATCTCAGAAGAACTCATGGCAGTCACGGCACACTCCAGAATTGAGCCAATAACCTGGTCGAGCCATGACATGGGGCCTCATTACGAGTCAGTCGGTAACCGAGGCTGTAAAACCACCTGGTTACCACCAGACTCGTATTACCATTCCGCCTCCATGACTCCCGGAAATACCAGGGCATTACGAACCTGGTGTCCCGGGAATTCCGGAGGCGGAATTCGGTAAATCCCCATTCCCATTGAGTCCCACAGGACTCAATGGGAATGGGGAAGTGGAAACACCGGCACCATCTCGTGATGGTGCTGGTGTTTCCACCTCCGCCTGCAGGCGGGCGGTGTTAAACCCGCCAGGTCAGACCTGGCGGGAACATCACCTCCCGCCTGCAGGAGTCGGGATCGGGCGGTCCGGAATTAACAGTGGTGGCGGGTTTACCGCCACTGTTAATTCCGGACCGCCCGACCTGTAATGAGGCCCATGATCTCCTTAGAGTTAGATCTGGGCGCTCTCCCTCTCAGAGGATCGAAATGGCAATGTAACGAATCACTATGGAAAGACCCAGTGTTCCATCCAGAAATGATGACCGAAATAGAGAAATATATTAAGGTAAATGTTGACGGACAAGTACCGATAAAAACTGTCTGGGATGCAGGAAAAGTGACCTGGTGAGGGATACTAATTAGTGAGGGTGCTAATAAAAAAAGAGAGAGGTCCCTGATAGAAAAGAAATTGAGAGCTGAGATAGCGGACTTAGATTGGGCAGCCCGTACAGCAACAGAGAGAAGAGAAGAGCAGATCCTTCTATCTAGACATAAAAGAGAGGAACTCCGCCTCCTTGAAGAAGCCCAAGTCATTAGAAAACTACAACTGCTCAAGCAAAAACACTATGGGCCTCACCCAGGCGCTAAGTGTTTAACGGCGCCGTAAAAGGCTGCGGTACGGTTAAACACTTAGCGCCTAATTACGAAGTCCCTTTGCTGGACCCGACCTTAACGGCTGGTTTTACCATCCGTTAAAGTAGGGACCCGCAAAGGGTCCTTGGTGCTAATTACGGTACTGCAATTTGCGGTACCGTAATTAGCGCCTTCCCCATTCTCATTGAGCCCTATGGGGCAAAAATGGGAATGGGGAAGGGCCATGGCGGCATGGGGAATTACCGCCCCACCAACCTCGGAATGGGGTGGTAATTCCCCATTCCGCCATGGCGGACTCCGGCATGGACCATGGTGCTAATAGTACCATGGTTTAGCGCCGGAGTCCTAATGAGGCCCAATGAGAAGGGAGACAAAGCCGACGCCCTATTGGAAAGCAGGCTTTGTGGGCAAAGAGAGGAAAGATGGGTTAAGTCTATACTTAGCAGCCCGGATGTCCCACACACATGAGACGGACCTTCCAGAGGCAGTTGCACAATTCTACCAACATCTATACAGGTCAGAAGCAGGCCAGAACAACTCTGTCATACACAACTACCTATCCGAGATCACAATGCCCACGGTGTCGGGTCATGAGGCGGACGTGATGGACGCCCCAATCACTGGAGAGGAAATTGAGGCAGCAGTGAAGAGATTACCACTAGGGAAGGCCCCTGGAAATGACGGGTACACAGTTGGTTTCTACAAGACATTCCTGTCCCCCCTGCTCCCCCTTCTACTGAAGCTCTTTAACGGTATCCTTGATTCCGGTGTAGCCCCGGACTCGTTCTCTGGGGCCCTAATCTCTGTGATACCCAAAATAGGCAGAGATCCCGAATATTGCAGCTCGTACCAACCAATCTCTCTACTTAACATAGATGCAAAGATATATGCGAGGATACTGGCAGCACGTCTAGAAATATATCTACCTCGGCTCATACACTCAGACCAGGTCGGATTTATCATAGGCTGGCAGGGATCCGACACTATGCGGAAGACTCTCCATCTGATAAATGAGTCATAGAAGAGAGAAGAGAAATCAGTTCTCCTCTCTATCAATGCAGAGAAAGCATTTGATAGGATTGAGTGGGGGTTTCTGGAAGTGGTCCTGAGCAAGGTTTGTCTTAGGGAGAGATTCAGAAGAGGGGTGAAAGCAATCTACACATCCCCTAAGGCCTCCGTATCTGTCAATTCCGATTATTCTAGATGGTTCCCCTTGAGTAGAGGGACAAGACAAGGTTTCCCCCTGTCGGCCATTCTGTTCGCCCTGTCACTCAAACAGGGCGAACAGCACAAAAAATTAGAACAGACCGACTGATCAAAGGGATCTCGGTCAACGGACAAGAATATAAATTGGCACTTTATGCCGATGACCTTTTATTGCACATTACAGACCCGCTAGACTCCATACCTAGAGCGATACAACTTATCGGACACTACGGCCTCCTCTCCGGCTTCAAAATTAATAGAAGTAAGTCCATTCTTTTCCCCCTTCATGAACCCACTCCTAGCGATGAAGCAAATTATTCAACTTTGGGATTAACCACCGGTGGGCCCACACTGAAATATTTGGGGATTAACCTGGTTAACCGCCTGGATGCCCTATATGAAGCCAATTTCGCACACCTCCTTGAAATGCTCTGGGCCTACCTGGATAAGTGGCAAAACCTTACAGTATCATGGATGGGGAGGGTGTCTGCCTCCCACAATTTTTATACCCCTTCCAAATGCTCCACATTGCGATCTCCAAATCATACTTTAGTGAGGTCAGGAGGACTATGTTATGCTTCCTCTGGCAGGTGAAAAAATGAGAATTGCCTATGAAGTACTCACGCTCCCCAAAGAGAAAGGAGGATTGGGACTACCCGACATTGAAAAATACTATAATGCCACACAACTTAGAATCCTGATACCACATTTGAGAAACCATACACTCCTACAATGGCTAGCTCTTGATAACTATCACTTCGCTACCGCCACAATCTCCGAATGGCTATGGGTCCCCAAGAATAAACTGACTCTCAGAATACGAGAACACCCAATTATAGGCACTATTTGGGAAATCTCAAAAGACACCCTGAGCATGCAACACATTACAACATGGCCATTCCCACTGAGCCATATCTGGGCGCCAGGAATAAGAGAACAAATCCCAGAACACGCACGATTCCAAACATAGTTCGAAGCGGCCTTAGAGAGAGGAGGCCAGCTCTGGAAAGGAGGTACATTTATCATTATTACTGACCTAGAAAGTTCCCTGATTATTGGGAAAAACTCAATTTTCCAATACTTACAGCTGAAGGGTATAATGTTGAGGGGCCCATGGAAAGAAAAGATACAAAGAGACCTTACCCCCTTCGAAAAGCTTTTTGATACACTCTCAAACAGCAAGGGCCTGATTTCAGCCAACTATAAAAATCTAATTGAAGCCAGGGGTGGTTCCACAAATAACTTCAGGGCAAAGTTGGAAACTGATATGAAAATGGAGATCTCTCCCGAGCTATGGTCAAGAATATGTACAGGAACCCCGAAAGTATCCATAGCTTGTCATTACAAACTACACGCCATCAAACTCCTGCACAGATGGCAATACGACCCCCACAGACTGTCCAAAATGTATCAAATGGCGAACCCCCGGTGCTGGCGCCAATGTGGCCAAGTCGCGACCTATTGGCACTTGTGGTGGGAATGCCCCAAAGTGAAGGTGTTCTGGAACAAAGTCCTTGGGTGGATTAAAGACATTGATGGCATGCAACGTTAATACACACCCCTTTTGATATTATTTGGTTTGCAGCTCAATGACAATGAATATGAGAGAGCGACAGGTCTGGTTGCCCCCCTATTACTGGCAGCCCGAGCATGCCTAGTCATTATATGGAAAGCTGAAGTAACCCCAAGTAAGAAGGAATGGGTGACTGTTGCAACTAGCATTTGTGGGATGGAGAAAGTTACTGCAAGTTTGCATGCATGATCCATGCAATGAGACACCCTGTGGCACGACTTTGTGTAGCATCACATCCCCACCCACTAGACCACGGGAAATCGCACAGACCGACGAAACAAAACACCAGAGCATAAGATTTAGAAAGTAATGTTTATTAAAGGATCACACCCCGGCAATGTGAATTTAACTAATGGGACCCCTTTGTCACACATCCTGTTACACACTCTGAATACTAGAGGACCACTGCGCTTGAACTCAATTGATGGACACAAATCTGATTATAAAACCTGTATATATGTGCTTGAAGATGCAGATCAAACCAATGCATATTCTAGAAAACACTGTACAGGGAGTGGATGGGGGAGGGAAAAGGGAAAGCAATGTTGATATGTTAAGATCTTGAACTACGAGTATAGATGTTTACCTCATTCTTTGTTATGGTTCATGACACTCTTCTGTTTACATGCATAACGATGCTGGGATTATATGTTATGTTGAAAACCAATAAAACCAAATTTGAAATAAATAAATCATACAGGCAACCTTAAATTTGATGCGGTCCTCGACCATTAACCAGTGGAGTGACCTCTGTAAGGGCGAGAAATTATCACATTTCTTCAGGCTGCCAATCAGTCTAACTACTGCATTTTGGCCGTTATAGAGTCTGTGCATTGGTTTGGCTGTAATACCCATTAGGATGGTATTACAGTAGTCTAGATGTGTATTTGTCATGGCTCCAATCACTAATGCATGATCTTCTTTAGGAATGTATGGGATAACTTTCCTTAGCATCTGTAGTGCGTAGTAGAGGGATTGGACCATTGCCACGACCTAGATTCTCCTGCCACATGCATCCTAAATTCTTAATCTTGGTGGACAATTGAAGTTTCTCCTCAAGAATGCTTGGGGCAAAAGACTCTTGCCGCTGCTACCAGCTTCTCTGGTCCAAACAGGATGAACTCTGTTGTTGCTGCATTCAGCTGGAGTTGATTTCTCGCCATCCAGTCATTTAGATCTTTCAGACACCGATTCACTTTAGCAAAAGCCTCCTCGATATTATCGATCTGAATGTAAATCTGAGTATCATCGGCATAAGAGTGATCGTTTACGCCATGAATTTTCAGAATCTTCAACTCGGCTGCATGTATAGATTAAATAACAAAGGGGAGAGCAAAGACCCCTATGGTACTCCACAATTCATCAGAATAGGGTCCGACATATAGCCGCCAGGTTGCCTAAGCCAGGGACTCTTGCTATGATGAATCAGGAGGCGTTAATGACAGTGGCAGTCACAAGAGATGGCTGCAGGACAACCTTAATAAACCCTAGTGGAGGTCATTCTATGAAAGAAATGGAAAGGGAGGATTGGTCTTGGGTTGTGGAGGTGTTATAGCCGAAACATATTGGTAGACCCTATCACATACATTTCCTTATTATACTGCAACACCCGAGGGGACTCTCGGTATAGGGAACAGGGAAGGATCTGGAGTAATGTTGAGGACTTTGAGGTTGTACCTCTGCAGGAAACATGGGTGGTTGAAGCACTTGACTAGGATGGCAGAAATACCATTTACACCCTGGCTACACAGGGCTCTAGGGGAAGATCTAGAGGGGGCTTACTAATCAGTGTAATAAATACCCTTTCCCTGAGTCACAAAGGGGTTGACTCAGAGTTTTTCTTGGCAGGCCACATAAAGGGCTGTTGGTTGGGCTCCTTCACTGAGGCTATTGTTATAAATATACATGATCCTGCAGGGGAAGAGTATAGCTCCCAGATCAGGATTGCCCTGGAGCAAACACTGGAGACATATGAAAATTCCTGTGAGTGCCCCATTCTAATCATAGTCGCGCTCTGAAACACCTGTGTACGAGCGCAATATAAATAAAATATCCTATCATATCATAATCGTAGGAGATTTTAGCGCAAAATTTCTTGTATCAGTTATGGATGGCCTTGAATGTTAAAATAAACGATACGTTGCTCCAAGTGGAAAGGGTGGCAAAAACATAGTGGCTACAAATTCTGTATGTTAAATGGAAAGTGTAAGGGGCGCAGGGTATTTCTGGGGGCTACACCAGAATAACTGACACGAGTGCTTCTGTCATAGATTATTGTTTCATCCAGGCTAGGTTCTTCTGTTTATTAAAGGGTTTCCAAATCATTTGTAGAGAAGAAAGTGACCACTTCCCCATGGTTGTGTTTAGCAATGCACCTTCTCAGACAGTGGAAGAGGTTGGCTCCTTAGATTTGAATGGCACTGCTATCCACATCTCTTGGAAATTTGGAAAAAGTGCTAGTGCTAATGGCTATTTCTCCGTAAGGTGTGGTGAGTTCAACCAAATAAGGTCATGAGCAACCTTGGACAAGGGGTGAACAGAGAAGTCTGGCAACTATGGCAGACTTCTGTTCCAAGTATCTAATGAAGTACGGGACCCTTACTGCCAATGTCATCATACTGACCTTTCCAAAGACCACCCTTGAGCACGGTAAATTAATGGCCTTGAGAATTCTGAAAAAAGGGCTCATTTAAAGGTGTTTGGCCATATCATTCGAGACAGAATAAGGGCTATAAGACGGGAACTCATAGCAACTCAATTAAATACTAATTTAATCACCCTTGACGCCAGTTGTAAAAATATAAAAGCTGAATATCGATGCTGGCTACGCGGCTACCAACAGGAACAGCGATGAGAACGCTGGAGAAATCGAGTGCCTACATGCAGTAAAAATGATGCAAGCTTCTTCTTGAAGTTGGTTAATGGCACATCTGAGCACCCACATCTTTTGGAAGGTGCTTCTAAAGTAGCCTGGGAACCATTCATAAAAGACACTCTGGGCTGTACCCTCTCATTGCTCCAGGAACAACTACTATCAGGAATGAAATGGAATTACAAACATAAGGTAGAGGATATTTCAGCAATTATTCAAAATAACAAGGAATCCAGAGCTCCGGGCCCTGATGCCGTCTCCAATCCCCTATTGAAATTGAGCCTGATAGCTTGGAGGGGCATTTTACATCTGCTCTTTCAAACTATTCATCAGGGAACCTCCCAGACTCATGGACCAAGAGCATAGCAGTCCCAGTCAGTATACAAACAGGGACATTGTAATGAGCCCAAAAATGATCACATCCTAGCAATGCTGGACGCCTCACCAACATCTTTGCCATGGTTTTACTGGCGGATTTGATGACTTGGTCTACCCTTTAATCAAACTGGACTCTGTAAATTTCACTCCACTACAGAAAAAATTCTAACCTTGATCGAGACTGACTGGGGTTTTCTAAGTCTATTGCTTTATGTAGCTTTTGTGGACTTCAGTGCAGCTTTCGAGATGGTGAATAGAAGCAAACTTGAGGGTTAAATTAAAGGGTTGTGGTATTGACTATAATTAGTGCCTTGTAACAGGAAGGCCAGCCTTAACGCAAAAGGCTCACTTCTCCAATATCCACAGTTAATGGCCTGAAACAAGGATGTATTCTGGCTCCACTTTTGTTCAATCTGCACATGGCGCTTTGTCGTCTTATCTAACCAAAGTACAATCTTGTCCCCCAAGATTGGGTGGAGTTCAGATGTATTGGTTGGGTTATGCAGACCATTTACTACTTTTGACTCCAACCTCTGTGGGCCTTCAAAAGTTGTTAGACCAACTGACTGATTTTGCCATTATACACAACCTTAGTATTAATACCTTGAAAACCAAATTCATGTCCTTCATAAAAGGAAGAAAAAGATCCAGAAGTAATTTTATGGAGGTTGAATGGTGTGGGGGTGGATAGAGTTACTGAATGAAACTATTTAGGTGTCAGTATCGACCAACACCTAAATTAGGGACCACATATGGAGAGTCTGGATGTCACGATACAACATATATCTGCTATCAAACGTGATGCAGTTCTGCACACAGGCTTTTCTCTTTCTTCCCTAATAACGTTTATAGGGCCAAAATAGTTCCAAAATGAAAATATGGAAATGTTTGGGGGTTAAAAATATAAAGAACTATCTAGACTGGAGCCACACTGCATTAAATACATCATGAATCTCCCAGCCAGAACTCCTGTAGAATTCCTCTGTTGCGAACTGAATTTATGTTCCACCTCAGGCCTTTACAAATATCAGCCTGTAATGTATTATTGGAAGATGATAAATACAGCTGACCAATAATTATGTTGTTACTTGCATTTAGAAGCTTTTAGGTTGCAACGGTCGGTATTGAATTTCACCAGTAAGCGCATTCTGGTAGAAGGAAACACCTGGATACAGCGGTTAAAAACCATTTTTATGGCCTTTCTAGGGAAAAATATAAAAAGAAGCTAAAGGGGAATATACTGCTATCAGACAAAGAACAAAACTGGAGTAACCTCTCTACAAATTCAAATTAACAGGGATTACGTTAGGTATGATTCCCCCTGGGATCCTAGCACTATATCTGAAAGAATTTCTAAATTACCTCATCTGATTAGAGTACATGAAATTCAAATTCATTCTAGTAGACACACTAGAAGTTATTGGCGCAAGACTGACCGTGATCAGAGAAGAGCACAAGTGTAGACTATGCAAAACTGCAGTGATTGAATCTGCTAAACATCTGCTGTGCCACTGTGAAGGAAAGGCCTCTGGGCCGAGGGGTTGGGTGTGATTCCATTGCTGGAGGGAGATGTCATCCGGAAGCTGTATCTGAAGGGAAATCATATTCCTCTTATACATCATTTGACCAGCTTATGGATGGACATTAAACATATGCTGCAAGGACTAGGAAGTGTGCACATTGTTACCTAGTGAGGTGATTACTGCCAGAGGAAATAAAGCAGGATGATTAGGGATTAGCTTGGCGGGGAAGACTCTCCCATTTTGGATTTTATGTGATGTATATTGTTCATTGTTCTTTTTTTCTTTTATTATGGGAATGTGGTTTGGTATTTAGAAAAAGTCCTTTTCATTGCTGTATTATAATAAATGAATCAATAACAAAAAATAAAATGTAGGAAGGGAGGCTGGCTATGTCAACTGGCAAAGACTGTGCTTCAGCCATCCAATCATCTGACATTGAGAAATGCTCTCATCATCCGGTTTCATCACATTGGTCTCAGGGTGATGAGAACGCAGCCTCCGAGCCCCATTGCGAATTGCCAACAATGACCTCTTATGCATCCTCTCATACATGCTGCCTGACGTACATCTTATGATGCCTCTTTTTACTGCTGCTACCTCACGCTTTTTGCATTTTGATATGGCGAGGCAGGTAGACCAATATTCCAGCCCTTCCACCTGCATCCCAAACTTGAATTTGAGAGCAACCCGAAAAAGGGTAGCTCCATGCAAAACATACTCACTTTATTTCCAGCGTGGACTCAATGCGAGGGGATGAGGCACCTCTTCGGAGGATTCCAGGGGGATTGTCTCTGTAGGGGGTTCCCACACCTCGAGTTGGGGCTGCAGCCGGGGTCTTCCTTGTAGCCAGGACCGAGCCTATGAAACAAGAAACGATGAGTGCTATTCCCAAGAGACTGAAATGGACTAACTACCAGAATATGAAGGACAAATGTAAACCAAGCCAGAATATATACTGATGGGAGGCCCATGGAGATGGACAATGTCTTTTAGGCTGCATACCTTTCTCCTGGATGGTGATCTTCTTAGTGAGGGGTAGTGGTTGAGGAGGTCTGGGGGTTGGAAGAGCAGGCAGCTTCACGTGGTGTGTCTGTTGCCCATAGGTGAGGCGACATGAGAAGCCTTTCCCAGAGCCACCCAGAACAGGAGAGACAGATACACAGAGAAACCTGGAAGAGATTAAAGTCAGGCATGAAGAGCAACTTAATGGTACCATGGTAACACCAAACCCAGCAGCAGTGATCTCAACTACATTATTCACGTCACCAAAACTAATGTGAGCTTAAAAAGCAATTTCGCCAGGTGGGCGATGTGTGTCAGCAGGCAGGGGTTGTGTGTGGAAAGGGGAAAGTGTGTATGAACAGCAAGGATAAGAGTGTGAATGTGTGTGTGTTTGTGCGTGTCTGTGAGAAGAAGTTGAGGTGAGAGGCTTGTGGGTGGAGACAGGAGCAGTGAGGGAGTTGTTTAGGGATGCAGAGTGTTGTACTTGATAAGTAATGGGATTTAACCCAGAGGTGAGTTCAATGTCTTTGTTTCACCAACGACCCTGCGCTCCCTTCGCATGCACTCTTTCTCTGAACCGTCCTCTCGCTTCTCATGAGCCTCTCATTCCACATTCTCACTACAACACTCCAAACTCCATACATACGCACACCGGAGGAAGCGCAGGTATAAACAAGAACACAACACACCCACCCTTTTCCCAACCTAACAACACAATAGCAACCTAATAATTGGAATAAGATATATTGACTCTTCACGATTAGTTCATGACGTAGTCTCATGACCACGCCGGGGGTTTCCTGACCCTACATCTCGAGACTCCTGTCATCTCATTAACATTATTCTACCCAGTCTTCTAGAATCACTGCCATGCTCTCCTCTCCTCCAACTTCCTTCCATTCAACTCTCTTTGTCAAACAACTCAATGCCATTGCGCTTTACTCCTTCATCTCCCTCAACACGCATGGACCCATGGACGCTCCTTGCCATCTCCATCTGCTCACTCGATCAAGATTCCATATGGAACCATTTTGAATCCTAATGGAATTTTTGAACACCTCCTTAACTCTCACAGGCTTGGTGTACTTCGATTCTCCCTTCCTCATCATTCTGCCTTTTTTTATTCTGACCAGATCAGCAGGCGCAACTTTCACTCTCAACGGACAGTCAGTCCTCCTATAATCCAACCCTCTACTGCTTCCAAACTTTGTTCTCCTAGGATTCACCCATACCAGATTTAACACAGTATTGGGTTCCCTGCCTCTCATCAACTCGAACAGCGATTTACCAGTGTCACGCCTAACCGATGTCATGCAACTCCTCAACTTCTCCTCTAGAGCCTTAACAACAGACATGTTATTGCTCATGTCTTGTTCCACTGTTTCCACAATCACCCTGTGGCACCTCTCCTCTAACCCATTGGTTTGAGGATGATAATTATCAGAAAATCTGCAGTCAATACCTACAGATCTAGCATATTCCATCATCTCTTCTGAACTGCACACCATTGTCGCTAACAATCACCTTGGGATATCCCTCCCTTTTAACCACATGTTGCATGAATCTAATGACCTCATAGGTCTCAACTCTATTTACCATTTTAATTTCATTCCTTCTTGAACAATAATCCACCATGACCATTAAAAAGTTATTTTCACTCGCCAAATTATCATATGGACCCACTATGTCAATTCCAATTTTCTCCCATGGTTGTTCTGGCTTATGCAAAGTAATGGGCACCACTTTAAACACCTTACAACTCTTGTCAGAATTCTGGCAAGGCCAACAACACCTCAAGAACCTCTCAACCATGAGATCGACACCAGGCCACCAATATTTGGTGTGAATATTGCGTTTGGTGCCGGTGGTTCCTGGATGTCTGATGGGCTCTCTCTTTTAACCCCTCCCTAAGACTCTGGGGCAGTATCAACTTGTCTCCCCTCAGTAACAAATCATCCTCAATAGAGCACTCATCCTTAACTTCTCAAAATGGGATGCAATTTTCATCTATCAATCTCTTATCTGGCCAACATTTCCTCATATATTCTATAAGTCTGCACAGAACGTCATCCTCTTGTATCTCTTAAATCATTTTTTACCTAGAAATCACTTCCAAAACTATAGCAACACCTCCCACATCTTCAACCTGCTCTACCTCCTCAAAATTGAGAGGCAATCTTGAAAGAAAATCGGCAACCTGATTCTTCTTCCCAGGCACATATTTCACCTCAAAGCGATAATCTTGCAATTTCAAACTTAACCTAGCAAGTCTGGGGGATGCCTTACACATCCCTCGCACCAACAACACTTCCACCAAAGGCTTATAGTTTGTACACACAATAAACGTATTCAAAAATGGTAGCAGTAGCCCCTCTCCTTGCTGTTGGTACTTTTGTTCAGAAGGGAATTGCCATAGCATTTTGGTGCTGGACTGTCCATGTGGGCAGGACAAAGACTGATATGCAAATGGTTATTTCCCATCTGTGAAAGCTACAGTGAGCAAAAAGTGATGGCTGCAAACTCTCAAAGTGGGAGAAAACCACAGAACAGGTTATCATGCCATGTTCTTTCTGGAGAGGGGCGCCTGCTACCTTTTTGAAAAAATGTTGCAAGGAACTTGAGGTTGGTCACCCCGAGTTACCTGGGGGAACCCAGACGTGGACTCCCTGCTCACTGTGCTGAGAGAGGCACAGCTCCACCTCACTAATGAGGCCCAACAAGGCTGAAACACATCTATGGGGTTGCTGTTGGTACTCTTGTTCAGAAAGGAATTGCCATAGCATTCCGGTACCTGACTGCCCATGTGGGAGGGACAAAGACTGTTATGCAAATGGATATTTTCCATCTGTGAAAGGTACAGTGAGCAAAACGCGATGGCTGCGAACCCTCAAAGTGGGAGAAAGCCACAGAACAGGTTATCATGCGATGTTCTTTCTGGAAAGGGGCACCTGCTACCTTTTTGACATTTCTTTTTAAAGGAACTTGGGGTTGGTCACCCTGAGTTACCTGGTGAAACCCAGACATGGACTCCCTGCTCACTGTGCTCAAAGAGGCACAGCTCCACCTCACTGATGGGGCCCAACAAGGCTGAAACGCGTGTATGGAGTTGTTTTTGGTACTCTTGTTCAGAAGGGAATTGCCATAGCATTTCGGTGCTGGACTGCCCATGTGGGTGGGACAAAGACTGATATGAAAATTGTTATTTCCCATCTGTGAAAGGTACAGTGAGCAAAAAGTGATGGCTGTGAACTCTCAAAGTGGGAGAAAACCACAGAACAGGTTATTGTGCCATGTTCTTTCTGGAGAGGGGCGCCTGCCACCTATTTTAACACAATAAACTTATTTCCCCACACATATTTCCTGAAGTAATTCACTGCCCACACACAAGCCAACAACTCTCTCTCGATTATAGAGTACCTACTCTCTATGTCCGTTATTGCCCTAGATGCATGGCAGATGACTTTTTCATCTCCATTCTCCAAAACTTGTGAAAGAACGGCTCCCAAACCAAACCAACTGGCATCAACCATGATCTTGGTTTGGTTTCCAAACACAAATCCACCCAAATCCAAGCGGTTTCTGATACACTCTGCTGATTTTTCGCACTCTGTATCCCACTCAAAGTTGACCTCCTTTTTCAGCAATCTTCTCACGGGTTCCGTTTAACCGGCAAAATTCTGTACAAACTTGTATATAACTCACAAAGACCCAAAAATGATCTGAGTTATTCTTTACTCTTAGTTCATGGCCTCCAATTTGGGCCCCACTGACCACATGTGCTAAATACTCAACTTCGACATCTTTAAACTTACACTTGCCATTCTCCACTTTCAACTCTTTTTCATTCAATCTTGACAACACACTCTGCAACCTCTCATCATGATCATGCTCCCCCTTTCCAAACACAATAATATCATCCTGGTAAACTAATGTCCCCTTAAATACTTTAAGTACTTGGGCCATGACCCTTTGAAACACTGTGGCTGCAGAGGCCAACCCAAACGGCATCCTTTTGTAATGGTACAACCCAAACAGTGTAATAAATGCCGTAAGATCTCTGCCGTCTTCAGTGAGACTAATCTGATGATATGCATTGGACACATCCAGCGTGGTAAATGTGTCTGCTCCTTCAATGCAGTTCAACATCTCTGAAATAATGGGTAACAGATATTTGTCCACCAATACGTTCTTATTCAAATCCCTGAGGTTCACACAAATCCTCACCTTGCCATTCTTCTTTACCGCAACGACAATGAGACTCACCCATTGTGATGACTCAATTTTCTCTATAACATATTCCTTCTCAAGTCTGTTTAAATCTTGTTCGACCCCATCCACCAAAGCGAACGGTATAGGCCTGGCTTTGCTACGCGCAACAGGCATTGCTCCCGGTTTCAAAACTGTCTTCAACAATCCCAACTGTTTTTGAAACACATCACGAGTATCCTTTCTCAAGTTCCTTCCACACAAGCTCTGCTTCTCTTCATTAACAGCACTGGTTCCTCTTTGCACAGATCTAATTGTATTTTCAACTCTGCCTGATACCTCCAGCCAAGTATATTTACACCCTTCCCTGCTATATTTATTTATTTGCATTTTTAAAGCACTCACACAGCCCGGGGGCATCGAGGCGCTGTTACAGGAATATGTCTTAGTTGCATATTTATAACGCGCTTAATACCCAGAGATTTCTAAGGGCGAATCCGGGGATCGAACCTGTGTTGCTTCGTGTCGTCTTGTTTCCAAGGCAAGCACTTTGCCGCTGAGCTATCCTCCCAGGACACCTTGATATCCGCTTGGCGACCTTTGAACTGTACAGCTCTCTTGAACCAGCCTGTGATGTGAATTTTGTCTGGTAGACACACTTTTGCTTTCAACCCTTCATGTGCCAACCTTTCCCATGTCTTGGCTGTAATTATGGTGTACGGGGAGCAACTGTCCCCCATGACTGATAGCCTCCAATTCTCCAACACAATGTAACATCTAGGGCACTTTAATCCCTTGCCAGCTGGTTCACGAACCACTACTACTCTCTCCTCCTCTGAATCCGCATCATTTTGTATCAATGACACCCTTTTCTTATTCCTACAGACTGCCGCGAAATGTCCCCTCATTCTACAATTCGCACATGTCTGATTAATAGCCGGACAGTTCCTTGAATTGGCATAATGTCCCACTCTGCTACACTTATAGTACCTGTCCTCGTCTCTGCCTTCATTCCTGAACCAAGGCTTTTTCATGTTTCCTTTGTTTTCTCTATGTTCTTGGGCTTTAGGTTTATAACTTCTCCCATTTGATTCATCAGCTGCTTCTTCCTTTTCTCTCTTGCTCCTCACAACATTCACAGAGGAGCGTTCTCCAGACTCTTGAGCTAGCTTAGCTTGACCTTGCCCAACACTTTGAGCTTGTAATGCTTCCATCTTCTTGCTCTACATTTCTTTCAAACAGAGGTGTGTGTGTTCCACCCTTTTTGTTATAACTACAGCTTCCGGCAATGTGGGGTTATCCACCATCCACAATATGTCTTGTATCAAGGAATCTCTGGTGTGTATAATAATCTGGTCTCTAATCAGTTCATCCAGCGTGATGCCTGTGCTGAAACGGCAAGTCTGAGATCATTTTCTAAGAGCTGACACATGTTCTTCAATTGTTTTGTCCTCCACATGTGACCTTGTGTAAAAGTTATACCTATTTATTGCAACATTTACCTCTGGGGCATGGTATTTGTCTAATTGTCTTAATGCTCGTTCATATTCATCCACGTCACCACCCTCATCTCCCGAAAGTTCTGGTAATTCTCTATATTTTCGTGACCTTCAAGCCCCAACGCATGTAATAACAGTAACTTTTTCTTCTGTGGAACAACCCATCTTGTTCCACTGTCTTCATATAACTTTTCCAATACTCCCTCCATTCTGGCCACACCACACTTGGCTGCCCAGGATTTGGTCAAAAACTTTCTGGAGGATGTACTGTTATTCCTTGCATCCTTCTCTTATCTATTACTATTATTCTTCTTCTGCAATGTTAAAGTCTTGTATTTATCCTGTATGACTCATGTTTGAAGGATAAAAGGAAGAGAAAGAAAAACACATTTTTTTGTACTGTGAGGATGAAGAGCCGATTTCCCCCTGACTTCTGCTTTCTTTTTTCCAAGATGGCAGCACGTTTCCGTGACACATTTAGGGCCTTTCCTCTAGTTTTTACGACAATGTCATCTTGTTTAACTGATCCACTTCGCTCGCGCTCGTAATAATTTATGGGAGAAAGTTATTTGTATATTATGCTTCTGGTCGCCGCTGCTAGACGGTTAGCGTTGTGCACCTTACTTGTGAAATCAATGACTCTTGGCCTTTCGGTGGATCAATTCGGAGGAAGCATCTGCTTGTACTTGGCTGCAGTGCTCTGTGCATGGGTTCCGTGGGTCGTTGGCCTCATTGCCAAAATGTTGTACTTGATAAATAATGGGATTGGACCCGGAGGAGAGTTCAATGTCTTTATTTCTCTAACGACCAAGCACTCCCTCCGCATCCACTCTTTCTCTCAACCGTCCTCTTGCTTCTCACGAGCCTCTCATTCCACATTCTCACTACAACACTCCCAACTCCATACATACGCACACCGGAGGAAGCACAGGTATAAACATGAACACAACACAGAGGTTTGTGAGTAGCTGGGAGGGAGGTGAGTGGAAAGGTGGTGGTTGTTGGTCTAGTAAGACTGGGAGGTGAGATGTTAGGGAAAAGAGTTACACAAGGTAAAAGTAAGGGGGATATTATGCAGTAGGTTTTATATCACGCTCCAGAGCCATTTCCATAGTCTCTTGGTGATCTGGCAGATCTGAAAGAGAGAGGGCAGGGGCGTTTGGCTAGTGGGGAAAGAATGAAAATGCAAGTCAGCTGTGAGGTTTTGTTGATTCGTGTAGTTCGGAAGTACCCAATTACTGTGTGTTGGTTTAGTTCCAGATCGTTTATGTCAAGAGCACTTGAGGTATCTCTGCCCAGAGTCACTGATGTACTGGTAGTAGTGCCCTGCAGGAAGAATAATTGTGAGGAGCTAACCAGAGGCACATTGTGGGCTTTGGGCTCTTGAAGTGGATAGGCTGCGAGACTGGTACTAAATCACATTAGAGAATGCTGAGGGTAGACATATGTGAGGAGACAGCAGCGAGTACCAAGTTAACGGAGTGAAATTGCTCTGCGAGAAAATGCCCATAGGGACACTTCGGGGCAGAATTGCAGTGGGGCATCTGGAAGCAAAATCAAAGTGTGGCAAAATTACCATGGGACTCATGGTATAAAGAAAACTATGGCACATGTGGGAATAAATCCCAGCAGGCAAAATCACAGTGGGCCACCTAGAGGTATAATCGCAATGGCACACCAGGGTGTAGTATAGCATGAAGTAGAAAGTGGAACTGTGAACAAGTTAGCACAACAAGGCATGGAGAGATATACATGGCGTTATAAAGTATTACAAGTCGGAACAAGGCATGAATGGCCTAGCAACGCAAAACCTAGTTTCCTCCCAGAAACCCTGCCACTTGTGACGGATGGCATCTCTCGTTTCACTTTCTCCCATTTCACTTTCTTGCTTTCCCACTGTTAAACTGGGTCTCCCTCTCTTTCTCACCCTTTCATCTTCTCACCCTTTCACCCTCTCTCGTTCTATCTCTCTCTCAAATAGAGACAATCTTGGTATTGGCATATGAGGGGAGGAGGCTATGGGATGGCTACCCTCAATACCATAAACAAGTTGCTAAGGCTTAATGGAAGCATGAGCTTTTTGGTTCATAGAAAGAGGCACCTGAGATTAACACACCCGGTGCTCCTTACACCTTTCTTTGTATGTTGGTTGGCAGGCTGAGAACTGTCTCAAAACTAACTCTAACTTGCTCAGGTTCTGTGATCAGAGAGCTCTGATGGGGTTTTTGACTGTCAGGGCAACGCCGATCTGGCTAAGCACAGCCTTTACCAAGTGTTCCTCAGGGCTGGCGCCCGAATCCCTGGTTGTTTCTGACAGTGAAGGAAAGGGTGGTAGCAAGGGGGTGGCAAACACAAAGCAACACCACTAGAATCTGGAGTTTGCGTTAGTATTCCCTTAGTAGGTGCTGATTCCTGCCAGAGCATTGTGGAATGGTCTGGACACGTGCTGAAAAATTAACAACGGCATAATAGGGTAAGAGGTGCGGTTCCATCGAAAAAATAGACTTTTTTTTATCCTTGGTCTCCGATTATGGCTGAAGCTATGTCAGGAGGGTTTCAATGTGTCCCACGAGAAGGTGTAAAACAAGCAAGTGATGGAGGAGTGTGGTGAGGCAGGAAAGTATGGGAAGTAGACAGGAGGGGTGTGTAGAGAGGTAGAGATTGTGAAACAGCTCGTTCATGATACCCCGAAACCCCGTAAACCACCTGCTTCATTCAGGATTAATTATATAAAGGTGCACATAGCAATGGGACAGAGAGGCAAGCCGGAAGCTTTCAACTATATATGGCTCAGTCCAATATAGCTTGGTAAATCTGAATTATCCACACAAAGTGCAGAGCGGATAGTGCCATTCTATGAAATTCAGCATCCCAGTTATAGCCACAAATATTTCTTACTGAATACATTGTATTTGTTACTAGCAGCGACTGAAGTCAAACCAAAATGTAATTTATTCAAGTTGTGTGGAGTGATTATAAAGGCATGGTTGTAGTGTGTGTTAACCACTGTTACAAAAAAGGGAGGAAAACAGCACCCAGAGACTTGACTTTACATTTGTAACACATTTTATATTTACAACAATGTTACACCTTATCGTTTAATTACATAGAAAGCCCCCTGGATAACAGAAGTAAAATGCAAACTAAAAAGCTTCCCTCCATCTAATCGTCATGTTCCTTCTGCTTCTGTCATGCAGGTACGGACACACAAACTGTAAGAATCACAAGGACAGGTCGGGAGAACACCTGTGGAACCTAGGGGTCCCAACAAAAGGAGGAAGGTTTTCTTTAATTAAAGCATAGGGTCTGGGTGGGAAAACCAATGTGGGTATCACTTGCCCTGGAAGGACCACTGGTGCTACGTTTAGAAGTCAAGGCCCAGTTGTAAAAAGCAAGGTTCCCGAGTCCCCTCCAGGACAGTGTCCATCAAAGTCACTCACACTCTCAGGGAGTTAAAGTGTCTTTGAAAGCTTCTTTGGTTGTGGTGTCCTCTGGTCCTCCAAGTCTCTTGTCATATCTTCTCATCTCTGCCTCGGCCCTGCTTCCTCCTGGGATGGTAAAATGGCCTCCAGCAGTTGTTGACCCCCTTCTGTCTTCAGATGTCCAGGATGGACAGGTCCATAGCCCCCCTCTTCTGCCCTAGTGTCTCATGGGCTTGGCTGTCCTCCAAGGACAACTTGAGTACAGCAAGGGGGTTCTGGGCATGATTGGCTCCCACCCCCACATGGGTACCAAAACTAGGAGTTTGGGATAGTGCTGATGGTCTGCTCCTTGACAGCCTTGCCTGAAACACAACATGTCTTATATATATACACATACACCTATATTACACAGCCACGCTAGTGGCTGTGTAGTTATGGTTAAATTGCTGTTTCCATAGGAAGAGCACTTTTTGGGCGGCTTATAACTTCACTCCCACTGACCGAATCCTCACCAAACTTTGCAAAAAAAGTATATGGGCCACTCCCCCAAGAGCGACCTTATAAGCAGTGCAGTTATAAGCCACTGTAAACGCATACATTCAAATATCTATGGACATGCATCCAAACCTCTAGGCCCTGCCAACAATCCCTGCATATTGGACAGCCACGTTAGTGGCTGTGTAGTTATGGTGAAGTTGCTGTTTCCATAGGAAGAGCTCTTTTTGGGTGCCTTATGACTGTGCTCCCCCTGGACGAATCCTCACCAAACTTTGCAAAAAAAGTATATCGGACACTCTGAATTTCTTTGGAACGTTTGGTGATGTTTGGTCCAGGGGGGGAAAAGTTATAGGGGGGGGTTCTCAAAACGTCTCTTTTCCCCTTGGACTGAAAAAGTTCGTCCCCACGGACATGTGGCGCTTTCCCTGATTGGTTGTGGAACAGCGTGAAGTACGTCAGCTTTCTTCGGTGCCCCCGCCATCTTTTCTTCATGTTTTGGTGTATGCGGACATCGCCAGAAACACATACAAAACAAGACAGCATTGCACTTGTCACACTTATGTAATACTATTTCAGAAGGTGACCTTTAAGGAGGCTGGGATGGGATGTGGGAGCACAAACTGAAAAAGTGGAGTTTTCTTGTCACCAAAGTCATACGGTTAAATGGAAGTTCATACTCACTGTACCACTACAAATTAGTGTGTGTGGGTTAAAATGTTTTTGGAATAATATTGCCGTCAGACTGGCGTCCTAAGTTTTGAAAACTAAGCCCACCATCTGCACTGTTTGCTGCAAACAGCGATTCTGGAGGTGTATGGGAGTAGCGGTTCTCATAATTGGATTTCAATATGTTGTTGCAAAGTAAGAATGTATTTGCCTTCTGAGTGAAGGTCACATGAGTTGCTTTTTTGGTTGGACACTCAATAGGCCCATGCATCCGAGTGAATGTATAAGGGGCAATTGTTTTTTGACCTTGAGCGAAAGGGAAACTTTAGAAGCAATTCAAGGAATGAAAGGGTCGAAAAAAATAGCAATTGATAAGGTTATGTTTTTAACAGTTTGTAAGGCACATGCAATATAAGTCCACGAAGATTCTTCGGTGCAAATACATTGGTGTCTGACTTGGACAAAAAGAATGGAGGCAGTAAATATTATGTAAGTTTACTTTTGACCACTCTACACCGACCCGCGTTTTAATTTTAAATTACCGAAACTCTAATTGTGACAATATAACTGAAGTATTATCTTTCTGTGCTGTTATATTTTTCCTCTAATAATGCAGAGTGCAAAGGTTCGGCATTTGTAGGGTATGACTACACTCATCCTTTTTTAGCGTTAATATTTCTTGTTTGAAACGTTATGTTTGCCCACATAGCTTTGTGTATGACTTTGCACGTTCTTTTGGTCTTGTTTGAAATCACGAGATGTAATTTTCTTTTACTTGTCCATTCATTTTGCCTTCATAACTGAATTATCGTCTTCCTGTGTAGTTGCCATTTTTTAAAATTTTACGGCGCATGCAGAATTTTGGCATTTGTAGCCTGTTACTACATTTACACATGGTCAATAGTAACATTTCACTAAAATGTCATGTTTGACCACTTACATTTGTGTATTACTTTGCACATTTTGTGTGTCTTTTTTGCAATTTTTTGCTAGAGGTTGGTTATTGACACATATTTTCTGTTACATTTTCCGCACAGGTACATCTTGCCGTACTGTCCGTGCCATGGTTTCCAGATGCCGAGTGACGGCTTTTTCGGACGGCAAATACAACTGCTCTTGAGCGGTTGCCTGTCCATAACAATTATGTGGGATGTCACCCTAAGCCCGCTTTGCCCGTACGCTGAACTCGCTATCCGGAGCAACATCACATCATTTATGGTGCTGTAGGCCGAAGGTCATGGCGCCTTCTTGGAAATCACTATGGAAACAAAGCGGCTGCTTTAACCAAGAACCCATAATTTTTGTATGGGAAAAAAACAACGTTTCTCATCTTTAACATTTGCAATGACGCCCTTAGAACCATTGTTATCATTCAATTGAAAATGGGATTACTCCGATGGTCTCTGACAGTTTCTTGTTAAATAAACCTACTTTACGAACTCTAAAATGTTAACGTTTTCTTTTACAATCCAGTCTATTATTTTAAAATGTACGTTACTACGTTGTACGTCACTGTATGTTTATTTACAGGTTCTGCGTCACATCACGTACTTGTGCTTTTTGCATCCTACCATGGAAAGGGAAGAGGGGCTATGTGCGAAACAACCGCCTTCCCTTTCTATGGTGGCCATCTTGAAAAAGGATTTTGTTTTGCAATCCGACCCCAGCAAAGCCGCCCCGGATTATAACCAGTTATCCTATTTTTTAGTAGCATACGTTACTGCTTTGCAAATCTAGACTATTACTGGCAAAGATTATTGCGTCTATGTATTTTACTGAGAAATATGAAGTACATGGAGTGTATGCAATTTTTTTTGTTAAAATTTATTTACACTGTGAAAGGTCGCTCTTAATGGAATATTTACATTGTTTAGGGGTGGATTTATTTTTTGGTACGACAGGTAATAAGGCAATTTGCGAACGGCATTGAGCAAAGAGGCAACAAACGGTAATATGGGCCGGTAGATGTACGGCGAAAAATGTTATAATAAGAATCCCTTCTACAGAGTTTTCATAAAAATAAATACACATGTGATGTCATCAGTGATGTCATCAATGACATTAGCAATGTCATCTTTCATGTCCTGGGTGTTAGTCTTAGCAATGCATGTAGGTGGCGTGAGTTATGGTTGCTTAGCTTACCATAATTAGCGAATGTCAAGTGTTTTTCGGTTTTACTGTGAACCATAATGTCCCTTTAACAACTTTTTTTTACTGAATATATATATATATACATATATATATATGGGTGGCAGTGAACAAAAACAAAGGGGCTACACATGTGATATCATCAGTGATGTCATCAATGACATTTGCGATGCCACCTTTCATGTCCTGGGTGTTAGTGTTAGCAGTGCACAGTGGTGCGGGCAGGTATGGTTGCTTAGCCTACCATACCTGGCGAATTTCTGCGGTTTTTCGGTTTTACTTTGAACCATAATGGCACGTTTGTAAAGTTCTTTTTAGTGAATTGCACAGGTTTTTAGTAGTGCAACTTAACCATAACATCCCCTTAACAACGTTTTTTTTGAGTGAAATATATATATATATATATATCCTAGTTTTCTCTACAGTCATAATGGGATACAGTGTCCCTAAATCACTCAGCCACCTTAAGGAGATATGGTGCCCTTTCTAGTACTCTCTGATTAGGACCCTGCCAGCTGCTGTCCCCAGGCCCTTCACAGGTCACCCTCCTTATTGTGTACCTTTCACCTGAGAAGTGGATCACTCTGGTCCCCCTGACTTGGCCCTCTCCTGCTCCATGGCTCTGCTTTCAGGTGATCCTCCTAGGTTCTACCTTTTCTTCCTTGCCCTCTTCTTCCCCCCTCCTCCTCTTATTGCTCATCCTCCCCCTGTTACTCTCTCTTCATCTCCAACATCTCCTTGCTCTCTTCTCCTTTCCCTCCTCATAATGGAGTCTGCCAATTTTTGTATTCTGTGTGATAACGTGATTGGGCCAATAAGTGCACTGATTTCGTTGCTTGTTCCTTCCTGGGTTTGCCTGTCCCTTATTGACACTTAACCCAAGAGCCCATCTCCTCCTATACTGGGCAAATCTCCCCTTCCTTAACTCCAGGTAAGGCGATTGTTCTAATTATTTAGTTCATTCCCTGCCAGTGCCACCGTGTTAGGTTCAGACGCTAGTGTCATGACTGCTCCCTGACCCAGTGCTTTGCCTACCAAGTTTGTGGGGAACTGATTCTCGTGAGCCGCCACTGTGCCGGGCTAGTTCACAAGGAAATGGTTCTCTGTTCTGTTTGCTAAAAACGGAATTGAAAGTTGTGGTTCACGGCCATGATAAGCACAAGTGCACCAGATTTCCATCTGTACCGTGTGTTTTTCTTGGTGGTAATTTCCATGATCCATGTCAGGCTTTGCCTCACAAGCATGTGCCATTTTGGGACTTCCACTCTGCTCTTAAACCTGGAGACCTTAGGTAGGCTAAGCAGCATGTCTTTCTGTTTTTCCTCATCAGCCTGCATGTGGTTGTGTGGGCTGTCTAACCCGCTGATACATTTATTTCTCTGCCAGGTATCTGTAGGGGCATAAGGACTCTGGATTTCTCTTGCCAGCACTGGGAGGAATGGCAGAGCCCCCATTCACCTCATACAGAGATTACATTATGGAGCAGGTGGTTCCTGTAAATGCATCTATAATGCACAGATAAGCAGAATAAACTGCATATAGGCATGAGCAAACACACCCTTGCTAAAAAACCTAAACAGGCGTGGCAAGTGTGTTGGAGGTGTGATACTGTTGGGCTGTCAGTCTGCAGAAATGTAACGGAGCATTTTGGCAGTTGGATTGGCAATTGGATGGGCAGATTGTTTACTCTTGCTTGAAGCTGCAATCCGACTTTGGTGATCAACATTGCTGCCTGGGAGTCTCGGCTCGGCTTGAGAAGCGGATTGCTGCAAGGGTTTTAAATAGCCCAGTTGAGCGTATAGCGTGCGCGGGGCAAGTGTGTTGGAAGTGCGACACTGTTGGGCTGCCATTCTGCAGAGACGTAACAGAGCAATTTTTGGCAGTTGGATTGGCAGATTGATTACTCTTGCATGAAGCTGCAATCCGACACTGGTGATCGACATTCCTGCCTGAGTTTTAAGTAGCCCAGTTCAGTGCGTAGCATCTGTGTGGCAAGTGTGTTGGGAGTGTGATACTGTTGCACTGTTGGCCTGGAGGCTGAGGGTAAGTGGAGGACTTATTTTCAAATAATTCTGTATTGAATGTATGATCTAAGAAGTGAGGCCAAACTAAAATTGAGTGGAATCATGGCACTTCATTTGAATGAACAGCTGGATTTAGCCAGCGTGCTACCGCTCCCTCCTTCACCTGATGGTGATTTTTCCAGAAATCATGGCCCTCAATTGGCGGCAAAAATCACTGACAAAAGTGAAACACGGTCCACAATAATAGCCTTTTATTAACCAATAGCAAACAAAATCTGCTTACAGGAAATGACTGTTAGGAAGGATCCTTTGGAAAGGCTGGATAGCCCATAAAAAACATATTAGAGACAAATATTAGCAGTACAAAGAGAGGAGTAGATGATCATTACATTGATACACCTCCCATTTTCAAAGATTTTGAATCTTCCTATTCGGAAAGTGATAACTGAGAAGAGGACCAATCCTTTTAAAGGAGGCATAGCCTTTCGACTTTATTAAGGCTAACACAAGCACAAGACCATAATGCATCTGCAATTATTGCAGTAAATAATGTTTTAACAGAATTTGTCATCTGTATGAACAGATTTCAGAGGGAGTTTTATGAAATACTGAATTGTTGGGGAAATTAATGACCAAATTGGAAAGTCACGATTGTACTTTGTGTTGTCTACAGGATGGTCTTTTACAGGCTGGTACATTTGAACTGCTCCAGCTGCTACAAGTAATACTAAGGAGAATAGGCTTATTAAGTTAAAGAACAATCTAATAGATAGTGGTCAGAGCAAGGTAAATATTAATTTGGAAGAATTATTTGAGGCAGCTATATGTGGAGAGGTAATTGTATAATAATGTGAAGAACAAATCGGTGATAATTGTATTATTATGTACTGATGGAACGCGAATGTCTTATCCGATCAACAGCTGGAAATCAACTTAATTGATTTAGGTAAACATATAGATCTGTGGTCTACCAACAACACTTGTCGTCAAATAATAATAGCAGGCGATCTAAACGCAGACTGTGATGTGGACAGTTTGATGGGAGAATCCTTGCACCTCAAGATGACAACCTGTGTAATTGGTAGCCAGAAACTCAGAGGATTCCTATGGCATAAATACACTGAATTGTGGGGTTTAAAGCGTATTTCTAATGACCACTGTACATGGAATGCAAGAGGCTGCAAGTCCACTATTGATCATATTTTTCTAACTGCTAAATTGAGTTTTTCATTGTCAAGTTTTGAAGTGAAGCAAGTCTCGACAAGTGACCACTGTATGCTTGTGATGGAGTTTGAACTTTTAATCTGCGAAAGGGCCAAACAATGCTATAAGCAGGATCTTTTGCTTAACACCGCAAATAATAGGATTAAATGGTCCTTTAATTCCACACACAAATTTACCTCTACGCTCATCGCTGAATACGATAATAAAAATTTGGAACAACGTTTGCATATGTTCTCGGTAAAAGAATTCAACGGCACCATTAGATCCAAAATTAAGGACTTTTATGAACATAAGCCTCGCAGATCTGTCCAGACAAATCAACACAAACATGCAATGGACATAGATGTTCACGAAAGAAAAAGAGAACTCAATAGGGAGCTCCGCAGACTGCGGAAACTGAATATAGCCGATTCGGGTCATTAGGCTTCTATCAAACGAGTAAAGCAATCATCAACTGGCTGAGGAGCCATAGATGTATCATTGCTCAACGGGATGGTGAACGGATGTTAGGAGCAATGAGAGGGGTGACCTCGCACAATTTCTGGCAACTGATGAATAATGTGGACCCAACTCAAGTTAAAATAATGATAAATCCAATCCCTGAAGCCATCTGGGCAGGCCGTTTTTCTAAGTTGTATAAGACCAATGACCAATGCTATTCACCTCATAGAGTGAGTCCTTCACCTTGGACTTTGAGATGTGAGGTAGGTATAATAAAGAGTCTCATAATAAAATCTAAATATACAGGAGCCCATGGGTTAAACAATCTCAGTAATAAGGTGCTAAAAGCTGACCCTCTCTTATGGGCAAGAATCTTATGTATACTTTTCAAAGTCGTGTGTACACTTAAAACTATTCCACAATCTTGGAGGGTGTCTGTTGTCATCCCGGTGTTTAAAAAGGGTTCTCGATTGGAGCCTAGTAACTACAGACCCATAGCTATCGCGGATTCAGACTCTAAAATATTCGCATCCTTGGTATTGATTGATGTTCAGAGGTGGATGGATGATAATCATATACTTAGCATGAACCAAGTGGGTTTTAAGAAAAATTGCGGTACGGATTGTGGTGGGTTAGTCTTGCGATGTATCCAAAGCAAAGCTTGGGCTAAGGGGAAGAGTCAAACTTTTGTGGCATCAATGGACCTTAGCAAGGTATTTGACCTTGTTGACAGGCCAATGCTATGGCATAAACTAAAATCTCTAAAAATGCCAATGCATCTATTGAACATTATTATCGAACTCTACACAGATACTAGGCTAGTTGTAAGAATGAACACGGTCGGGGACCTCTCTTCCCAAATTTTAATCAACAATGGCTTAAGACAAGGATGTATGCTGGCACCAACGATTGTTAACCTATATGTCAGTGGAGCTCAATTTGCCTTTATGAACAGGGGTCTGGTTTCACCCAAACTGAATGGAAGAGGAATTTCGTGGTTGGCTTATGCCGATGATTTTCTCCTCTTGGACAATACCAAAGTGGGTTTACAGCGCCTAATTAAGACTTTTGAATTGTTCACAAGTAATCTATACCTAAAAATTAATCCCTCCAAAACGATTATAATTCGAATGGGACGGGCCAACAAGAAGCAGAACTCTCTCTCATGGTTCTGTGAAGGCAAACAAATTAAGCCCCAAAAAGCATTCAAATATCTAGGTTACTGCTTTATGGGCACCGAATCGGTCACGCTGTTTAAAAACCAACTTAAATCAAAAGCAGAAGTGGCTTTAAAACAGATGCGAATGCTGGAAAGAAAATATGGAGGTTTTACGATGAAACCAATGAGAGAATTTTATCTAAGTAAAGTGGTCCCGTGGATCATTTATGGCCTAGAAATATTTTCAGTTGATATTGATGATTTTCTGAAAACATTGGAAGGTATTGTTTGGAGGGGGCTTTTGTTCTTTTTACCAAATTGTATCCCCATCGAAGTATTGAGACACGAATTAGGTTTACAATCCCTCCACTCGTTAGTCGCAACTAAAAGGCTTATGTTATGGAGAAAATGCCAATTATTGGGAGTCACCAACTTTTATGCGGAAGCAGGGGCTGATGTGTCTTGCCCCTTTATGGTTGCTCTAAACAATGAAATTGAGTTGATGCTAGAAGAAATTGGTATTGCTAAATGTACTGTTATGAACAAACCCATCAAATGCAAACAGATTGTAAGGGGCATGGATTGGTCTCTGACAAAGAGTAAAGTGTTAGCGTCCAAATTGTACAATCAAGTCCACTCTTTTTGGAAACTTTTTCCGGTTATGGAATTCTACTTGACAAAATACCCATCTAGGAGTTTTAGAAACTCCTATATGAGATTTAGACTTAATGTCATGCATACTAATTGTATTTTAAATATAAGAAATCCTTTGGAGAGAAAGAAATGGTGTCGTTTCTATTAGGTGTGTGAAACAGACGAGACTCTAGAACATATTATGCTGAGATATCCTGATTTGGTCAAACAAAGAACTGAATATTTTGCAGATTTATTTGACAATAGTTTTAGCAATGATCCTAATTATATATGGTATAGAATTAGAAATGGATATTCATTGACGCTGTTTATTCGTGTAATTTCCTTTTTAAAAACAGTATGTGACTTAAGATAGCCATTTTCTGTTTTGGGATATCTGTTTCATTGTCTATATGCTGTGATTGTGTGAAATTTTTAATGGTTCATTTTTCTTTTGTGTTTTAATCTTTTTATTTTGTGTATATTTTGTAAAGGTTTATGATAAACCATGAACAAATGAACAAATTTTAAAAAAATTATTGATTGTGGTACAGGCTCGGAAAATGTGGTTAATACAACAGTGATTTCTGCTGTTGTTGAGATTGTGGATACACAAAAAAAGGTATCAACAATGTTTGAAAAGGCAACAATATCCAAGAATAATGTCAGAAAGCACATGAAAGCAACAAACATTTAAAAACAATAAAGAATAATAGTAATGCATCAAGAACATTTCTGAGCAACCTATAAACAATTAGTGAAAGGTTTCCTCAGAAAGAGGATGTGATTACTAAGAAGGCTAATACATGTGAGGCTAATTGCGAGAATGAAACACATTATATGGACCCTCAAAATGAGGTAATAGTGCAAGATGTACAGAAATTAGGTGATAGGCTACAAAATGACTTGGTGCCTGTTCCAACAAGTCAGTATGATCAACAAAGGGACTTTATTGAGCATTCAGTTAAGAAAATACAACATGAAAAAGACCCTCTATTGATAGGATTGGGAGGAAAGTGGTGAAGAGGAAAGAATGGAGTGATGGTGGTGTTTTGGAGAAAGAAGGATGGCTGAGTGCCCTGAGGAATTACCCTCTTGCTCTAACACTATTGTGAGAGTAGATAATGTGGTGAAAACCTTTTCCATAAATAATGTCACATTGAGAGATCTGTATATGGTATTAATGATAAGGTTTCCCATCTGGAGTAAGAGGTTGGTGAACAGAGTGAAAGATGGTGGTTAAGTCATAATCCTCCTACACACAATAAAACTAAGAGTATCTTGAGAGGAGCTTGTTCAGCGGGTACTATAGTAAAAATCCCTAAATGGAGTATTACAAGTGTGAGTAAGGAGGGTTTTAAACATGACAGGTCATATAGGGATAGTGCTATAAAGAAGAAGAATAGAAATATTTTGAGGACGGAATATGTGGGCAAAGATGCTGTTTATTTTCCGTTGAATCGTCAAAATATTCTAGTGTTATTTGCTGAAATCCCAGAAAGAGCAATAACGAGTCGGAATATTGATTGTGTGGAGTTTATGAATGACGATAGAGTGGATCCGGTATTGGTAGGAATTATTTCAGCTATTGTCGTGAACCTAATTCTGAGCCATATAGAATCCTTGGAGCAGTTTTATGTTTTGATATCGGAAGATGAGCAGGGCAGTTGGGAGATGGTGGGAAGGAAAACAAACCACTGTCCTCCTAAATGGGGTCCATATCCCTCAGAAATTACAGTCTGTCTGAATAAAAATGTGGAAAGAGAAAGACGGTTTAATTCAGCTTCTCAAATCATTGAATACAAAGAGATTGTAGAGGACTGGTGATGGATGGTGGCAGCCGTTAATAATAAAGCATCACATTAGAAGCTATGACAATAGTGTATGCTGCCATTTTCTGAATTTTTTTAGTTGGAATTCCAGAAGCAATAGCAACCTATTGAATAATCGTGCCCTCTGTTTTTTTAAAAAGGTATTATATAATTCTAATTTAAGAATCTTGGCTTACTGAATGCCCATTGCTGGATGGCTATCGTGTCTGCTTTCAAGCAGCTGAAAAGGGGAGCAGGGGAAGGGCTACAGATGGCTTAATAATTGCAATTAAATTAGAGTTTTCAAATAAAGAAATCACAGAGGCCACGATTCAGAAGGGTGCTTGTTTTGTCATAATTGAAATTAAATTTGGAACAACCAGAATAAAATGCCTGATTATTAATATTTACTGGCATGAGGGGATATGTGATCTAAAGGACTTTTTGGATAAACCGGAGAAGTGTATGTACTGCTGGCAAAAATCTAATTTGAAGGGTTTTACGATCATTGCAGGTGATTAAATCCACATGCATAGAATTGGAATGTTTGGAGAGGGAGGGGGAGGTCTTTACGGAATGTGATCTAGACAAGACAATTAAGAATTGTATGGAATGGAGTTATAGATTAAACTCTCTGTGGCTTAGAATGCTAAATAAGTTGGGGGTGGATGCCACATTAAATTTGACAACATAGAACAATGACTGAAAACAGGAAACTTTGAATTATATATTTGTCAACTGTAGACTCTTTGAACATAGCAAGAGTTTCAAAATAGTGGAGACGTTGCTTAGTGATCATAACAAGTTGGTTGCAGATTTTGACTTGCCTCTAGGTAACAGGCTTAAAATGCCAATTAAGTATTTAATAGTTAATCAGGATAAGAACAAGATTAGACTTCCTAGTGCACGAATGAATGATGTTAACGGCGAAATCGAGAAGGATTGGAATTCTAGCTGTTAGGATTGGAAACATCATACATTTAGTGAGGTTGCCTTTCATTGTTATCTGGGCGATATATTCTAAAGCATGGAGAGTAAAGGTAATACTCATACAAGATCATATGCTGCTAAACATGCTCATCAGTATGATCGTGCATTAGTGGAGCATAAAAGAGTATTTAGAGCAGTGATTCGTTCGATAAAGGGAAGGAAAATTGACTTTGAAGAAAAGAAGAAGCTGATAAATAAGGGAAAAAGTGCTATAAGCATTGGCTTCTGAGCTATCAAAGCATTATGTATCAGAAGGGTGCAGAAATCATGCTGAAGCAGCTAGGCCAGAAAAATACAGCTCATTTCTGGAAAGCTCTGAATGGAGTGAATTCCTCTCAAGCAGTTATTCAGTAGAAACCTATTTCAGAGGCTGATTGGATTGCCCACTTTGAGTCAATATATAAAAAAAAAAGTACTGGCATTAATCATTCATCCTCGTTTATTGTAGTAATAGCCATGATATTGTTAATATTATGAACTATGAAGCGATTCATCAAGCTATTAAAAAAGCATTCTCTTATAAAGTGCACGGCCAAATGGTTTAAGTAATAAAATCTTCAAGTTAGCCCTAGTCCTAAGGAGTAATAATTGGTTGATAATTTTCTCACATCTACAAGCATCTAACTGTATACCTAGATCATGGCAGTGCTCTTATGTACTCCCAATATATAAGAAAGGAGATTGTTTAAATCCAGTCATCTAACGGCCCCACATGCTGATGGATGTGGACCAACAAATATTTACATCAGTATTGCTACAACATTTAGAGATGTGGGATACTGAATGTGGTAGATTAAAAAGGTTTCAGGTGGGCTTCAGAAGGGCACAAAGCACAACTATGTATGGATTTATGCTTAAAATACTGCAAGATCTAGCCTTGTCAAGGAGATATGGGCATGTGTTTGTTGCATCAATTAACTTGACTTCTGCTTTTGATTCAGTAAATCAGAATCTACTATGGCTTAAACTTGAGAGGTGGGGAATACCTAATGGCCTTTTAAAAAGGTTGGTAAAGCTGCATAGTGACACAAACATTAGAGTCAGATTTAATGACAAAGGTGCACTATCGAAAGAAATTGACACAGAGACGGGTTTAGGATAGGGTTGCCTGTTGGTACCATGTCTTTTTAACCTTCATCGTTCTAATTTAGAAGAAGATATAATTCTAGCTACTTTTGCTTTACCGAAAATAGGAAATCAGAAATATTGTTGAATGGCTTATGCCAATGACATTATGCTTTTTGATTGAGCAGCACATGGTCTTCAAGGTTTGCTAACTGCCGTCTCCCTATAGACAGGAAAAAACCTGCTCAGTATTAATACGACTAGGACAAAGATTATTAGTTTTATGAGTAAGAAAATGTCCATTGGTTATTTGTGGCAGTTGGAGCATGGAAGCATCATGAGTACAGATAGACTGATATACTTGGCTTTTCCTATTTTTAGTAAACCAGCTTAGCGTGAAAATATGGAATATATGAGAGTGAAAGCAGAGGGTTTGAGCATACAAATGAAGGCCATATATATATAAAATATGGCAAATTCTCCATTCTACCTATTGTGAAATACTATGAGGGCAGGGTAATTCCTAAATTGTTATATGGTTGTTAGATTATGCCCATATGGGTGATGGAAAAGCTAGTGCTGCTGAAAGCTCTGATATGGAGGAGAATACTCAACATAGCTAATTGTGCTCCTATTGCATTTATTCGCTATGAAATGGGCTTGCATTCTATACTCTGTACAATACAATGGAGAGTTCTGTATTTTATGCATAAATTCTGTAGCCCTATAAAATAATACACTATATGAAGACATGGGATACATTTTGGAGAAGGCCACTAACAGTGCCATGGCTTCATATGTGATGTATTGCAGTAAGATCTTAGAGGATCTGGGAACTACATTTAAAGCACAGAGTGACAATTCGATGAGTATTAAGAAAGCACTATTTATAGATGATTGGAGAAAATGTTTGCAAAAATGCATACATATAAATCACTATGTACTTAGCCTATGATCATAAAAAGGTAGGTGTATTGAATGGATGCATGCAACTCTTTCCTAAATAAAAGGGGTAGAGAACAATTTTTAAGAGTTCTTCTTAATATTTTACCAACCAGAGAACTTTTAGTCAGAAGGAATATTCTAAGCCATGACTTTTGGAGATTTTGTAAAAAGGTGTACACTAGTGAATCTCCGAGACATCTTTTAGTCGATTGCTCAGAACTGAATTTTAAGAGATTGTTCTTTTTCAGACAATTTGTTTATAACACTGCATGTATTTATGGAGATGCATTATGAATATATAGACTAAATGGCCATTCGAATTGTGCTGTTTATGCAGTTTTATATTTTGTGAAATTATTTTATTTGGAAAATGATGAAGTCTAGATTATTTTGCTCTTTTTGTGCTTTTTTCTTTTTCTTTTTTCGTTTGATGTAATATTGAATGTACTAATTTTTGATATTGGTATTAGTGTTGATAAATATGTATTTTAAAGGCTTTTTACTTACCATATACAATACGACATACAAAAATAAACATATCTAAAAAAAGGAAAGTTTTGAGTGATTTTTGGAAAGGAAGATATTGATCTACATTGCGCAATGTCAAAGACAGCTCAATCCATAGACATGGTTTGGGTACTTTCAGTAAAAATGTATTTTCTGAATTTACATTACCCAATGGTTTATAAGACAAAGTTGTCGACTCCAGATATTTAGGCACCAACCTATGCACGCATTTGAACACCAGAGACAGGATCTTAAAAGAGATTCTAGAGTTGATTGAAAGCTAATGCAAAGATTGCCTAAACTATGAGATAGGATTGTGCTTAGATAGACCAAAGATCCTTCAAACAGCAGCATTCTGAAGACATTGTAGATGAATGTCTGGGATACCAATGTAAAGTGTGTTTTCACAATACGATTTTTAATTCATCAGTGCTAGTACTACTACAATAGGAGATTCATGTTTAGACAAGAAAGAAAGAATACGTCTGAGCAACTGAAGTTTATAAAAGAACATCTTTGTAACCTCACCTATCTGCTATATTTCAAAGTCAGCCTGACAAAAATAAGATTTGTAACATTTTTTGGCATTTGCAACCAGTAGTTCAACCAATTAAGGGGGGCTAGGTGGGCTTATACTATTCTGCATTCTCTGCTTAGGGCCAAAGAGACTATTACTTCTGTCTTGCTAGAATTCAGTGTAAGCCCATTTTTCATCATCCAACATTCTGTTTCTTTTAAAAGATGCTAATATTGGCAAAATCTTTCTAGGGAACTTTTACAAATATCTGCATGTCATCTGCATATGGTTCATATAGCAGATTAAATTCCACAAAACTCAACAAAAATGGTCTGATATAGATATTGAATTTTACAATGTTTGAGGTTGATGGCAGACCAGCCCATCAAGTACCTCAGGGTCAAGGATCGTCTTTTTTAAAAGAACAACCACAACAGACTTCTTAACAGAATTCATCACAAACCCTTCATAAAATGCTTTATTTATAAACAATACCATTGGATCAAGCAACAACATCTACATATACTACTGCTGCAGTGCTGGCAAAGCATCTGCGGATGAATATGATTAAAATAAACTGGCCTAAAATAAAACATTGTGGAAGTTGGTACCTGTGAATCAAAGCCTAACGTATTCACTACTTCCTAAGTGTGTAATATCTTTTTGACCCTGAGTAACTTTAGCAATGAAAAAGGAATGTAATGCTTCACAATGCTCCGTCGACTATTCCATAGTTAGGCTTGAAAAAAGTCTGAATAATTTGAAACGTTCCTCTGGCTTTATTTTTAACTTGCACAAACAGGCATTGAATGAAAGTCCTCTCTGCTTCAAAGATGGCTTTTTAAATGAATTTTAAGGGAATCCTTTGCTTGAAATAAGTCTACCGATTTAGCTTTTTGCCAATGTTTTTCTAATTTACAGAAAAAAGGTTGTCTTTTTTTCACTTAACATTGAGACGTAATCTTGCAAAGAGGAAGAATTTTATAGAGATTAATTGAAAAGAAGACAAGGAAATTCCTTGAACTGAGGTCAGTAAAACTGTCTTTAATTTCTCCTTTAAACATTTGGTATATCTGTGATTATACAATTATTTGAGGTTTGATGGGAGATTGTAACAATCGTGATCTGTCCAGGGAACTTGTACAGTAGAATCCAATTTTGAAATCACATCCCTAAAATGTAATGTGCTTGCTCATTAGTGAGGCTTCAGATATCATGAGATGAAATGACACCTAAAAATGTGTTGTCCTCTAGATTTTCTGCACCACCTGCCCAGAACTTAAAATCTCCCAACAGTAAAAAATGCTGAAATCCTAAAGCTTGATACTATTGTGATGGTGAAAATGGGGCAAACGCCACATCACGCACTGCCCACAGAACCCAAAAATGTGAACGTAAATAAAAGGTCAGGGATCTCAATTAAATGAATGAGTTAGGCCTTTTATCCCAGATTGTTTTCAATATGCCTGAACACAAACAGCACACTAACACAAGTAGAATAGGCACAAGTGTTTAATTATGTAGGACCTAAGTGCCCAATTGCTGTTAGAATGTAAACACAAGTAGCACAGAAATAGTTTGCAACACTGTAGGTAGTTGTGCCACATTGAGGGAGTTAAGTTGCTGCATTCACTGAGAAGTTCACTGAGAAATATAGGGTGCTAAATAAACTGAGAAGATTATTAAGAGATACATGCACGGAGAAACAGCATTTTTGAAGAATTATAAATGTAGCATTGAGCAGACGTATCTGCCATTTTGCAGCCGAGGCCTCATGTGAAATTGCATAAACGTGGTATTTTAGAGCTACTGCACCACAGTGCCTAGATTTGTTCATTTTTTATGGAAAGCCCTTTCTTGCCTGCAAGTATGAGAGAGCCAAGGTTACAGTGGAAGGGAGTAAAAGATAGCGCTCCACGGAGCATCAAAGAGCTATTCTTCCCTTGACACAAGAACAGATATGTAGCAATTATCTCTGGTCCTAACAGTAATTGAATAAACACACAGGAGCCTTGAACGCCAGGAGCATGGTGCTCTAAGATGAAATATTGCCACAAACACTAAACTAAGTTATATACACAGGGCCCCCTATGGCCAATTAGTGCCACTACACCCTGTAATAAATACAGTAAATAGGAGAAACTATCCCAGGCAGACAGAGCCCATGAAGACTGTTATTCCTCCCATGACCCAATTAAAAGATTGTGCACCTGCTTTGTCAACAAAAATCGAGACCACAGTTGCAAACTAGAATATTCAAGGTTATTGAAACTGTCAGGGACAAATGTGTCCCTGTCTTGGGAAATGAGATGGGAATATATTTGTTTGTGGAAATACAGGGTTTTATTCACAGCCACAGTAAATTAAATAATAATTGGATTACCTAGAATAATAGCAACATTCAAGGCTACCTTAATAGGTGCCATCCAATGACAGAGAGGAAGTTAGTATGAACTGTTAGTATGGAGTTTGCTAAACAAAGTGTGTGGTAGTGTTGTTATTCTAATGATGACTAAGTTTGAGGGGTTGACCTGGGTGGGGTTGTAAATAATGGACTAGCCAATGGTAGACTCCAATGTATAGGGATCTATAGGGGTTTTGATTAGTGGATCTAATTATTATGTTTGAAAATGTGCCATGTGTTATTTTTGTGTAACTATGCAAATTGTGCAGTTTTGCACCTTATAATCCTCAACCCAATGTGGGCTCTTTGAGTTTCTTGTATCTTGCTTGACTCCTGGTCAACACTTTCTTTGTTAATAAAATGACCAAATATGGTTTTTCGTGCACCAGGCACACTTCCTTATTTTCGTTAATGGACTGGTTTTGTGTGCATTAATACACTATAAAAGGGATTCTAAACCTTCTAGGAATACTTTGGAGGGGCCAGGCTGTTGATAGCACAATAATATTTTATTGGGGATTCAAGACGGCTGCTGGCACTGAATAGTCATGCCAACAGCAGCTCCACATGCCTAAAGGCATACACAGCATATCCCACCACCCCAAGGCCTTTGAGCGGACCCCAAAGCGTCATAGGCACGTCGCTCAAGGCGGGGCAAGAAGGCATGAGAGGAGAGTGCCGCCGAGAAGCACATCTTTCCTGAGTACGGGCGGCCTGCATTGACAGCTGCGGCCACCCGCTGTCGTTCTTTTCACTGCAGCACAGAGGGCGTTGGAGGCCGCTGTGGGGACCCAGAGGCAAGCTAACCCGGAGAGTGCAGCTTTACGGCAGGGCCATGGTGACCTGCCGTAAACCCGGTGACCCTCGCCCCGCTGTTCACAGAGGTTGGAGCTGCAGTGGAGGGCCCCCGTACACCCAGGGATTCAGGAGCAGGCGGAGAGCGCCGGGGTGAGGAGCCCTGCAGTGAGGCCCTGCGAACGTAGGGAACTGCCGGAGCCTGCCGGCATTGGAGGGAAAGCACCCAGACAGAGCAGAGAGCAGTGGAGAGTGAAGGCATTATTTTATTTTTTATTTTATTGTTTGCTTGTTAGGAACTTATAGAATAAGAAAATACTGTTTCAAAGTGCCCAGAGGGCAAGGGAGGGAGCAGGAGTGGGAAATACATTCAAATACATTAAAAACACAATATATAAGAGCAGTGGGGGGGAAGGAAAACAGGAAGAACCTACTATGCCTTGTGAGTATTCAGAATATGCAAGTGCAGCAAGGAACAAGGCAGGGGGTCAGCGCTGTGGAGTGTGAGCTCATGGGTGAGCCACAGATGAAGTGCAAGGAATGTTGAGTGCTACACGGCCTGGAGCCGGGAGGGGTGTAAGTGCAAGTGCAGATAGACAGGAGCTGGGTCGATTGGCTGCAGGAGGTCAGGGCCCTGAGGATGCATAAGGGCCCACGACACAAATCGCAGCAACTGTGGGATTGGGGTTGCAGGAGAGCATCGTAGTTAGGTGTGTCTCACCCCGCCTCCCTCCTTCCCCCTGGGTGAATGTGAGCAGGGAGCAGCCCAGCAGCTCACTGCTCATGGAACAGAGGACAATTTTGACCCCATAGGCACTGGAGTGGGCCGAGGGGCAAGAGTGGCGCCCCAGAGTGCCAATGGACCCTCTCCGTAACCGGTGTAGGACCCGAGAGGGACACCAGTGAGGTCCTAGAGGAGGCAAAAGGGCCTGCAGTGCAGCCATTGGAGCAGATTCAAAGCGGCAGGGTGGTCCACGGCCCGATCTCAGGTCAGGACATCTAATTTGGCCCCCAGACGTGTAGGGACTGGAGGAGGGAGGCACACCAAATGCTTATCCCACCCCGCATAAGGAGACAATCAAGAGGCCTGCCCCCCACTAGAGGCAACAGCGGAGTGGGTGATCCTGCAGAGCGGAGAGCAGTAATCGGGCCCCGGTTGTGGGCTCTGCCCTCCTACCCCCCGGTTCCCTGAACCTGGAGATGTTGAGATAGTGAGTCAAGAGTTTGGCCAGGGGGCCTGACCGGCAGCTGGTAGGGTCCCGGGCCCTGGAATTGCAGGCCCGACCCTTGGAGACCTGGAACCCAGTTAAGGTGAGCATACGTCGAAGGTGAAGCAGAAGGCCCAGAAGCAGGCCGTGTGGGCCAGAGAACCGGTGGGCACCCTCCCTACAATATGGGCCTTCAGGGAGGAAAGCGGGCTGAACAAGGCAGTTTTTGACATGACGGACCAGGGGTATCAGACAGCCAGGGCGACGGGTGCCTTCTTGTCTAGCGAAGACCTGCACAGTGAAATGTAGAGCCTTCAGTCAATATTAACCAAAGCTTTCCACAAACAATTGATGACAGCGGATCTTAATCCAGGTCTGGCAGAAATACGTTAGGAAGTGGGTCAGCTCAGAGAAAGGACTGACCTCCTACAAAGGGGCCTCCAAGAAGTGGAAAAAGAAACGACAGAGCATTGGGAGGCAATAGAACGGCTGAACCAGACCACCCAAAACCTGGAGCTCCAGATGGAGGACATGGAAAACTGCTCAAGGAGAATTAATATAAGGATTAGAAACTTTCCAGTAATCGGTGGCCTATAGGGACCTTAAGGCTCAAGTCCAGCAGATATTTGCAGAGATTTTGGAAAATGTGCCCCGAGAAGAAATTGGTCTGGATTGAATCCATAGGACTGGAAGACTGTCGGGGGGACACAAGACAAGGCAATGAGACCTGCTTGCGGCTTCTACACTCTACATGCAGAAGGACACGGTCTTGAGGGCAGCAAGAGCAAAATAACCAGTGCTATATCCGGGGTCTCGAATTCCACTATTTCAGGATCTGGACAGCAGTACATTGTTCAAGAGGAGGCATATGGGCCCTGTGGTCAAGGAGCTGGCACGGAGAGGGATACGATACTGATGGACCTTTCAGTTCGGATTGGTTTTCGAATGGGAGGGTGTTCAAAAGCGCATTACTTCTATTCAGGAAGGGGCAACCTGCTACAACTAGATCTATGAGAAGATCATCGAGAGGACTGTCAGTCGCAACCCGAGACCCAAGCGAGGCCATGTAAACAGAGAGCACCGCTGAGAGGTCCTCGCCCGGTGCCAGGGGGGGGAGGGGGCGGGGCAGGAGGCCAGGTCAAAGATTATTGAGGCTTGCGAGGGCCAAACCCATATAATTGTAAAAATTGTTGGGGTAGTGTGAATCATTAGGATGACGTTGTGCGGTGGGAGCACGGGAGGGCGTTCCATCTTGATTACCATGAGGGTAGAAGCGCCCAGAGGGAGACTATGTCTGGGGGAGGAATTCTAGGGAGCAGGGGGAGGACATCCTAGAGTTGGGGGGGGAACCAGAAGGAACAAGTGGATGGGTGAGAAGGTACCGGAAGTTGGGAACCGGTGTCGGAACAGGGATGCAGGAGGGTCAGTAGGAGTAGGAACAGGGGCATGGTATCTAATACGAGGGTTGGAGCTGGGGAAGAGACCAACAGAACAGGGGAGGCGGGGTAGAGGGGGTCCAAGGAATGGTAGGATGCAGGAGACCTGGTGGAGTGTCCATTCAAGTGGGCCACACATAATGTGAGGGGACTCAACTCACCCCTCAAAAGGAAGAACCAAGCTGTTTATGAGGAAATCCATTCCTGATGTCCTGCCACTACAGAAGAACCACCTCCTGAGGTTAAACCAGGTGAGACTAAGGGGTTTCTCACAGGATTATCTGCTCCTCAGTCCTAAACAAGATATGCAGGGTGGCCCTGGCTATTCACGATGCAGTTGACTTTAGGATAAAAGCCACTAAGGTTAATAAAGGGGGCAGAGTTGTACTCATGGTGGGGGTCCTGTGCACAATAGCATCAATAAATGCCCCAACGCAGGGCAGATGGGGTTTCTGAGGGAACTTCTGGACACGTTGGAGGGGTTTGCTATAGGCAACCTGATAGTGATGGTCGGCTTCAACATAGACTGGTCCCAGGAATAAGATAGGGATTCGGCTCACAAGGGAGGGGAGGCAGCCAGGTCGTTGCAGGACAGGTTTGACGCCCTGCTCCCACTTTCCCACTCTCACTCTGGCCTGCCTCCCTTGGCCTTGCACCCGCACCCATCAGCGAGGCAAGAAACCATTGGGTCATTTTTTACTCCACTCTCTCCTTCTCCTCGCACATTTTGTACACCTCTAAAAAGTCTATCAGCTACACCTCTTCAGAGGTACCCTACCCTTTCTCGGTTTCCCCCAGCAGGTCACTGCCTCCAGAGCTCTGGTTCTCGCTAGGCTGGTTCTCTCTAACTCAACCTCCATTCCTCTGCCCTGTGCCCTCTGCAACTCATCCAGAACAGAACCGCGAGACTTATCCTTGGCCTCAAGCCCAGGGACCGCATCTCTATGTCACTGAAATCCCTTCATTGGCTCCCCGTGGCTGCAAGGATCAAATTCAAGACCCTCTGCATTTTTCACAAGGCTTTCGGATTCCTGCGACCTACCTACCTGCAATGCTGCCTTCCTAAATACAGTCCCTCACGAGCCCCCCGCTCGTCTAGTTCCAACCTTTGGCGAGTGAGCCAGTTCTCCAAGCAGAGATTTGGAGAGGAGATCCTTATCCTCAGCAGGTGCCTCCCTCTGGAATAGCCTCCCTGCCGCCCTCCGTCTTGAGCCGGATCTTATTAAGTTCCGTAAACTCCTCAAGACCTTCCTCCTCTCCTCTTCCTTCTCTCTCCCTCAACCCTGCTAACCTAGTTCTCTGCTCTTTCCCTCTCTCCCCCTTCTTCCTTACAGCTTGCTGACTGGCTGCCAGGTGTGCCGCAGAGTCTCACAGGTCCCTGGCCTCCCCGCCAGTACTCTCTTGCACTTGCCCCAGGGCCCAACACCCCACCCATACTCATTGCACTAGAAAATTAACCCTTGTGAGTGGCTCTCTCTGCACTTACCTCAGTCTCCACCGATAGGGTGCACTTGGACCCCCCATCCGTGCACTTGCACGACCCTTACGCACCGTGCCGAAGTAAGTCTATCTGTTCTCTCTTGTCTTCATCCCTTAATTCGCACTGGTAAAATTGCAAAATCATTGTTAGGCCTATTTGCTGTATCTCAAAATGTATTTTACGCACTTACTCTGCCTGTGCAGACTATTATCGTCTCTGAATTTCAAGGCTCTGAGCGACTGCTGTTTTTTCCCCTGTTCCCACCCTCCTTGAGCACTTTGAAACACTTGCCTGTGTATAGGCGCTTTATAAATAAACAATACCAACACCAGGTAGTTCACAGACTCCACATACCAGTAACACAACTTCTACCTCGACTTTCCCTGCTCGGGTAGACACTTCTTTAGGGAGAGGAGCAATAGGAAGAGAACACTGCAGGGACGGAAGAAACATCCACACTCAGAGCACAAACCAACTTCCAGACAAAGAAAACGAGTGCTCAATTTGTCAAATAGGAAATTGAACTCCCAAGAATAAATGACTTTGCAAAAAGGACTTGAATTTGTTCCAATTTACAGCACCAATTTATTTAACATTAAGGTAGACTTGCTCAATTTTATCCACAAGCTATAATGTAAAGCATGGTCTGCTAATCTCAAAACTACAGACACTAGTGATGTGGATGACTAAGACACTGGGTGTCTTGAATTAAAAAATAAAAGTACATTTTTGCCACCACTCGCTTATTCATCTATTGACATTTTCCATTAAGATGTTTTAAAAGACATCAAAAAATCTTACAAAAAAACCATATATAACCATCTCAAAAATGGTGAAATTAGTGTTATTAAATCATTATATGAAGATGAGGATTTAATAAACAGACCAACCGAAAAAGGGAGGCACACTAGACATGTTTCGGATTGACTATGAGCAAGAATGAAGACATCAACTAGAGGACGAGCAAACATATATTCTACTTGATTGTGACCCTATTAACGCCATCCAAATTAATCTGAAGATTTTACTAGATCAAGCTGAAGAAATGAGTTGGATTAATCATGAAACAAAAACAGAGGCATTTTTATCCAAATGATACCCTAAGACACCTAACTTTGATGTTTTACCAAAGAATCATAAATCCTTAGAAAAACCACTAGGTAGACTGAGAGTGGGAGCAACTAACAGGGTACTACAACCATTAGGGGTATATATCAATTCAATATTACAACCATTGATACAAAAACAAAAAACCTGCATTAAGGGCGCTACTCATTTCTTGAAGATTTTGGAATCTTAGGCTTTGGAGAAGATGACATCTTGGCTACCATTGACGTAAAGAGTCTACACATCAATACTGCACACAATGGGGATAGGATCAGTTGAATGGATTCTATTGCAAAAAGAGAATGTAGGCACAGCCACAGAGCTTATTATACATCTTCTTGATTTCATCTCACAGAGTTCATATTTTTAACATAGTGATAAATATTACCTCCAGATAACAGGAACATCAATTGGAGTGGCAATGGCCCCAGCGTACGCAAACAGCTTTATGTTCAAATTTGAGAGAGATTTTGTTACTGAGCACCCGGTTTGGCACAATGACATCACTTAAATGCTATCGATGAGACAATCCGTCATCTATGAGATTGGGAACCCAGGCAAACATTTTCTAGATGAACTGGTTAAACCTATGATACCATCTCTTGAACTATTATAATGTCTCAGTTTTCATCTGCCTACAACCTTGAAAAGTTCATTTTACAGCGAGTTAATTAGAGTGAAATGGATTGTTAGTAATGAGGATGAATGTAAGGAAAAATTCAGAAAAATGTCAAAAAGATTCTTAGACAGAGGTAATAAACCTGAAAAGGTTGGAGACACTGAAGTTAAGAAGGCTGTTAAAACAAGAGATTCTTTACTTAATGATCAGAAGCAGAGAACCAACCATCCCTGTTTTGTTCAGCAAATATTTCAGACAGACTAAAAAAAAATCAAAAAAGTACTTGAAAAAAGTGGAATATCTTGCGGGCGACAACAGAGTTAGTGACCTCTGTTTTGATTTACCAGTATTCGCATGTGAAAGAAGCAACAATGTTTGTGATTTACTGGTCAAAACCAAAGTAATTAGGAATAAGAAAACTAACAGCAAAAGAACAGCCACTTTTCCATGTTTGAGTTGTTGCAATTGCAATAATGTAATTCCAGGAAACACACTATTCCACCCCACCAGTGGTGAAAAAATATTATTGAGAGCATTTGCAACGTATGACTCTAAACATGTCATATATGCCATAAAATGTCCCTGCGGAAAGTATTTAGTAGGACAAACGACCCGTAAGGCTAAAATATGCTGAAATGAGCTTTGCTCAAATATAAGACTTGAAAACCCGGCTTCATCTGTGGCTAGGCAGTTTAACATGTTCTTGACCATTGTTTCATGATACTTTTTTGACAAAGGCTGGGCAGAGTCATCGCTTTGCTTGTAGACAGGTATGCTTGTTTCCAATGATACTGTTTCGAACAATGGGGGTCATTCCGAGCTTGGTGCTAAGGGAACAACAATGCCGGTAAAGGAATACCGGCATCGATTACCGCTACGGGATATTCTGACCAGCCCGACCGCTATTAGCGACATCGTAAAGTACGATTCCGCTAATAGCGGTCTGGGTGCGCGCACGCGACCCACCATGCCGGCATTAGCGGCATGCCGTAAACTGGAGTAGATCACAAGTGAAGCGGACATGCAAATAAAGGCCTCATGAAGACGGAAAAAGTAGTTACCGGCATGCCGTAAATACCGGCATCTCCGACCTACCGTAAAATGCCTTGAGCAGTGTTCCCAACTGCCACAAAGGAGCACACCCACACACCACACCCCCTCCCACTTGCTTGCATTGCCACAACATCAACAACAACACCAGCCGCCACCACAGAGGAGACACAGGAGGAGAAGGAGGGTGAGACAGGCCCAGCATGCCCCACAAGTGCTGTCACCGTTACCATGCCGGCAGCCCCCAATCCCTCGCATCAGAGCCAGTCCTTTCAACCTAACCCCTGAGCAGATCCACACTCTGTACCGTCTGGACCGGGGCACCATCACCATCATAGTGGACCTGATACACGACGACATAGTGAGCCTCATTGAAATACACACTGCCATCTTCCCTCTACTGAAGGTAGTGTCTGTGCCCCACTTCCTTGCCACAGGCACCTACCAGCACACAGTGGGGCACATGCATGGCATATCACAACCCTTATTTACTTGGATTCTGAACCAAGTGCTGGAGGCCCTCCACAAGCACACAAGGGACTACATATCCCTACCAAGGACTCCCCAGATATTTCATACAAAAGTTGGCTTTCATGCACTGGCAGGCATGTCAAATTGTGTAGGTGCACTCCACTGCACCCACGCGGAGTTGGTGGTCCCGCATGCCATGGAGGTGGTGTACCGCAACCGCAAGCAATCCCACTCCATCGATGCGCAGATGGAATGTGACTTCAGCAAGATCACCACACATTGTCGTGCCCGATATCCCGGATTCACACATGATGCCATGCTGCTGTGGAATTTCTTGCTACCCCGCCACATGGAGCGACATGCTGGACAACATGCCTGTCTGCTCGGTAAGTCGCCCGACAGGCCCATGGTAATGCAGTTGGGGGGTGTGATTGGTGGGTGAGTGGAGACAGCACATTCAGCATAACACTGTGGCCCTACCCTTTTCTGACCTGAACCAGACCCAACAATGCCTTACATCAGACCAATGGTTCACACCGATAACGATACGCCATATGTAGAAGCAGGCCACATCCCTCAACGCGTCCACTGCACATCAACTGAGCATACCCTCTGCGACACAATCCAGCAACATGCAGTGAGTATTCCCAACGCACATGAAGGCAGCAAAGCACAATACAGGACATCTGCAAGAGCATGCAAGGGAACACCCTGAAACATGTGGACTACTCAATCCACACCTGCGGACCATTGTCCAGCACACATTGCGACAAATGTACCTGTATGCATACATCCAGGGACCTGTGCATGTGAACACCAAATAGCTGCAGCCATGGCAGTGATTACTACAGGTGTAATGCCACAAATTGAGTCGCTCATACCTCATTGTGCCCCCCTGCAGGTGATTGTGGCTATACCTTGAATCCCTGGCTCCTCACTCCTGTTTGGATCCTGCAGACCAGGCACGAAGAGGAGTGCAATGGGCTCCATATCCACACCCATGTTCTTATCGAGCAGACCTTTGGCCTGTTGAAGGCACGTTTCCGCTGCCTCAGCAGGTATGGTGGAGCACTCCTTTATGGGCCTGAGAAGGTGGACAAGATCACCATGGTCTGTGCTATACTGACCAACATGTGCATCCAGTGGAACTTACCCCTGCCACCTGACATTTAACAGCTACCACCGGGTGAAGATGGGGATGATGAAGGATAAGAGTAGTACATCAGCCATGTGCCAATGCCCATGAGGGACGCGCAGTGTGCCAATCAGTGATGGACATTTACGTATCATGCACTGTGATGAAGAGGGTGCATCAAATCACGCTCACTGTGCACTGGGTTTGGGGGACTCTGGCGAGTGTACACTGTTTGGCATTGAATCCTGACACACTTAATAAGCAATGTCCAGTCATGTTAAATGTATCAAAATGGAATGTAATGATCAATAAAAGTATTTACATAGATGAACAGCCCACCCATGATGCAACAGAGTCTACCCGCCCACCTCGTCCCCTCCCACCACCATCCACCACTCATCCCTCTAACCCCCCCAGCTCCCAAACGCCCCCATCCCACAACTCCCCCCACCCCACACCCACGTCCCGGCACACATCATGAGTTCTAACAGCCTCCATCCTGCATGTGTGTCCGGCTACAGTCGGCTCCTTTTGCATGGAGACTGTGGCTCTCCTGGCCGGCGCATGGTGCGTAGCAACCTACGCACTGGGCTGGTCTGAGCTGAGTTTACAGGGGTACTGCTCGTGGATGGCAGGGGTCGTGACTCGGCAGCTGCTGCAGGGAATTGTGCCATGGTGGCAGCCAAATGTGTGAGTGCCTGGGTGACTGATTCCATGCCCTGGTGCACCCGCCTAGCAACATGGTTCACAGCACGGGTGAGTGCCTGTGTGCTCTCACAGTGGGACTGGCGTGTGGCTTCCCCTACTGCGATGAATTGTCGCAACATGTCATCCATGGACCGCTGACGCTCCTCCATGCGGGTGATGCGGCCTCTAGGTCACGCATGTCCTTGATGGCTGGTGGTCGCATGGGAGCTGGAGATGTACTGAATTGAGGGCTGAATACGGCTCCAGCCATCTCCTCCCCAGAGCTATCACCACACGACCCATGTCCCAGGGAGTGCTCTGGTGTGTGCCCCATGGATGGTGCCCCCCTCAGTGTCCTCCGTCATGCATTGCCCTGCCTTGTCAGCCTCGTCCTGTTGGACATCATCCTCTGCAGTATGTCTTGCAGATTGGGCCACCTCCCCAGGGTCACTAGTGGCCGGTGACTGAGGTCCATCACCATTGCGGGATGTTGCTGTACCCTCCTCGTCCACATGTGTTGGCTGCAGTGGTGCAGGGACCGTTTGGTCTGTGGGATTGGGAGCCGGTGCGCCTTGCGGTAGGTGTGCAGTGATGGCACCCAATTTCCCAGGCCGGTGCTCATTCCCTTGTGTCGGGGTGGATGCTCCTCAGGTCCTATGGCCTGTGACACCTGTTTACCAGACTGCTGTGGCATACGGGTGGTTGTTTTCATCCTCCCGGCCCTTGACGTGGATGGCCTTGTGCCATCATCTTCCCCTCTTCTTCTGCCTGGTGCTGTTGGCTTTGTTTCTGCGGTGGGCCTGTCATCGCTGTCTGATACAGTGCCTGTGTGGGATGGAGAGGCATGGCATGAGTCATGGGTGTAAGGACATCCGACATATATTGATCTAGGTACATTCTCGGTCCTGTGCATTGCTGTCTGCATGTTGGAGGGGCAGGCATGGTGCTTACAGGTGTTGGGTGTGTGGTGCAGTGTCTGTGCGTCCTTCTAGCGCATCCATGTTGTGCATGCATTTTGCTTGTTGGATTACGGGTGTGTAGTGGATTGCGTGCGGTGTACATGCCTTAGGGAGTACATTCCATGTGATGTGTCTCAAGTGCTCTGGTGTACACCTGGTGGTGGAGCTGTATGCACCATGCAGTGGGATGTGACACATGTGTGTGTCTGCATGCTGGTGTTACTTGTGTTTGGAATTGCACGCTGGTGGTTTGTGTCAGTGGGGTTGGTTGTGTGTCTCTGTGACAGGGGTGTGGCATTTCTGTAGGGCAGTCATTAGGTGGGTGGTGATGGGCAATGTACTTGCTGTCATCAACTTGCCATTTGGACTCAGCCATTGGATTTGTGTTGGTTGTGTGTGTTCACTTTTGTGTAGTGCTAACGCTCACTCACCTTCGTCAGCCGATGATGTTACTCCTGTCTCAGCACGCCTGACCCCTTCTGTGGCCTCCATGTGTAACAGGGAGCAGCACGTTACCTCCCACTGTGCTAGCTTGATGGGCGTGGATTGTTCGATTCCTGTTGCCTGGGCCTGCTGACGGTTGGCAGTCAGTATGTTTCGGACACGCAGCCGCAGGTCGTCCCACCTTTTCCGGCATTCTTTTGTGTTGTGTGTGGTTGTCCCCACTGCCGACACCTTCTGGGCCAACTCCTCCGAGATCTGTTTCTTCCTCATTTGTGTTGCAAGGCGCAGGTCTGTGCTGAACACCACATCTACATGCTGGGCCAGGGTGTCAACCAGCATGATTAGCTCCTCGTCGCATAAACGTTGTCTGCGCAGATGAGGTGTGCCTTTGAGGGTGGACTGTGTCATTTTCTGACAGGCTGTGATCTCAGTTTTGTATTTCAGTGCCTGTAGCCATGGAATGGCAATGGATTGTGTTTTTAAAGATGGCTGCCGTGCTCCTTCCCGTTCCTGTGCGATGACGCTACTTCCGGATCTGCTTATTAGCGGTGACAGTAAATAGCGGTGACCACTATTTACAGTCACCGCTAATGACGCATTGTACAATGTCGGTAGTGTTATCTGCGCTATGCTTGATGCCGGTAAGGGCTTTTTGGGAGCCTTTTACGGCATGGCGCTAGATACCTTACCGGCATGGCGTAAAGCTCGTGCCCGCGAAATTGTAATAGTCCTCTATTTACGGACTGGTGCTAACACGGACACGCTATTTGCACCATGCCGGTAAGGGACGTTACTTACCTCCAAACTCTGAATGAGTCCCAATATCTTTTTGACTTCATTTTTCATACCTACTGATGATCACTTTAGTATTATTTCTAGAGTCCGTCGTGATGATGGACACATTGTCCGACATGCATTGGCCACTTATTCTGCCACTCCAGCACTAGCAATGAAGAATTATGAATAAAGAAGAAAATTGTTTTACCAAAGAAATCAAGCGACATTTACTATAATTGTATACATGTATTGTAGTATTTACTACTAGAGGGATGTCAAATACTGAAGGGGATCCGCCAGTTTTTGTTTAGGTGATTGGGTGAGTGATGTCACTTCAACTAACCTGCCATTGTTCTAAATAGCTGCCAACCTTCTCTAATGTTTCTCTACACCTCCTGTCCACTCTGCCTGACCTTCTCCCACCTCTTCCCAGGCCCTTATATCCACCCTGCCCCCCCTTTGCTCTCTCCTCCTTCTCCTTGCCTCCACTTATTCTCTCCATCGCCCCTCTTCGTCCCCAGCAACCCCCTAGCTCGCCTGCCAACTCCTAACACTCATAGCCATGCCAAACTGCCCATTACTATTATAAAGGCCTAGCCCCTCCCGTTGGGCCATCCTACACTGGAGTGGGGACACCTGTGTATGTTTATTGTACCTGCTTTGTGACTTGTGAAGTGTTACCCTTGTAGTGAATTCACCTGGTTGTAATGGGTCACTGCAGCGGTTCCTGATGTCATGGACCGAGATAATTTCAGACTTGGCTGCTCTCTTGGGTGTCATATCTACCTTACGGATGCTGACGAGCAGACCCCATTTGCGCTCTGGGAGGAATGAGCAGTGGCCACGCTTGCTTTGCACCAGATGCCATCAGCATGCTGCCACAGGGTTCTTAAATTCCCATAAGACTTTCAGATATTTTCCTCAACTTAGGCCATCACAAATGGGGATCATAGTGTAAAGGGCATTGGCTCATTCTAAGCACGTGACAATCCCATAAAAGGAGCAGGGGGATATACAATACACTGACAGTGACAGTCCTCTATCTTAGGTGTGAGTGAAGGTGGGGTGGTTTATGGGATTACGTTCACACCATCCTCCGGGCACATTGCGGGTGGTAGCAGCCGACTCCCATAACCACATCATCCAATCATCCACTACTAGCAGGCACATTCATATAACTTTATCACACTATCAATCATAATGCCGCCCAAGCAGAGCAACTAAGTACACCCTAATGGATGCCAGGGAAGAGCTGTTCATTGCTAGAGAGCAAGGGTACTCATGCACTTTGATCCTATTTGAACTCTTTGCAGCAGTCAACACTGTGGACCATTGCGCATGCAGAGCCTCAACAAACCCTTAGGCCTCATTGGCACCATCCTAAAATGAATTCCATTCTTCCTCTAACCGATCCCATCAGTGGAAAATAGCATCCTACATGGCCATGATCACAAATATAACTTAGCGCTCACAAATTCTTTTAGAAAATGACATAACCCCAATGTCCACTAGCTACAAGCCCAGTTAGTATACGAACCACTTATTATTTAAGTGCATCAAAAACCATGCTCGTCCGTTCCTGTGACTTTGGGTTCCCTATCATTCATGTGACTGCTTTCTAGGGGCAGCCTCCCACCCCAAGAATCAGGTTTTCAACCTGGGGCTACCCCTAATGTGGGTGTGTAATTTTTCTCCCAAGTCAATGCTCCTGCAAAGAAAGTCTTCTAACATCTAAGGCGCCTTGGAGGAATCCTCCCTTCCTACTGTTGCCACACAGGATAGACCTTGCCCTTCGAGAGATCATGCTGAGGCTTGACAACTGCATTGTTCTATCCGTGGCAGACAGCTTGCATGTTCATGGAAAACCATCATGTCATTCTCACCTGTGTGTCATTGATTCTCCTGTCCAGGTTTCCCTCTCCTCAGTCTCTATCTCAGTCTGTGCACCTGTCTCTTGTGTCTCAATAAAGAGTGGAGCGTTGCCATCCTGTGGGGGAGAAATTCAGCAAGTGAACAAGATGGAACGAAAGAGTGAAAAAGGAGAAATGCAATAACGGAATAAGTAGAGACATTGGAAGAATAAAGCACAAACAAAAATGGAAAGGGGTAGAGAGAAATAAAGGGGCAGGGAAGGGAAGATGTTATATTAAGCAGCATTTGTAAAGTGCAGCTTTTGTTATTTTCATGACTGTTCTGCCTTAGGTCGGTTACCTCTAGGGACCTCTTAAAAGGGGGAGCAGTGGTGTCACTTCAACATCCTAGAGTGGCTAATTGGCTCAGGATGTTTAGGCCTTGAAGCCTTCCATGATGCTTGGACGATTATATTAGAGGGAGTTTGTTCATCTGCATGGTAGCTGAGCATGGCTTCTTAGTTTAGCGTAGTCATGTTTGGGCCTTCCACGAGGTCAGTGTTAGTGTGAGTGAGATGAATAGAAAGGAATGATAGAAATGGGGTGACCAAGGAGGGGATAAAGAACAATACCAATCGAAAGAGGAGGAAAGGGAGCCCACAAGTAAGAAAAAGCACAGAAAGTGTAAAGAGCTAAGAGAATGGTTTTCTATACAACGCTCTCCTTAAAACATGGACCCATTCGCTACACACCTCTTAGCAAAAGGATTCGGGAAGGTGGGTTGAAGAGGATTCACAAACCAAGGGGTCTCCCTCAGGGCTCTCTGTAAATTGGTCTGTGGTGCAATAAACACACACACACACACACACACACTGCCTGGACATCACTCCTCGCAATCCCCCTGCCTCTCATGTGCGCCTTCATTATCAGAGCCACCGGTTCCATAACTAATGCTAAAACGATGGGGGACCGAGGGCAGCACCACCCCATTCCTTGTTCAAGTATGACCAGTCCTGACACACCTAGGTTAGTTTGAAAACACGCAAAAGGGCCAGTATACAGAAAGACCATCCCAATGAACAAGCCCCCAAAGTCAAACTTTCCGAACAATTCAAACATATAGTCCCAGGCTTTTTCCATGTCTAGTGACACCATCATTGGGTGATTTATTTATGCATACAGGACATTAAACAGCTGGCGCAGGTTGGAACTGGTTGGCCTTCCAGGAATAAATCCTGGCAGATCACTTATTTCTTTGTATGTGGCTGTATTTGTATTTCATTTATTTATATAGCGCATCTGGCCCAAGGACATCCAGGCGCATCACTTAGGTTACATGGCAGATAGACATAAACATAATACACAGGTAACAAGGCAAATTAGCATAGGCAAGATATACGGGGTAGTATACGGTATAAGGAAAAGCCGACATAATTTACAGTCCTATAGGATTCAATAGTCAAACGAGCAGGAACAGCTGTGATACAAGGGGCCAATCTCCAGACACCAAGTATGTACAAGTGAATATGTCGACAGAAAGTTTGCCGGATATATACACAAGCAGCTTTATACAGTGAGGCAGAGAGCACAGGTGGTGGCTAAGGGCCACAATTAGTGCCAGGAGAGGTCTTGGGCTTTGAAAGCAAGGAATGAAGGTTCAGCTCTAAGAGGGTTTGGGAGTGAGTTCCATAGGTTCGCAGCAAGGACTGGGAAGCTGATCCCACCTGATCTTAGTAGCTTGAAGCGAGGTATGGAGAGGCAATTGGCCTGGGCAGATCTGAGAGGTCTGTTGGAAGTGTGGTAAGCAAATCTGCAGGCCAGGTAGTTGGGCGCTTGATTGGCAAGGCATTTGTGCGTGTTTTGAGTGAAACTCTTTGTGATACTGGTAGCCAGTGAAGGCTCCGCCTGGTGTCAGAAATGTGATTGTTCCTGGGGATATTTAACGCAGCTCTGATGGCATTATTTTGGATATTCTGTAATTTGTTGAGATTGCATTGGTTGGCGCCTAAACAGAGGGCATTACAGTAATCGATTTTTGACATTACCAGGGTCCTGGCTAGTGTAGTGCAGTTGGCTGGTGTGAGGAAGGGTCAGCAGGCTGTGATGAGCTTACAAGTGTAGGCTGTGGCTGAGGATACTGCGTTAGTCTATCTCGAGAGGGATAGTGTGGAGTCAAGATATATACCTAATGTTTTGGTGTCATGCGTAACTTTAATGATGTTACCATCAATGACGAATTATTTGAAAGAGGGGTCTAGTTTGTTGAGTCTCTGATGGGAGTCCAAGATGAGAAGCTCTGTCTTTTCGTCACTGAGACAGAGTTTGTGTTGAGCCATCCAGTCTTGGGGTGACTTGGTAGATAGAATTAACGGCGAATGTGTCGGCTGTGTGGTCGCCGGTAATGGGGATGAGTATCTGGGTGTCATCCGCGTAATTCGTGTAGGTGACACCCAGATAATCCAGGATATCGAACAATGGTTTCATAAACACATTGTAGAGTGTAGGGGAAACGCACAATCCTTGTGGTACTCTGCAAGGTTCATGGTTCATGGTGATGGTTCAGCAGCAGCAGTGGGGGAGAAGACCCTCATGGATCTGTTATCCAGGAATGAACTGATCCAAGCAGTAGCTTTGTCAGAGAAGTGGGCAGCTAATATCTGAGTTTTGAGGTCAACCGTGACAGGGACGGAAGCCAGATTGCCTAAGGCCCAAAAGTTTGTTATTTTTCAGATAGTCTTGGATCTGCAGGTAGGCTGCTTGATCCAATATTTTTAGCAGGAAAGGCACAGTGGTGATAGGCCCGTAGTTTGTAGGTATGCTAGCATCTAATGTAGGTTTTTTAAGAAGTGGGATGACCCACGCATCCTTCAAATTATCTGGCACAATACCTGTGCTAAATGATGAGTTTATAAAGGCTGTGATGAGTGGGGCTACGTTATGTGAGGCTCCTTGATAATGGGGGCTGGACATAGATCACCCTGGCAGTTGGAGGGTTTCAGATTGTTGATGATATCTTCAACTTGAGTAGTAGAGAGGGGCGAGAAGCTGAATGGTTTATGAGTGTGAATGCTAGGTTTAGATCTATCATGCTGAGGCTTGTATTGCGAGTCAATCTGAAGGAAGATTTTTTTGTCGTTAATTTTGGCTTGGAGTGTAGCTATTTTACAGAGGAGCGCCTTCTGAATATTGTCACACCAGGTGCTATCTTTAGTACACGTATCGGGTCAGCTGACCAGGGATTCCAGTTATTTAAAGATCTTGAACAGCTCTTTAGTGTTGGGTTTGGCTTGTAGGATTTGCTTGTTATAAGTATCTCTTTTGGCCTGGAGGATGGCCTCTTTGTAATTCAAGGCGGCTAAGGCGAGACTAGCTTTGTTGATTTCAGAGGGATTGCTTTTACAACGAGCTTCTAGGTTACGTTTTTCTTTGCAAAGAACACTCAACTGAGGTGTGAACCAAGAGTTGAGTTGAGCATGTGGTTTGGGTTTCCTCAATTTCATAGGTGCAATAATGTCAAGGGCTTTCAGCATGGTCTGATTGAACGTGTCTACCATGACAGTGGGATCTGTGCAAGAAGAGGAATGTTCTTTGAGAGTTGGAAGGAGAAGTGGGAGCAGTTTTTCACATGTTATATCTCTCTTGTTTCTTGTGCACATTGCAGGCTCGATGTCCTGCGTAAGACAAACGTTTTCTTACTGGGATGCTAAGGGTAATTAGGTGGTGGCCGGTCCAAGCACAGTGTTGGTTAGATTCAATAATGATTTCGCAGTTTAAATCTGTTAACCAGTCGAGCATTCTGCCCTAAATGTGTGTTGGTTCGCTGATGCATTGTGTGAAGCCTAGGTTCGATAGTTTGTTAGTAATATCAAGTGCTGAGGCATCATTGGAATCTTGGAGACTAAGGTTGAAGTCACCTAATAAGATGATATGCGATTTAGTTTTGGTGTTGTCAGCAAGGATGTAGGATATATCTTCTGCAAATGTAGATATAGGACCGGGAGGCCTTTAAATAAGGTGAAGTGTGATAGTTTGGTTAGGTGATGTGGCTAGTTTCACTGAGAGTAGCTCTGCTGATGGAGTCTGTTGTGTAGGGGAGATGCGAAGGCTAATCAAATTTTTGTGTATGAAGGCAATACCACCTCCTTTAGTTTGGCTGGTGTTGCGATCGCATCTGATGATGGTATATCCTGTGGGGATGGCCAGTGATAGAAGTGGTCCCGAGGCAGCATGGAGCCATGTTTCTGTAATGGCGATGAAGTCAAGGTCATGTGTTGTGATCCGGTCGGCCATGTCGAGCGCTTGAGCAGTAGGGGACCTGGGATTAATCAATGCTCCCTTGATCCCGATTTTCTGTGCATAGGGGATACTTGTATTAAGTTTGGAGTTCTTGGTTATGGTGGGTAATAGAGTGGTGAGGGCTCTTGCAGAATGTACTGCAGGATTAGAGTGCTTGGTAGTGCAGGTGTGGCGGTGAGAAGCATGCAGGAATCTGGAGCCGAGTCTAAGGTTCCTTATATGTACCATTCATGGTTGGTTGGCTTGAACACTTTGCTACTAAACCTACTCCCAAAGGGCTGGTGAGTTGAGTTAGGGGTTGGCAGTGGGAGATGATGAGGCCAGTACTGAGTTGGGGTAGTACTGCGTGATAATGGACATGGCAGAGATGTGCAGTTGTTCATTCAAGTTGGAAGGCATGGTGTACCCAAGGTGGGTAGTGCATATGAGCATAGGGTGGATGAGGGTTTTGATGAGCAGTGTTTCTGAAGGTAAGGCACTAAGGTAAATGACCACGTCAGGGATAATAACTTGAGAATGAGGCAGGGTGAGAGGTGGTTAGTATTGTAAGGTATATGTTGCCAGTACATGGTGGCACGCACTGACGAAATACGGTATCGAGGTTTTCAGATATTGAATATCGCTAGATGGTGGTTCTAGACGATGCTACGCAGGTGCACTAGGCACTGCTGGGTAGGTTAGTCTAAGGGCAAGGTGGAGTGAATCAGAATGGCTCAAACAAAATGCCGTCTGGGGCAGGAGCACAGAGTATAATCACCCAGAGGAAAGGAATATGTAATAGGTGCAAGTTTGAACACAGTGGGCTAGTTCAGGATCGTATCTTGGCCGTGCACATGGTATAAATGCGTTGGTCAGTAGGATCAAATAAAGCACAGCATGTACAATGGGCACACAATTGATGCTAAATAGGACGGTTCAATATCGTGCATGGGGCATTGTGCGTAAGTATGTGCACTAGACATGTCAAAGGTGAACATCATTTGGGTGAGGTACAACAAGACATGAGCAGTGTGAGTAGGTAAAACACGGTGGGCTAGTCCACAATAACACATAGGTAAGGCTGCAAAGTGCAATAGGCGCAGATTAAACACAGTGGGCTAGTCCAAAATGGCGCAAAGGTGTGAACACAGGATGCAACAGGCTAAGATTGAGACAAGGTATACTAGTTCAAGGTGGCACATAAGCCTAAACAGAAAGTGTATGCACTTAGTCAGTTAGGCAAGGCAACACAGTCATATGCAGTGGACGCAGAATAAAGCAGATAGGTTGGACAAGGGTAGCACGTGGATCTGAACACAAAGCATGGTCCCAGCTCAGTTGGTCAAAACACTACGATATGTGCAGTAGGTGCAGAATAGAACTAAATAGGGAGGTACAAAATATAGCATATAACAGAGCACAGAGGTAAATCCACTACTCAGTCGGACAATGCCATACAGCTATGTGCGGGGGGCAGTGGTTAGAGCCAGGGTGGCCTAGTTCTTCATATCACACTGAACTAGAGCATAATATATACTGGAAGGAAAAAGCATTCGAGCCGAATAACGCTGTACGTGGGTGGTTATGGAAGTTAGTGGCGCTACGAGAGACGTAAGTAAGATGAGTGCTGTAATCGATCCTTTTCCGCTAGTGCCGCTGTCTGTAGGAGGAGCAGTTTGATGAAAGCTTAACCTGCTTTACTAAGACTTAATTTGGCTGTTAACATAGACAGAGATACGGTCCTTGACTGCATAGCCTCATTATATACATCTTTAAGTTGTGGGACCAATGTCTTGTCAAATCCTTTTTTAGAATGATGTTCTCAGCCAATCCATTCTTGGGGCCTTTGTCCACTATTTAGAGCAGCTATTGCAGACATTATATTGAATCTCTGACTCTTCCTATGTTAGCCTAGAAGCTCAGTCTGTGCTAGATGTGTCTGGGCAGGGTCCTCTAGTACCAGTATGAACTGATCCTAACGGTTTTTAGTAGTATAGGAACACAGAGTTAATTTCCTGGTTTCCAACCTGCAAAATGTCCTACTCATAATTCGTCCCCACCACCTACCCTATAGTCCCCCCGCTCCTTCTTATTGATCCAAGCTAATGCCCTACCTGCCATTTCTCCCTCACTATATTATCTTGCAATAGTTTACTGAGATATGTACTTAATCTCTCTACTAGCTTCTCCCCAAGACTGTTTTTCTCTCCCATAATGACCTCCAGCCACTTGACCTTGTGGGTATCACCTGCATTTGTTTGAGGGCCTCCTCAATCTTGTCTAGCTCCTGTCTAATTGCTTTGGGGATGTCATACTTCTTTGCCTGGTAAACATACCTAAGGAATTCTTTAAAAGCTTCCCAGGTTGTGCCCTAGGAGCCCTCCCACATCCAATTAAGATCGCAAAATATCAATAAATGTCATTCAGCAGTGTTGCCTGAAATGCCAAGTCTGGCAGAGTCTGGTTTAAACTCCAAGTAGATTCCTCGTTTTGCCTTTAGTGGAGTGTCTGAAACTAAAGATGAGTGACCAAATAAGGTTCTGGGTAAACATTCTCACTGGGTGACTCTGCCAAACACACTTTGGCTAACGAGGAAGTAGTTCAGCCTGGAGAGCAAATCATATACCGAGGAGGGGAATTAGAACTGCTTCTGATCTCAAAGCGTCCACTAGCTTGTAAAAGCTATATACCCTTGCACTACATTCGCCATACTGGACTTCCCCCCGCGGAGCCAATCTCCTATCCAGTTCCATATGAAGCTCCATGTTGTGATCCCTGCCCCATATTATGCAAGTCAGGGAATCCTGGAAGAGAGGAACCAACTCTTAGAAGAACCCTGGCATGTCAAAGTTAAGAGCATATGCATTCATTTGAATAAAGAGCAAACCCTTAATCTCCTTTTTTTATGAACACATAGCTTCCCCTATCATCTGTTTGTGTCCGCATAAGGACAAAATACCACTAAGCATAAGCATTATCCCCTTCCTCGAAACACTTGTGAATGAAGTGTATTATGAAGGAAGTGTAGTAGTGATGCTGACCTCAACATCTGGCAAGGAGCCCTTCGCAGTCTTCCTTTAGGAGGTGCATCTTCTGAGTCATTGCTATGTTAACCCCAACCCATTTAAAGAAATATCAACACCTCCCATTGCTTAAACTTTCTGTTAAAGCCGCATACGTTCTCCATTGGAAACTTCACCTGATGTGTGGCCATTGAGACCCAAACAGTTCTCATTCCTCGACACAATATTCATTCTGGATTCAAGTCATTCCGCAACTCCCCTCCATCACTCCCACACCTAGCACCCCAACTTCAAGGTGAATGCAGTCCTCTCCCTCTGAACAATTCAAAAAAGCATTCTACAGTCTCCCGAGTGTTCCACCCTGTGAGTCATGATTGTGACAGGCCTTGAATCCAGGGATACTGCTCCTGGGGAGTCCCTCCACCCTCCATATATTTGTCTAGATGTGCCATTTCCCTACATTCTCCTCAAACCACAAGTGCAGTGGCATTTTAGGGCCTTACACATATCACTGAAACTTGTGCTTTTGCCCTCTCTTGGGCTATGTTGTGTATTGGTGCCTCCTGGGCTTTTGGGACGCCAATCCTGCCTCAGGGCGTTTGTTTTCTTGTCGCAACTTCAACTAGTGTGGTGGTGTGGACCCTCCTATGTCTTCTGCCCTTTCACCACTGCTTGGGGGCTCTCCTGGCGAGTTCGCCCTCCTCGGTGGGACATTCCTCCAGGTTGATGGCGGCACAGCGCCTTTTTCCTTTCTGGCCTCTGCAGCAGTGCATGGGCTTTGTCTCTTTCTGGCAGCTTCCAGGAGGCTGGTCGACCACCACTCAGGCAATCGTGTCACTTCTCATTATGGAGGGGCCAGGCTTCTTGAGCTCTTCCATGGACTTCCAAACTGCCCAGCGCTCCATTCTGACTGTTTGGGACCTCTTTCTGCCTCTGCCTCTAAGGGGGACGGGACTGCCTCTGCGTCTTGGCTCCGCAGGGTAACCAGCCACACTCCAGCTTGCTTTCTCATTCTACTTCGTGTTAGTGAGATGCTCCTTTTATGTCCGCCTCTGGAATGAGGGGAAGCAAACCATTGGTTCTGTAAGGACGGCAACGGGTAAGAAGCCAAGCCTGTACCACCATTCTTCCACTGTGCTGAGGATGTTCCCAAATGCCTGTCTGAGAAACGGAAGGTGGTAGATATCCCTACTTAAAGATCTTGAACACCAATATGGAACTGTTTGCAGTCACAGAACACAATGATAGAAACAGCCAGAGGGTGCACTTGGAGAAAGACCAAAGTGCACTCTTGCCACAATAACCATGATGACACTGAGAACTGCTGGGCAAAATCCCAGAATGCACACAATGAAAAGGCTGCAGAGTACTGTGACACAGTAACAGTCAAGAGGCAGCACTGGGTGTCTGTGGGGGCGAATAGGAACCATCTGTGGCGTGATGCAACCCTCGGGTGGGAAATAAGATTCCCCTAAAGTACACAAAGCCAGCCTGCTTGCGTCCAACAGCCGTCCACGCAGAGGTACCCTACCTTCATAACCCACCATGAGAGGTGCTACATAAAAAGCAGAGGGAGTCACCCCATACCCCGCAGTAGAGTTCCAGAAGAGGTTAGGTGTCAGTGGACAGGATCATCGTGTCACAGAAATGCAACATTATATTGAGATGAACAACTGTATCAGCAGCAGCTTCATCACACTTCTCAGGCATAACCAGGGATCTGCTGGTAGAGCAGCAGAGTCTCATGCTGTATGTTGCAGTTGCTGGCAAGCTCAGAGGGGGTCTTGTCTCTCACAACACAGACACCAGCAAATGCTTGCAAACACAGAGAAATGAGTTGAGTACACATGCACAGTGTGCTTAGTAGACCGCATTAGAAACAGACCGCAGGATTGCCCAGCTGCCAAAAGGTGCCTGCCTGATCCCGAGGTGGCAGCCAGTGCATTTATTCCCTCAGCTCACAGAAACAATGTCAATTACACCCTTACAGAGAATTAGCAATTAGGGAGCGTTCAACACATGAATTGGATGAACATTAGAGATGAGACCTGTGTAGAGGAGATGCACCCAAGAATCCCAGGCCAATCCAATGACCAGAGGCTAAAAGGGACACAGACCCACAAATTAGAGAGCTTTTTGGATAATTTAGAAACACCCCACACTATAAAAAGAGACATAAGCATTCTAGCTTTGAGGGATTAAGACGGTGTTGATAGTGTTGGCATTTTCATTGAGGGAATAGCAGGAGAAGAGAACAGGTGGCCGAGCCGGATAGCCTAGTCCCCAAGAGAGAACCAAGAGCTATGAGAGCTTGGTGTGAGAAGCCTGCTGGTGGCTCTAGCCCAGACTCTGGTCAGAGGCAGAACACATTAAGAGCAGGAGAGTAACAAAGCCTGCTGGGGTCTACATCCAGACCTTGTGAGCATCCAGAGACGTAACAAGGACCACTGCAACTTGCTGGGATGGTGGGAGCTGGAGAATTTAGAAGGGCATCAGAGCTTGTGATAGGCTTAATCCCAGGAGGGGGGCGTGTGGCTGAGAATAACATGAGTCTGAAAAGTGGCCTTCAGCAGAGAAAACTTCCAGCTAGCCATTGTTCAAGGCCTGACCTAAAGCAGTTGCAAGGTCTTACTTTGGTAGAACAGTCTGGGATGAACTCGACAGATCCCAGAAGAGCAACTCCTCCCCAGAAACCACCAAGTCCAAGAAAGAAGCACACTGGCACCCTCTAAACCCCCTGAAACTGCGAGTGGCCAAATGGATGCAAATCGGGATGCAGCAACCCCATGATCTTTTTTGTTACAGTATGGAACTGGACAAGAATCTTAGGTTCTCTTAGAATAGGCCCATGTACCAGGTTTATTTACTCCTCCACCATGACAGTTAATGTTTGTTTCCTTTTCATGTCGGAGAGAAAGAGACAGATTCAGAGAGATAAACACTCAGGAAGTGGAGAGTTATACAATTCATATGGGTTTTTTACCCTCAGAACCACAAATTGTAGAGTTTTACTAAGAAAACCATCTTTTTGTGTTTCTAACACCTCATTACATCCATTTTCCACACATCACCTTTATATATATATAGCAGTATTTATGTGTGTATGTATGTTTGTCCGGCTATACACCGTTGAACCCACTGTTAATCTGCATTTTTTTATGGTTAGAATAAGCTAATTCATTCGTTCATTAATGTAAAATCTATTTAGCATTATAGTTTGCTCTGAGCTATCATGGATCAACATTTGCTGAGAGCCATGCAGAAAGATATACTTGTTATTATGTATAGCACAAATTCTAGTCTTCTAAGCGCTAAATGCAGTCTGTTTTTGTCCATTATGAATCAGGCTATGCTGAGTGCCCAAGGAAATGTGTTCATGATAAATGCTGAACGCAGCTGAACACAGTTTAGAGATGTTATTAGAAAAACTTGTCTGTTGGCAGACTGTCAGCTATCCTATAGCACAGAGAAACAGCCTTGACTGCCTTAACTGCGGAGATAGCATGACAAATGTTTTCGTTTCAGCAGAGTTAGGATGTCTTGTACATAAAACAGAATGTTCTCACAATATGCCTTGCTTTCTTAGAATATGTTCAGCACAGTTCATGCTGTTATGAAATGTATGACCGTAAGAAGAAGCATGCTGTTTCCATGAAATTATTCTATGCAGTTAATGTATGTCACTGCCACTATGTATAAACAGTGGATTTCTGTTCAGTAGAGGAGCGAGTATGCTAGTGTGTATGCTAGTTCTAGTGTGCTAGTACTAGAGTGTTAGTGCTAGGGGCCTTGGCTTGTTAGTGAGCAGCTGACTTTCCCTGCCATGCATAATAAACTGTTTTCCATTTAATATCTATCTCTGCGTCTCTTGTGAACTTATTTTGTTTCCATAGTATATATTTTGTGACTTAGAAATGGCGCCTGAGAAGGAATCCTTCCAAGGATGATCGAGGACAGTGTTTGGACCAGAGTATCAGGGATCCCTGCCAAGTAGAACAAAGTTCCTAGAAGTTGCTACTCCTGATCCATTTATTGGCTAAATGATCATCTCCGGCAAGGGTTTGGAACCGTTGCAGCTGTGATGCTGTTTTGCATCTTTTGAATGAAGATCACAGAGCACGGAAATCGTGTTTTCGTTTGATGGGAGATAGCGTTGCCTCAGTTTGATATCAGGTGAGCTTGTTCCAAGTTATTTGTTTGTTTGAAAAATATATGCATATATTTTGCCACGGTAGAATAGTTTTAAAAAGATGCCCGATGTTAAAAGAATTCACACATGTTGTGCAGATTTTTGCTGCGATGAGAAAAAACCGACTGGGTTAGAGAATGAAATAATAATGACCCCGTACCTTAGTGAACTAAGAGCACTATCGGTGAGATTGAGGAGTATGTTGGACAATTGGGATGTGGTTCCACAGTCAGTACACTAGACAGTACAAAAGAATGAGAAGATAGGGGTTGCCCAGGATCAGCAGTTACCTAGGGCGCCCTCATTTTTGATAGATACCGGGTCACACAAATGCTCCATTAACGGCTCATTGGTTCCGCAACAGAATGTTTCTGTAGGGTTTGAATGTAGCCCAGAAATATGCCATGTGTCTCAGCTAGTACCCATTACTGTTGGCCCCTTTTACAGATAAATGCCACTTCTTGCTAACATCCAATTGTGGAGAGAACCTATTGGGATTGTATATGTTGAAACTATTGTACACAATGATTCATTGCAGCACTGATGGTGTATCAATGTCCCAGCAGAAAAATGTTTCTTCACAGCATTTCCTTCTGATTTGGTGAGCAAAGGTGTAATTGAGGAAATATCTGACAGTACTTGCAACAGCACCATTTTGCCAGTTTTTAAAAATGGTGACAATGTTTTGCCCTACTGTTTTGCAATTTATTTAAAGGACAAATTGACCATGATTTTTGCTCAGGTAACATACGTTTCTGTGATTGATGAATTTACCTTTACTGGGATACCATGAGGATACACTGAGAGTACTAGCATTTACAGTAGGGCTCTTAAGGAACAGGTTGATTGATTACAGTTGCCACAATACTGCACATTGTTACTAGTTGCAGCAGACTCCTGTGAAGGATGCCAGAAAGGCACTATTAGTGTACTAAAGGATCTTGCAAATATAGCTCACAAAGTTTCTTTGAAAAAGTACCAGACTTGTCAACATGAGGTTGCCTATGTAGGATACCTCTTGTTGAAGGAGGGTAGGAGCATTGCTCTTGAGAAAGTACGTGTTGCATCACCATTGCCATGGGATGCTCACTGTCAGAACGCTTTTGTCACACTAAAAACAGCTTTGTGTTGTGCTCCAATCTTGGGGATTTCTAATTATCTTAAAAGGTTTGTCGTGTTTGTATATGTAAAAGATGGATGTGCTTTAGCAGTACTAATTCAGGAACATGGTGGGAAGAATAGACCATGGGGATATTTTTCCTTCACACTGGGTCCTGTTGCTTATGCTCTACCTGAATGCCATAGAGTAGTAGCTACAGCAGCTGCATCATGCAAAGAATGTGAAGGCATGGTTTTGGGCCACTGCTTAACCATGGTGCCTCACTCAGTTGATGCGTTAGTTACAGAGACATATCACATCAGTTCGAATCCTAGCATTGTTGTCTCTGACAAGACTAGAACAGGTCTCAACTTGTATACAATTGTGAAGGGCAGTGTTTATGGAGTGTGTATGCAGTTTAATGTATCAATGAATAGCTTTGCCTTGTTTGAAAAGAGTTTAACAATATATGCCATACCTGATACTGCACTTTTTTTTGGTTTCTTGAGATGCCTCTGATGCAGGAAGACTGGCCTACTGATATAGACTGGCCTACAGCTGAACACCCAAGCCAAGCGATCGCAGCAATGTGGAATGCGTAATGCCTCAGACTGCCGGGCATGATAACAGCTCCACCTGAGGAGTACACAGTCATGAAGCTGCTGGCTCGAATCCTAGAGTGCAAGACGCTCATAGAAACTGCCTGCAATTGAGAGATGTACTTCCATGCTGTGTTTCGAAATCGACATTTTTATCATACATACATTAAACAAGTTGTTCGCCTGGACAGCAAGAAAAGGCACTGGATCCATGCTGCACATCTGAAATAATTTCCTTTGCCTCTGCCCTATGACAAACTGGGTAAAAAGGAGGGCGTAGGGAACAGAGAACTGCGTACCAAATACGTACCCCAGTGTGCCTTTCAGTGAGAAGAACAAAATACAGATCCTGGTTCTGAGCAACCTGAGGGTCTGTTGAGATCTGAATATAACTGAATTGTTCAAAGATCACTCTGCGCCCAGTGTGACACGATACAATCTGTGCCAAGGAAAGATAGGGAAACACTGTTGGAGGTGGGAAAATGTTGCAGCAATTTTTGCAGCACCCAGAAGAAACCAATGTGTGTTCCCTCTACACCCGCCCAAAGACGCCTGGAGGTAGAGGGGGGCAGGGAACAAAAGACTTGAATTAAGGAAGGAAATGTGGTCAAGTCCCACCCGTGGATGAACTTCTAGAGCCTATATCAGTGAGGCTTCTTAACGGACACTGATAAACTATGCCCATGTTTGGGTTGCACAGAAGTGAGGCTATGGACACTTTTGTCACAGAAATGATCAGGTCCAGGAGACCATGGCCAGCTAGAGAGAAATGCTACTATATCTGGCAATGATAATAATAACTGTATTTTGGGTACTAGAGAATGCACATCTCAGAAAACTGTTGCCCACGTTCATCCCACCTGCTAAACTGTGCTATGTTTCTTTTCAAACAAACACACACACATGCTTGATAACCAGGTTGATATATATATATATATATATATATATATATATTTTACATGGCCACGGTAGTGGCCATGTAGTTATGGTTAAGTTGCTGTTTCCATATGAAGAGCACTTTTTGGGCAGCTTATAACTCCGCTCCACTTGGACAAATCCTCACCAAACTTTTCAAAAAAAGTATATGGGCCACTTTGTATTTTTTGCAAAGTTTGGTCCAGGGGGGGCAAAGTTATATGGGGGGGTCCCAAAACGTCTTTTTTGGCCATAGACTGAATGGGGGAAAACTTTGCGCACGGCTACAGGCCAAACTGCTGGACGGATTTCAACCAAATTTGCGGCAGTGGCAGGGGCTTGGTCGCGAATGTCTCTACAAATTAGTGATATCTATCTCCGCTCCGCGGTCACACTTCCCTGTTTGCTCCGTGGAGAAGATTGCAATTGGCTATTCTGTGGCGTGCTGGCCGTGACCATGTTGCGCTTTCACCGATTGGTTGTGGCACAGCGTGAAGTGCGTCTTAATCTTTCGATACATCCACCATGTTTACTTCGTTTTCTGTTGAACGCGGCCATCACCGCTAATATACCTAAACGAAGAAGACACCAATGCACTTGTTACACTTATGGAACACTGTTTCGAAGGGTGAGCGTTAATGAGACTTGGTAGTAGAAACTGAAACATTGAAGTATTCTTGTTAGCACTGTCGTACGGTACAGTGAAACTTGCTACTCATTGTACAAAATGAACTTACTGCGTCCGTTTTACAATACATAAGCAACATTACTGCGGTCAGACTGGCGGCAATCTGAGGCAGCTACCTGCTCTATTTCGTACAAACAGCAGTTCCGCGTGTGTACGGGAGTAGCGGTTCTCTTGAATAGACGCTGATATGTTGTTGCAAAATGAGAATATATTTGCATTCGCAGTGAAGGCCACTTCATTTTCTGTTTGAAATACGAACTCAGTACGGCTGCATATTTGTCGACAGCCATAAGGGTCAGTTGTTTTTTAACCTTGAGGTCCAGGGAAAGAGCAGAAAGAATGTAGGGAGTAACAGTTAGAAAAACATATTGTTTGATAAGGTTATGCTTCAAAAACGTTTGCACCAACCATGAAATATTAGTTACACTATTGTCTGACTGCAGCTAACGCAATGGAGCCGGTCCACATTATGTAAGTGTATTTTTCCCGCCTATATCCCCAATTGACATTACATTTTTACTTTGGGGGAAAACAAAAATGTTCCTACTGCATTCCATGGTTTACGTGCCGTTGAATTTTTTTCTTCCCATAATGGACATTGCATATTGTCGCCGTTTGCAGGGTGCCAGTACATTTCCCCAAATTAAATTATTATTTAGTAGTAAAAGTATGTATTACAACTTTGTTTTGTGCTAAGGTTGCGTATTGATATACGTTTCATTTACGCTTTTCCCCTGAGATACTTCCTTTCCTATTGTGATTGTCACGGATTACAGCTGCCGAGTGACTCTTTTTTTAACTGTCAAATGCAACTGTTAATTACTGGTTGTCTGTGCGTCATATTGCACATTGTCGCCGTTTGTAGGGTGCCAGTACATTTCCCAAATTAATGTATTCTTTACTAATAAAAGTATGTGTTACAACTTTGTTTTGTGCAGAGGTTGCGCATTGATGCACGTTTTATTTACGCTTTTCCCCTCAGATACTTCATTACCTATTGTGATCGTCACGGATTACAGCTGCCGAGTGGCGGCTTTTTTAACCGTCAAATGCAACTGTTCATTACCAGTTGTCTGTGCGTTATAATTGAGTGGGATGATCATGTTGGACCTCTATGTCCGTACGCTGCTGTTGCAATAAGGAGTAACATTCCATCATTTCTGGTGGTGTAGATCACAGCGGTTGACGTCGTCTTGCACATCAATGTGGCAGGAAAACGACTACTGTGGCGGCAACGCTCACTTTCTGTGTGTGAAAGAAACCAACGTGCCCATTACCATTTTCATTGTCAACGAAAGACAGAAACATACTACTTGTATGGAAATGTGCATAGGGCAATCATTTTCGCACAGTTCATTGTGAAACACAACTACTTTACTAATTGCTTAGGGCAATGATTTCGCTCAGTTTATTGTGAAATAAAACTACTGTACTAATTTTGAAATGTCATTGTTTTTTTAACAAATTTACTCTCTGCTTTCACAATGTGACATGCTGCATCGCATGTTGTAATGTGTTCTTTTGTAGGTGCTACATCACAGCACGTACGTCAATATGGACGCATTTGTTTAAGCTGCCAAGGAACGTTATGGAGAAAGGTACTGCATACCCCACTTGCTTTGGCTATGGGAGGGTCAGGCCCATATCATATGCTTTAGTGCCGTCAGGCCAATTTCTGTCACCATCAGACCAATTTCTGTCACCCAGATGCCCTATTAACCAACATTAGTTCAGAATACTTAATATCTTCTTAAAAGCGGGAAAATGAGGTAAGGTGCACTGAAAGTGTTTGGTGCACAGAAATGTTTGTAAAATAATACATGGTTACACCGTCCCAATACACATATATTCATACCTTTCGACCTGTGCCACTTAGGAAATTAAGTGTGGAACGGTGAGTGGTAATGGTGTTGCTTCCAGTATTTCTAACGTCATTGCGCTTCCCATCACAGAGTTTGTTTCAGATTTAATGTAAACGTAAGTAGACTACTCCTTTGCGTTTTGTAAGCACATTTTTACAGAAAAGAATTACTACATTTACAACACATGTAAGTAAAGGTCATTACCAACACCCAAAAATGTTTATGTTGTGCATGTGATAGTGTTTTGATATTTAACAAGTGTACTCATGTACATAACAAATCAACGGTACAGCTTCCGTCTCTGAGGGGTAACATCTATGTATGGTTAGTGGCCACAATGTCGGGGATGTGGCTAATGGCCATTACTGGAAGGGACAAAACATTGCATTGAGGTCGCCTTGTCCACCAGGGACTGCCTTTCTGGTAAAGATGTTGCTTATAACCGTACATTTCTCAAGGAACACAAATGTGGTGCTGCCTTTACGGTCACACAGTTTCATTTTTGCTTTCTGCAGCCTGCAATGGAAAGCGAAGAAGGGTTTCTATCCAACACCGTCTTCCCTTTCTATTGTAGCCATCTTGAAAAAGGGTTTGTTTTCTTCAGCTGGGAACGCCGGAGGCGTTCCGGTTGAAGACAAAAAATCCTCTTCCTTGGTAGCACGGGTTACTGCTGTAAAATCTCGATTGCTTATGGCATTCATCCCCCACTCTTTGGGGAGGAATGGGGGTTAATGATCCAGATACGTCGGTATGCACTCTTGCTTATATTCTGTTGCACGCTTGCCTTGTGGAGTTCTGTGCTGGAAATTTTCCATTTTCAAGTTCGTACAAGAATATACAATGCACTTCTCCACTATCACCCAGTTACACATGTCATTGTGAAGTGCATATGACTTTTCAAACATGCCCCCATGCTGTGCGCCAGCATATGATAATGTGGAATTCTTTGGAAGGTGGGCAGTTACTTCAAATGTTCCTTTACAGTAGTATGCTTATGTGTTACTAATAGAACCCTGATAGATATAGTACAACATTTCTGTTAACGTACTGTTATGATGTATTTAAACTACTAAAAACCTATGGCATTCAGTTAAAAAAAACATTGTTAAAGGGACGTTATGGTTACGTTGCTCTCCCAAAAACCAATTCACTACAAAAAAATCTTTGTTGAGGGGACGTTATGGTTAAGTTGCCCTATGAAAAACCTGTGAACTTCACTAAAAAGAAAATGTTCGCCCTCCCCATTATGGTTCAAATTAACACCGAAAAACCCCTGAAATTCACCAGTTATGGCAGACTGAGCCTCCATACTTGCCATCACCACTGTGCACTGCTAACAGTCACACCCAGAACATGAAAGATGTATCTCAAATGTAACTGCATCACTGACCAACTCACATGTTTAGCCCCTTTGTTTTCATTCCCTGCTCTCTCTCTCTCTCTCTCTCTCTATATATGTACATTCAGTAAAAAAACTTTGTTAAAGGGATGTTACACTTCACAGTGAAACCAAAAAACACTGCACATTCCCCCATTATGGTAAGCTCAGCAACCATAACACACAACATCTACATGCATTGCTAAGACTAACACCCACGACATCAAAGATGACATCACAAATATCATTGGCGACGTTAAGCGCAACCCACAGCACTTCCAAACACACGAAGTCCCACCGAGACTCGACGCGCACGTCGAGCTCTCGGAAAGAGGCACATAGGGAACGGTCTGAATCGGCGTCCTCTGGGCGTTCGCGATCTAGATCGCCGCATGACGCCAGGCAATCATCCACTTTTGCCAAAAGTGCCTTGCTCCCCAGGTTAACCGAGGTTCGATCGTCGGAAGACGAAACCGACCTCTACCCCCAGACCGCACTCCGGGAGTCGGCTTCAGTACAAGTAATGCCCATTCCCGAATCCCAACCTACACGGTCGAAGGATAGAACCACCACTACCGAAGCTCGACGCAGGCGTCGAAAAGCTCAGAAGGCCCAAAGAAGCAGGGCAAACACTCTTCCAGCCACAGGGAGGGGGGAAAACAACAGAGGAAGCAGTCTCAGCCGACTTCCACACCACAGAAACATTCCACTACACTCAAACAGACAGATAAGTCGCACTCCTCTATTATAGATGAGTCAGGGAAACTTCCCCCAGGAAAAGTCATTCCCAGTTCAAGAGAGTGGTCCAGTGAGGACATAGATAGAGTCATGTCAAGAATGTCATCATTGGCAGATTTCTATTCTAAAAATCCCGAACATTTTCTCACTTATAACCCCGATGGGTCGGCTCATTCAGGCTCCAAGGATCCTATCCCCCCCCCCCCCCCCCCCAAGTAAAAAATCCCGGTTTGAAACAACACGATCTTCAGATCCTTCAGATCCCTTCCACATGGAACCTTATTCTCAGGAACAAGAAGATCCTTCCCTTTGTGAGGATACAGATTTGGGCATGTTGGAAGAACAGACTGGGACAGGCTACTATGAGGACGATGAGGAACTAGGGGAGGAAGAGGACGACCCGGAAATATACAGGGTAGATTCCCCGGTAGATAAGGAACCACCGGTTACCGACTCCCCTGTCGACAACCAACCCCTCCTAAATGAGGTCCTATCTAGAGCAGCAAACCACTTCCACATTGACACCCAGGGTGCTCAAGAGGAAAGAGATTTTGCCGAAGAGTTGGTGGGAGAAAGGAGACCTGTTGCGCAGGCCATCCCTATCCTTAAGTCCATCCAAAGAAGAATAGACCCTTCATTGGTAAACTCCAATCTCACCAGGGCAGTCAATCCCAGGGTTGAGAAGCTATTCAGGGCAGCCCAATCAGACCCACTGTATATAAGAGGGCATCTGAAACCGGACTCACTAGTCGTTACAAACACCCGCAAGAGGGCAGGAACACCCTTGTCATCGTCAGAAGCTCCTCCCGACAAGGAGAGCAAAAAGATCTATGGGTTCGGCAGAAAGATTGCCTCAGCTTCCGCCTACCAAGAAAGAATCGCCAACTCCACCACCCTACTGGCGAGTTATAACTGCCACCAGTGGGAGGAGGTCGCGGCACTCATAGATTCCGCCCCAGAGCCCCTAAAGAGCCAATTGGCACGAGTGTCAGCGGAAGGGAGAGCCGTATCCGGTTGCATTTTAAAGGCAACCTTTGATTCCGCAGATAATGCCGGTAGATTGATAGCAGAGGGTACTGTTATCAAGAGACACGCTTGGTTAAGGCAGTCTGGATTCAAGGCCAAAAAACAAGCATCATTGTTAGACAAACCGGTGGAGCCAGATCTATTGTTCGGTAAAGCGGTCGAGGACGTGCTTAAAAATGCCAAGGACGAGTATGAAACACTCAAGTCCCTAGGTCAACTAACCACCAAACCCCCTAATCAAAGGGGTAATGGCAATTTTCGCCGCACATGCAGACAAAATTCCCAAAGAGGGTCTAACTATTCCCAGAGCCAGGGTACGCAGTGGAACAATCACCAACAGTCTACCCAAGGTTATAGTAGAGGGAATAAGAGAGGACGGGGTAATGGTAGAGGCAGCGGCACGCCTCCACCAAAACAGTGATGCTCCGTTCAGGGTCCCTTCTCACGCATCCCCAGTAGGAGGACGCATTTCCAACTTCACCCGAGCTTGGGAAGGGAACACATCAGACAGATGGGTGCTGTCAACAGTGTCCGCAGGATACTGCATAGAATTTCTAGAGCGTCCCCGGAACCACCCTCCATGACAAAGAACACATTCTCTAGACCACCAAAGAATCCTCCTCGAGGAGATCGTCAATCTGCTAGCAAAGGACGCTATCGAACTCGTCCCGGGACACCAGGTAAACAAGGGTATTTATTCAACTTACTTCCTTGTACGAAAGAAAGATTTAACAATGCGCCCAGTATTAGACTTAAGGCCTGCAAACAAATATGTCAAGCCCCAAATGTTTCGCATGACTACTCTCCAAGAGGTAATCCCCCTCCTAAAAAAGGGGGACTACATGGCAACATTGGACATGAAAGATGCCTATTTTCATTTTTCCATGTTCCCAGCGCACAGAAAGTATTTGCGCTTCAAGGTGGACAGTTGGCACTACCAGTTCAAAGTACTGCCCTTCCGTATAGCCTTGGCTCCAAGGGTATTCGCCAAGGTACTGGCGGTGGCGGCAGCACACCTACGCAGGGAGGCAATCCCGGTGTACCCTTACCTGGACGACTGGCTCATCACGGGGGAAACCCCAGCGATTTGCAGAACGAACATTCAAAGAACAATCGACCTCCTCTTCGAATTGGGTTTCTCAATAAACGAGAAAAAGTCAAGTCTGGTGCCAAGCACCTCCAAACAGTTCCTAGGAGCTATCCTACACACACAAGAGGGGTTGACCTTTCCATAAGAGGAAAGAATTTGGAATATACTACTGCAAATTCCACAATATCAGGCCGGTCGTCAGATAACGGTACGCAAAGCAATGCGTTTGCTAGGCATGATGGTGTCACGTATTTACCTGGTCCCCCATGCGCGCCTGCGCACGCGTCCCATGCAGGAATGGTTGGCGAAACAGTGGTCTCAGGCAAGTGGTCAGTGGGACGATCTAGTGGTCGTTTCGCCAACTCTGGTACAAAGCCTTCACTGGTGGACAAGAGAAAATCTGTCCAAGGGGAAACCCTTTTTCGATCCCGAGATACAGGCGGTAGTCACAACCGATGCATGCCTAACAGGGTGGGGAGCTCACCTCCTCCACCACACAGCTCAGGGGCTCTGGTCTCACTAAGTGGCCAAGAATCACATCAACCTGCAAGAGCTTCTGGCAGTATTCAGAGCGCTTCAGGCGTTCGAACTCCACCTGCTGAATCTGTCAGTGCAGATCCGAACGGACAGCACTACAGCCATGTTTTACATAAACAAGCAGGGAGGGACTCGTTCGCGAAATCTGTCCAAGCTTGCCCAGAAAATGTGGACATGGGCACTAAAACGGAACATCTTCCTGTCATCGCAACATGTTCCAGGGGATCTCAATTCTCTAGCAGATGCACTAAGCAGAGATCCCTTCCCAAAGGAGCACGAATGGTGTCTACACAGAGAAATTGTAGAAGATCTCTTCTCTCAGTGGGGTTCCCCCACCATAGACCTATTCGCCACAAGTGAAAACAGACAATGCCCAAGATTTGCGTCCAGATTCCCACAACCAGGATCCCAGGGGAACGCCCTGTGGATGAACTGGTCAGGAATGTTTGCATACGCTTTTCCACCAACTCCTCATCAGGAAGGTGGTGAACAAGATGACCAGGGAATCGATGACGCTCGTCCTAGTTGCTCCCATGTGGGCGAGACAACCGTGGTTCCCACACTTACGCAGACTAGCGACATGCGACCCCATCAAGCTCCCGGGCTGGTACAACCTACTGTCCCAGCATCAGGGTCAAACAGTACATCCTCTACCCAGCTCAATGAACCTAGCAGCATGGCTCCTGAGGTCATAGAGTTTGGACATCTAAATTTGCCTCAAAGATGTATGGACATCCTAAAAGAATCTAGGAAGCCTAACACGAGGCACTGCTACTTTGACAAGTGGAAGAGATTTGTTATCTGGTGCCAGAATAGACAAATCAACCCAGTTGATTGCACTCCTTCTACTATTGTTACATACATGCTCCACCTGCTGGATGCAGGACTGGTTTTTAACTCACTGAAGGTGCATCTGGCAGCTCTGTCAGCATATACCACCTCCCATAACAAGGTGTTGTGGTGGAAAGTTCCAGTGGTTAAAGCCTTCATGGAAGGAGTAAAGAGACTTCACCCTCCTATTTCAAATCCACCACCAGGGTGGGACCTTAATGTGGTGCTAGCTAAACTCATGGGCCCCCCATTCGAACCCATGCATAAAAGCAGTCTCAAACACCTGACTTATAAGACAGCCTTCTTAGTAGCTATTACATCCATAAGAAGGGTTAGTGACATTCAGGCTCTGTCAGTGCAAGATCCTTTCTTTACAGTTCAAAAGGATAAACTGGTTTTGCGTACACACCCTAGGTTCTCACCTAAGTTTATTTCCAAATTCCACGTGAACCAGTCCATCGAGCTTCCGGCTTTCTTCCAAAACCCACAAAGCTCGGCTGAGGTGAAACTACACACCCTAGATGTTTGTAGGGCGGTCCTCTACTATGTAAACAAGATCAGACCGCTAAAGAAAACAGAACAACTGTTTGTCTCCGTAGCTACAGGCAGAGAGGGGGATCGCGTCTCTAAAGGTGCCATCTCTAAGTGGATTATTAACTGTATCCTGCTGCGTTACTCCCTTTCTGAAAAAACTCTGCCTTTCACGCCAAGAGCACACTCTACACGCCACTCTGGCTTTCATTGCAAATGTACCCCTTGATACCATTTGCAAAGCAGCTACTTGGAGCTCTATTCACACTTTTACTCAGCACTACTGCATTGACACACATTCCAAGACAGATACACAAGTGGGACAAGCGGTTCTAAGACATTTATTTGCTCATGACCCTTCTCACATCCCACCTCCTTCTTCAGGTACTGCTCGCTAATCTATGCACAGCATGTGATCTAAGCAGATTCCACAAGCCTCAGAAGGGATACATTACTCACCGTAATCGTATTTCTGATGCTTGTATCTGCTTAGATTCACATGCGACCCACCCTTCCTCCCCTCTGAGAGAAGGCGCATGGATGCTTGTAGTCTTAGCTTTCTTTCTATCTGCTTGGATTGTCTGTACTCCCGCTACTCCTCATGCTACCTCATGTCAGAAAAAATACAATCTGAGGATCCTAGACGCGTGAGGGATCTTGGGTACAGTGGACGTCACACTAGGGGATAGTATTACTGGCACGCCCTGTGTCGACGCCCATTTTCGAGTTTCGAAAAACAAACTGTAATACTCTGCAACTTCCACTAGATGTCGGCCTATGCACAGCATGTGAATCTAAGCAGATCCAAGCAACAGAAATACGATTACGGTGAGTAATGTATCCCATATAGAGCAGGGAACGAAAACAAAGGGGCTAAACATGTGATGTGGTCAGTGATGTCATCAGTTACATTTGAGATACATCTTTCACGTTCTGGGTGTGACTGTTAGCAGTGCACAGTGGTGATGGCAAGTATGGGGGCTCAGTCTGTCATAACTGGCGAATTTCATGGGTTTTTCGGTTTTAATTTGAACCATAATGAGGAGGGCGAACATTTTATTTTTAGTGAAGTGCACAGGTTTTTCGTAGGGCAACTTAACCATAACGTCCCCTCAACACATTTTTTTTGTAGTTATATATATATATATCCTGCTTTTGTACACAGCTTGCTATGCATCCTTTAGAGCAGTGTTTTCAGGTAAATAGAATGACTGCAACAAACTATTTGTCACCATTGCAGTGCTTGAATGTGTCATCCTAGGATGCTGCCTATGAATACAATGTTTCACTGTTTTAGTTTCCATGCTATGTACATGTTTCCACAGATCTGACTAATTTACAAGTCATCATGGTAAATTGCCAAAGATTTTCCTTCTTGCACTAAGAAACTATTGCACTGTCCATGTTACTGCATTATTTTCCTTAGTATCTAGCTACACTTCCTGCTTCTTTTTATTCCGGTTTTGACTGCCCTCTCTGTCATGTAATTTGCCTGATGTCATTGTACTGTTTCCTCCACACTGTTGCCTAGCTTTAATGTCCTAGAATTGATTAGCCCATGCTAAAAGGGGTGTTTGTTAATCTGTATTTTTTTATGGTTAGCATACGCTAACCCATTCATTCATTAATGTAAAATCTGTTTAGCAATATAGTTCGCTCCGAGCTATCATGGATCAACATTTGCTGAGAGCCATGCAGAAATATATACTTGTCATTATGTATAGCGCAAATTCTAGTTTTCTAAGCGCTAAATGTGGTCAGTTATTGTCCATTATGAATCAGGCTTTGCTGAGTGTGCAAGGAAATGTGTTCATGATAAATGCTGAACGCAGCTGAACACAGTGTAGAGATGTTATAAGAACCTTTCTGTTGGCAGACTGTCAGCTATCCTTTAGCACAGAGAAACTGCCTTGACTGCAAAGATAGCATGACAAATGTTTTCGTTTCAGCAGAGTTAGGATGTGAGTATGCTAGCGTATGCTACTGTGTATGCTAGTGCTAGTGCGCTAATGCTAGAGTGTTTGTGCTAGGGGTCTTGGCTCGTTAGTGAGCAGCTGACTTCCCCTGCCACTCATAATAAACAGTTTTCCGTTTAATATATATCTGTGTCTCTTGTGATCTTATTTTGTTTCCAAAGTATATATTTTGGTACTTACACCACGTCTACCAAATTTTGCATGGATTCCCAATTTGTCCGGGGCAAGATCGTAGTTTATGTTTGGATGCAAAAATCTTATATGCAACAAAAAAAATGTGGATGTGTGTGTGTTTATCCGGCTATACAAATCCACTCTGTTGAACCCACTGCTACCAAATGTTGCATGGTTTCCTCATTTGTCTGGGGCACGATTGTAGTCTATGTTTGGATGCAAAGAATTCACTCATTTACTGATGCTCACCCTGATTCACTACAGTAGGTACTAGAAGGAGGCAAAATTTGGAAAAGTGTCTGAAGCTAAATGTTCAATGTGTTGGTTATTCCTACTGTATACAGTTCGAAAGTGTTTATTAAAGCATTTTTAAAGGGAATTAAAAATAAATGCACATTATTTTTTATCGCGCAACTTCAAATATGGGAAATGGCAAGGTTACAGTTTACTTAAATTCATTCACAAGAAGGGAGCACAATCAATCAATCTTTCTTAGAAACTTTCAAAAATGTGCTGAAGCCATTGAGGGACTGAAACATGCTGCACAAAAAGCAAACACCACTTGGAAAAGCTCCATCTGATGCAAAGATAAAATCACTATCAAGAGCTTCTAAAACACAACAACAAACAGAAGCACAACTTGCTGACCAGAGCACAAGAGCAACTTTCTGCAGGGCAAATGAGATGCCAGAGCAAACTTAAGCAAGACTTGCTGGCATGAGGACAAGAGCCACATCCTCTCGGGCACATGAGACACCAGAGCAAACTGAAACAAGACTTGCCGACAAGAGTACAAGAGCAACATCCTCCAGGGCACATGACACCACTCGATCAGGACACGGGTAACGCTGGGTACCCCAGCTAGTAGATGTATATATGGTTATGTCTCACTGTTTGCAATCACAACACTAACTATTTTCATTGACTCACAGAATAGCAGACTCAGAAGGAAGGGCACTGCTGGTACATGGAATCCTAGCGGGAACCAACATAGTCCTGGTCAATTCCTACAGCCCTAATGTTGATGGAACCAATTCTTTCGACTGGGTGATGCAGCGCCTTGCAGACCCGGGACACGCCACAATCATATGGGGTGGAGACCTAAATACAGTACTAGATCCTGTCATGGACAGATCCAACACAAACATTGCACAACTGTCTAAAGCGTGCTCCCAAATCAGAGAAATATGCGACACCTACAATCTGGTAGATGTCTGGAGGCAATCTCACCAAACCATCCGCGAATACACATTCCACTCCTGGGTACACGAGACGAGTTCCCGGCTCGATTACCAGCTAGTATCAAGATCTGGACAGCTTCAGTGGAACGAGTGTCAGATCCTGCCCCAGACGCTATCCGACCACTCCCCAGTCATCCTAGATGCCACACCAGTAAGCGGTTACATGCGGACCCGCTCTTGGAGATTCAAATCAGGGGCCCTCCAAGACACAGTGTTCACTCAAGAACTGACAAAAGAGATCATGTCTTTCCTAGCAGTAAACCAGGAGACGGCCCCAACACATTGTACCCTCTGGGAAACCCTGAAGTGCTACACACACGGAGTCTGTATCGCCAAGGAACTCTCTGTCCTCAAGACAATCAGGAGGGACCTCCAAAAAAATGAATCTCATCTGAAGGACCTAGAACATACCTTTTGACCTCACAGGGGACCAAGCTACCCTGGCCCTCATTAAATCAGAATTGAACGAATTCAGGAACAATGTGGAACGCGATAGCTGCTACCTATCGAGAAACCATCTAATACGCCAGTACGGTGAAGGGCAAAAACCTGGGGCACTTCTGGCCAGAATGTTAGCTGCAGACAGAAAGCCACTGGCTATTGAGTGCATCCGCAACCAACAGGGTGCACTGGTCTACACTGAAAGAGAGATCGTTGAGGCTTTCAGAGGTTTCGATCAGGAACTGTACAACTCCAGATCCACAGGAACCACTGCAGCACTCCAGGAGTACCTAGACGACACCGAGTTGTTTTGGTTATCAGAAGACATGAGAGATCATCTCAACAAAGAAATTGCGGCTGACGAAATCCAAACAGTCATAAAAGAACTGCCAGGATTCAAGGCGCCGGACTGTGACGGCCTAACGGGGGAATTCTATAAGGCAATGGGCTCCTCGTTTGCCCCACTTCTCCTGTCGGTCTTCAACAAGGCTGCTGAAGTCGGGCAATTGCCCCCCACACAGAGAGGCCAATCTCATTCTTCTGCATAAACCAAGAAAGCCCCCGGAGGACTGCGCCTCATACAGGCCAATCTTGCTGATAAACTTGGACAACAAAATCCTAGCCAAATTCCTGACCAACAGACTCCTTCCTTTAATGCCGGGATTGGTGCTGGCTGACCAGGCTGGCTTTATACCAGGTCAGAGTACTACCTTCGTCATCCGGCGCCTCTTCGGCACCATGGAAGCACTGGACCCATCGAAACAAGCCATAGGAGTTCTCCTGGATGCAGAAAAGGCATTCGACTCAGTCCTCATAAAATGGGCCTCGGCTCCGCCTTTTATAAAGCTGGTATCGCTCCTATACAAGAACCCCCGGACCCACGTCACACTAGGGACCACAAAATCTGACCCATAGAACTGAGAAGAGGCACCAGGCAAGGATGCCCCTTGCCAGCCCTACTGTTCGCCCTGGCCATGGAACCCCTCGCAGCCAATCTCAGGAGCAAATTCATGAACAGAAGGATCTCCATTGGACCACATAAACTGATACTATCCCTCTATGCAGACATGTGGCTCTACTATTCAGAGACCTGGAGACAATCTAAATCCAATAATGCGCGAAGTCCTCAAATTCGGCACATTCTCGGGACTCAGAATCAACAACAGCAAATCAGTGATATTCCCACTAACCCCGAACACAGTAGACTTCGCTGACGACTTCCAGTTTCACTGGGAAAAATCTGACGTCAGGTACCTGGGAATCATGATGTCCAGAGACCCTGACGAGATCTTCCGCAACAACTATGGTAGGGTCGTTTCATCAATTTCCGAGAAGATAACCCGATGGAAACACTTACCTTTAATACTTTGGGGGCGCGTCTCCATCGTCAAGATGGTGATTCTTCCAAAATTATTGTATCTATTTGTGAATATACCACTGCTACTACCACAACGCTTCTTTCAGCAACTACAGGCACTTATCCTTGACCTGATCTGGGCAGGCAAGCCGGTGAGAGTGGCGTACTCCACTTTGATTCAACCCATTGCAAAAGGTGGTCTTGCCCTGCCGGACCTGGAACGCTATTACTGGGCATGCCAGGCACAGTTTGAGTCGTTGGTACATGACCCAATTCATCAGGCCGCACGCCCAGATAGAAAGGGCCCTTGCCACCCCCAATCTCCTGAGAGCGTTGATCATAGGATAACAGCTGGTTCCGCTGAAAACCATGAATGAATTGCTGATCAACTACGAGATCTGGAAAAGGATAGCACAAAAACAAGGCATTACGTGCAGATACACCCCTCTACTGCCAGCGAAGTTCATTCCTGGAGTGCCGATAACCACCGAAACAGTGTACCACCAACTAGCTGGCAAGCTTCAGATACCCACAATAGATGATTGGTTTGTCGACGACAGCTTTATGGCACTCAGGTTATAGACCGCTGCGCAGTCACAGTGCTAGATTTTTTGTATACTTCAGACTTTGACATGCCTTCAGAGAGCAGTTTTCCATGTTTCCAGCACGACCACCCACATGGCGGCTATTGCACAAAGTCATACAAGCAAGCGGGCGAAGGCAAACTAGTCTCAAACATCTACAAAGAACTACTCGCTACATCGCACCAACCACTAACCTCCAAAGCGAGATGGGAAAATTCCCTAGCCCACGCAATCGACAATGCCGAGTGGTCATACATGCAAAGGCAGACTCAAAAGATAGCGCTGAACTCAAGACTAATACTGATTCATTTCAATTTCCTCCATCAGACCTACCTCACACCAAGCAAACCTCATTGCTACTGTGAATCTATCCCTCTGGCGCGTCAGTGGTGTGGCAGCACGCCTGCCAATTTCCTGCACCTAGCCTGGGAGTGTCCACCAGTCCGGCAATTCTGGGATGAGGTACTAATCACGATGTCAGAGATAGTCGGAGAGCCGATCAACAGAAGCCCTACAGTGACCATGGTAGGGTACACCTGTGAAATGCAACCGGCCGCCAAGAAACTCGTAAACGTACTGCTAGTACTGGCAAAATGACGAATCGCCATGTCCTGGGGCAGGGGTCCACCTCCAACACAGACTGGCTACGAGACGTGACCTACTGCCACGATGTTGAGACAGGCTTTATCAAAACGCTGCTGCTTCATGCCCGTTCACCAGATATCTGGAACCCATTCGTGAACTATCTGTTAACACGACCGACAGTTCACCCGCACCAACTGACACATGGAACGCAGTGAATGGAGCATGTAACCCCGCCGATCACATGCTACAAACTCGGGCTGCACCGACGTAACTGAGTAAAGGCTACTGAGGGCAGGACTCAGACCTTGAACCTTTAGGGGGGTGGGATACGGGTCAGGGTGGGGGAGCGTGGCTGAACTGCAACCTTCTTTTTGTTATTAACGGTTATGTTTCTTTGTTTTTTGTGGAAAAAACACAAAAATAAAGGTTTTAAAAAAACATATTTTATATTTTATGCAGCCATTGTATTATAGAGAGATGAATGGATCATACATTGAGCTAGCACTATGAATAAATGAGCTATGTAGAGAGAATACAGATCAGTACAGGATGTGAAAAGTAATCAGATTTTCCAAGATGATGAACAATGAGTAATGGTGACTACATAATACGTTGGGAAGACAAGAATTTTCCTGAGATGATGGAAAACATTTTTGATGCACAACAGTGAGCAAAAGAAATAGGGTCAAAGAAGTGTTTGGCTTTAAATTATGTGTAAATTGAGATGTTTATATATATATTTTTTTAATGGCCGAGTTAAAACTAAACCTTTAATAATAATTACATAAGAAAGATAAAATATAAAACATTCATACAATATAAAACATTCAGATCGGCATTAGTTTCAATACATATACAAATAGCAGAGTAAAACAACATTGTACAGTGTTAAAAAGTATAAGAATCGTTCATTACATTTGTTAAAAATTCATTCAGTTAAAATAAAACTCATCTAAATTCAGTGCTTTCATAAAAGATGTAATTCCGATTGCAATTGACGTCATTCTACCCGCCAGGGATCTATTCCAAAATTCATTCACTCGGGTAGCCCATTTTCCCAGATAGAGTTTACGTAAAGGGTTTAAATTAGAACAGTTTGTCACCCAATGTTTAGAGGTTTCAACAGTGTTTGGAATCCCACAGAACCTGCAAGCTGTCATATCTCCAGAGATCTTCTTAAATTTTAGCATAATTTCTTTGGAGTTAAGCAGATTCCAACGAAACCGGATCAATATAGTTTGAGTCAATTTATCTGGATATATACTGAAGAATGGAGCCAAGATGCCCCTCCTCTTATGTTCCTTGCTCAGGTGAGTCAGTGAATGGGCATGAGTGTAATTTATCAATTGTTGACATCAAATCCTGTTGATACACTAGAGACTTGATCCTACTGAGATTTTCTACCAAATCCTGAGAGGAACAACCAAGCTTATCAAGAATCAAAAGGCTCAAAGCTTTCAATGCCTCAAATCTAGGACAGGCTTGTGCCAAGTATAGTATCTTAAAGTCTATGCATAGATTAACCTCTACCGGGATTAAGATTTTCCTCACTAAAGACAATATTTTCTAATGTGCACTTGATGTAAGGGATACAAGACCCAGATCGTAACTGTTGGCCACTACAGGGAGACTCATAGGTAGGTTTAGAATGCGTTTCCAAATCCTCCCCTCCAATACCATAAGATGTTCTGGGATGCCAAATGGTTGGGTCTCAATTCCATAAAGAAGTTTGGGAATCTTGCATCAGGGTTAATTCTCAGTGGTCTTCTCTGATTTCCCTGGGTAAGTGGACTCGAAAGGGATGCCCTCTATTCCCCCCTAGTATTTGCCTTAGCTATGGAACTCCTAGCCCAAAGAGTTTGCCTCCACTCTGACATCCAAGGCTTTAGTTATGGGGGGGGGGATGCCACAAGTTGGCATTATTGCAGATGACATGCTATGCTTTCTAAATGGGCCTGACAAACGCCGGCAACCCTAGCAACCCTACAAGCAAGGTTCTTATTCCGATGGTCAGATAAAGATATCTCCTACCTGGAGGTACTTATAACCCCCACCTACTCTGGCTTGCTGAAAGGGAATGTCCTGGAGTTATGGAAAGAAGCCAAAGAACCGCTTCAAAAAGGTGGAATTCACAGAAAATCTTGTGGCTAGGCTGTGTTTGCGCTGTCAAAATGACACTCCTTCCAAAATTGCTTTATATTTTTCAGGCACTACCGGTGCTCATCCCGGAACTGGAACTTCTTGACCTACAGAAGGCAGTGGGACAATTCATCTGGCAATGCACAAAACACATTATCCCATGCAAGCTTCTCGCAAGAGGGAAAATGCTGGGTGTCCTAGGCTTGCCATCAATTCCACAGTACTACCGGCGGCTCAAGTGGTGGCGATGCTGGGCTGGGCGTGGGGGGAAAGCTCCCAAATGGAAGGTCATAAAACAATACGCATCTCCCTTCCCACTGGATCATCTTCCGTTCCTCCCTATGCAGGCGCAGCAACAGCGTGACACCATGCTGATTACTACCCTAGCGACGCTCCAGAGCTGGGATAAAGCCTGCGCCCAGGAAGGGATTTAAATCAAGCTTTGGCCCACTCTCACCTATTACCCAAAACCCAACAGTCACCCTGTGTTTGCAAGCAAGAGCCTTTCAGCTCTGGAACTCTGTTGAACTTCTGAGATTGCGGGACCTCTCCGGTGGTACGGGGCCCCTGACTTTTATCGAGTGTAAGGAGAAGTTCAACCTGCCTGAATCAGAGCGGTTTAGCTATGGCCATTTGCATCATTGGTTGACTAACGCCACGGTTCATAAGGCTGGATCCCGCCCCCCAACAGGCATAGAATTTAAAGTACTAGAAGGGCAAAAACACATACAATATCAACATGTTATAAGCTTCTGGAAAGCGCTATGCCGGAGATGTTTCCCTACATTACGGCATGGGAAAGGTAATTGGGACTGGAAATATCATGGGAGTCTTGGTTGAGTTTATGGACTAGAGCCCATAAAATATTGTGCTACACCCTGGTGAAGAAAGGGGCGCCCAAGTTGTGCTTCCGCTGGTATCTGTCCCCACAACGCTTGCACGCAATACACCTCACCTACTCTGACAGATGCTGGCACAGATGCAGGCAGATGAGTGACCTTGCTCATATGTGGTGGCATTGCCCTGTAATACAGTCATTCTGGCTAGAGGTTTGCTCTAAAATCAAAGAGATCACGGGCACCCAGCTCCCTATGGATCCGCTTGTCCTACTACTAGGGGATGCTCCAGACGATGGCTCGTTTCCTGTGTCGGGAGCTAGGGCCAAACTAATCTCCCAACTACAATGGCAGCCCGAATCACCCGTGCGTGCTTTTGGAAGGTAGCATACATCTCTTACTGGTGGGTGAAAGCGAACAAATTGTTGGGGATGGAAAAACTTCCAGTGCTAGCAGCAGAACGGATGCCTAAATTCTCACGTATAAGGGGGCCTTTCTTGGAACATGTGGCTGACAAAGAGCAGATGCTTTTCCAGCCTTTACTCTTGAACCATCTTACTACACTATGAACTAATAAAGACCGAATACACCGGCTGAGCTTGTCAGTGCTATCAAGCTAAGGCCTCACGCTGAGGGCAATTTGTAACTCTCCCTTTTTTGTTTGTTTCTTCCCTCTCCTTTTCTATCTCTCTTACTTCCATTTGATGATTAAAATGGTAGTGTTAAGAATAACAGTTGTATAATTACAAAAAACAGAATTTCGATATCAAGCTATGACCTGGCCTTCATAATGTGTTATCTCTGTATTTTGTGTATTGGAATTTCTATAAATAATATGTAAAAAAGAAGTTTGCGAATGATTTTAGCTTCATAGTATCTAATCACAATTTTGGGAATCTACCAAATCTACCAAACTTAGTATCTATCATTTTAATCTGGTTGATCAGTTTCCCATCAATTGCATTTAACCATGAGATACTGTTCTTCAATGAAGATCTACCAAATACTGGAAAGCCCAAATAAATCAATAATTTACACATGTAATTGGAGAGTCGCCAATATTACATTTTAAAGGGCATATTTTTGTGCCATTAGAAAATCAAATTACTTCCGATTTGGCCGTATTAACTTTGAGAGAGTGTTTTCCCATATACTCAACAAAAGAATTGATTAATCGCTGCAGGCCGACTTTACTAGCATCAAATTAAAAAAAGGAGTCCGCATATGCAAGCCATTGGAAGTGAAGGTGAAGCAGTTTTTGGGAAATCAATGAGGCTTCAACTAGGGCATCCATTATATCGGCCAGATAAAAGTTAAAAATATAAGGGGCAACAACAAAACCCTGTCTGACCCCCCTCACAGATGTAACTTCTCTTGATAAATCCACATTATTATTCAATTGTACTCATATGCCAGTGTTAGAATGTAGCCAGATAAGAAGGCTGAGGAGACCAGCAGGTATTCCCCAGCTGACAAGTTTCTTCCACATTAGCCTAGGATCCAGAGCATCAAAGGCCGTTGTGAGGCCGATAGAAGCTCCATAGACACCTCATATCTACCACTCCATGCCAGCTGCTGAATTGTGTTAAATACCAGCCCATTGAGCATTGTCCCCAATTGTTTCCTAAAACCTACTTGTCGCTTAGAGATTCTACCAGTATCCGAAGCCCAGGCTTCTAAATGATGTAAAACAATTGTGGCAAAAATGTTGCTATCAGCATCGAAAAGGGCAATAGCACGATAGCTAGATGAATTGGATCTGTCACCTCTTTTAAATATACGAATAATGTGATCATTTGACCACTAAGGTGGAAAGACTCCAGAAGTTAAAGTATAAGCAAACAATATAGACAGAGTGGCAGCCCGAGTATCCTTATCTGACTTCAGGACCTGGTTAGTCAGGCCATAAAGACCTGGAGCCCTAGAAGAACTAATATAGCTAAATATTCTGTAGATGGCATCTTTACCAAAGTCTATCAGCTAGATTGACTCAGTGACCCATTCGGGAATCGCCACCGCCACACTACTCAGCCCTCGAGGGATTGCAAAGGTTTGTTCAAGATGCAAGACCCATTCCGACTCCGATATTCCATTAATTTGGAGTAGCGATTGGGGAGCCTCACTGTTGTTAACTATTTGCCAGAAGGCAGAAGAATCCATATTTCTTAAACATAATAGCATGACTCCCCTGTCCCTCTGTGATCTGTTTGCCTTAGTTTATCTAAGCCAATTCTGATGTGCCTTGAGCAATTTTCTGATTAACTCGTATATTTTTTTAAGTGGGTTATCCTACAGCGCAGTTCCCTTTTCTTTGTAAACACCTCTATATTATGCACATGTTTATGGTTCGCCTTACGAACGGTCCCGTCCTCACTAGAGACAGAAAATTGCCAAATTCATTGGGAATTAGAGTTTTGTACTTCCAGGACTGGTCCGCCGAGTGTAGGTAGGCGGTGAGAGTGAAATTCACCCTATTCACCTTCGCAGGATTCCAGCAAACTTGAGTACCTGAACCCCTAACTAGCAGATCTGGGGCACCTGTCGTTCGAGGAACCCTCACAGCAGAACTTGCTGATGTAACATACGAGACATTAAAATCGGCTTCCACATGGCATGATCGCTAAATGGGGTAAAGATAGCAGTACATTTTGGGCAAAGAGAACCTAGCCAGTCGTCAACCAAATATGTAATCAAGTACTGAGCTTGCAGTCCCATTCGACTATGTGGGACGAGGAAGGGCTTTATGATTTAGAGCTTCGTTCAATGATCAGAACCCCAAATCTCCCATGGCTGAAAGCCACCCTGCACCATTATTGAGGGTAGTCAAGACAAAAACACCTCTTATCTCTGACCTATTTTTGGAAACAATACAATCAGAGTTAAGATCCCCCACCAACACTATGTGACTTCCTGGGCGTACATCCCGCCATGCTTGTATTTGGAATGTTATTTCAGTAAGAAATGTAGCCAAGGCACCAATCCCCCTATGCCAGTAGATGTTCACCACCAGCAAATCCAGGGGAGCAATTTGTCCCAAACTAATATGAGTGGCCAGCGCTCCTCTGGTGATGCTGAAGGTGTCTTTCACTATAACCTCTACTGAAGATCGAATGAGTATTAAAGGTCCCCCAGAGGGGCGACCAAAGGGGCCTTGTATTGAGGTTGGCATGTTACTACAAATCCATCTAATGTTGGAGGATATGTAAGCCAGGTTTCCTGCAAGTTTATTATATGAGCTACCTGAAATGTGCCTAAGGTGGGTTCTGAAAACAGGTGCCTTTGACCATGAGTGTTCCAAGTAATTAGGGTTCACCGATTAACCCCATTACAATCAACTAATTGGGAAGCTTCCTTATGGATTAGGGGCTGTAAATAGCCACGCCCAATTGTTAGTAGCATCAGAATGTTGAATTGCATGTTTAAGATATTCAATCCCTGTGGCTGCTATATGACTATCACCTTTCTTAGCTTCGGGTTTAAAGGCAGTGACATCAAACCCCAGGATTCAAATACTGTCACTCATCTTCAAGATTGAGTCATAGACAAATCTAGAGTTAAATTCCACAATCGCTCTTTCCGTGCGGCCATCTACGATGAAGTGAACTCTTTTTAGATCAGCAGAAGCGATGCCACTCAAATTAGGGACTTCAGCAAAATGTTGCAGGACCTTAGTACGTCTCAATATGATTTCCTTGTTTTTTGGAAGAATACGCTCAAGTAGGATGGTCCTAGGATGATCTGGTCTTTCAAGGGAGAGATTCCCAGACATTCTAGGTTGATTACACGTTTTTACCCCATCATGATAATGCAGACCCTTTGGAAATCTATCTAATCATTCTTTAGGTAATGTGTCCCTAAACTCCTTTAGTTGGAGGGGAATTAGGGCGGTCTGCAATGGTGCTCTACGCTGCATTACACCAGGGCCTTTCATTTGCTCAATATTGTGCCCCTTTGGTTGGGGAGGGAGAGGTGGAGACTGCAAAGGGGCTCTCCACTGACAGGCACCAGGACCATGCATTTCCCCTGTGTTCTGCCCCTCTTCGGAATATGTGCCCCCATTAAGTTTTAAGTTATACACTTGAGTTTATGCGAAGTTCTCTCTGAGTACTTCCATGCTTAAAAGACTGGTTATTATTCACTGAAGATTGCATGGTATCAAAAGAGGAGACAGGGGATGGTGGCCCTCTGGACCATCTGGGGGAGTTCGGCTCTTTAACTGGGGCCAGTTCTCATCACACAATCAACTGCGAAATAAACAGTTGGCCGCTTATCAGAACCCCTAGGTATACTTACAGGCAAATGAGCCTGAGGTTTCGGGACGCTGGCTGTATGTTTTTTTTCCCCCCAAGGGGCCTGAAAGCATATTTCTAACAAGGGGTTGCTTAAAGAATGTCGATAGGAATGTTTGGATTGCTTTGTATGATTTTTTTTATAAGCCACAGTCCTTTTATTATTCCCCCGAGATTAATCATTCCGGTCAACCACCACTTCTTGTTTTACCCATTTTGCTGCAATGGAGGTAACAATTGTGGGAGACCTCTCATCCCATGTTTGATATTAACTTTTGTTATAGTCTGATTAGGGGGCTGAGTGCAAGGAGGGGCAAATTCACTCACAAAAATGACTTCATCATCATCACAATCCCTTATTGCCCCCCCCCACCCTCTATTACACTCATGTTTTCCTCAGTTCCTCAGGCACGGGTCTTGTGCTGGAGGTAATGAACTCAGTATCTAAATTAGTTGTGGGAGTAAAACAATGTCAGGAGTCTGAAGACGTACCATCAGAAATTCCCTTGTTAGAAGCTTTGTACATAGTTTTTAAATTATCAATTTTTCCGAGTACCTCCTTCAAAAGCAATGTATTATTGATGACATTCGTTTTCAAGCCTTCATATCATTTTACCATAATACATAAAACTTGATTGATATCAATTAGAGTTTCGTCTGAGGGGACCTTCCAGCATAGGTTAGTCCCAAGAGTGGATTTGATTTGTTTATTTATATAGCGCGCCTAACCCTCAGGTATCTGGGCGCATTACGTAGGTTACATGGTTACAAGGTTACACTAGCAAGTTACAACACAGTGAGCTGCATGCAAAATACAGCGTAAAATATTTTAGTTATGTACAAGCATGAGAGACAATAGGAATAGGTACGTCAGATATGGCAGCAGTAATCTAAAACATATATACATAATATGTACAGGTAAATTGGGTAAGAGAATTACATTTGAATACAGAGTAGCAAGAGGGAGCAGTCATTTATGGAGTCTCATGGGTGGTAAGCCAGTTTTTTTTCATTTTTCCTGAATCGGGAGAATGACAGTTCTACTCTTAAAGCTAAAGGTAGGGAGTTCCACAGTTTAGATGCTAGGATAGGGAAGCTGCAGCCTCCTGATTTCTGTACATTAAATCTAGGGACGTTGAGACAATGTAGTTGTGCGTATCTGGTAGGTCGGTCTGATTGGCTTTTAATAAATTTACATGTCAGGTATATAGGTGCTGAATCGGACAAGCATTTGTGGGTGAGAGCTAGGGCTTTGAATGAGATTCTGTTTTTGACGGATAACCATTGGGCATTGCGCTGGCATCTGATATGTGATGGGATCTCGGTATGTTGAGGGTGGATCTGAGCGCATTATTTTGAAGTATTTGTAGTTTTTTAAAGTTTTGCTTGTTGGATCCTAGGTATAGTTCATTGCAATAATCCAATTTGGATAAAATGAGCGATCTGGCTAGCGTAGCACAGTTTGTTGTTGATAGGAACGGTCTGCTAGCGTTTATTAATTAGCAAGTATAAGCTGTGGCCGAGACTGTCGCATTCACTTGTCTGGTCAAATTCAAGGATGAGTCAAGATAGAACCCAAGTGTCTTAACTTACTTGGAGATTGGTATATTGATACCATCTATGTTAAACAATTTAAACTTGTTGTCAAGTTTATTTAGTCTGGCTTGGGAACCAGTAAGACGTAGTTTGGTCTTCTCATCATTCAGGAAGAGGCAATGTGTGGCCATCCATGCCTGAATGATGAGGTAGATTTTGTTAGCAGGTTTGTATCGAAGTCGTAATCACCAGTGAAAGGGATGAGGACTTGGGTGTCATCTGCATAGTTAGTGTAGGTGACATACAAGTGGCCGAGGTCATCGAACAAAGGCTTAGTGAATATATTATACAGCGTCAGTGAAACACAAGACCCTTGTGGAATTCCGCAAGTCACCGGTGCTGGATCAGCGGAAGCATTTGGTGCGAAAACTCTCATCGTTCTGTTGTCAAGGAAGGATTGTATCCAGGCTGTTTCTTTGTCAGATAAGGGAGCTGGCGTGGTAAGATGGTTGCACAAGACTTCATGATTGACATGGTCGAAGGCGGCTGATAAATCTAACAGTAGAAGGAGAGCTATGTTACCTTAATATAAAGATATAAGATATATAGGATAAAGAGGGTCTACACAGAGCTTCAAAAGTAGGGGGGGTGCACAAAAACACAGCAGTCAACATTTCGGTTTTTAGAGTCGTTATAATCAGAGGAAACATCATGGGTAGTAAAATTGAACAGATTAGTAGACTCACACAAAGATATTTGAGCATATCGTTCAGAAGAGGGGAAAGGGTTCAACTGTTCATTAGGGTGTGGCTCGTTAGGTATTTCCGGCACTTTAGAGAGAGCTTTTAATTGGTCATTTGATTTAAAATGTACGTATTTAGGAAAAAAAGTAGTTATTAAAGTGCTTCCTGTGTCTTTGATTTTATTGGAGCCTTTAGGGGTGCTTTGTGGCATGGGCCGCAAATTGGAGTGTTTTATGCTTGGAGTTAGAGGACCTTTAGGAGACAGAGGCAAGGGAAGGTTTACTGCCTTCAGCATTTCCTCATCAGTTATATACAAGACTGGGTGATTCACGTTCGTAGCAGGTTTCCAACTTCGCAAATGCATCCGAAAAGGAGGGATGAGGGAGAAGGAGCTCAAGGCAGCTGAGTACCACGATTAAAACAAAAATGAGAAGTGATGCACGTAAGTTGCCCTAATCCCAAGTTTGTTGGACAACAGATCCCTGCACATGCAACGGATAGTCTGAGGTAATCACATGGCTAGAAGGCACCAAGCCGGCAGTCGCCGTTCACAGAGGTTGCGCCTTACAATCAAAGTGCTGTTAATGGGAGTATGAAGTCCGAGATGGATAAATGTGGGAAGAGGATACCTCGGAGAAATGGGGTATATCGAGACTCCCAGACTCTGAGAGCGATGATAAAGAACAAATCCCCAAGTTGTTAAGCAGCAAAACCACTTGCAGGCGACGAGTAACACAAGATGTTCAAACGGCTCCAAGACACCAGGGCTGCAGTCGCCGTTCAAGAGAAAGAGTCTTGTTTAACAGTCTAAGTGTTGATAATAAAGGTATAAGATCAGTATTGAGTCCAATGAGAGGAGGTGTGGTCTCAGACAACCAGAGTTTCCTCACTCTCCCAAGTTCTGCACTCAATGAGCAGCAAAAGTGAAGGCTGATGATGTCACCTGCCCCTAGTACACACATCTCTCAAAATAGATAGTGGTGTAAAGTTAAGAGTAGGTCAAAAGATCCTGTATCATAGGGGCAAGCCCCAGCAGTCTCCAGGCAGCCAGTTTATTCCATCCATTAGCAAATGTCTTTATAATCACATTATTATCTTTTCAAGATAGGAGTAAGTATTTCCCCACTCACCCGCTTGCCTGCTGACTGCAACACTTCATAAAGGCTCTCTGAAGCACAGGAAGCACCAAGACAGAACACTAGAGTGAAAAATATGGGCGTTGTTCTGACCAATAAAGAACTCAAGATGGCGATCAAAAGAATCAAATGAGGTCTTGTGCTAAAGCGCAAATAGCGCACATTTGACAGCACTCAGCAATGCACTCTTGCTAATGCGCGCGCACTGGAGGCGCATGGCCCAGGCCTCTATCCGCTTCCGTGGATGGAAAAGGGCAGGACTTAGATGAAACAGCCAGTAAAATGAATGAGGATTGTAGCTAGGACCAATCAGATGGTAACAGCTTCGAGTCCAAGAAGTAAAAGAGCCTATGGCTGAAATTAGGCATGGGTTCTCCCAGAGACCAGAAAGCTGACAGCACTCAGCAATGCATTCTTGCACGCGCATTGAGACACTTATGATTGCGAAATAATTATGATACTAATATGATAATAAAATAATTATGATAATAATATGATAATAAAATAATCTGTGAGTCAATGAAAGAAATAAGTGAGGTAATTACACACAGTAAGTTAAAAAAACACACATATGTGCGTGTATATTTATAATTGGCACCAGGAAGTTGTGGTTAGCTGTTAATTTCATGTTAATGTACGGCTTTAAAGATCTCACACAATACTATATTTCAAAGGAATGGCTTACAAAGTACAACATTCACATAATAAGCCGAATGTACATATATATGTTTATTTTGAACAAAAAGATTGTGATTGCAGCTGCATTTTACTCTAAATTGGCAGGTTTTAAATATGCGTGGTTGGTGCATGTGGACGATTTCTTGCTTTTGGTTGCACACAGATAGGGCTTCAGAGATTGACCAACACATTTGCAGCCTTTAGCAAGGATAGTTGTTTTAAGATCAATCCTCTGAAAACAACACCTTTTCAATTGAGCTTAAGAAAGAGTCACAGGATTTACCTGGTTCTTAAATAAGGTTGAACTAGAAACCCTGAGTAATAGATTTTCCTATTAATTCTAAACCAGGCAAGACACATATCTATGAATTTTTAAGACACTAGGCAACGGCCTTAGCAGGTCCGAGGTGTAAAATCACTGCAAAATATGGGACAATTTCTGTAATAATTAAATTCTATGAAGGAAAGGTTATCCCTAAACTAATCTATGGGGTGGAGATAATTCAACCACGGGTTATGGAGAACATTGCCTACTTGCAGGCCATGATCTGGCATAAGGTGCTCAAACTTCCTAATTGTATTCGAGCAGTGCTAGTCTGCTTTGAACTTGGAATTAAATCAATGCGAGCGAGGGTAAAATGGAAATATTTCTATATCGTAAAATGCTAATTCCACTTAAAAAATTGCTATATAATGATTTTGAGATCTCACTAAGAACCACAAGTGGGACATTGATTACAGGGCTTTCCGAGCTTTGTTTTAATATACTACTAGAAGACAAAACCCCTAGGGAGGCTTTAGCACTGAACCCGGGTACTGTTAAATTGGCACTATATGGAAAAGATTGGATGGATACTATGGAAACAGTACATTATAAGTATGGGAGTTACGCCCATCTAAAGTGGCAGCATAAAAAGCTGGGAGTTTTGGCACCTTACCTCAGGCTGTTTCCAAACAACCAATTGTGTAGTGAATGTATGAGATTCAGGTTAAACCTTTTCCCTACCAGAGAAATCGTATCTGTTCGTAAGTTGTTGCCTAAAGAAATGTTTTACTAATATAAAAGCATTAGAAAATGTGAAACACTTGATGTGATTTGTCGTGCACTGACCATTCTTCGCACTTTATATTTTTAAAAGTATGTTCATAGGGTTTCCAGACAAATGGTCGAACCAATTTGGTCGAAAACCAAATGGTCGAATTTTTTTATTTTTACCCCTTTTTTTGGGGGTGGGGTCCCCCCCAACCCCTTTTTTTTCTAAAAACCCATTTTTTTAAAAACCGAAAACCCAAAAAATAAATATATAATTTAAAAAAGAATTCGCCCATTTGGTTTTCGACCAAATTGCATCGACCAAATGTCATTCGACCAGTTTTCAGTCGACCAAATGTCTGGACACCTGTTCATAGCTTAGAATCTATTGATATATCGGCCTAGCTGCACACATAAGAGTCCTACACAGGCTGAACGCAGCCAGAATCCAGTCTCTGAGTCCAACCTCCAGACTGCACACATTCAACTGATCTCGATACCACTACACCTAATGCTAGGATGCAGCTACCATCAAGCAATTGCATCAGCTGCACACATAATGAGTGCACACAAACAACCTATGATACCCTACTCTCTCAACTACCTGGACTTCGATTCCTGAGGGAGTTCAACCCACAAGCGCTTTGAGGTCATACCAATGATATACAGAGCGCCATATAAATGGCAAATAACATAACATATTGAAAATGTGTGGCAACGCTTGGTGGGAGGAATCCAAAGTCTATGGCATTGGCTGTACTCCAGTTTCTTGACCGATGAAAACTTTTCAAAAATGTATTTATATGAACAGACTAATAGCCTGTATTTTTTAAAGTTTAACTATTAAAAAAGTTTTTTTTTTTTTTAAACTTTGTACTATATCTGTCAATTCAGTAGAAAACTGTAAAAGGTTGAACTTTATTTTTTAACTGTATGCAATAGAGAATTAAAATGTTTTATCCTTTTCTGGGTATGTCAAACTAGCAGACATAGAAATAAAGTAGACAACTTAAAGTGGGCCAGTATTGTGTAACTCAATTTAATTATCTTAGAAGACAGCACATCTTTTCTAATTAATTGGATGTGGAAGCCACAGGGAGCTTTCAAATAATACCATGAATCCTTGGCTCCCTGAGGTCAGTACAGAGCTAACTCCTCATATGTTTACCAGCTGAAACTGATCTGTTTTAGCTGCTGTAGCTTTTAGTGACCGCAATCTGTTTTAAATAAGCAAATAATGTTATTTAGCAGCAATAACAACTATAGATCCAAGAGGCAATTACAAAGTGTCAGTAATATATAATAATATAATAATATATAATAGCACAGGGTAATAAAGCACTTAGTAAACAGCCAGATGTTGAAGATACTTTAGTTTATACTGGTAGCTATAGCTGTCCTGGTTTAGATATGATTTAGGCGGCTACATGTGAACTCTGCAAAGTGCAGAATCATTCCTTTTCATAGCATTGAGCCAAGGTAGATAACGCTGCTCTATGTATATCTTGTGTCAGAAACATTGCTTATGTCCTATTCAGAATATGAACTATCATACATTCTTAATCGCATAAGCTATCCAGGCTTTAATGCATTGGTGCAGTGCAACAGGCAACAATGTAATCAGCCGATAGCGAGTTCCCATGGGGAGAAATGGGTTCCATGTAATAATGTCCCCTCAAAAATGTCGCTATGCAAAAAAAATCACTGAAAATTGCCTTTTTTTGTGGGGACATTACTACATGGAACATGCGGGGGACACCCCCGCAAGCCCCAAACACTTATTTGTCATGGAGAGCGGGGGACACCCCTGCTGCCCCTGTCCCTATATATATATATGGTCACCTATATAATGTCGCCACAACCTTTTCCTGGCGACATTATAGGGATATTATTACTTGATACCGAGAAATGTACATGAGGTGTGCACGTCTATCACGTAATGTAAAAGTGGATGTGTTTAGGTTCTCACATTATGTAACGGTGTATATTTAGTTGCTTTCTATTTCGATGTAATGGTGGTTGTATTGAGCTGGTTCCCATATCATGCAATGTTGGTTGTTTCCCGTGCACAGGACTCACGTGTGATTGTGTCCCCATTGGCAGAGATAAGATAGAGCCAAATATGCAGTCAAATTAGTATAAATCAAATAGATTTTGCAGTGAGATTGCAGAACATCACCGCAGGATGAAAATGTGCCGCCCGCAGAGGCAGCCATCATCAGAACCTGGACCTGGGACTTTAACTCCAGCTCACAAATGGAAATGGCACTTGGACTGCAGCAGCAAAGGGACCTCTGGACCTTGGAAGACATCTCGGACGAGACAGCACTTAACCTGCAGCACTTGGTTCCTGGGAATTCAGCTTCAGCGAGACAAGGAGATGAAACTTGGTGTTTCATTCGGATGGCCCTTGGCTGGTGGATAAACTTGGATTTTTTTATGAGGGTTAATGTTTGCATTTTATAGGAGGGCATTTCCATTTGCGCGTGTGTGTGGTCACTTGTAACTTTCCTGAGGGTTCATTTTTCACTTTCTTGGTGGCTTAAATACACCGATGGCTTCTAACGCTGGACGCTTTTATATGCAGCAGGTCTGGAGGAGGTACACAGGTCGTGCGCGGCCTGCAGTGACCCCCGCCCCAGGAAGCAAGGGATGCCCAGTGTGATGATCGGGGGGGCCGCCGGTGTCATGCGGGCCCCTATGGCGTACAGGCCCTGCGCGCAGCAACGCCACGCAGGAACAGACACGGAGGCGACTGCTCGTCCCGGCGCTCCGGCCCCAACTGCCGGGCGCCGCCTTTATTATCAACTACGCATGCGCGGCGTACACGCCGCGCATGCGCATACTGTGTACTACGTACACAACATCCCTCCTTTTCCCCCCAAACAACAAACCATCAAACATGGGGCCAACGTGGCTCAAACATTGTATACTTAACAGACTTTTGTTGCTCAGGTCGCTGAGTCCATAATAAAGTCTTGGAACCTTTGTGGAGGGCGGCGCCCCTCTCTGCGGGGGTACCTGGGCGGTCCCCGTTCGACATTCTCTGGCTCCGCAGGGTCTCCGGGCGTGTCGACGTCCTCTGGTGGTGCTTCTGCCGCCTGCCTTTGGCCAGGGTCCAGTTCTTCTTCAGAGGTTACTGGTCCTATGCGTTTGAAGAAGGACACATTTCTGGTCACTGTCCCACGCGTGTTCGCCGCTGTGACCATGGATCCCTTGACGTGGGTAACACCCATCGGGTGTGTTTCATATGTCATTGAGAGTTTCCCCTCTGGCCTCCTGTTTCGGACCAGGACGGTGTCTCCTACCGCTATTTCTTTTCCCGGCAGCCTCCGCCTCACTGTCTCCTTTTCGTTCCTCGCGGCCCTGTCCGCTGCCACCTGTGTGTCATCAATCACCCCCGGGCGTCGCTCTCCTGCTTCCGGTATCAGCCCTCTGGGTATGCGCTTGAATAGTGCTTCGGCGGGCGCGATTCCGGTGGACTGATGTGGGGTGGACCGGTACTCACGGAGGAATTCGATCAGATTATGGCGCAGGTCTTCCCCTCCATTGACGGAGATGCGAAAAATTTTGTTAAGGGTCCGCATGAACCGTTCAACCTCTCCATTGGCTCTTGGCCACAGTGGGGTCACTTTACGGTGTTTGATGCCTCGTTCTGCGCAGTATCTGGCGAAACGCTGCCCTTGGAATGGAGCGCCGTTGTCTGAACAGATCTCGAGCGGGAAGCCGTGGGTGGCGAAGATTTTGTCCATGGCCAGGATGGTGTGATCGCTGGCGGTGGATTCTACTAGCTCCACCTCCGGGTACCTTGACCACTGGTCTGTTACCACTACGAAGTGTAGGCCTCTGCCGGTCGAGCCGAAGTCTGCGTGGACAGTACCCCACGGCACGTCGCTCCGTGGCATGGCTTGGATGGGCGGGCTCTTTTCAGCCGGACTCGCGGCTTGGCAAGGGATGCATGCCTTTACGAACTCGGTCACTCGGTGTTCCAGGTCGGGGATCAGACTTTCAGCCTCAGGCGCGCCTTGATCTTGGCCATGCCTTGATGTCCTGTGTGGGCTAGCTGGAGAACCCTTGTGACCAGGGATCTGGGGATCACGATCTGGTCACCTCGTAGCAGTAGGCCATCCGTGGACACTGAGAGCTCATGTCGAGCCTTCCACAACAGTTGCAGGTCCCTCTGCGTCTCTGGGTGTCTTCTGGCGTTGTTCAGGAGGACGTCTCGCCATTCCCCTGTGGCAACCGCTCTTTTCACTCGCAAGAATGCTTCGTCAGAGTTCGAGTCATCTGCAATGTTCTCCCTCGACAGGGCCACTGGCAGGGCTGACTCGACGACGAGATGCACGGCGTCCGCCGCGTCAGATAGCTCTACCGGATTCTGGGCGTCCCTCGTGCCGGGGTGGCGGGACAGGTAGTCTGCGGGGTTGTGGGTGCCCGGGCGGTACACCAGCTTGACGCTGTATTCGATGAGCGATAGCATCCATCTTTCGATCCGGGGAGGCGGCTTTGAGGAGGTGCCCGACAGGATGGGAATCAGGGGTTTATGGTCAGTGACCACGACGACGGGTTTGCCGAGGATATATATCCTGAAGTGTTTGCATCCCCACAGGATGGCAAGGGCCTCTCTCTCGATTTGCGAGTAGCGCCTTTCCGTGTCGGTGAGGGCCTTGCTGGCGTAGGCAATGGGTCTCATCGCTCCCAGTTCGTCGGCCTGCATGAGGACTGCCCCTAGACCTACGGGGCTGGCGTCAACCACGATCTCTGATTCCCGGCTGGGGTGGAAGTAGGCCATCGTCTCCTGCTCTGACAGGGCCTCTTTGATGGCATTGAATGATCTTTGTTCTGCCGCTGTCCATTGCCACGGTACGTCATTCCTGGTGAGTGCTCTCAATGGTTCTGATAGGGAGGCTAGGTCTTTGATGAATCTGCCACAGTAATTGACCATCCCCAGGAAGCTCCGAACTTCTGCAGGAGATGTGGGCGGAGGCGCATCTCTTATGTCTTTTACCTTGCCGGGGTCAGGTGAAATGCCGTTCGCATGGAAGGTGAACCCAAAGAATTCCAGCCGATCTTTCAGGAATTCGCATTTTTCTTGGTGTAGTGTAAGACCTACCGCCTGGAGTCTCTCAAACGTGCGTTCCAGCCTTTTAAGGTGTTCGCTCTCTGACTTGGCGAAGACCAGAATGTCGTCGGACATGTTAATGACACCCCTCAGGCCGGACAACGCTCCTCTTATTGCGTTCTGGAAGACCTCAGCCGCGGATGAGATCCCGAAGTTGAGTCTCTTGTATTGGTACAATCCTTGTGAACGTAGTGATGTACCTCGACTCGGGGTGCAGTTCCAGTTGATGGTAGCCGGATCTGAGGTCTAGTTTGGAGAAGACCTTGGCGCCTTGGAGTTCTCCAACGATATCGTCCAGGGTGGGCGTGAGGTGGCGCTCTCTTTTGATGGCAGCATTGGGTAGCCTCATGTCTACGCAGATGCGTACAGCCCCTGGTTGCTTCGGCTTCGGGGCCACTACGATGGGTGAAACCCACGGGGTGGGCCCTTCTACCCGTTCGATGATGTCTCGGTCCATTAGCTGTTGCAGTTCCGCCTCCACTTGTGCCCTCAGGTGAAATGGAATTCGGCGGTGCTTGAGGGCTGTCGGCCTTACGGATTTGTCGATGTGCAAGCGAATGGGGTCTGCGTTCAGCTTGCTGATACCCTTGAAGAGACTCGCGAACTTGTGTAGCATGCTCTTAAGATCTGCATGGTATACCCCAAATGTGAAATGCACGATGTCGAGCGCTTCTGACGCCGCACAGCTTAGCAGCGAATGGGGGCTGACGTCGGTGACGAAGAATCTTGCCTTGATGGAGTTCTGTCCATGCGATACTGGGGCAATAAATGCACCTTGGATGGGTAAGGGGGTGTCGCCACCGAATGCATATATCCTCGCTGTTGATGTCGACAGTTCTGGTGGGCCTGGCAGGGCTACGTAGTGTTTGGTGGCTAGCACGCAGACTGAAGCCCCGGTGTCGATGAGGATGGGGGTGGGAGTGCCCTTGATGTCGACGGTGCATTTGGGTTGGCGTTTTGTGCTGGAACATCTCGCGATGCTGGAGATGAAGAAGACTTCTTCCTCTTCCTCCTCTTCTTCTTCTGCGAGATCTAGGTCTTGCAGGCCTTGATCAATGGAGGAGATGCCTCTCACTCTGTGGGAACTGCTTCGCCCCACTCTCTCCGGTCCTCTCGTCGTTGTGACAGGGGCAGCCGCACGGCACGTTCTGGCAAAGTGACCCGGTATACCGCACCGGGCGCATGTTCTTGACTTGGCTGGGCAGTCACCGCTGTGGGGGAGGTCATACCCACAGTTCGAGCACGATGGGGCGGTGCTTGGAGCGGACGCGGTGTCGGGCTTTCTCGGCGCCCACCTTGACCTGTTCGCAGCCGACCGTCCTACTGCAAATGCGTCTTCGTTGTGCCCTGGTCGCGAGGCAGCGTCCATTTTCGCGCCTCTGGCCTCTGCCCAGGTCCAGGATCTGCTGGAGGGTTAGGCCAGGCTCCCTCAACACTTGCCTCCGAAGTTTACTGGAGCTGCACCCCTGTAGTAATTGGTTGCGGACCATCTCCTCTTCGTCGGCCCATCTGCAAGAGGTCGCCAGGTGTCTCAGGCGGGCGCAGAATTTGTCCAGGGGTTCATCGTCTAACTGTTTCTCAGCGCCCATGACGAACCTGTCAAAATCCACATTGGCCATGGGTAAGAAATGGTCTTTAAGTGCCTGCTTGACGGCGTCATAAGTGACCACGGGGATGGTCAGGGAGTCATAGATCTTGTGGACTTCTGCGCCTGCTGAATAGATCATGGTCGCAACCTTTTCATCATCGTCGTTAACCCCTGCTGCCCTGAAGAACATGTCCAGTCTTTTAACCCACAGCAGCCACCTCGGTCCTAGCTTGGAAGGGGGTCCAGTGGCATCAAACTCTGGCATGGGGGCTAGGGAGCTGCGGGCTCTGCGGGGAATCGGGGCTGCGGCACCCTCATCGTCTGCGCCGTCACCCATTTTCTTTTGCTAGGTACTCACAGGTGGTAGATGTGGCCTTGTGGTAGTGGTGGGAGCGAAATCCTCTTCTTTCTTCTTGTGTGCCACAGCCTTGCACCAGCAAGACTGTGGGTGTTCCAAAAATTGTTTTTTTTTTTTTTTTTTTTTTTCCTCTCTGCTAGCGCCGTCGGCGAGTGGCGCACGAGCACCCTGTTGGGCCGCAACCACGGTCGCCGCACGTGACGGGGAGCGGATCGAAGAAAAAAAGAAAATGGCCGCCGGTGCGTCGTTAGTCCGTGACGCGGCGGGCTTAACACAGCGTTGCAGCCGGGCACGGGAGTGGGCCGTGGCTCCTCCTCGTCGCCAGTGTGATGATCGGGGGGGCCGCCGGTGTCATGCGGGCCCCTATGGCGTACAGGCCCTGCGCGCAGCAACGCCGCGCAGGAACAGACACGGAGGCGACTGCTCGTCCCGGCGCTCCGGCCCCAACTGCCGGGCGCCGCCTTTATTATCAACTACGCATGCGCGGCGTACACGCCGCGCATGCGCATACTGTGTACTACGTACACAACACCCAGGAATGCGTATTTGCAATGAAATTCGTCGGATCCTCCTTCTGCCTGACCGAGCTTGCTGCATGTCATCCGCTTGCAGATTGAGCCCACCGAGAGACCCTCGATTCACGGAGAACGTTACTGACTGTCGTGACGTGCCATCGTGGCCGCGCACGGCGCGCTGCGTTCCACATCATGCTGCGTTCCACATCATGACGTAAGCCGCTTGAGATGGGGGCGGCCTCACGCGCCGTTCTCCCTGCTCCAAGCTAAGAAATAAAGAAAGTCGCAACGTACAACAGCCGCATGTTTGCATGGAGTTACTTTATGATGTAATAAATTAACGTTCATTACAATCACTCTGAACCTATTCTGTACTTATTTATAGGTGGGCCTCCATGGTATAATCAGCACTCTTTACAGTTACATAAGCAGTGCTTTAAACGAGGGGGCGGGGTAAATTGAGTTTTGTTGTTGTTAGGGGGCGTGGCCTAAGTGCAAATGCTTAGTCCACACCACCCAATCAGATCCCCCACACTCCCTAGTCCTTGCATTCAATGAGCTGGGGTTAAAGAGATGCCAGCTGGGGTCACTGACCACAGATTGGGAGGCAGGGGTGGACTGGCCTATAGGGAACTCAGGAGCTATTCCGATAGGCCTCTACACCCTGGGCCTCTTTTTTATGGTATTTCCAAATGTTCCCATAGGAAAATAGTTGAGTTTACTGAAAATGTGTAGTATGGGGCAACTTTGAAAATAATTTCCAGGGCCTCTTTTGGTTCCCAGTCCACCCCTGTTGGGAGGCAACCCGAAAACCAACACCAGAGCTGCCCTGGCACCTTTGATGGGGCGGGCGCAGTGGGCGAATGCCCAAGTAGATCAATGCACAATCCACCCCTGTCATCAGGCCCCTTCCCTGTGGATTATGATGCTCAACTTAGTTCGGGTGCAGGCAGCACGTGCAGCAGATGCTTACAAGTCTATTTATTTATTTATTCGGATCAAGCTGGCAGGGCTCGGCACAAGGCCCCTCTCCCCTGGCAGAGCCACCTCTATTGGCGCACATCCCCTGGAACAGCCGGTCAATGGTGATAACATTTCGTATTGCTACCACCAAGGGTGGGAATAAAATCATGTGCTCTTCATCGAGCAATGGTGTCTGGTGACTGGCAGTAAAGCAAGCAGAAACAAGTAGGATAGATCCTTGTGAGCAGCCAAACTATCTGCGGTATCATTTTCTCAGTGAGTTCAGTTTATATGCTGGAAGACCCCTGCAGATTTTCCTCTCTATGCCTGTACTTATCCACGTTTTATTAGGCAAAAGTGAGATTATGAACTGGAAAGAGGGAAATACCTGCAGGAGGTCTAGTGGTGTCTAGTGGTGTCAACAGGAGCAGCTTCAAGTATTATTGTGGTGCTGAAATAAATGGAGCATTAGCGCAGACCCACCCATTATGTGCAAAGAAGCCTTCTGCACATTAGATGCAACAGGTCAGCAAAAACATATTTTGTCAACAGGGATCTGCTAAAACAGGTGAAGGTCAGGCGGAAATAGGACCCTGGCACAGACAATGGCCCTCATTAGGAGTGAGTCCTGGAATAAGGTGCTGTAACAACGTTAATGGCACATTTTCCAGACCGGCTCACTCCGTGTCTGCTGGTAGGGACTGTGAAATACCAGCAGGTCTGGCCTGCCGGTAGTTCAGGCCCATACTGGCAGACAATTCACTGAAGCGCTGGTGCTTCAGTGTTCCCATTGCCGTGGAGGGACTCCACGGGAATGGGAACTTACCGTTCCACCGCTGCACGCAATATCCCGGTATTACTGGGATATCGGGCGGTGGAAACGGTAAGCCGAAGATGCCGGTAGGCTGTTGGAACAACTGGTGGCCTATCGGCAACCTCGTAATGAGGGCCAATGTTGTGGGAGGTTGTGATAGGTCAAGGGGCTATGCCGTTTATCACCTGTCAGTGTTATGAGAGAGTGTCCCCTTGTTTAGTGACACAAAGGTTGTTGTTTCATCTGTATTTTGTAGATTGCAGACCAGGAAGTGACATTTTCAGGCATGGTGACGATTCAGACTTTCATCTGCAGCATACATCAGGCCCCTAAATAAGCCATTTTGGGCCTCATTACGGGTCCGGCGGTAACCTTGCCGGTGCTACCGGCGGGTTGCTGCCGGACCCGTAATATTTTACTAGCGTGTGAATTCCCAGTGCCACCGGGAAATTACAACTCCGGCTGCCAGGGAAATCAGGTGCTGGTAAAATGTAAGTCCCCATTCCCATAGAATCACATAGGACTCCATTGGGATGGGGACACGGAAGCACAGGCACCGTTACTAACAGTGCCGGGGCTTCCCTGACCGATCTGCCTACCGTGGCCGCTGCGCCCGGCAGGCTCAGACCTGTCGGGCACATCAGCCCCGGCAGGCAGACTTGGAGTTTGCAGATCCGGAAACAAGGGTGCCGGTGAGCTTAATGATGCCCATTAAGTTAAGCTCAGGAATTTGCTGGCCTAAATTGGCTGCTGTTTGTTTCCTTTTTTTTTAGACCATGCAGAGGAGTGGCATGTGTTAGACCTGCTGGAAGTGGGGCCCTCTCCAGTGGCGGGGCCCCAGTGACGGGGTCAAAGGAAGAGTCTGGCTATGCGCATCATCAATCTCATTATCGGAACCGTCAAGCCTTACTGACCATTGCCTTCCAAAAGCTATCAAACGTAACACGGCTGCTGAACACAGAAACTCACTTGCTGTCGTCCTATTAGTGATGCCACATTTGTATCATAGATTCAGGAGGCAATTCCTGAGATGCAAGTTCTGTTGCCAACGTGTCGCCCCATGGAACCTTCGTTAAAAGCAGATGGGGAATAAGACAGAGGGCCACATTCCTCTACAGTACAGTGGCCGCTGAGTCCATCAGCATGTGAACCACCCTGCATTATAGAGCAGCCAGAAATCCCACTTTGGGGAAGCAGTTCTGATTTTTCCACACTGTGTCCCCCCCTATCCTGACAAACTTCTGCAACATAGTCAAAAATCCAATTTTTAGTGTGTGCCATTAGGTGACGCTTGCGCCACCTACAAGCCAAAACTACTGAATTAGAGAACAGGTAGGGAGAAATTGAATATGAGGAGGATCACAAAGCTTGTAGCTGTTGTTTGTTTATTTGTCCACCCTTTGAATGCCCATGCTGATCCCTCTGGCCATTCCCACCCAGTCCCTGCCCCTCTGTGAGGGATTCAACCATCTGCACGGGAAGAGTGTGGTCGCCTGGGCTTTTTTTGTTTGTTTAAAAGAATGAATGAGGGGAGAACAACCTCCGAAAATATGTGGGGCATTCCCGCACATATTTTCCACGCTCACCGCACAGCAGAAAAATAGTCATTTACTCTGGGAGGGGACAGTTTACCAGCGCCACCCTCCCCTGTCATGTGTAGCTGACACCCGACAGCCATGGGTACATCAAAAGCCTTTGGCAGTGGGCAGCCTGATTAGAATTTCAAGGCCCCATGGATTTGCATTTCCATTGTCAAACCTTGCTGGTGGCGGCGAATACAGAAGAATGTTAATTAGCAGGCCTCACGGACGGCCTGGGTGCAGGAAATGACAATGGAGACCAGATGCCAACAACTCTTTGTAATGCAATGTGTCAACTTGGTACTAACACCCCTCCTTGGTATGAAAGGGCAGTGAATGTCCTGTCTGGAACCACTCCTTTCAGAGCAGGGAAGTATGTGAATTGTAGGAGACGAAAGTCTGCCTGCAACCCCCTACTTCAAAGGAGGCCCATGTTGTGATCAAGCACCGCATAGGGCTCAGTTAATTAGGGAGACACTTTGATGTACAGCAGACAGGAAGATGGGTGGGACTTAGAAGTATATGTTGTCATCCTTCCCCTGTCTGTTGCCAAACACTCTGATTCTGACCTTAAGCATCACTGAAGATTGTTGGTGAAGACCATGGATTGGCTCACTTAAGTTAGGGTTGTCCTACACCAATCTCTGGGCCCGTTAGGCTTTAAAAGAGGGCTGAGACCCTCACTGATCAGATAATCTGAAGACTTTGCAAGGAGTAAGAAGAAGGACTCATTTGCACCCGAGCTGCAGGTACAGTCTACCTTACTACCTTACATCTTCCACCAGTGAAGAAAGGCCAGAGTTCCAAGAGGGACACAAGATCCCTCCCCTTAACATCTCCCAGGGAACAGCGGGAGATACCATACTCAGAGGACCCATCCAGCAGTTCCAGAACCGGTACCCAGCCAGCACACAGCATGCCCTGCTAGGTTATGACAGCAAGCTTCCTAGGTCGGAAGTGCCAGAGAATCTCTGGACAAAGGACAAGGCCCATGCCTGCTAACACCCTCCTGAGCTTTGGGCCATCCGCCTTGAAAGGACACGAGCCCGGCAAAGAAGCTAGGAGGAGTGCCACACAAGCATCATCCAGCGTCCATCTTTTTATGGACAATTTCGAGACAGTCGAGTCCTCGAACTGCATCCGGCTGTACTGCTGACTGTTGTCACACCATAGTCACCAGAGCCGTCCGAGATGCCTCGACCAGCATTCCAGATCCACCAACCAGCACAGAGACAAATATTCTTGGCCCCGAGCCACCGCGCCGGACAGCTTGCAGACGTGCGCCCAGCCTCGCTTGCTGAACTGCCTGCTGCCTGGTACCCGCAGCTGTCCCCCTCCACTAAAGTCTCACAGGCTGCAAAGCGCCCTGGAACCGCCTCGAGGTTGTCGAGCACCAAGAACTTCTTCAGCAGCAGGTACATTGTGGTTCTGCCTCCCTGGTCCTTCTCTGAAGGCCCCTAGAGAAAGTTACAACCCTTTGCCCCTTTGGTGTTGAAACCAAACAACATTGAACAATAAGACTGATTACTTTACCAACTACCCTCCTTTCAGTATCCAGAGTGCATCCCTTTCCTTCGTGAAACTGTCTGTCCTCTGTGTTCCTTTACAGTGTGGGATGTAATTGTAGTGTGCTAGTACTGTCTGTTGTAGTAATAATAAAGTAGATATTGTTATACAACCTTGACTGGACAGTCCCTTTTATCATTGGCTAATAATTGTATTTTCACTGTGTTGCAACTAACCAATGATCCACGACCTTGCGGAGATAAGCCTGCCGCTCCATCCACGTTACTAAAATTGGACAAGAGGGTTCTTATAATTAACTTGTATTACAATCTGTTTGGATCCCTTCTGGTGTACTAGAGGTGTGGGGTTGATTGATGGTTTAGAAACAGTTATTCATCCATGGACCACTCGTGCCCCAGAAGTTGATTCGTCACACCCTCCTCAACCAAAACACAGCTTCACAGAAACTCTTTGAGCTCGCTTTAATCAAGCCTTAGCATCAAACTTTACACTCAAAGTGCCTGCCAGTGTTTTTTCTAAGCAGTCTTCTGAGAGCTAATGACTTCATTGGAACTGTAAACCCACTACTGGTGTAGTAAACATTTCTTATCCAGGTCTGCCTTCAGCCACTCAATTTATAAGCACTATGCGTGTCCTTCACTGACAAACCAGCATTGCCAAAGGCAACAGTTTTGACTTGTGGATAGGTCTCAGCTGTCTATACATATTAACATATTAAGCATTTGCAGGTATTGTTATTAGATGCTCAGGTACTCGCACTAGTGGAGTATTCCCAAAGCAGTACCACAGTAACGGCGATTGAACATCTTGTCATCTTAACAAAGAGCATAATTACAGAGAGCAACCATACCAAAATGAACATTTTTTGAGAAATAATATCCATGGAGTTTTGCTTAAAGGAAGGACGCTGAAAACAAAATGGCTGCTTTGCAAGTTATATCAATAGCCACATGCCGTTGGAAATGAAGTGCACATTTTGCAACTTTGTAGGCTTTCAGAATTTAAAGGGAAAAAGTAGATTATGTGGGAAAAAAATAAATCCTGGATGGGCCAATTCCCCTCGGGCACAGTGCAGTTTAATACATTTTGCCTCTCTTGGGGTCAAGGGTGGGGCAGCCATAGGGACTGGGTGCCTCCGTCTGCTAAGTGATGCTGGGTGTGGGGAGGATCCCCTGGTTACTCCACCATGAGCTGTCATGTAGCAGGGGCCTGTCGCAAGAAAAGCCATGACCATGCTCCTTTATAGTGTAGTGATATGAATGGACACTCTGTACAGCAATCTTCATGCTATACCTTGTCCTAAGACCCCCAGCCTCTCAGCAAGACTCTGATAGGACAATCAGAACACCTGGCAAGATAACATAAAGCCTTCAGGGGAGGAGACAACACCCAGTCCTGCTAGTACAGGGAAACTGTATCAGGAGACACTGGAGTCAGTAAAACCTAAGAACAGTAAAATGTATGTTACTTTTGTGTGCATGAGCTGCGATGCTCAGAGGTTCTCCTAATTATTGAGCACAGTCCATGATTGGGTGATGCTAGCTGGAACCATAGGGCATGTAGTTCTGCTACAGAAGCCTCTCTATACACATGTCCAGACAGAATGATGTTTACAGATGGTGGCCAGATTCTTTGAAGGCGTGTACCACTGGTACACGTGGATGTGGAGGTGGGGCCAGCAGAGCAGTAGGAAAGCCACCGAGCAGCAAACATTGACCAATCCCACTTCAGAGTGCAAGAACAAATAAATGCGAGTAGGTAAGTGAGGCCCCTCAAGCAGGAAAAGCCCCCTATGTATGTTCCGGGTGTTTTCAGGAGAGTGCAGGCATTTGGAGGCTGCGGAAGTGTGGTACTGGAGTGGTTTGGAGGGAGAATCAGAAAGAGGAGAAGGAGCTGGGGAAAGGAGGAGGAGTCTGGAGTAGGGACAAAGAGGACGAGGGGGAGAGTAAGAATGAGGTGGAAATTAAGGAGGAGGTGGAGAGAAAGGAAAAGAGGCAGATCAAGGAAGAGGTGGAAAGAAAAGAAGTATACAACTTCCAGGAGGATGTGGAGACATAGACGGTGAAAGAGCCAGAGATAAGAAGAATAATATGAAGTGGAGGAGGTTGGGAGAAATATCAAATGAGAGGTGGAGAGATACATGAAGGAGGGTGGAGGTAGAGAGGAGGAGGAAAAGGAGAAGAGACTGCACATCCCAAAAGAGGCTGAATCAGATAAGGAAAAGGCACGCTACAAGCCAAACGGAAGGGAATAACGTAGTGGAGGTACGAGCATGTGGCAAAGCATCAAGGAGGCGTCAGAGAATTTGAGAGTCACTTACAGCGGATATTAGAGGAGAGGAGCAGTAGGGAAAGTTCCTTCACATTTGAGATATTATTCGGGCTCATCGAGGAGTTAAAGGGGTGTTGGGTAATAGGGCCAGGTTCCCCAGACATTACCTAAACCAACCTGCAGACCAACATAGGTGGCCTACTTCCCGGTGGCAGCTCTAGGGTTTGGTTTGGTGGCACTCAGCCCTTCCTCTTGCTGCTGCTTAGGCTTAACATGTAAGTGTACTCAGGCCCTGAGATTCAAGTCGAGGGGTCTCACAGGGGTTGAAGAGAGCAGGACAAGAAGCAGAAGACGCAAAGCAACACAATCAGGAATCAAGAAAGAAGAGCATGAACACTCAAACCATCAGACTGGGAGTGACCGACAATTGACAATCACTTCCGTTGAAGGGACCCGAGACTGTTGAACCTAGAGACCTTTTTGTGGAACCAAGAGACTTTTGTTGTTGTCATTTTTGTGTTAAGACCAGAGACTCTGAAGGATTTGAACAAAAAACCCACAGACTTCATTAGATACCTGGGGCTATGCCAGAGCCTTGTATTATAGTAATCCTGAATAAATACTTACATAAAATGTCTCATTCTGTGTGTGATGTTGATCCTGTTGGTTTTGTGACAGTGGTTACAGAGGGTGGAGCATAAGGAGCGAAATGCAGTTCCATGCAACATGCAAATATGAGCATTGAAGTGCAAAATGTAGGTGGTTCCGTCCCCATATTATTGGTGAAATGAAGCCAGTGCATGAGATTGGCAGAATGCCAGTGACATGAATTTCCTGGTCATTGAATAATAATCTTCTCCAGTCGCCACCCATCTTGCGGCTTCACCAGTTCCCCAACAGGCAGGCTCACCTCGCTGACGGGGCTCTGAGAAGCCCTGTTGCTTTCAACGCTCCGTCTCTGTGTCTCCTCTTCATCCTCCTGCGCAAAATCTGCTCCTATGTAGTCAGACAAGGTCTTTACTGGGGTGTTCTGTAAAAAGATTAATTTTTGTATTTAATAACTTTGAAAGAGTATTTTAAAAAAACCAAAGTATTCTATGGAGAAAGGATAAAAACTGGCCCTGTAACAGATGGGAAAATACATTTTAAATGAGGAGTGTTGCTGACCAGTGAGCAGAGTTAATGGCAGGCAACAAGAAATTGAGGAGGCCAGTTGGGGTTTGGCATACCTCTCATTTAGGTGTTGTCTACTCCTGGAAAGCATACTCTCAGTGGGTTTGGCATAATGCCCATTCTTGTGTATTAGTCATAATGCCCATACATTTGTCTGCTTACTGTTGGCATACATAATCTGCGTGGATTTGATTTACTGGCCATTCTATTTCTGCCTGCTCTTGGCATACATAATCTGTGCGGATTTGGTATAATGCCCCTTCAATGCCTGCCTGCTCTTGGCATGCATATTCTGTGTGGATTTGGCATAATGCCCATACAATGTCTTCCTGCTCTTAGGATACATAATCTGTGCGGATTTGGCATAATGCCCATTCAATGTCTTCCTGCTTTTAGGGTACATAATCTGCATGGATTTGGCATAATGCCCATACAATGTCTTCCTGCTCTTAGGATACATAATCTGTGCGGATTTGGCATAATGCCCATTCAATGTCTTCCTGCTCTTAGGATACATAATCTGCATGGATTTGGCATACTGCCGATTCTATGTCTGCCTAGTCTTGGCCTACATAATCTGTGTGGATTTGACATAATGCCCCTGCTCTTGCCAGACATAATCTGTGTGGTCTTCAGCAGTTACTCCTGCAAACTGTTGCAAAAGTGGACATCATGGCGGTGTGCTGGTCATTACCCGTTTGTCCATACCCATCAACATAGTTCTAACATTACGAGGGTGAGTGCATGTGCCGGACAGGCAACCAATCTAGCTCTTTCCATTGCCGACTCAATAAGTGGCCTAACTCCACGAACTCAGGCTCCATTGCCAAGAACTGAATATTGCTACCTTGATGTAACTATCTGCCATTTTCATTCATTTGTTATAAATTGTGGCTGTGGCACACGGTTAAAAAGAAGGAATTTCTTCTCTATAGTTAAAGTGGAATAGGTATTTCCGAAGCTTGTTTAATAATGTAAACTAAGCTTTATTAGTGAGTGGGATGCCCTAATGGGGTTTATGGTCTTTGCATCGATTACTTTCCATCAAGGGTCCTTTCCATCAAAAATATTGCATCGAACAAATGTGTATCAAATGCATTTTTTAATGACCCCCAACCCTCGTTTTGTACCCTTTAAATCCTGCCCCCCCCAACAAAATTAACCCTTTACCCTTTAAAAACATGCATGCATTCGATGTATATTCTTTCGATGCAAATCCCTCGATGGAAAGTCCATCTGGATTCATCAGATACCCCCTAATGGCAGACCTTTCCTCATTGCACCAAGATAGCTGTGTTTATTTTGTCATGCTAAAGCAATATTCAGGTGGCCTGTGTTAGGTGGTACTTTCCTTTCAGGATTGTTGAGCAAGTCACTATTATGTTCCTTTTCAGGTTTCCAAAGCTTTGGGTTCAGTAAACTTTGGTTTCGGATTAGAGGACTATGTGGAAGAAACATCACATTCTTTAAGATATGATAAAATAGTGTCCCCCTGTATTATAATGCTGCATGTTTATTTGAGATAGGCCACTCCCTTGTCTTGTTCATGTAAAATTATAAATCGTTCTGATTTTCTTTTTGTATCCAGTGCAAGGTTGGACTGGCTGACAGGTCAATGCCGAAGGGCTGGCCGACAGCCAGTGAGGGCCAATCTAGTAAACCAGTTTCATGACAAATGCAGCTGGTAGTTTTCAATGTTACGGTTCCAATTCGTAAGAAAATCTAATGGCCCCTGTTCAAGATCCATAAAGATGTAAGCCATGATCCCTGAAGAAAATATCTTTGACACATTCCAAGTGTATTGCTCAGGATTCTTTTATACGTAATATGTTCAGAAGGTGTTAAAAGTCAGATATTATAAGTCAACACGGGTTTCGGGCTAACTCCCAGCACTTCTTCAGGGTTTGATTTAGTACACAGCACAATGTGTCACAGTCCAGCGACTTGCAAAATTGCCCGTGCAGGAGCCATTTGTCGTTAAGAATGCAGCATTTTGTACAGTCCATTCTCACAGTATGTCTCTAGACCTGGGGTAGCTAAGCGGAACCCTCCAGATGTTTTGGCCGACAACTCTGATGATCCTGCATCACTGGCTGTGTTGGTTGTGGTTGATGGGAGTGTTAGGACAACAAATCTGGAGTGGGACAGGTTAGCTAAACGTGTTCTAGATACTTTTCAGTTTGTTTCTAAAAGTTACAAATGACATTTGAAAATGAGGACCACTATTCGTTTGGTACCCAGACCTTGTTTTTAAGATTGCTTTGTTTTCGAGAGTGCAGGGAAAGGGTTACATGAGGCTTCAATTAGCAGCTGGGTGTTAGAAATTGGCCACGTTTAAAGAATTCTTGACTTTACTGAGTAGCTCGATGACGCTGGAGGTTTCAGATTCTATTCACAATAGGTTACTTTCTGTAGACTTCCAGCAGGAAGACTGCACGTTCATCATGTATTCCTATCTCTTTGAGAACAGATGTTTTGAAGTTTTGGAAGTACATGTTTGCAGGCTGTCGTAGTCGTCTCCAATTTCCCACTCCACTGGTTTGAATTTTGGCATCATTTTAACTATTTTTGAATTTCTTCCTTTTTGTAAAAAAATGTATTTTGTGTTCTTCTTTGTAAAGGTTTATATTCTGTAAACCAAACACAAATTAAAAATAAAATACATCATTCAGTTCAGGACACTCCTCCCTCCCCTCTTGGTGTGAGTAAGTGGTGGTTGGCACATTTGCAGGAACTCCTATACAGTGTTGCTCACCTGAACTGATGGGTTTTATGGCAGTGGGATGCTCAAATAGTTCCTGCTTATAAATTCCACACTGTTCTTTCTGCATCTTGTTCATGAGATGTCTGAAGTCAGGCTTGGATCTTGGTGGGGATCCAGTTCTGGCATATATTCTCAGTGATTCCTCTTCTATTTTAGCTTTTGTTAGGTTGCATCGTCTTCTTGTGCAATGCAGATTACCTTGCGGCATGGCTGGTCGATCCAGCATTGGCTATGGTTCTGCATGCAGCACATGGTTGGATCTCTCTTGTGCTGTGATGTCCACCATGTCTAAGGATTTGAGGTTGTAATGGAGCTGTATCCCTATTATTGTTTGAGATGATCTATATAGCAATATTGCCAGACAGACAATCTGAAAAACCGAGCAGGACAAGCTTCGGTTTGTGGCCCTCATCATTTATGCATGTTTCTTCTGGTATGTGTGTGACCCAAGGGCTTTTAGAACTGAACATTGCTGCTTGTTGATTCTGCTATTCTTTGGTTGAAGGTTTTTGGCCTGCATCGTTTAATTTCCCCCTCGTTTGTCATATCACGCAAGTGTCCTGCAGCGGTTCATGTAGACTAGTTTGCACAACCTGCGTCTTTCAAGCTTCTTCGATAATACTGAGCCTTCATCAGTTAGATGTTAGACCATCTGTGGCTAGCTCCACCAAGAATTCACTTGATGTGTCCTTAATTATGAGTTATTCTCTCTTGAACATTCGAGCAGGGTTTTCATAGTTCACCACCTAACAAGGCGGCTTGCCTAGCTTCTTTTGATAGACATGATGTTTCAATAGATGTGTGTCTTTGATCTTCTGGTAGCTTGTTTACTAGTCACCTATCTTTGAAACAGCATTTTCCTGCAGGCTGGCTGACCTGGGTTTAGACTGTTGTGAGACAGGTTCGTTTTTCCCTAATGATGCATTGTTGCAATAGTAATCATGCTCAGTATGAGAGGACTCGCAGGTTCAGACATTTGGTGTATGTCCTTGGCCGACGAGCCAATGGGGCGCAGCTACCACCTGTGGTATAATGACTGAACGCCTCTAAGTCAGAATCCTCCCAAAACTGTTACAATACCGTAGCGCTGTGGAACCTCAGTTGCCGGCGCTTAGAAGTGCTCACCTTGGGACTCAAGTGTGGACAGAAGGGTGCCACCTCTCTCACTCGTAGTGCACCATGGGAAACCTGGTGCTAAATCATTCGTAGACAATCTGATTCTGGATCAGGGTTTGGTAAGTAGTAGAACAGCTATCTCACTGTGATCTATCTGATGGAAGCTTGTTTCCTAGCCATCTATTTCAGGTTTGCTGTGTCATGGTTATGTATTGTGGCCTTCCCATGGAAATTCGCATCAGCTTCAGCAATCATTTGATGGTGGTTCTTTTGACCGGTTGCTTGCATTTGTGGGTAAAATGCTGAAACAGGTTGCCCAAAATGAATCACTAATCTGTTGCATGCCACATGAGCATCTGTCAAAAGGAATAGGTCAAAGAGTTATCAAACTTTACTCTTTACCAGTATCAGAAGGTTGCAAGGCTGAGTTAGCCCAGGTAAGGATTCAACCGTGTAACCTGTACTACAGGTTGACAAAAACTCTCTTACCACCTCTTTAGCTGAAGGGGTGGAGTGTAGACTGAAGAGGAAGGCACCCCAAAGAAACACAAGTAGGAGTAAGACCAAGAGGAACATGGATAAGGAGGCTTCAGGAATAAAGGACGGACATGGAGGAGCTTTGGCAAACAGTATAGAGAAGGCAGATGCAAACTGTTTGTTTAGTTTACATGCAGCAGAGAAGTACCTGAAATGTGACTGATTGTGCCCCAACGGTTCTTTCTGACTACCATCTTCACAGGGTCAGGCCCTGACATTCTGAGGCATTCTGCCTAGTTATCAGTTTGTTTGGGCCTCCCTGCATCACTGGACCTACCCTCTCAGAAAATGCCATGCTTCCCTCACTCTCATGGGGATGGCTTATGATGTCCACATCCTGGGGCTGTTGGAGGTTCTCGATGGCAAGTTCTGGCATGTCCCTGTAGAGATATACAGATAATGAATGTAGAGACTGTGCGGCTTTATGCTGCTCCCCCTACACCCTTCCTCAAAGGTCAGAACATGTTTTGGACCCAGCTGCACAACTTACCCAGACATTGCAGTCCTTCTCAGAGCTTCCACCCGCAATTTCCATCTTTGACCCACACCTTGGGCACTCTGCAGGAACAAGACATGGTGTTACAAGCAGTACAATGTTTGACAAGGTGCGGCATAGTGCCTTTGCCCTCCTCCCCATCTAGCCACCGGCTGCTAAATCATACACTTATAGCAAAGTCTTCCGTATGGTAGGACATCCCTGACAAGTGCAGGAAGCACCACCAAAAGCACTACCTCAATCTGGGCCTCAATGGCCTTTCCCAAGTTGGACCCAGCCCCAGAAGGTTACACGAGATTAGAAGGTTCAAATCATTAAATGAAAATTATTCATACATTAGCAAAGGGTTCAAGGAAAATAAAAGAAATGAAGCAGAAGTCAGTAAGGGTAAGTAAAGTGGATAACGTCCTGAAGCTTCTTCTTACGTTTCCCCTACAGAGTAGGCTAGAACTTCCCCAGGCTTGCTCACCCCTGAAGCAGTGAGCACGTCCTTCACGCTGTCACTGGAGCTGGCAACCAGTTAAGCAATCTCTGTAGCAATGGCGTGGAGAGGTGATCTGGGTTAGCCCCAACACTGGATATCTACTGGGTCTGAGAGTGCCTCCTAAGCCTCCATTGGAGAAGGAGTCTCTATGATATTTTGGCCGTGATGTCGGATGGACCCTCTGGTCGAGCTGATCTCACAGCCACAGGTTCCCGCTTCTGCCAACCTAGTCCAATGATGCCCCGATATCACTGCTTCTTAGCTCTTGGAGAGAAGTTGAAGCCATGGCCTTTGCGGTTTAAAGTGGTACAGGGCACAAGTTTCATGACTTAGTAGGGTCTGAAGTTGGACTCGGAGGCACTGAGGTGGGGATTTGAGGTTTCTGAAGGTGCAGAGGAGCAAATTAATGTTAACTTGTTCGCTGTCCAACCTGGTTTCAAAAGAATAGAGTATATTCTAACAAAAGAAATGTCCAAATCAAAACCTTTTTCTTTTCTTTCTTGCTAAACGAACAATACTTACACTAAAGGCAGGCAACATAGAACATCACACATATACTACAAATGAACCACTTCATGGTAGAATTGGTTTGAGTGGGACAACAAAGAGCTGAGAGGCAGAAAGAGAACTAGGAGGGATACAGACACAGAGAGAGAAAGACAGGGAGTGAAAGGGAGAAAAAGAGCACACACGTGCTTGGAAATTATGCATTTTGGCGTGCTGGCATTAATCCACAAGGGGAAACTACTGTCCATGGTTCATGTTCTAAAATATTGAAATAATCAGCAGTTGCTCCATAACGAACATCATCACATTTGTAAAACTATCTTAATTAGCCAGTGAAATGACTTCTGCAGTTTAATTCTGTAAGACATTTTGCAGTTAATCTTTCAGCTGGTCTCCTTTGCTTTCAATAGAAATATTGGGCCCACTGAGATAGTGATGGAAGGTTAGCCATAAAAACCTTCACTTCCATGAACACAATTCTTCGTCTCTTTTGAGCAGTGATGTCAAGTCTGCTATGGATCAATTGTGTCCTGATCTAATACGAGTTTGGTGGTATCTGGGTGGTAAATCCACACAGATACCACCAAACTGTATTACCGTTACCACCACTTGGTCCGCCAGTATTACTGCCGGATTACAAGCGGCGCTAATGGTTGTAAAACCCCATTACATGGAGTTCCATTGCACTCCATGTGGGTGGGGGGGATTTGCCGGTATTACCAGTGATTTTTGCCAGTCAGGTACCTGATTTACCCCCATCTAGAAGCTGGAGGTGAATCAGGTGCCCAACCGACAAACTTGGAGTTGGGCAGTACGGTAACGTGCCAGTAAATGTTATTATCAGCACGTCATTACCGCACTGGCCAACTTGTAATGAGGTCCCTTGTATTGAAAACAATGTGTGTGGTGAGCCTGAAACATTAAGAAGCACATTTTGGAGGTGCCTGTAACGGAAATGAAGGCAAAAAAGATAGGCGTAAAGGTGTTAGGCCTGTCTTAACGCCTCCATTCTTGCTCTGGGGAATTTCCATTGTTTTTGAAGACGTAGGGCAGGTGCGGAACGGGAGTTACATTTCCATCACCCCTTTCACCTCCACCTTCAAAAACAACTTGGTTTTACACCAGCGTGAGATTTTCATGCTGGTATAAAACCAAAGATTTCCTGTGGAAACCGCCTGCTTTTAGCATTAGCAAAAAGCATGCGGTTTCCATAGGAAATCATTGTAAATGCTGCCATGAGTACATGGAAGGCAGTGTTAACTAATTTCGCACTGTAGAGCGCAAAAGAGAGGCACACAGATGCTTCCGCTGTCACTTTACACTTCTCTCTCCGCAGTGCAAAAGACAAAAATGTACATCTTTTTACATGTTAAATGTCCTTTTACAAAAGCCAACCACAGAGGTAATTTCTGCTGTGCATTAAGATCGTTTTTCAAATCTGATGATTTTCTCTAAAGCACAACTAGTGATCACTTCAATATTTTAAAAAGAAAATATGCATAGGAATACTTTTTTGCGTGTCGTAAAGGCTCATGGCCCTGGTGAAGAGGACATTTGATTATTTGCGGCACATGGTTTGTGGACACTGGAATGCATTTGTCCAGAAGAGAATAAAGGGAACTTCTGGTTATATACAAATGTCAAATGAAACCAATAGACACCCCAATGCGTGCCGTTGGCACCACAGGGAACCATTTGTAAATTGAATAATGTGAGGAATCCAATGGAGTCATCACGGATTCCCCAGCGATAGCCTCCTCGCATGTGGCCAGAGGACGGCAGCCGCTGCCCGATCCTGACCCTGGAGGTGGCTATGTGAGGGAGGATCACATGGGAGGAGACAACCACCGGAGAGATGTCATGGCATCTTTGGATGAGGTGAGGTATCCCCTATTTTCCCATGAGAAAGACCCCTGTTACCAAATACCCTAATGACCTATTGCCATGCTTCTGTTCCCCCCTATATGGAAATGAAAGAAACCTTTTTCCAACACCCTTTAGGCCAACCTGAAGAATAAAAACTCCAGCAACACCCTTTTCAGTTCTAGCTTTCCTTCATGTAGAACTGATCTTCCATATGGAATCATTGGGAAAGGCTCTCCAAGTACTATACATCAGAAACCATCAAGCGATTTAAATTCCCACACCCATCTAGGTCATCAGTTGATATCAGTGGACTTCATGTCCCATAACCACCTAGGTACTGAGAGTAGGAGGATGAAGGAATTGATGCAGAGCGTCAAGCTCAACCAGCGTGCTAGTTGTTTTGTAAAAGTACCTGTGTGCTGGACCTTTAAAAATGGTAACCGAACTATGAGAGGGAGCTCAGAAGAAGATGTGGTTTCTCCAGTGATGGCGAGCAGAAGCTGGAAGCACAAGCCAGTGTGGTGGAGCGAAGGAGCTCGCCAGCAAAGAAGGGGAGTAACATGGTGCCAGCAAGGCGGGCCGTGGAGACGGCAGGAACCGTGAGAGGATTCTTAGGTGCCCGGCTTCTGGGAGAAGCAGCGCTGTCCTTACCGAGAGAGCTGAAGAGAAGCAGACACGCAGGAGCAGAGAGCCGCAAGCAAAGCTAGAGAACCATTAGAGCCGCCCGGAGTGGGAAGCAAGCAGCAAAGATACACAGCGTAAGCGTGAGCAAGAACAAAGACGCTACACACAGCCGGTGAGTCAGCCTGAGCAGAGAGGCAATCCCGGGGCTTTTCAGCGATCACGCCAAAGACAATTTGAACCTTATGAAGTAACAGAAAGTGAAGCAATAAGAAGATTGCCTGTGAACCAAAAGGGCAGATTGCCAACCCGAACCCCAATATCAAAGGTGTGCATGAAATGCAAATGTGGGGAAAGTTTAAAAGAACAGTGAACTATTTAGATATACCAAACCAAGAAAGGTATATGCTGCTTGGATGTAAAGAGGAACTATAATATTTGAGATGTCCTGGCAAGCATGTACCAGGCAGATGAAAGTATAAGAAGGGAAGTCCTGGCAGGGAAGAATACCAGGCAGTTGAAAGTACAAGAGGAGAAGCCCGGGTGAGAGTATACCAGGCAATTGAAAGTGTAATAGAAGTCCTCGCAGGAGAGTACACCATAGTTGAAAGTACAAGAAGAAACGACCTGGCAGAAGAATACATCAGGTAGTTGTGAGCACATGAGAAGTCCTGGCAGGGGAGTATACCAGGCAGTGGAAAGTGCATAAAGAGACATGGCAGGGGAGTACACCAGGCAAATTTCAAACTTATAAATAAATAAAGACAGTGTTTTGTTGAACAAAGAAGGAACTTTTGTTAAAGGAGAACTTACTAAATTATACAATTTTTATGTAACAGGATTGTTATGGGTCAGGAAAGACACAACGAACTGTTAGACCAAGAGACATGTGTGATACCAGTGAAGAATCCAGGGAAAGGGAATAGCCCTCTGGCACTAAGGTCTTTTCCATCTTGGAGAACATTTACGTTGGAGCTGTTCTATTTTTAATTAAGAACACCTTTTGCCAAATACCAGGTTTAAGACATTTCCCTTCTCACTTCATTATTTTGTTTGTAGTGTGAGAGTCAGGATAAAATGTTTGGACACAAGGACGGCTTTTGATTTCTGACGTTCGTGACAAAGACAGATCATTAGTTTTTGTTTTTAGGTAGGGAAACTCCTTTTAGAGCACCTTCAGATAGGAATTTTTCCAACCCGTTTCATTTAATAAAAGTCTTTAACCAATAACATGACAACTTTGTGTCCAGCTTTCATTTCTGACCCCTCACAATAAGCATCAGGGCAATCCCCATATTTCTCTACAGTGTACACGTGCCCACCGGAAAGAGACCATAATCTAACTAAAAAACTGTTCACTACACATTAGTCATTTTACATAAAATGCTAATTGCATGTAAGGTACTACAAACCCTTGCACTTAAGTCTTGCTGGGCCCCTGCATGCACCTCTCAGCACTCTCAAAGCAGTCAGTAAAACTAATGAGTAAAGCAAGGCGATAAATAAAACACTCTCTGCAAATCCGCTTTGCCAGCAGCGTTTTATAATGGATTCAAATGGAATTCTCTTGGTCTTTAGCAGCTTGTAAACCAAGGCATATGTCATTGTAATCGTTTGGTTTTATTCCTGCATGAAAATCTCATGCAGGCATAAAACCAAATGCTGAGACGAAGGAAGAAAGCAAAGCAGAGATGCTATCCTATGCCTCAGGACAGCTGCAAAATGAACTGGAGCATAAAAGGAAAGTTGACATTGCTCTTACAGTCTTCTTTTACGCTCCACTTTATTAGAAAATGACCCCCAGGGGGGCTCACATTCAGATGAGCTGTAACGATAACGAAAGGAGTAAATGCTCACTTTCAGGCATTTGTATGGCGGAGATGAGGGGCGGAATGCAACTTCCGCTCCCTTCCTTCCTCTCCACGATACAAATGCTCCAGCATTTGCTCCGGGTTGGATTTTCATGCCAGAGCAAAAGCTGGAGATCCTTATGGGGTCTGCCAGCTTTACGTACCAGCACAAAAACAGGTGGACCACATTGGGATCCATTAAACACGCTGTCAGGCAGACAGCATTTCCAATTACAAATAAACGCTGTCCGACATGGACAGCGTTTACCTTTCATTGTGAACACTGTTTACCATGCAGTCATGGCAAGCAGTGTTGGCAAATGAAAAATAAATGCTCTCTGATATGCGAGCACGACAGAGAATGTTTATTTTTCATTGTGTGATGAATGGTTGTGCGAGCATGGCAAGCGGCACTCACAATCAAACGTTGTGGAGTGCAAATGTGAAGGGCAAAAGGAGGCATACACGCTTGTACACTGCCTTTTACCCTTTACATTTGCACCCTGCAGTACAAATGACCACAATTTGTTGGCGGGAACCCGCTTACATTACAGTATAAACATACCTGGTCCTTGTCGCCAAATTACAGGGAACTTGAAAATGAGCCCCTGAATGTTTTTGTAATCATTGGTCAAAGTAAGTGGATGGAGTGCACCCTCTAATGCAGAAAGGTTTTTAGTATATGAATAACTGTCAAGAGGAGTGGACGGAGAGTGGCAGTCCTGCAGGAGAGTCTGGAGAGTCTGTCACCCATTTCTACTGTTCTGCTGTGGGGGAGGACCCTTACATAAACCCCATACATCCGCGAAGTGGACGCGGAGTGGACGGAGAGTGGCAGTCCTGCAGGAGAATCTGGAGAGTCTGTCACCCATTTCTACTGTTCTGCTGTGGAGGAGGACCCTTACATAAACCCCATACATCCGCGAAGCGGACACGGAGTGGACGGAGAGTGGCAGTCCTGCAGGGGAGTCTGGAGAGTCTGTCATCCATTTCTACTGTTCTGCTGTGGAGGAGGACCCTTACATAAACCCCATACATCCGCGAAGCGGACGCGGAGTGGACGGAGAGTGGCAGTCCTGCAGTCATGACTGTCAGGGCTGCAAGGGCAAACCGAGAAATGCGAGAAATTGACATTGACATTGATCAAAACGACTCCTTGAGTGAGGAAGAGATGGAAGAAGAAGGTAGACGCCTGAGAAGCGCCAAGCATAGCCAGAAACAGCTGGGCCAGAAACATCAAGCGATAACCTGCAAGGAACACCTCGTGGCAAACACAGGATTGCCTCAAGCGGGCACCCTTAAGCAGTCGATGCAGCAAGATCAAGCGGCCATCACAAAGACAAAACCCACCAAAAGAAAAAACTACCAGCTGCAAGAGGCCCAAGAAGACTACAACACAGTCCAACTCGTCCCCCAGCGACGACCATCCTTACCTGGAAGAGTGGCCGAAGAAGAACCTGGAAGCCGGTCCAGCCAAGGCCCTGGCCCGCCGAAAATCTGCCCTGTCGCCACTCCGAGCCTCTGTGGCAGCGCAGGACCCCGCGGAGGTGGCCCTCGAAGGGGGGCCGCGGCCCACGTGGGACGGCGAGGATGGGCGGGCGGGAGGGCATAGCTGAGGAGGTTGGAGCCTTCGGCGGAGAAGCCGACGAGAGTGCGAGCCCCGGAGCAGGAGACAGGCTCGCCGGGCCGGCTCAGTCCTCTGTTCTTCCCTCCCTCCTCGGAGCGCCGCAGGGCATTCCCAGTCCACAACGGCAACTCTCGGAGGAGGGCTTCCGGGTGTGGATGATGCCGAGGGTGGGAGGGGAAAGGAGGAGGATGCAACAACGGCCTCCGGAGAGGCAGAGCTGAGGAGAGCGGGCAGGGGGAGCCCGATAGAGAGTTGTATACTCTTGGACCACCACCGCCGGCTCTGTGGGCATGGGTGAAAACAACGGCACTCATTCACAAAGAAGCAGAGGAAATGGCGGAGGAAGCTGCAGAGATCAACCCGGTCCCAGAAACAAACGATGAACAATTGAAATTAAACTCCAACAAAAAGAAAAGACAGAACAAGATCATTGACTTTTAGGAAACACAAGAGCGGCAAAACAGCGAAAAATAAGATTAGCCTCAGAACAAAAAAAATGTCCCAGAAGCCCGAACAACCACAAAAAAGGCCACGGCTAACGATGGACAAAACAAATGAAAACAGGCCACAGAGAGGGGAAGGAGGGTCATTTAAAAATTACATAAAAAACTACTTCCAGGCAAATAGAAGGAAAAAAGTAGCAAATGAGCCCTATCATAAGGAATTTACAGACCTAGAAATACTGGAAGCTTTAAATGATTGCTTACCGGTAGCCAAATTACGCAGAGTTGAGCACTATGTAAGCGAAAACCTGACACTTAGCAAAAGACCAGCGATAGTAGGCAGGAAGAAGGCACAAGGAAAACCAAGTGATCAAGAGAGGATGGAGGGGGAGACACCGACTTCGACGCCTCTCCAAAAGAGTACTACGAACTTACTAAGAGGTCAGTTAAATCTGGACCCGCTAAATGACTCCGATAATGAGGAAGACAAGAGTAACTCGGACAAAGAGCCTGAAACGGGGGCTGATACGCCTGAGAGCCAAAGAAAGTCTCACACCCCTCAAAACGAGAGTCTTATAATAGTCGAAATCGATAGCTCCAATGGCTCAACAACAGACAACGACGAGGGCTCTTGTAAGGCAAACATTGCAACACCTTCACCCCCAGAGAGCCCAGCCCTGAACCTAGAAAATGCCAAAGGAACAAATACAGATAAAGTTCACAAAACTCCAAACAAAACGCTGTTGCCTGAAAAACTTAACCAAACAGGGCTTAATAAACCCCGAAGAGAGAGCACGATAACAGAAAGGCCATCTATAGAAGGCACAGACAAATTAAACCGAGACAAATCATCGAGATCTCAAATCAACCTAAACCTGAACATGCGGGGAAATGACAACCACAGCCCCCAAACTGATAGAAACAGAAAAGGAAGAGACCCATCAGAAACAGAAAAATCACCCCGAGGCCACTGGGCAAATCAGACTACAACGTCAACTGACTCACCCACAAGAAGAGCTTCTGCACACCAACTGACTAGCCTGACGGGCCCCCCAAACAAAAAAAAAACAAAAAAAGAAATGGACTTATTGTCAATTATGTCATCAGTGAATATTGCATTGTCACCATTCATGAAGCTTTACGAAACCATTGCTGATTCTTTGAAAGATCATACAAGCATCCAAGCGATGATTTACAGCAAAGTCATCTTTCTAGAAGCATATGTCATGGCTTTGGAAGCCAGAAAAACAAACACAGCCAAAGCAAACGATGATAGCTTGTCCTCTCGACAAAAAGAGCATCATGGAGAAAAAGAACAAAGAGTGGTGGGCATAACAACGGGGACCCAAACTATTGCTACAATTGATCTTATAACAAAAAATTTACCAAAAGAGTGTGCAAATAAAGGGGTAAAATCAACATCAACTGTAAGCCAAGCAACTACAAACTCAAAGTCAAAAAAGAGACTATCGCCTAGACAACCCACAATTGGAAACCAAACTGCAGAAGGAATCTTCCAATTTTTCACATGCCCAGTAAATCAAAAGGAAACACCACAAAGGAAAGTCAGAGAACCAGATTTGTGGCAAACAAAAAACCTAGAATCTTCAGAAAAAAGAAACTCCAGTCTATCTCCATCAACAATTGATCACATTGATAATGAAGAACTGATGAACCTGAGCCAATATCCGCCAGAATACTCTCCTATGAGCCCAAAGGCATAAAGCCCCAGTGAAGTTCCAACCTCACAATTACATACAGAAAAAGAAAAAACAGTAACTGTAGGAAAACATAAAGAAGTGACTGGAGAAAAAGCAGTAAAAGATTCCAGGGAAAACGAGAAAAGTATAAAGAACAAGGGCGTCAGATTAACTGATACAGAAAGACAGATAAATTCAAAAAGGATGATGAAAGAAACAAAAAAAGGAAAAGAAAGGTCAAAGTCCAGAACTAGAGACAACCAGACCCCCAGACATCGGAAAAAAGAACAAAGACATAATTCCTTCAAACAGAAAGACGGTGAATATGGTAAATCAAGAAGGAGATCAAAAGACCGTCGGGATGAGCAAAAACAGAAAAGCTCACAGGAGAGCATCACCAAGGAGACCTCGTACTCAATCCAGGAACAACTACAATAAAAACAACGCTGAAAAGCGACTCAGTTCACCACAGGACAAAGGGGAAACTATTTTTCGTTACAGATCCAGAACGCAGAAATACAACCAAAAACCGAGAAAAGTGGACAAAGCAAAATGGTGCATAAAGCTGACACAAGTGAAAGAAAACAGAGATGAGATAACACTGAACCGAAACTCAGTGTTAAAATTTTTTATATACATTCAAAAGTTGAAACATATAAAATCAGAAGACTTGCTTGTGGTAGAGCCCAGCCACGTAAACTCAAAAGCAAAAACGGTGCTCCACTTAACATCAACAACGTTAAAAAACTTGATCTTTGACTGCAGTGAAGAGCTGGATGAAATGGGCTACGAGGTTAAAGTGCAATCAGCAACAAGCACAGAAGACAACAAAAAGGAGGCGGAAAACAAAGGGCGCAATACGTACAGGGAAAAACAAATAGTTAAACAACTAAAAAGCGCCACAACAACAACTGGTCGAAGGAAATCTCCCGTAAATAATAAGGAAAGAGCAAGACACCTGGAACCTGAAAAGAAACTGGGGGAAAATCAACCAGCCCCCAAAGAAAACTAAAACCACAAAAATTCCATAAAGACAAAGAAACAAAAAAACCTAACAGTGCCTGGATAACCCCGGAAAAAGCCGAAGAACCCTCAACAATAAGAGTTTCACAAAAAAGATGTGAACCCATGAAAGGTATATGGTCCTGGTTGCCCAAAACTTTGAGGGAAAAAAAGCAAATGCAGCAACCCGTGAGGGACGAGCACATTTTTCAAGCCAGACATTGTTCGACCCTCCAAAAGCAGGAATTAAAAATGTGCTCGTGGAATACGAGAGGACATATCCACCTACTGTCTCCTAGTGACATGGACCTGGGGTCATACGATTTAATATGCCTCCAACAGACCTGGCTGACCGAATCCCCCGTAATAAGGGGGTTTGAAGTCATCCTTGCACCAGCTAAACAAAAGGTGTCGAGGAAGACCCTGATCGGGTTTACTGATTGCATCTAAAAAAGACTGCGGGATCAAACAGGAAGAAATATTGATCAGTAACCAATCGATTCTGATGGTCAAGGTGTTGTGGACCCGACAGAAATCCGACAAAAAAGCCTACGAAAAAGACACCCTAATCATTTCAAACACCTATTGGAACCCAGCAAGCACAGAGCCTACCACCTATATAGGAAAAATCGAGGCCGCAATAGACGAGGCGCTAGCTGACCACTTGGTAAAATACTTCCTCATTTGTGGTGACTTGAACGCCACGTGCATGGGCTTGGATGAAAGGGAGTTGGATCAAGGTCAAAGCTCAACAGGCAAACTATGGGTCAAATTGATGAATTCAAGAAACCTTCACAATTTGCACGAAGCGTTCCCAGATTCGAAGCGCCCGCCATCGTGGGAAAGAAATGAATCAAAGGCTACCATAGATTACATCTTCGTCACCGAACCAATACTGGCAATAACGAAAGCCTTTGAAATCACACGAGTAACAGCAAGTGACCATAATCCCCTGTCAACAACCTGGATGTCAACAAGCCCCCGGAACGACTACGATGAGCACCACGTTGTTACTAATACGAAGGGAAATCGCCTACACCTTTCAAGTGACTCCATTGCGGAAATAGAAAATGGATTCTGCTCAATGCCAAACCACTTGGGCATAAACAAAACAGACTATACGCCACTTTTGACGAAGTTCAAGAAAAGTCGCACAACAAAAACGAAGAGGGAAAACCCCCCAAGACATGTGTACGATTTAATACTGGTGGAGAAACGTTGGGCGCTGCGTAAAACACAACGTAAAGCAAAATCTTCAGGATCTCCAGCGGCTGCGAGAGCAGCGGAATCGGAAACTAAACTCTACAAAGCCTGGGTAAATTGCCACAGATTGTCCCTCTATCAACAAGACGCTGAAAACATCCTAAAACTGATAAGCGGCAAAAATACAAAAGAATTCTGGAGAACTTTAAGAGCTGTTAACGAAACGCAAGAAAACACCATCATAAGCGAGATTGGAGAAACAACGTGGACAAAACATTACACTTCCATGTACCTGGCACCAACTATCCACTCAAAGCCACAAGGCGAAAAGTATTCAGAGCCATGGGTAAGCATAGACGACCCAGAGGAAATCCGACTAAAGATCATGGGCTTAAAAAATTCTCGTGCCCCGGGACCTGATGGGATTACGAACGTTTACTTAAAAACGAATCAAAATGAGTGGGCCAGCCTGCTAAGTAAAATCTTTGGCAGATGCTCCAACTTGTAAACGATACCATCCTCATGGAAATCAGCAACGATGGTACCTATATTCAAGAAAGGAGACAAAAAGGATCCGGCAAACTACAGACCTATTGCTCTCCTGGATGTTATAGGTAAAGTGTTTGGCTCAATGCTCCTCGACCGCTTTAAGATCTGGGCGGAAGAATCACCTTGCAATGACCCATTCCAAACAGGATTAAAAAAAAACTTGGGCACGACAGCTAACATTCTAATGCTAAACGTGCTGAAAAACAGTATTGGAGGGGGAACGAGAATCTTTGTTGCGTTCATCGATCTGACCCAAGCGTTTGATCGTATAGACAGGGTCAGTCTATGGTCTAAACTTGAAGCCTGGGATTGCCCACCTTCCATACTAAACCCGATCAAGGCACTGTATACTGACACCTCTATACGTATTCGACTTGACCAAAACGGCCTTTTGTCATCACCCATTCCAACAGCGTGGGGAGTGAAGCAGGGGTGCCCACTGGCTCCGGCCTTATTTCTGGCATTTATCAGCGACATCCAAGATGATGACACAGAAATTCAAGCATTTCCTCGAAAAATCTGCAAAACCCCTATAACGCGACTTCTTTACGCAGACGACCTGGTCCTATTTGACCATACACCAATAGGTCTGCAGCGCCAATTGACAAAGCTTCAAGGGTACATGCAAGAAAACAAACTGGAAATAAATGTAAAGAAAACAAAATTCCTAGTATTAGAAAAATCGACCAGGAAAACAGAAAAATTGAGACTAAAACTGGAAGGATCATTGATTGAGAGAGTGTTCGATTTTAAATACCTAGGAGTAATTCTGGACGCCTCTTCACAAGACAAAGCTATGCAACTGGCCCTGTTGACCAAAGTCAACAACCTGGCAGCCCAAGCTAGAGCCATAGATAAAAAGTTCGGGCGATTCTCGCTGATCCCAGTGTTAGAACACTACAAGAAAAAGGTGATGCCGACACTAACATATGGGGGAGATGCAATGATGAACCTACCACCACCCATTTGGACAAAAATTGAGGCAAAGTTTTGGCGTAAAGTTCTTACACTCCCTTACTCGACCCCAATTGCCTCAATTCGACGAGAGCTCAGCCTACCATCTCTTAGAAGTTCAGTTTCACAATCGTCTTTAAGGCTGTTCAGGAAATGCCGGACGGCCGAGCCACCGTCAATATACTACCTCATCAACCTGGAAATAGAAAGGAACACAAGTAAAACTCTCAACAAATGGAAAGAAGAAAACATCAGTTTGCTGGAACAGGTACAGGCGGACGAAGAACAACTAATAAAGAACCCAAAGAGAATCTTTACTAAAATTAAAGAACTTGACTGGATAAATACGTTGGAGACAGCAGGAAAGAACAAATTAACCCTACACCTGCCACCAAACATGAAAACACTCAATGAACTCCAAGAGTACATAAAGAAGTTCCCATCCAGGAAGGGGAGAGATATGTTGATGAGGGCCCGTCTGAACGTATTGCAGACAAATGAGATTTTGTCAATAAGAGGCAAATCGGAGAACAACCTTTGCCGATTCTGTGCAACAAAAGAAAAGGAAACAATCCGCCATTTGCTCCTAAAATGTGCCTCTAACCAACATAAGAAATCGATACTTAAAACCAACCTTCACAGACTTCACCATCGCGGACAAAGAAATATGTTGGTTGCGTCTGATTGGCGGCGACAAAACGCAATGGCAAATAGCCACTTACAAAATCTTGGAAACTATAAACTGGCCAACGAAGGCACATTTTTAGAGAGCTGCTTTCTTTTTTTCGTTTTTTCACAACAGACCAAAAGACAGAAACTTTACATTTTGTAAAAATCTTTTTGATTAAACACAAAAAAAAAAACGGTCAAAAACACTTTCTCAAATGCCGGACATTTTAATGTCTGGACATTTTAATGCCTGAATACTGCAGCTTTGGGAGGAAAAAAGCTGATGGTACACAATAAACCTGTTCACTTCTTTTGCCTGCACTCGATACATACTGCCTCATCACGAGTTTGGCGGTAACCCTTCAATGCGGCAGTAATGCTATTACTGCCGCATTTAAGGGTCTGCCAAATCACGGGTTTGGCAGGATTTACCCCCAGCTTAGAGCTGGCGGTAAATCTGTGGCGAGTTGGCCGATTTATGGCGCTATTACTGCGCACTCATGGTAGTAGCACAGAAAATTCCCCATGGGCCCAATGGGGAATGGGGAATTCTCGAATGGGCCCAATGGGCAATGGGGAATTACTGTTCCGCCAAACCCGTGATCCGGCGCTAATAGTGCCCGGGGGGTTTGGCGGTAATGCTAATAGCCCCTGCGGTATTACCACCGGATACCGCCCAACTTGTGATAAGGCCCACCCAAATCTGAGGCACTTGTTTCTAGAAGAGATGACAGGAGGCCTCAGCAAGTCCCAGGGCTGCTTTTATGATTAGGACCAAGGATTGATCAGCTTCTAAGGTACATTAAAAGCTGTTTCCAGGGAACTTCGGTAAATCCGTCAAAGGTTGAGTACTAGAGGCAAAGTGGGTATATCTTGCGGATAGAAACTGGTGACGCTCAACAGATGTTGTAAGAAGTCAGCTGAGACTGGTGCAGCCTCATTTGAAATAGACTGTGTTGTTATTGCTCCAATCCTCATACCTATGTGTGAGATTTAATAACCTAGGAATGTTATATCTTATTCATTGATACAAAGGTTTTGAGCTTTACATGCAATCACCGTGCCCGTAACATATTGGGTCATTTACTGAACATGTTCTGGAAATATGAGTCCACATGCAGTGACATATCCTGTGAGACATGAAATGCAGTACTGATAAATGATGGAAAGGTAGTGGGCGCATTCATTAAACCAAATGGAACAACTAAAGCCTCAAGGAGCACAAACGCCTGAAAGCCGTTTTCCACTCGACCCCAGATCTTATCAGACTGGCCCTGTGAGCTAAACTCAGGAAAAAATAGACCTTTTCACCCCCGTAAAGAATTCACGTATTAAACATAGGCAGCGCTGATTAGATATCATCGCTGCAACCAGGGCAAGGTCATCTTTTTTTAAATTTAATTCACACTTTTCTCAGCAGCCCCGGTGATGTTATAGAATTAAAAAAGGATGTGTTTGGAAAAAGATGATTATTTTAAATACATTGATGTAATAGAAAGCAACATTGAAGCACAATCGACATTTTCCAATCAAATTGAAGACTAATTATGGTTTTGTAAATGTACACAGACACTAGAACCACACATAAAAGCCAGTACTTACCATCAGCTTTGCAAACAGACGTTCCCAGTTGCCAATGCGCTGATAACGAGCAACGCTCCGAGACTAAGAGGGGAGATATTACAGAGCAGAGGGAATCAAATGCTGAGGGAGACGCGCACTGCTGACCCCCCAAGACTCTCCACACCTTGCGATCACCACACTCTCACTTCCACTTCTAGAATCACACCACTCACCTGCCCTCACTGCATCCTCTATTCTAGCCCTAGATCCTGCGGCCTTCATGTCCTCCACCCTTGCTCATCCCCACCACTGCATCCTCCACTCCTTGCCCTCCTTTTGCACATCCTCATCAACTCTCTCTCTAGCCCTCACTATCCTCACCCGTCATCCCTAGAACTCCATGACACATCCTAAACAACAGCCTCCTCAATTTCCATTTCCCCGTCCCCAGACATCCTCCATTTCAAGCCCTTTATTAACCTACCCCCTCTATCTCTTCACTCTTGCTAAAACCTGCCCTCAATCCCTTGGTTATACAGACAGCTACACAATGCCCTCCAGTTCCGGAACCATGCGCGTCTCTTCCTACCAGTGTCTTCTATGCTCCTTTCTCCCATCTATATTTATTTATTTATTTATTGATTGAGCATTTGTTAGGCGGAGGGAACAGGGGTGTAAAAAACAGTAGCAAAACAGTAAATATACAATTGTGGTCCTACTAGGCCTTGTGGCATTCGGACAGGCAAGTGCAGTGGAGAGAAGTGCGGGACATCAGGAGGGGTGTGTGGAGGGGAGGGGAATTGGGTGGGGGGAGCAGGTTATGGCAAATGCTGGTTGGGAGCCCAGGAGGGAAGTGTCAGGGGGTAGCCAGGGAGGAGGCCAATGGCTAAGTGCAAGGGCAGAGGAATCCCAGGGGTGGGATGCACAGCCGTCGGGCATGGGGCCAGTATGGGCAGTGCTGAGGGGTTGCTGATGTCGACTGGTTAAAGGACCAGGTAACTTGTGAGATTCATGAAGGACCAGGCCACTAGTCTCAGCGGCAGAGGAGTGATTAGCAGGGAAGTGAAAGAGGGAAAGAGGTAGACAAAAGGAGAGTTTTGAGAAGTTTCCGGAACTTGAGGAGGACCGGCTCGAGTCTGAGAAGGGCAGGGAGGCTGTACCAAAGAGAGGTATCAGCCGAGGAGAGAGACCTGCCCCCACTCTCTGCTTCGAAAATCATTGACAAGCAAAGCATTGGAGTTAGAGGAGTGGAGGGCTCGAGCAGGGAGGTATTTAGGGAGGGAAAATTGGACATAGCGTGGTCCCAGGCCCCCAGAAAGCCTTGTGGATGATACAGAGGATGAATTTGATTGTTTCAGCCACCGGGAGCCAGTGTAGAGATTTTAGGGCTGGAGAGATGTGAACCTGGGGCTTGAGGCCAAGGATAAGTCTTGCAGCCCTATTTGGGATTAGCTGAAGGGGGCATAGAGAGGAAAGGGGGAGGTTCAGGAAGAGGTTGTTGCAGTAGACCAGCTGAGGAAGGACCAGAGCTCTGGAGACGCTGAGCTTCTGGGAGAAAGGTGAGGAAAGAGAGAATGCTTCTAAGGAGGTGAAGCTGGAAGTGGGCCTTCTTGGCACCCAACACTGCAGGCCTGGACCACCCAAGGTCTGCCTAAGGATGAGAGCCCCTATGCCCACTTTGCTTTTCCTGCTATGCTCTAACTCCTCACTGCACCATGGCATCATATCTGACACACTCAATCCGTTGACCATCAAATCCAAACTCCCCGTAGGAATTAGTGCCCTCCATGCTCTCAACCATCTTAAAAACAGACCAACAGATTTAACTAAACTGAGGACATTTACAAGGACTTACCTGGGCCTCCAGCACTTGCAGGCGTCTGATTGCCAACGATAGATAGCTCTGCTTCCTAAAAATATCACAGTTTATCTTGTGAGCTACATACATCTTGACTATCCTCCTCTTACATTTTACACCCCCTCCACTTCACCACACCCTTCTCTTCCCAGACCACCTCTGACCAAATCCCAAACAATTACCTTTATGTAATTTTGTTCCACATGCACAACCCTCACCCGGACCCCCATTGTTACCTTTCGTAGTTTCTGTGAAGCTTCTCAAGGATTTGCTTCTTCTGCTCCCAGGGAGTGGAATGAACCTGCACCAAACGTACAAGCTCCATGCTGGGGACGGACAGGTCTGACACGCTGTCAGTGACACGAATGTCAAAATATGTGGTCAAAAAGAACAGGAGATAAAAAACAGAGATGACCATAGAAATGGTACAATAGCCAGTGGTCAACCAGGACATAAAGAAAGGATATCAGAAGGCAGTCAAGATGGTAACAACAACATTGGACAGAAAAACAGGACATCAACAAGAAAAGGTGACAACAACCGAAGGCTAACCAGTGCATGGTCAAAGGGCATCTCACCAACATCAAGAAAGAGGACAACAAAAACAGGAATCATCAAAACTAAGGTGCAACATATAAAGATGATCAAGAACATGAGGCAATAAAAAGGAGTTAACAAGAACAATAAAAACATTCACACTCTGAAAAGATATTTTTATTAGCAAAATGGCAAAAACCAACCAATGATGAAGAATGGCTCCTGGGAGGGAAATCCATCCTCCATTACAACGTATTGTGTTGTTCATTTTTTGTATTGTTAACATGTGGTGAGACCAGCAGCCCCATAAGAACAGAACATATGTCACTATTTGGGTATTTATGGACCTGTGTATGTGCTCTGAGATTAGTGTGTTTCATTGAATATGGAGGTCCCACAGCCACTCTAATAACTGAAGCCCACCACATCTCTCCCAGGGGTCACAAGGCTCCTTTGCAACTGGTGACGTGTGCATTTTGCCATTGTATTTTTGCTTGCTTATCTGCAACACTCTGGTTTGATTGACATGTGTATGAGTGTGTGCTCCTGTTTTGGCAGTAAGCAAGTAGTGCTGCTTTGTCATCTTGATGGCACCCCCCTCCACGGGACTCCCACTTTCTCAACTCTCCTGAATGTTGTCCATGAGCTTGGGTTTCCTGTAAGCACTTAGAAGCTGTCCTTCCCTGAGATTCGGAATATTGCCCTCTGCGCCTGTATTCAAGCTATAAGGGGAGTCAGCCCACACCTGGGCACCAGGGTTACCCTGATGTTCACAAGACTTTCTTAATAGTAAACACAGTGAAGCAGCCACGGCTAAACAGTCAAGAGAGGAGCAGGGTGGTAAAAGGGACAGTAACCCATTTCTAACACTCAACAAGCGAACGTCCACACAACATATTATTCAAAATATACATCGTTATCTGGTTTGCAGCAAAAGGCAAAAGGACCTCACACCAAGGAAAGGAGAACGCGACTGTAAACCCAAGTATCAGAGGTGAAGGCTACAAAGGCAAGGAAGATACTCAAGGGTCAAAATACAATACGTCGCAACAATGAGTATATGTTATATGTGCTGAAAAACTCACAATATGCACAGTATATCTGAAAGCCAATGAGTGATATGTTCAAAGTGGTGAGGTTAACAACTGGATATTTTATTGTATAAAGAAGGATTGCACATGCGCATGCAATTTAAATGGTACAGTTGACAAATTGCTGGAGTCACGCTCCATATTAAAATGTTTAAACACATTGCGGAAAACAATTACTGATATGTGAGCCATATGGCTATAACCACCATGCAAAAAACATTAATTTCTGAATTTTACAAAATATATAATTAAATCTGCATAGTACATATAAAGGCTACATATGATGATGGAGGAACAGAAGACCAACTAGTTTCGGCGATCACCCCTGCTTATGGCCGCATTCGTCAGGGTCAGAGTAATGTATCCACCTCTAGTCCTAGATGACACAGGTGTGTCTGCCAAGCCATGGATGATAGCGTGCCCGAACAGGATGCACAGGGGCTCCTTGTTAAATATAGCGCTTTGAACATAGCGTCCGTCTAGTAGGCGCAGTCCAGCATGTGTGCGCCAGTCGACTAATATGGGTGAGCCAGTACAGTCCCAAGATGCTCGCTAGCTTGGCGGTATAACCAGCGTCTCCACCATGTTGTACTCTCGATCTGGGACAGAATCAACAGCAGTATTGTTTTGTAAGTAACCTTGGAAAACAGTTGTGTTTCTTGTTTTGTGCCTGTGCCAAAGTTGGGTCATTGGAGAGTTCAAAGTCAACCAGAGCCTCTGATCACTCAAGGTGACCAAGTTCAGGTTAGGATGATCCCGCTAAATCAGGTTTAGAGGATAATTCTAAAGGGAATACACGTCTCCCAGCATAATTATTTCAGCAGTGGGAAGGAATAGGCAAGCACTTGCAGTTATAGTAACGCAACCAGGACCTGTCAAAATGTTTAGGAATTATTTCAGTCAAAGGGCATAGCTGTTAAAGATTTGCTATGGTTAAGCAAAGAAGGTACTGGTGAAGAAAGGAACATTCCTCCATAAAAAGGGAGCCTTTGAAGTTGCCAGGGCTGTGGCTGGGTCAAAGAGAAAAGTGATCTGATTTTGATTTGTCTCATATCTGAGGCCGCATGTCTAGTAGCCAGGCTGTGCAATGCAGGTCAGGTAAGCATGGGGTTCCTCTGGATCCCAGGGCTCGTTGATAAAGGTTTATTGATTTGAAGAATGTCTTTTGTTACAACAGCTCACAGACTCTGCCAGTGTTTTACCTTCGGTCATCCAGCGCTCCTGCCTCTTCGTAAATAGCCAGATATGGCAAGCAGCAAGGAATCTTATGGGGCAGAAGGGTCATGAAGGCTTCCAACCAAACTGGTCCCACCATTTCAATGGGAGGGAGTACAAGTCATGGTTCCCTTTGGTCAGTAAAGCAGTCTGGACGCTAAAGATCCAAGCAGCACTTGGCCTTCAGGGTTATTTTGTACAGATCACAGCACCGCTTCCATTGGCTGTTTCAAATTTAGGCTGCTTTTTGTTGCTTTGGGACACACCTCAGCGATTGACAGTGTTTTTGGGTGTGGTTTTCCTTGTCTTATAGTACTATTGGAAGCTGAGTGCATATTTAGCCTCCAATCACACAACGTGCATTGTTTCAAACGATTGGTAGCTACCACCTACTCTGGCCAGACAGCATTATCCACTGCCCTATTCCAGCCAATACTATTGAATGCTTATGAGGAGTCATGGTGCTACCTCTTAATTGAACCCTTAGTGAACAACATAGTCACATCTTGCTTCTTCCGCCTCCACTCTCTGTCAAATCCCCCATTACCTTCCATTCCCCCAACAAGTCCAAATGGTGAATGCCATAGTCCTTTCACCCCTAGGCTATGCCAACAAACTTTGTAACCAACCTACCTGCTGGAAAGGCCAATACATGGTCCCCAAATGAGTGCTATGCCTATGGCTTGCGTCAACAATTCCCAGCCCTACAGACACTTAAAAGGTTCACATTGTATCAACAATTAAAAGGCTAGGTGCTCTACATCACACAAGAGCTTCAAATTACAAAGGTCCAGAATTCCTCCAGGAGACACTTTCCAAATATCAGAGGGGCCGTATCCTGTGCATTCAATAAGCCTCTGTTATGGTAGAAGCTTTAGGGTGATAAACGTTAATGTGACCTGGCAGTAGTTTGCTAATCCTCATCCAGGACAAACAGGACCAGCTAGGCTTCAGCCAGTAAAATACACAGCCAAATACTGTACAGGACACATCACGTCTCAACCTTAACATTCATTCATATATCACTCTTTGCTTTTTGTTCACCAAGTCCAAACCAGCCCCATAGACCAGACAGCAAGCAGACCCCAAACTCAAGTAGCAGCTTACGGCACATACACAAGAGGCCACTGAGCTAAGGATGGAGACATGGCATAATGGCCACACTACAAACAACCTGCTCTCAATGTCAACATAGTCACACTGGTCATACGGCACATCAACGTTGGGCATTTACTCCGACTAGGGAGCACCGCAACCTCTTCTAACTTGCACCCAACCCACTACCTATGTCTTTCAGCTGATGGCTGAGCCCAGGCAAAATTGTCACAACACATAATAATTAACTTATTGTAAATAACAGCTCACTGATACAGTACAGAATGCCCCACAAGATGGTACCACAGAACTTTCGGCACCCACATATGGTGACCTTTTGGTCAGCCATTCTTTCTCTTTACTTGTCTCCCCGCCCTGGAATCACCACACAAGACAGCCATACCCATGATCCTGACCCTGTACCCTCTTTACCACTTCCATAAATGCTACACCACACAGGGCAAGACCCACAATCCACACTGTTTAGTCTGCTCTTCTATGCAGTGCAAGGGCCAAATCGTACCAATCTGTACAATCCCCTTTGAGAAACAACCACATATCATACACAGGAGAAAGGATACTACACCACAATTTTCATCCCTCACTCCCCCACATATAATTTACCAGTCTGACATATGGCAACCCCACTGGCGCCACCATTACTACTGCCGCACTGATCAGATGTACCTCCCCTAGGAACAACAACAGTAATACCACCAAAACATCCATGCTGACTAGATTGCAGACAAAACATACACCCAACACCTTCACTGCTGCAACCAAACACATCATACCACACCCGCACATTAAACATTGACTACCAATACTGCATCCATGTCTGCCATCCTCAACTGCTTTGAGCAACCATTCCTCCTGAAAGCAAGCACATCTAATATCTCCTATTTCACACACATCATATTACAGCCCCACAAGCTCTCCACTTCAGAAGCATCACTTTATACAATTACACCCATCAATTCCACTCTTCCTGGCCAATCATATTCTATTCATGCACATCTTTTCCCCTACAAATTTCCTGGAATCTCCATATTCTTGCAAAAACACATCACCCTAGTCAAACACAGCGCAACACAATTGATGCAGGACATGGATGTCCAATACCCTAAATAACTGAATATCACCACAAAACCAGATGTTATCAGTGTCACTCATGCACAATGTCGCTGTCATGCTGCAACATCAGGTCCAGTAGGGTACCTGGGGTTCATAGTCTGAGAGTTTCAGGAGATGTGTGATGGGGCAGCATTAATATTTTAGTTTTCGTCAGTGATGGCATTTATGACTCTGGTACAGGTTGTGTTCCACTAGGCAGTGAAAGAGGTACTGTTGCATGTTTAAAGTTACTTGCTGATATTCTCCACTGGTTTCAGGTGGCTGAGTGTGTGAACAATGTCTTGCATTACCTGTTTCAGTATGGCTTCAGTAGTGTCCCGCCATCCTACAGCCATTGGCTAGAGCTTGCCACATAAGTGGGCAGAAGATGGGATGGGGGTGCGTTGCAACTCTTCTGTTCCTCTGTGTGATGTCATCAGTATGCCAGAGGACTCCTGACCACGACATAAGGACACCCTGCTTGACTCCAGACCTTCCCAGCAGGAGGTTTTCTACATAAAGGATTTGTTAAGTCGTTGGTGACTTTTTCATATGGACTCACCTCCCCCCAACCCTCTTCAGTGTAGGCATCCTAGAGCAGTCAGAAGGGCCTCATAGAAGGATGCTCCTTTCTCTGGAGATCAAGTGAAGAGGTGAAAATTAACCGAAAGACTACCACACGTCACAAATGACAAATACACTGATCCTCCTCACAAAACTGAACTTTGCTCATGCAGTTTACACACTCAGTTTAATAAGCTAATAGTCCTATCTGACACTGGACAGCTCTCGGGCAAACTTCTCAAAACACTGCTCACTGTACACTGCTCACACCACAGTGGACATCTGCGACCTATGTGAGGAACCTGAGGGTATTCTCACTCATATTCCCACTGGATCCTCTTCTCAGGTGGCCAGGGGATGGCCACCACTGTTGGATCCATAACTTGGGTATGGACAAGCAGGGGAGGATCCCTTGGCTAGAGGGTCCTTGTGGATTGGGCTGAGGTATCCATGGGTGAGACGCGGCATCCCCCTTTTCTACTGATGGCCAATCTACCCTTACCCGTCCCACGACCTCTTTAGTTTGCGGTAAAACATCTTCCCTCATTTTCTCCCAGGTAACATCTACTGGTACAGAGACACAACATTCCCCTCTTCCCAGTTATATGTCATCACACTCTCCCTCAGTCTTTAGGGTGCATTTTCAATCTCACCCCATCGCCCCTCCCTATTTCCAACATGTACTGCGACGAGGAAGACTCAACCAGGAGTTATAAGGATTACCCATAGGAACAACACTGTGCAGGGAGAGACTTACTACACACCACCATTAGGCTGTCCCGTTAATAGAGTCAGGTGAGCTCAGGCACTTGACAGCAAACCTCCACACCTGCACTCTATTAAACATCACTTCAGCATTGACCAAGAGAGAAAGGGTCCTAAGGGTCAGGTATGTCCTATTAATTGGCCCAATGAAGGTCAGGCAAGGGAGGCCAAGGACTCATACCTAATGCTGCTTAACAGGCCTCAGGTGTATAAAAGGTTGGGCTTTCAACAGTGCAGTGAGCAGTAGTTGGTAGAGCAGAAGGGAGGCTGTCTGGCTGAATCCAGCAGCGGATCCCTTCTCTGTCCCAGACCAATTTTTGCCAGCGGTATTGAGGGAGCTGGGGTTGCTGGTTGGAACGTGAAGGCTGCAGCATGAGAAGCCTGGAAAGTCCAGATGAGAGCGGGACACCGGGACACTGACTCTATGTGGCTGAAAGTTGCAGCGTGGCAAGGGAGCCATGTGTCCATGGATACGGTCTGAGGTGAGTTGGACATTATTAGCTGTATCCAGGCAAATGTTTATTCCCCTGGGACGTGTGCCAGTCGCAGGAGTGTCTGAGTGGCAGGTGGTGCGATCCTGACCTTGGCCCACAAATCCCAAGAAGCTGCTCTCCAGCGCCAAGCCTTTTGGGTCAGTTTCGTAGCAGGAGAGACAGAGAGAAACACAGAGGCGTGCATGGGGCTGGAGCAGGAGCAGAGATGTGAACGCGGAAAGTGGCACGGAAAAAGGAAAGAAAGGAAAATAAGGTGCGTGAGCGGCACAAAGATAAATAACACAGAAGAGAGGGCGCTAGCGAACGAAAGCTGAAGAGAGGGTGGGAGCGACCCGAAGAACAGAAAGAGTGTACTAGAAAGTTAAAGGAAGTGATGAAAGGTTGCTAGTGACCAAAAAGCAGAAGAAAGGGTGCGGGTGACCCGAAAGTGAGAAAAGAAGGTGCAAGGCTGCACAGCAAAGTGGAAAGAGTGGTGCAAGGCTACACAGCAAAGTGGAAAGAGTGTGCCAGGGGCACGATAAAGCAAGAGGAGTATGTAAGTAGCACAGTAAAGAGAAAGAAGGTGCAGGAGTGCACTGCACAATTGAAAGAAAAGAGAGAAGTGAAACGATATAGAAGAAAAGATACAACGTGAGAAGAGAGGGGTTAGAAGTCAGAGTGGTCACGCAGCGGTGGAGCAAAGCCTGGCGGTTTCGAAAGTCTCTGACACTGCCCCAATGAAGGAACTGTGTTAACTATTGTTTGAGACCAGAGGGGCCTAAGCGTGAGGAAGGGACCCCTCAGAAGCCCACAGAGATATTTTGGGAACTTTTGTAAGAGAGGCCTAGACTTGGGGATGGGAACCCTGTGGGGCCTGACCAGAACTGTGTTATTTTTTATTTACTCTGGAACGAGTAAAGCTCGGGGAAGGGAACCCCAGGTGACCCAAAGACTTTGTAAACCTTATTTGCTGCAAGAGCCCTTCGTCGAAGGTATCAATGGCAACCCTGTTTGTGTTAAACTATCTTTTTTGGAAACTGGCAGAACTACATTTGATGGTAAGGCCACCTGAAACCACTAGTGATTTACATTTCTTTTTGAGTCCTCATTTTCTCTTTAAGAAGACCCCAGAACACATTTTGTCTAAGAGTGAGGGCAGGCATAGGTTTTGACACAGATGGCCATTAGAAACATCAGTTGAGGGAACAAACCCCTTAGAGTTAGGGCCAGTTAGGCATTACACCAACCCAACCAAGTTTTTCAATAAAGGTTTTTCAAACTTTGCTTTTGAGTTTATGTTTTTCTTGATACCATGCCTGTCTCACACCTGTCAACTGACAACTGCAACAACTCTACACTCAGAAACACACAAACACACGCACAAACACATATGAGCACCTAGAAGACACCAGTTTAGCACTATCTAATTATATACAAATAACTTCCACCTCCCACACCAGCTCTGTACAGCACTTTAAATACAGCACATGAAACAAACATACACATATCTCTCTTTCCCACCCTGCATACAACCTGCCCCTCTTTTCATGACCACCAACCCACCTACCAAACCTAAGCCTAAAATAACAGAACCCTGATTACTCTCCACTTACTACCCAGGCAAGATCACTCAAGGGAACCCATCTACACACAAATCCTGACTGCAAATCCACACCTTCTACTCATCTCTCAAGCAAATGTCGTTTAGCACTTTATACATTGCTTCTTCATATCATATATCACTCAGAACCCTCAGTTTGCTGGTTTGACGATTACAAGCCACATATGGCTTTTCAGGCTTCTCCGAAAACTCAAGGCTTCATATAAGCCCTCCTCCTCATATGAAACTCACAACATGCAGATGGTAATCTGCCACACATCAGGGTGTGGAAGTGGGCTTCAAAATCTAACCTGCAACTAGCGAATGACACTCGACTCCTACCAGAGGCAGCAGTCAGTTGCAGGAGATTGTGTAAATAGCAAATGCTGCACTTTATGCATTTTGCAGAGTGGTGTGTTGATCCAAAAGCAGATGTCTCATATAAATTCACCAACATAGCTGTTTTCCTAAACATAACACTCCTTAAAGTTGCATAAAATGTTACAAAAACTTCTTCCAACTTTCTTTTTGAAGAAAGACATTTAGACCATGTTTTAATCAATATATTTTTAGTGAAAAGAAAAAAGAAATCATCAGTCAGATATCTCACTTATTGGTGTTCTGCCCAGTAGGAAAATCATGATGTCATAATAACTAGACAGACTCAATCACCCTAACATAAAACCACAAACTATTTTGGTTATTTTCTGTAAGTCTTATGGTCAATACTAGGCAACACAACAGTTCATTAGAACCAGAAAGGGGCCAAGAATAAGGGAGACGAAGGGAAAAGTTACGGTAGAGCACAAATGTCTCATAAAGTCGCCTGCTCACGTCCGTCCCCACATCCCTCCCATTTTCTAGGAGTGTCCCTTGCTGCGACCGCTGAGGAAGCAAGTGCCACGCCTAACCCGGTCAACGCACAAAACACTGCACACACACAAATGAACATATAATCCGCTCAACATCACCCTCACCTCTATAACTTCCAAGCAACAGTCTTACACCACCACTATCAGTGGGGTGGGGAGAGTGGGTAAAGGTGTAGGCAGGGTTGTGAAAGGCAGCAAGGGTTGCAGACTCTGAGGGAGGGATCCAAGTTTCTGTAAGGGTAATAAGGTCAAATCAGGCAAAGGAAGTCTTGTTACGGACAGATTGTACATTCCAAAGAGCAATATAAAGATAGTGAGATGTAGAAGCACACTGATGTTGAGTCTTCGAAGTAGAGAGCCTCTGGGGGTAGAAGCGAGAAGAGGAAGTGTGATGAAAGACAGGGTTGGAGGTTTTGTGAATAGAAGGAGTAAGTGAACGAGAAGAGGGGTCGTGTCGAGGAAAAGAGGTATAGGTATAGGAAGAGAGTTGAAATGGTTTTGAGCATAGAATAATGAAGAAAGAACTAGAAGCGAAAGGAAGAGATAGTAAGAGCAGTGCATGATGAGGGCGGGGCTGTGCAAAGGCGTAATTGGTACTCACGAGCAAGTAGCAAAGCAATAGCTCAAAGGCAAAGAGGCTAGAGGAAAGCCTGGAGGTTGGCCCTTAGAAGTTTGCCCTTTGCTGGGTCGCCCGGGGCTAAGTCTCCCCAAAGCAAGGAGTCAAGTACTGGAAGTGGTGAGGAGCATCCAAGGACGGGATGGGGAAGCGGGTCCACCAGCCTATGGCTACAGAGCAGTGCAATGCAGGAGATGGGGTCTTTGCCCGGCCTCCCTGTTTGTAGATTGATGGTGGTGCAGGTAGCTGAGGGGAATGGGCTGGTTGGAAGATGGCGCGCTCCGATTAGCAGCAGGAGCTGGTGCGGGACCCAGGCTTTCTCTACGGCTAGCTCTGTAGGCATCTTCAGGCAGAAGGAATGAGTGCCTCTGATGCTATTGTGATGAGCTCTGTGTTGCTCTTAAACAAACCCCTCTTGTGAAAACCGTTCAGCGATCAACATGGTAATTTGAAAACAACTAGACAATTACAAGAACAGGATGCAACAGACAGATATAAACAAAATCACAGGGCAACCACCACAGATTAACAAAAATAGGAGGCAATAATCAAAGATCAACAGAAATAGGAGGCAACAGATAGGAGGCGAAAAGCCAGCCAGAAAAAGTGGACTGGTTATTTGGGTACCAAGCATTAAAAGGAAGGAGAATACAACCGACCTCAACAAGAAGAGGAGGAGGAGACAGCTGAAGCCTGATAGTGGGGCAAACTTGAAAAAAAACATGGCGCAAGACATTGCATGCCTTTCTTCACATCTGCCAGATTCTCCTGGATTCCCTGCATAGTGTGGCAACTGCATTAAGAAAGAGTACGTTTTCGAGTGCAGATTCTGCGCCTGCAGATAAACCTAAAGATGCTGTACAGGAATGGGTATTCTGAGACTATGCCTTTCTTGCACCAGGAGAAAGTAGGCACAATTTTAAGCAATCAATTGAACACTGAGGGCCGCGATATTTGACATTGTGGCTTCCATTGCCGATTCCCACAGTGTGTGTATGCGTGACTCCAAAGTCACTGCATGTACCAGCAGATAACCCGAATCCGGGAGAAGGAGCCTGACCTCATGGGTGCTGTAGCTGTCCAGCTCATTGACACAGATTCCATTGGCACTCAAGAATGAGTCTGCAAGTGTTCACATCAATAGTATGAGAACCCGGAACAGAAGCAGGTGGCATATCAACAATGACCTGTGAACAACATGCGCAGCCGACAACGGCTAGAGATCAACAAGAAAGGCCCTCCTAACTAGTGAATAGGTAAAGAGGGCAATAAGGAGAAGTGAACAGTGCCAGGATTTCAACAAGAAAACGGGAGAAAAGAATCAGAAGTCAAAAAGAACAGCGGTCAACTATCAGACCTTAACAAGAACAAGTGGTCATTCCAAGACATCAACAAAACTGGATGAGGAAACTGTTGTGTTCTATGCTGGCTATGTGCTCTTCAAGGGCCATTGCTTCTGTGCTGTCATTGTCCGAGCATCGCTCTAGAACCACCCTGGTTTGAGGAGCAACACTTGGAGAGCAGGGTCAGGTCAGGGACGGGGTACCTTTTGTTTGCCGTAATCAACGAACTATACAAGACCTACCGTCAGAAGAAGTTTCATTCCAAACAATCAGAAGTCAAATATAACTCGAGAAAAAAACGTAGATCTAAACGAGCAGGGGGCAGGAACCAGTGAACAAAGTGAAAACGGCAATAAGCAAAGATCAACTAGAACAGACGAGTCACCTGCATACATCCAAGCCATCGGAAAAGAGAGGCAATAATCAAACTTCAATATGGAAAGGAGAGTTCAACAAAAATGTAGCAAGAAGATGAAACTATCAGATATTTTCAACAATATGTTCTGAGATGCCAGAGATCGATGAGAAATGGGGAAAAGAAACAAAGATTAATGAGAACATAAAGGGCAACAACCAGTGGTTAGTAGAACAGTGTAGGAAGTGCAAAAGAACTATTTTCACTTTCACACTTCCGCTCCCTCTCGATTCCTCCTGCTCTCCATCTCGCTAGCGATAGGAAACAGCCATCGCTGATATTCGATGTGCATTTTTCTTCCTCTTCTATCTCCCTTCATGTTCTAGCCATCCCCTGACCTTACTTCCCCCAGCGATCTCTAATGAACCTGCACATTTGCCATCACTGTTCACCTCCCTGCTTTTGAGGACATACCTGCGGAACAGCCTGCCTGCGGATATAGAAAGACGGCTTGTCAGGCTGCTGGGCAATCCGAGTGATATCAATTCATCTTTGAGGTCCAGCATCTGTAGAGAAATAGAATGTGAATAAGGGAAACTGCAGTGAAATGGGAGACTGATTTAAATGCCCAGTATATTGAGCACTCAACAGCATACCAGCCCAGAGATAGCTGCCACCCCGGGCATCGTGGTGTCATCCGCCCCAACAATGGAGTAATCTGTGCCAGAAATCAAAGCTCAAGTTAAAGCACCCCATAAATCAGCAACTTTTTAGGCTGTCATTGTACCATGTGAACCTTACACCACCCACGCAATGAGTGGACTCTTGGACTTACCTCAGCATACGATGCGCTGATGAGTGAGCCTACCATACATATTGTGCTGATCGAGGATAGACCGCATAAAATAACCACAACATGCAACCCCAGATACCAAATATGCACTTTAAGGTAATTTGTCTGAGTTAATCACACAAGCTGTTGTCATATATCCACCTTCTTCTCACCTATCACTCTAACAAAATGCTCATCTTCACTCTGGTACTCGGTCGTCTTGACTACTGCTCCGGCTTCCTCTTGGGCTTCCTTAACCACTCATATGACCCTTTTGACAAAATTCTCAATTTTGCCACTCACGCTCTTTATAATCTTGCCCCCCCTCGTCCCCCATTACCAAACTCTCCACACTGCCTCTATGCTGGGAGGATCTCAATACACAAATGGTCCCTCTATAAATAACTGCTACTGGTCTTTAAATCCATACATGGAATAGACCCTCTCCCCAACCTGTCTATTTCTATATCAGCCATTTGTCCTCCACCTACCCTTCATTATATCGCTCTTGTTAATCTCTCAGTCCCTTGCCCATTCAGCGCATCCTATCTCTTCAGCTCCTCCTCTCCCCTCACCCTCCAACATTGTAACTCTCTACCGCCAACATTCTTGCAGTCAGGTTTGCACTCAAGCTCCATCTATGTAGCCTTGGAGGGCCCCCCTATAAACTCCTCCATGCTACCAACCCTGCAATTATAGATATTCTGTTCTAAAGCTATCATCACCCTGCTCAGTTACACATATTCCTACATTATAGAAACCCCTTGCCATAAATAAATACAGATGTATATACAAATATGAAATAATGCAAAAACCAATGGCTGTCAAACACGTAGTGATATGCAAATGTACTGAGAGATCATCCTGAGATTTGATTGAACCTCTATGACCCTCGAGGCAGCATCCCAAGAGTACTCACAGGTCAATGTTCCTTACCTCAGATAGACTGGACTGCAAATTTGACACTGCACACAGAAGGCGCTCACATAGTGGTTCAAACATCTTCTGCTCCTCGTGTACCAGTGGTAGTTCAGCTTCAGCCTGAAAAATAAAATAAATGCTTGTCAGTGACTGCTTGGCCCCTCGGTGAGGCATGCAAACACACACACGTGGGTTAATAAACCCAGAAACAACCATATTTACAATGCTGGGAGTAGGTGTGGAGACCCTTTGGTTTTTTAAGGAAATTGTTCAAACATATGATTTCATAAAGATAGGCTTCCAGATGGGGCATTGGTTGTGGAATGTGCGAGGAGGGTATTTCTCGAAAAGGGCAAGTGTGCTTACCATCTTGAAGAGGTGTACAGACAATACGGTGGAAACGTTTTGGTGGAGGCGCATGGTGGGCTCTTTTCAGAGGAAGCAGAGAGTACGGCTCTTCTGGTGTGTAGGGTAAGCCCTTGTCGAGGAGGCATAGGGGTGGAAGGCATCTGAAGGAGCTGTAGGGTAGACATCTTACAGAGAGGCTGTGGGATGATCACATTCCAAAGGAGGAGTAGTAGAAGTATATTCTTCCAAGGTGGATAGCTTCTAGAGATGTAAGTCGGCACCGCCCAGGGGAAGTATAGGGTAAAGCCCTTCATGAGGTGAGGAGGAAAAACACAGGACCCTTCTAAAGGAAGAGGATGGTCTAGATCACCTAGAGGAGAAGCATTGAGAGGTCCTTTCAGAGAAGCTGAAGGCTGGTCAGCTTGGGAAGTTAGTGTTGCATGGAAACATTCTAGGGGAGAAGTTTAGGTCCTTCCGGAGAGCATGTAGCTTGGAGAACATCTGGGTAATGTGTGGGTTGAATTTCCTCACAAGCACTTGTAGGATACGCACCTTTGTGGAGGAGATGTGGAAGGGACCTTGTAGAAACATCATGCTTCCTTCATGCTTTATGAGGAGAACATGCAACATTGCGGTATCTGGTCCTTCTAGAAAAGGTGCCTTTAGTTGGGATATTAGTTGGGATACCATGAAGTGTGAAATGTGCATAATTAAAGAGAGGACAGAGTTATACAAAAATATCAAATGAATCCCAAATGAGTCCAACTATGTTTTACAGGAAATTTGGTGCTAAATCCATAAAAATGCAAGTCACATTGACCTCAAAACTAAATTTCAAGGAACCTGGGATTGGTAACCCTAGGTCTCCTGGGGGCAACCAGACGTGGTCTCCCTCTCACTGTGCTTAGAGAGGCATCAGCTTCACCTCACTGATGATCCCCAACAAGGGTGAAACACGTTTATGGGGTTGCTGGTGGTACTCTCGTTCAGGTTGGAATTGCCATTGCATTTCGGTGCTGGACTGCCCCTGGGCAGGACAAAGACTGATATGCAAATGGATATTTCCGATCTGTGAAAGGCACAGTGAGTAAAAGCAGTGGCTGCGAACTCTCAAGTGGTTAATAACCACTGAACAGGTTATCAGGCCTTGTTCTGTCGAGAGAGGGGCGCCCGCTACCTTTGCAAACTAAATTTCAAGGAACCTGGGATTGGTAACCCTAGGTCTCCTGGGGGCAACTAGACGTGGTCTCCCTCTCACTGTGCTTAGAGAGGCATCAGCTTCACCTCACTGATGATCCCCAACAAGGGTGAAACACGTGTATGGGGTTGCTGGTGGTACTCTCGTTCAGGTTGGAATTGCCATTGCATTTCGGTGCTGGACTGCCCCTGGGCAGGACAAAGACTGATATGCAAATGGATATTTCCCATCTGTGAAAGGCACAGTGAGTAAAAGCAGTGGCTGCGAACTCTCAAGTGGTTAATAACCACTGAACAGGTTATCAGGCCTTGTTCTGTCGAGAGAGGGGCGCCCGCTACCTTTGCAAACCACATTGACGTCACATTTTTGGTAAAGATGTAACTTCCAACAGAGGGTTTCCAAAGTACCAATTAAAAAAGCCCCAAAGCTCAATGGACGGCAATGTTTTTGCCTGTGCTAAACAAAGCCAAAAGCAATGAGGCATGGTTCAAGTGTATAGGCTTTGGCTGTAACCTACAAGCGGGTCTACCATATGCCACATCCATTCCTTACAAACGAGCAGATACTGTCCAGTGTGGTGTGTCCCTTTAAGAAGACTGCAGCTAGCAGTCACGTGTGTTCGTCAAATAAAGGCGGGTCCCCGTGGCACATGCAGGAGTTGGAGCGGGGACCCAGTAAGATGACAGACCTGTGTCCGTGTCTCTATATTCCTCCCTCTGGGGCCTGACCTGGACCAGGACCCAGACACATCATATTGGCGATGAGGCGGGATCCCCTGCTCGTGAAGGCATACTGCCATTCCTGCACGCGGCAGGTTTCCTGTGTCTGCCGGCAAACTCGGCGAGTTCGTGGCCCCTCATCCACCTCCTCTGCCCTGCCTCGCAGCCCGTATTGCACGCTGGGCACGTAAAGGTACCAAGGGGGAGGGGTGCATTACCCCGCTTCGGTCCATGGAGCTGAGACATCAAAGAAAATGATAAAAACTTTTTTTTTCTTCTGCTTTGTTCTTCCGTCAGCTCTCTATTCTAGTAGAGGGCAGATATTAACATTAACGTGGGCAGGCCTGGTCCTGCCCCCTGTGACCTGGTACCACACGCTCAGTGCAGCACCCTGTATTGTTTTTCTCCATGAGTGGCAACCCCTCATTGTGCACCTCGTGCTACCAGCTTCCAGGACAGGGCAATCCTGCCCCCAATCCAGCACCTTACGCTGCCACCAATCCATCACCACGTGCTGCCATCGCCACCCAGGAGGCCAACAGTGGGCAGGGTTGCAGCTCATGCAGTGAGTGCTTGTGCACCCTGACCCCACATTAGACTGTTTGGCTGGTGTATCCCTCGCCAGTCGGCCCTGGGCCTGATACTACAAAGGACCACTGCAGCAAGTAATCATGGGGAGCAAGATGACGCACAGCGGGCTGCTCAATACCACGTTCATTGGCGCAACTCGCCCTGTTACAAGAGTTTGATATTTCGGGAGCCAGATGGATCGCATGGGTACAAAGGTTGGTTATGTTTTCAAGACCACTGGAGAAGATGACGACAAAACGATGAAGACTATCATGCTATTCTCAGCCTGCCCGCGGGTGCACAACACCTTTGACACTCTACGGCCCGTGGATGATTCTTTCGCAGTGGCCAAGGTAGCTCTGCTGGAGTGCTTTGCACCCATGGTGAATGTGAACTATTAGAGGACCCTCATGAGGACTGCTGTACAGAAAGAAGGGGGATTTCTCGACGCCTTTCACAGCAGGCTGCGTCGCATGTCAGTGGCATGTGCCTGGCCTGACGTGGAGCATGAGGTGCGCCAATAGGTCAGACAGGGCTACCTTGAGATTAAGCTGCAGCGCCAGATACTGTGTGAGCCTGGAATCACGCTCACGCGCATCCTGGAGCTTGGATGCTCCCACAAGCTGGCAGATGTCTGGGCAAACAAGATGTGCTCGGCGATGAAGGCAGTCAAGCTAGAGGACGCAAGTGCGGTAGGACGGAGGCAGTTTCAATGGAGTGACAGGCTCCAGCAGTGAGGCAGGAAACAAGACAAAGGGTGGGGGACTCAGCTGTGGTCATGACCTGCCCCTCCTCAAAGACTGTCCAGCAAAAGGCCATGTGTGCAGTCGCTGTGGTATAACAAACCATTTTGCATGCCTCTGTAGAGCACCAGCAACATCAACTCATTCAAGAAGCCAGGCATCCTTGAGAACGGCGACGCAGAGATCACAGCGCAAGGTAGCCCAAGTCAAACAACCAACTGCGGAGGAGGACAAGCCTGAGGAAAAGGAAGAAGACGAGGAGGATGTCTTCTTCATTTCGAGCATGTCCGTGCTGCAAAGGTCAAAACAGCATCAGCCCAGGGGCGTAATTAGCATCTGTGACTCCCAGATCCCCGTGTTGATCGACACCGGCGCCTGTGGGAGCGTCATGGCAGAGCACCATTACCGAGAGCTGGATAGCATGCCACCCCTAAGATAGAGAAACATGCACATTTTTACATTCAGTGGAAACAACAGTTGCCCCTGGAAGGAGCATTTGTAGCCCGGTTAATTCATGAAGACACGTCAATCAGGGCCCGTTTTCTTGTCACCAAGCTGAGCAAGGTGACTCTACTGGTGTGTGCCGCTGCCAAGGCATTACACATTGTGAACTTCACATTTGGAGTGTACCTTGAGGACGTCCATACACTGCTCACCAAACATGCAAAGGTATTCACCGGAATTGGGAAATTGGTGGGTGACCCTGTGCGGCTGCACATCGACAAAATGGTCCAACTGGTCGCATTGAAGCATCGCAGAGTGCCATTTCACCTGAGGGACCACGTGGAACAAGAGCTTGACAACCTGATCAACTGGACATTATCGAGAAGGTGGAAGGTCCGACTGTGGGTTTCACCGATTGTAATTGCAAGACAGCCCAAACAACCAGACGCTATACGCATCTGCGTGGACATGAGTCTCCTGAACAGAGACATCCATCTGGATCGACACGTCACGCCCACCCTGGATGACATCCTGGCTGACCTGCAGGGCGCCCGTTATTTTTTCAATTTGGAGCTCCATGCCGGATACCACCAACTCAAGCTGCATCCGGAATCGCGCTATATTACCACCTTCAGCACACACAAAGGCCTCTACAGATATAAACGCCTGAGCTTCTGGATATCCTCAGCTGCGGAGGTATTCCAAAACACCATCAGGGGGCCACTAACTGGGCTACAAGGAGCAATTAACATCGGCAACGACATTGTGGTCTATGCGAAGTCGAAACAGGAGCATCTGAAGGGACTGGAGAGTGTTCTGCAGTGCATTCAACATCTAGGCCTCACCCTGCACTGAGACAAGTGTGCACTTAAGCAAATAAAGATTGAGTTCTTTGGATTTGTGTTCCAGGAGGGTGGCATCTCCCCTGATCAGGCGAAGGTAAAGGACATCAGGGAAGCCAATGCCCCGGGAAACGTGTCGAAGGTGCGTAGTTTTCTGGGGATGGTCACGTACTGTGTCAGGTTTATACGGAACCTAGCCACCCTTGCTGAACCACTCTGGAGTCTAACAAAGTGGTGTTTTTTGATCCAGAAAAGAGTTCAGAAATAATGGTGGATGCCAGTCCGTTCGACTTAGGAGCCATGCTTATGCAGCCAGGCGAAAACGGTGTGGACCGTCCAGTGGCGTTTGCCAGCCGGGCGTTTTCTGCGACCGAGCAGAGATACTCGCAAATTGAAAGAGGCCGTGGCAGTGCTTTGGGGGTGCAGGCATTACCATCTCTATATTTAGGGCAAACCCGTGAAGGTCATCACGGACCATAAGCCCCTGATACCAATCATGTCTGGCTCTTCCTCGAAGCCACCGGTGAGAATCGAAAAGTGGCTGCTCGCTCTACAGGATTATTATGTTGAACTCATGTTTTGCCCGGGGATCACCAACGCTGCAGACTACTTGTCACGCCACCCTAGCCCGGATAACTAGAGTACTGAAGAGGTGGATACGGAGGAGTACATAAACAGTCTAGCGGATGCAATGACCCAAAACTTCATGGCGATCAATGACATTTGAAAGGCTTCAGTCAATGACAAGTGCTTCCGAATTCTCCACGCTGCTGGAACCAAAGGTGAATGGCAAGGAGTGCTCGAAAAGTTTGAGGCATGGACCACGGAGGCAAGAATGGCGCTAGAACAGATGTGGAGAGTCAGGTGAGAACTCACGTTTCTGGAAGATGGCCTGGTACTAAGGGGCACAAAGATGGTGGTTCCCGCCAGCTTTGTAGGCAAAGTGCTGGAACTGACACACAAAGGTCATCAGGGTGTTGCCAAGACCAAGGTCCGGCTCCGTATGAAGGTGTGGTTTCTGGGCCTAGAAGAGCAGGTGGAAGACTTTGTCTGCAACTGCGTGTGGTGCCAGGCAGTGCTGCCGCACAGACGAGAGCCCCAGATCAAGTCTATAGAGAGGAGCTGTGTGCCATGGGGCACGATACACATGGACTTCGGATTGACCTGCAGAGACAACCACTTCGTGGTCCTCATTGATTAGTGGTCAAGATACCCTGAGGTCGAGTTTGTTGACTCCACAGCTCTGGAGGAAGTAATTCTGGCGTTGGAGAGGGTCTTTGCCATGCATGGACTTCCAGTGGAAATATTCTCCGACAATGGGCCTCTGTTTCAGGGAAGAGGGTTTGCGGGGTATCTGCGCGACCACAGTGTTGCCCACCGGTAGATCACGCCACTGTGGCCAAGAGCAAATGGGGATGCTCAGAGAGTAATGAGGACATTGAACAAGGTCTTTCGGATAGCCCACAGTCAATGGGAGTGAGAAAAACTCGCCCTATACAAGTTTTTGGCGGAGTATCGTGCGACTCCTCACTGCTCCATGGGGATGGCACCCGCTGAAGCACTAGTTCAAAGGTGCCCGCAAGGGCTTCTCCCAGACCACACGGCACATACACTAGTAGTCATCGATGACGCAGCAGTAACTGAAGAAAAGAGAAGGGCAAACGAGAAGGAGAATGACTGCAGGACTATGCGGAGCGACTGCCTCGGCATAGGGGATCGGGTACTGGTGAGAGCAAGAAAGGTGCAAGGCAAACTCCTCACAGGGTGATGGACACCAAAGGATCAATGGTGACCGCATCCGATAGCAACTCAACGGTGAGCCCTTAGCGACGCAGAGGGACCGAGTCCGCACGGAGATGGCTGAGCATCAACAGCGAAAGAGAAGAGATGAGCCAGGAGGGCCTGGCATACAGCGACGGGGGAGATAGCCCGACCAACCAAGGAGGAGGCTTGACCTCGGCAGAGGCCGACCCGTGAGCGGAAAGGCAGTACCCTGTAAGAGAGCACCACAGGCAGCCCACCTACTTGCGTGACTTTGAAGTAGACTTTCCTTAATGCCGGAGGGCACCCATTGGTGCAATTCTTCAGTTGGTATTGTTGAACTTATATATCTGTGTTTGAGTTTGATGTGCTAGATTTACAAAGGTTGGTGTAACGCAATAAGTGCCCATATTCTGTTTGTTGTTTGTATAAAAAATATGAACAGGGAGGAGTGTGATGTGGCCCTTTAAGACTGTAGCTAGCAGTCACGTGTGTTCGCCCAATAAAAGCGGGTTCCCGAAGTGTATGCGGGAGTTGGAGCGGGGACCCAGTAAGACGACAGACCTGTGTCCATGTCTCTATGTTCCTCGTTCTGGGGCCTGACCTGGACCAGGCCCCAGACACATCATATCCAGTATCTTGAGAATGAAGGTCTCCTGATTCCCCAAGACAGTATCTAGTGTATGGCTCGGTTTACTTTTTCTCGCGGTACTTACCGTTATACCGTAATGACGTCACAACGATGCTTCGTGTTGATTTTGCGGGCTTTCTTGGTTAGAATTACACTCCTCCCACACCCGCATCAGAATCCTTCTGTATCCAGGCGTGCAAGGACATCCACTGGCTTCAACCAGGTAACCAAGTGTGCTGTATCCTCTGTTCAACCACCACATCTGGTTGAAACACTTTTTAATTTATAGCCTGACTCCATTTTAGGAGTCTTTTCCATGATCATTTAGACTATATACCATTTCCTCCCCCTGCAACAGATTTTGCCTCTCAAGGAGTGGTGATACAATTCCCATTTTGCATTCAGCCTCCCATTGGACATCCACTAGAGGTCAGTGCAATGCCACATTAATGTTTTCTTTCTAAAATCCGAAAATGTGATGTTTTAATACATAAGTGTCAGTCTGGTATTCTTATATGGTGTTCCTCGAAGTTAAATGAACGAGGACTACAACTAGCTACACCCTACTTCCTGTCTTATGCAGGCCTTGACGTGATTAATGACAGGTAGGATGTCATTCGAGCCTCTTCACTTTCCACATAATTTCTCTGCTACTTTTTGTACTCTGCAGCCATGATCCTCACACACCAGCCCTTTCATGAAGTTCCCCCAATGCCTGTAAGGAATTAAGTATATTGGCTTGTTGAAATGTACACTGAGCTGGATCATAGAAGCAGGAAGCAGCCCACAACCACGGATGACCTCTCATTTTGAGTAACAATGGAAACCTGAATTACTGTCTCAAGTGTTATAAATCAGGATACAACATGGATACAGCCTAGAAATAGTTGTGTGTGTGTGTGTATATAGAACTTACCTGTTATGCTGTTTGGAGAATGCTTTATTTAACATGAGTGCTCATGTTATTTTGGTACACACTTTATTTGTGTTTGAAATGTGAGTTCTCTTTGGAAATATGTTGCTCTAAGCATTACAGTATTATGTACAATTAAATGAAACTGTGACTTTCTCTTGCCTACACGGTTCCTTTACATGTCGATTATAGATAGGGTGTGACTATAAGTAGTAGGTAATTGAGTAAGAACTAGGAGCAGATTTTACTGATCTCACAACAGCTGGCCGTTTGTGGTTGATTTGGCACTAACCTCACTACTGTGTACAAACAATTTTAATGCCCAAACAAATCATACAAAATTGTCATGAAGTTTAAATCATGTGCCATGGAGATAGTTATACAAATATAAGCGCATTTAAAAAAACAAAATTATAAATCCAAAATCAGATAGAAAAACTACCATTTCGTGTTTCCTTTTCACATGCTGGTGATGGAAGGATTTCCCGGGGGTGATAAGTAACAAGTTATACAAGTATCATGTTTTTCCTGCCCAAAAGAATTGTTCATAAAAGTTTAACACTTTTTTGACTGCCAAATGGGGAGTTGGATTCTCCCTCCAAAAGTATGGATGATGTCCTTGTGGAACTTTATTCCGACCCCAAACTGTTTGCTAAGGGAACAAACGTCAATAACAAATGACAAACCGTTAAGGAGAGAATTATTTTCGACTTGACTAAATGTGAGAGTGTCCGGGATTTTCAGGTCTGTGTTGACTCCTTTGAGAAGAACATTTCATTGTTACTTAGAGAGTGCGCCAAACAGACAAGTTTATAACTCAGATAGCCTCCAACAAGGCAGAGGCGAACTGCCAAACTAACCCGAAGTATTTTACCAACTTACCAGTTACCAAGGATGTATCTCATGATTTAGTTCTTAAGACTGCTATATTGGATGGCTCCATCACCCCAACAGTCGAGGTGTCCGCAGACTCTTTTAAACCTCTGAAAGCGTGGGAGCCCATGAACCACATGTCTTACCCCTTATCAACTAGGGACCCACTCATTCAAAAGTCATCTATGCCAAATATTTCTAACCCATTCCTGAAAGGTTTGACTGCTGACCGAAGAAATATGTGAATGTTCACAAATTGGATAAACGAGAGCAGAGAGAAGCTTTGTTAAACAAAGTCCTGGCCTGGTTACGTTCTATAATTGGCAAAAGTTGTTTTAGAACTATGGACCTTAGATTCTTGTGAAGAGTCCAAATCAAGGAGTAGACCTCAATCAGTGACCCTGATTGCATTATCATTGGGTGTGGCCAGAGTAACCTTCCCTCCTTCCCGAATATTTGTGACAAGCTGGGAACACCCTTACCTAATACGAATCTAAAACTTGTAAATTATTGATTGTTTTATGTATAGTTGTTTGTTACATTGTAGCACTTTGAGGCCTATGGGCGAAGTTGGCGCTTTATAAAAATTGAAAATAAATTCCTTGTAGTGAACGTCATAGAAAAAGCCTGACTTTCAGATTTTGTTCAGTTTTAGATTTAAAAATGCTAGATTTATAAAATAAACTGATATGAAGGTGGCAAATATTTTTATGTTTTAATTTTTTGTGTTACATGGTTTGCATTGAAAACTTTAGCGCATTTGACAAAAACAAAACTGATTGATATACATTTATGCAACAATATTCCAGAATTCATATACAATTCTCAGCCCTAAAAACATGTTAAAAACACATTAATAAGTTACATAATCATAATAATATATAAAATCCAACAATTATTCCACTAACCAGTTAAAATCATATCCACTTAATTCTAAACAATTACAATGTAATCAACTTAATATTAAGAAGAACATGATCAAGTGCCATCAGCATTGTTATAATGCAACAGACTGAGAAAAGCCTTTCCCAAAACACTTTCCACGTGAATAAAACAAAGTCATGGCCAGATCTATTGAAGGATTTCATTCAGAGACCTTGTAAATGTATACAATCAACACATAAATGATGTAGTGATTTATCTGCTAAGGCACAGAACTGGCAGATCGAATTTGCCAACACTGCTTCTGTCCACATGAAACGGTTAACGGTAGTAGACAGCACATTTAAATGGAATCTCAGAATGGACCTGGCAAATCTCATGAAGGATGCGGGCGTGACCAGCTAGCGAGCAATGGAGACGTGAGTCCAGGGAGCTCCGGCAGGCGCCAATCAAATTCTGCACAATATCCTGATTTTTCATGTGGAAATGACTCACAAATGATCCGACCGACTCCTGACCCCCTGGTCTCTCTACAAGCCAAGTTTGGAACATCAACTCGGCAGAATCCCTGAGAAAACCCCCGCGGCGAAACAGACCCGGAGACGTCCGCCAGCGGGAAGATCCAAGATGGCCGACAGCACCCGAGGACTGAGGGGATCCTTGCCCCGCTCTCAATAGCCCGCACTCTGGGGACGACCGCTGTGCAGCAGAGGAAAGCCGGCACACACAAACAGATCCTGTGCTTGAGCTGGGGCGAGAACACGCGACACGCCGCACGGTGCCTGGCCGGGAGTGTTGTTTCCCCCGACAAGCTGCTACATGACTTGCGGCCTCAGTACCCTCTGTGCCTCCGGGGGCAATCAACCAGTGACGGCCCGCTGCGCTGTGGGGGAACGGCCCCGGGGCTCAACTGCCTGGAACACTGCCCGGCTCCGAACATTACCCCACAGCGCCGCGGTGCCGCACTGAAAAAGAGCCACGGAAAAGCCCAAGACCCGAGAGGGGAATCCCCTCCCTCCCCCCCAGAGGGTGCACTTCGAGGAACCATCCATATATTCGGCGGAAGGAGGAGCACGCTGCCGCCAACACCAGCACCAAGTAAGTGCTCGGGAAGCTCTGAACACTACTCCGCAGAACCGTGGCGCTGTGCTGAAGGAGAGCCGCGGACACGGCTCTGGGCCCATGGGGGGAACCCCCTCTCCCTCCCCACCTATTCAGTGGAGGGAAGTGTGCGCTTTGCAGCGGCGCGACTGCCCTCCCCCCATAGGACACTGAAGGGGAATTTGGAGGGGAACGAGACCCATCCGACACGGTGACCCCCAATCCACAGCCGCACTAGGTGGGGGATCCGAGGACTACTGTGCGAGAAAAGGGAACGGCACCAAGCGGAGAAAACTCATAATTAAAAGAAAACCTCCTGAAACTAATGAAAAACGTGCCCTGGTCCGGGGCCCACCTCAATACGTCCGGGGAAGAATCCACCGGGTGCACACCAGAGATTCTTCCCATACGGGAGGTGTGGAATCAGCTAGGCGCAAGATTGATCACACAGGCCTGATTCCCCCCCCTGAAACGCACCAAGATATAAACGACACTGAAGACTCCCTCAAGACCTGCTGTTCTTGACCCGCAGTACTTGCTACTAAACGTGGGACCCATCCACGCCTGTGCAATGCCCCACTAGCTCTGAGAGTCCTAACTGCAGGAAAGGGACGATTCAAACGGGAATACTGGTACTAAAAACCAGAATAAGACTGGAATCAAGGGGTGAGGGAGTGTTCCAGGGCCCGAAACCACAGTTGTTTTTGCACGTACCTCCGCAACCATAATAAGGAACACCCTTAAAACAGTGAGGCACAGAAACCACGCTGCCGGTGCCATGGGTAAAGATAGACAAAAGAAAGCGTCCACACAGAGTAGCATGGATCAATACGCGATCACCACCCCTCCGGCACCGATGGGCCAAACAACGCAGCCGACATATCCCACAGGTGAGGACAATCTTTCGCTGAGGGACGTGATGACCGCTATTGCTAGCGCTCCTCCGTGGAGATTAAAATGGACAGTATTGCGGCGGACGTCTCCTTTTTACGCCATGACCTTCAAAAACTCACCTCCCGGACAGGAGAAGCGGAACACCGCATCTCTGAAGTGGAAGACAATATCCAGAGGATTCAACCAACAACTGTGGCAAGCCATGGCCCGCCTGAAAACCTTGGAATCTAGAGTCGATGAAGGAGAGGGCAGATCTCGCCGCAACAATGTGCGCATTCTTGGGCTACCAGAAGGAGAAGAAGGGCACAGCATGGAGCTATTCTTAGAACAGTGGCTTGCAGATATCTATGCACCCCATTCTTTCTCTAAATTCTTTTCGGTTGAGCCCATAGGATGCCCTCAGGGAGGCCAATTCCGGGAGTGCCACTCCACACAGTGATCGCTAAACTGCTCAACTACCGGGACAGAGACGCCCTCCTCCAGATGTTGCGCTCGAACGAGACAATTACCCACAATGGATCCCGAATCACATTCTTTCCTGACTATGCCCGAGAGGTTCAACGGGCACGGCAATCCTTTGAACCACTTAAGAGACAGCTAGCCCTCATGAACGTCAAATACGGGCTGCTCTTTCCAGCACAGTTTAAAATTTATCACAACGGATCCACAGTACACTTTACCGACCCGCAGGAGACATGGAAATGCGCGGAAACGCACATCGAAGGCGACTGGAATGCGAGACCGATGAGACACAGAGGGAGACCCCGGCCCGGACGGGACCGTCCCTCACCCATAAGAGATCCTGGAAGGTTAGAACCGGAAGCCCCGGAACAGGGGACGAACCAGAATGAAAGATGAGCAGACAATGATCCTACACCAAATGAGCTTCATGGATCGCAGCTATGCAACGATACGCTGTTGCTCAAACTTGCTTCATTGCTGGGCGGATTGCTCCAACACGAGAAACTCGACCGAATGGTGCAGGAAATGGGGCAGACTGTTTCTTCTCTCCATTGTTTCTGACATTAGTTAAAGTGTGATCTGACCCCCTAAGGTTCGGAGGATCAGTGATGTTCGGGCGACAGGTACTTCAAGTTGGGGTGGAGTATAGGGAGGGGGAGGAGGGGAATGTTTTCATGATGTTTTGTTAGTTCGGGACTATGGCATGCTCAAACAATCACCCAATCACAACCCTGTGCACATTACACCCTGCAGCACCATGTATCGGGATCCTACTCCCGCAAGATATACCAATGGGAGGCAGCTCTCCCGGCTGAGACATCCTTCAAGCACTCCAACACGAGTTTTAGATGGCACAATCACAAACCCACTCACCACCGGCTGAACCCCCCAGATCCCTCAGGTTGCTCACCAGGAATGTGAATGGAATGGGCTCTGTAATTAAGAGACGCCTGATTAGACAATTCTTGAATAGACACTCTCCCGATGTGGCCCTGTTATCTGAGACACACCTAGCGGGAACACATTGTACCCTTTTCCAGAGAACCAACTACCAGGCCGCATTCCACGCGGGGTACACAATGGGATCCAGGGGCACCCTTATCCTTATACACAAAAGACTCCCATCCTCCCCACAGGTCGTAGAACAGGACCCTCCAGGTCGCCATGTATTCATCCTGGGTTTGCTCTGGGGGGGAGACATTGGCCATTGTGTCGATATATTCCCCGCCCGGATTGGGCCAGGACTTACTGGATGACCTAACCACTCTTATGGGAAAACACCAGCCAGATCGGTGGATACTGGGGGAGATTTCAATGATGTTATGTGCAATACCATAGATCGTACTCACATCAGAGGGCGCAACCCGGATACCCCCATGAGGCTGTCTAACTTTGTGTCCACCCTGGGCCTTTGCAATGTATGGGGGGGAACTACACCCCAAAGACAAAGGTTACTCATTCCACTCGGGTGCCCACGGCTCCCTCTCTAGACTCGATTACCTCTTTCTCCCGAACACAGACCTACACAGGGCGATATCCGCAGAGTTCCTCCCCCGTGGAATCTCGGACCATTCCCCCCTAATAATAGAAATGCGAATGCATGACACAACCCCTCCTAGAACATGGAGACTGAACAACTACCACCTTTGGTTCCCCGAAATGGTTGACCCCCTCACAGAAGTTTCCGATTAATATTTTGATATAAATGAACTGGCAGTGGACAACCCAGTAACGGTGTGTGAAGCTTACAAAGCAGTGCTGAGTGGAGAAATAATCTCCTGGGTAGCGAATAAAAAGAGGGAGAGACTCCAAAAAATAATAGAGGCAGAAGGGGAAATGATCCAGTTCGAGACCATGCACGCTCTTGACCCTACCCCGCAGACCCAAAGGTCCCTTAAACTAGCCACGGAGAGCCTCAGAAATATCATGCTGGATAACGCCAAGCAAGCCCACTGGGACTCCAGAGCGAGGATATGCGAATTGGGGGACAAAGCAGGCAAAATGCTAGCCTGGCTTGAAAGAAGAGATGAGGGGAGACGCTACGTCCGGGAAATCGTTACTCCAAGTAATGAGAGGTACCAGACAGATGCCGAAATAGCAGAGGCCTTTGCCCAATTCTATGCAGAACTATATCGAGCCCCGACATCGCCACTCGACCTGACTCTGCTAGACGATGTAGTACTCCCATCATTGACAGCACAACAGCGAGCGGAATTAGACTCCGATCTCTCTGAGTCCGAAATAGCCGAAGCCCTAACGCAACTCCAAACGGGGAAAACACCAGGCCCTAACGGATTCCTGGCCGAAGCTTGGCAAAAGCTTGGAGGGAACAAAATAGCAACTCCCCTCTACAAAATGCTCCTCGGCACCCGTGACCAAGGCACCCTCCCACCAGACCTATGTAAAGCCACTATTGTGGTCATTCCCAAATATGATAAACCCCTGGAAATAGTGAACCAAGGTCCTAGCCAAACTAGCCAAACTCCTAGCCAATCGACTGCAGCCAGTGGCCCACACCCTCATCCACCTGGATCAATGTGGCTTCATGCCACACAAATCGACCCAAATGAATCTGCGTCGACTCCACTTGCCGCTAGAGCGGGCCCCAGTCATCGACACCCCTCTCGCCTAATTGGCAATAGATTTCGAAAAGGCCTTGCACTCGGTCAGGTGGGACAGCCTCTGGGAAATCATGAGACGCATGGGGTTTGGCGACGGCTTCCTGGGATGGGTAAAATTACTCTACACGAATGTTCAGGCGGAGGTCAGGTTGAATGGTTGGCCCTCTCGGTCCTTCCCTCTGGGGAAGGGCACGAGACAGGGTTGCCCCCTCTCTCCCCCCTTCTCTTTGCCCTGGCAATGGAGCCTCTCGCCCTGTGGCTCTGCCAAAATGCAGCCTGGACAGGATTTAGATGGCCTGAAGGGCATGAGGACCGAATTTCGTTGTATGCAGACGACCTCCTGATATATCTGGGGAACCCAGCCTGGTCCTGCCCTTTAGTGACACAAATGCTTATCCATTTCGGTGAATTTAGTGGCCTTAAAATTAATTGGGGGAAATCGGTCCTCTTCCCGGTACAGGAGATGCGCAGGTCGACCCCCAGGAATGCCTGTACCGATTGGAGCCGCAGGGCTTTCGATATTTGGGGATCTGGGTGACAACGGACCTCACTGCTTATGCAACACATAACATTCAACCGGTCCTTGACCGTTTTGTCAGTGACGTCCACCACTGGAAGCTTCTCCCCCTCACACCCGTGGGGAGAGCCACGCTCTTTAAGATGACTCTCCCAAGGTTTCTCTATGTCTTACAGAATGCCCCACTAAAGATCCCAGACTCCGACTTCGATCGGGTAGAAACCCTCCTTCGGGAACTCATATGGGGTGGAGGCCAACCAAGGATAGCGCTAACCACGCTCCAAAGATCGATCTGGGAGGGTGGGATTGGGGTTCCCTGCCTCCAAACCTATTATTGGGCTTCGCAACTTGCAGTGGTCAATGACCTGCTCCACGGAGACAGGGAACTCCCCCACATCGGGGCTGAGGTCACCGCTATGCATGGCACCGACCCACGGCACTTACTATATCAAACCCTCCCGAGACCCCCCCCACCAACGACCACGACTCACATTATTGCTGTTTGGAAGCAAGCGCACAGATTCATAGGGTGGGAAAATAAAATAACCATGGCACAACCCCTGTGGGGAAATAGCAATCTGTCCGAGAAAAGGAGGCTAGACCCGTGGCCCCGATGGGTAAGGGCCGGGATTCTGAGAGTTGAATACATTCTTGATGAGGGGGAACTGGCCTCGTTTGAAGCCCTCCAGCAAAAATTCCAACTCCCGGGTACCAAGCGATACCACCATGTACAGCTGGCCCATGCTCTGAGAAACCATATACCTGTAAACACCAGTATCCCAGACTACACACCAATAGAGCGCAACATGCTACCAGCCTTCATCCCCACCAAATGCACCTCCATTCTATACAATGCTATCACATCCTTTGCCACACCTAAACTGATGGGATTAAAGGCCAAATGGGAGGTGGGCATAGGGGAGATAGACCCACAAGACTGGATCCAAGCACTAATGCATCCAAGGGAGGTGGCCATCTCCTCCAGGCTTCGGCTGGTCCAATTGAAAATCTTTCATAGAGTCTTTTACCCCAGAACGATATTATATAGGTGGAAGAGAGCCTCGAACCCGAACTGTCTCCGATGCGGAGAGGAAGAGGGGACCTTTTTACACATTCTATGGGCATGCCCCCGAATCCACACTTTCTGGAACGAATGCTGTAATTAACTTAATAAGATCCTTACGTGCCACATACCACTGGACCCAAAGATTCTCATCCTGGGTATTCCGGACGAGATTGCTCTTAATAAATGGGAAAGGTTGCTCCTGAACACAGCGGCGGTACAGATGAAGCGTAACCTAGCGCAAAAATGGGGAGCCCCGGAGTCCCCAACAATGGAGCAATGGGCAATGGACATGGAAATATGTGCAATGATAGAACACAGAATATACACCATCAGAGGCTGCCCTGTAAAGGAGGACAGGATATGGGGGAGGTGGGAAGAGGAAGGACCCTAGATACCGCTAGACGCAGCAGGGGGTGATGAGGTTTAATCACACTAAAGACTTGGGGAAATGTTATGGGTGATTGACAACAAACCTGTTAATGATTGAGCTTTGATGAGACATGCTAGTCCCTAAACGTTGTTGTTGTTTTGATGTGATGTAAAACAATAAAAATTGTTTTATCCCCAAAAAAATCTCATGAAGGATATTTTGACAGGTATATTTGGCTTGGTACTTTGCCAGGTATATTGTGACAGGTACTTTGCAGGGAAGACCGACCCACAATGACTATATGTCCATTTAAATTGTTGGAGGTTAAACACCAACGCTGTTTCCAGAAGCTTATTTTGCTTATTGCAAGATTTTCTACCTTCTCTACCAAGCTCAAATTCATTTTATCCAATTGCCATGCACAATTCAAAACCAGGATCTTAGAAATTTTAAAGGAATTAATATCAAAATCACCATACAATGAATGTTCTGGAGGATAAATAAACTTTTCGCAAGGCTGGACTTTTTCCCATAAAATCTTTCTATTTATGGAAATCAATTCCTAGCTCATAACATATCACAGTCATAGGCACTGATTGAGAAATCCCTAAAGTGCCTCTCCATATTTTGCCCTAAAGCATGTCCATATACAAGTCTTCCAGCTGGTGATACATTTCCAGCCCATAGCCTATACTTGGAATCATTTTTGCTTCATAGAATTTAATTAATGACTTCAATGAGAACTTCCCAAACCGGCTAAGAAAGCGCTTCATCTGGGCAATTAGTGGCTTTACTTTTTGCATCAAAAACATAACCATTGATTGTTTTACCGGTTTTGTAAACAATCAAAACCCCAAATATTTCAAATCTGAGACTTTCGCCGTCATCTTGGCTAATGGTCTCCCAGTCGGTTCACCACTTGGTGTCCCAAAAGTCAAAATGTTGGTTTTAGCCACGTCATAGTTAATGTATTCAAACGTGCATATTGGTCCAATGCATTCCATAACCGGACAATGCCAACTTTAGTACAATCAAAAACCATAATATCATCAGCATATGTGACCCACTAGACACGACCTGCCCCATGTCTGCTAAATATAAATTAAAGAGGAGGGGGGCAAGGACGCAGCCTTGCCGTAACCCGTTGTGGGTGAGGATTGCTCTTGTGGTGTTTCCTGCTTGGCTAAGTCGTACTGTTAGAGTCGTGTTGGTATGGAGTTGGATAATTATACTAAGAAGATGGTTCGGGACGCCCATTTCAACATTTTACTCCAGAGCAGGTTTCTATCAACCATGTCGAATGCTAACGAGATGTCCACCCTCACAGCATAAATTACAGGGACTGTTGTATTTTTTATTTGACAATTTTGAACTGTCAAGTATTCCTATTAGAACTTCCTGTGACATTCAAAACCAATATTTTCAAATGTAAATATGTTTTTGAAACAGGCCTGATCCACAGAGGGATTGTTTTAAAAGTATGATACTTTATACACATTCAACACACTTTTGGGGACTACAGGCTTTGGTCCATTCTAAACTGGACGGAGAAAACGCTCTGCTCACCAGCCTACTGTCAAAAAGCATACATAGATCCAACATAGGCCAGATATGAAATGTGTTTTCCCAACTCCTCCTTGTTTAGGTTCTAACAAAGGCAACAATGTGCACAAAAGTATCTCAATTGTGGTGCGGATGGTCGTGCACCAAAGCATGTGTCAGGGTCCTACGTCAAAGTTCAAAAAGGACCAAGGCAAAAATGTTCTGTAACATAAAACAACAAATGTAGGGGATGGGGTGTTACGAGTGTCACACATAAAACAAAGTATTCCAAGAAAGCGTGTCTCATGCTTCTTCTTGCCATTTCAGTCAATAAGCAAAGTCGCTCTTATTCATAACCTCTGTGGTGTTGTTCTTGTGTAGCAATCTTTTATGGGGAGACTCCTTCCCGGGTATCAAATGTGCTCTGGAGCCTGATGGTTGGTTCTATAATCAGCAGAATGTTGGCGCTGTCCTTAAACCAAGGTCAAGAGTCATCGGAAAATGGGAAGTCACCTAAGGGGTGTCTCCCTGTCCGTCCTTCTCCCTCCCTCTGCTCCCTCTCCCTCCGTCTTTCTTTCTCTCTCTTTCTACCTCCCTCCATTTCTCCTAAACCCCTAGTTCTCTCTTCCTCTCTGCCCATCTCCCAAGCACCATGTGTCAGTCTTTGGCTCTCTCTCTCTCTCTCTCTCTTTCTTTCCCCCTAGGGTCTCCCTGCCTCCCCACTGATGTCTCTCTCTGTCTCTCTTTCTCTCTTCCTCTCTTTCTCTTTCTCTCATGCTCTTATCTCCCTCTTTCCCATCCAATGAGTCTCCCTCTTCCGCCTGGCCCCCACTCAGGTTTCTTCTCCAGCCCCCTGCCTCAAGCTCCTTCTGCTCTCTTCTCTAGCCATCTACATTATGTTATATTAATAAAATGCGTAGAGCGCACATACACCACAAATGAACCTTGGCGCTAGGGTACTGATAGCAGACAATAGCATTCTATCCAAAATAAGAGAGTTATTAGAGATCGCAGGACTTGAAGATGATTCTTCAAATTCCGCATTGCTGTTGCCAGCTTGTTCCAAAGGTTTCTTGCTGCTACCGAGAAGGTGTGGCCGCCCAACCGGGCCCGCCGAAATTTCGGGTTAGTGACTAAATTAGCCGCTTCAGAGTGGAGAGCTCGAGTCTGGTTATAGGGCGAACATTTGTCCTGAAAGAACTCAGGAGCAAGGATGTAGTATGCGTAATGGACTAGGCAGTGGGCCTTACACTTTATCCTCTCTGCCACAGGAAGCCAATGAAGGGCATGGATGACCGGACTAATGTGGGCTCCATACGGAGAACCAGTGGTGATGCTTGAAGCCAGGTCCTGTTAGCGTTAGACCCGCCAGATCAAATCCTTCGGTTCAGCCAGATAGAGGGCATTGCAATAATCAATGTGGATGGTAATCAAGGAGGCAATCACCTGAGGGCGTAAAGCCCCAGTAAGAAGGGAAGTATCTTGTGAAGTAACTTCAAAGAGAAAAAGCCCATTTTACAGATGGTGCTCACCTGCAAGGCCATAGATAGCTTAGATGGGAAACAGACACCTAGGTTCTTGACTGATGACAGGGGGATCCCCCAGAGCAGACGGCCAGAAGGAGGTAGTCCAGAGAAAGGCCCTAGATGGAGAACCGACTACCATCACCTCCGTCTTGTCCCGATACTGCTTAAGCCATTTGCTATCTATCCAGCCCTTCACAGCTGACAAGCACTCGCACATCCTCAATGACATCCAATCGTACCAAGATCTAGGTGTAGTCTGCATAGGCGTAGCACCAGAAGCCGTGAGCGGATGAGAGCAACCAGCGGCTGAACATAGATATTAAATAAAAGTGGGGACAAGTCGGACCCCTGGGAGACACCACAGGTTAGGGTGTAAGACACTGAATAGAAAAGGGGTAGAGAAAGTGACTGACCGCTGCAAGATAGGAAAGAGGAGAACCATGCCGGGATGGTTCACGAGAGGCCTGCTGTAGCTAGGTGAGACAGCAGGAGGAAGTGGTCAACAGTGTCGAAAGCCGCTGAGAGATCTAGCAGTGTCAAGGCACACACTACATCCTGATCTGCCAGCATGGTGAGATCATCCATCACCACCACCTGGACAGTCTTGGTACCCCGCCCAGGCCGAAACCCAGACTGAAACGGATCAAGACCATTTGAGGGTTCAAGAAAGGAAGATAGGAGAGGAGCCACCAGAGCTTCTAATAGTTTCATAAGGAAAAGGAGTGAGCTAGGCCGATAGTTAGCCAGCACTGCAGTTTCAAGTGAGGGATTTTTTAGAAGAACAAGTTTCTTAGCAACTGGTAACGTTCTTTCGACTGGATGTTCCTCCAACTTATTCCACATCTTTGACATGTAATGTCCACAGCTGTGCTGCTTCATACATTTTTTGGCAGAGGGCCTCCTGCGTCAAAGGCATTGGATTGATGTCCCTCGAAGGCCTCCTTCGAGGGTGACATTGTAGGATGTTATAAGTAGGACGCACAGTGCCCGTAGCCTCGGTTAATGTTTTTTCCCTCCACAACGTGTGCCATAACCGCACACCAAGCATCCTTAACAGCAAATAGCCTTGTGGGAACGCAAGCTGCAATAGCATAGGAAATTCTTCGGAGGGTCAGGCTGGGAGGGAGATGTGGAATACGTTGGAGGAACATCCAGTCGAAAGAACGTTACCAGTTTGTAAGTAACTTGTTCCTCGAATGGATTGTATCCTCCAACGTATTCCACATCTTTGTCAGACTCCCAAAGCAGTATCAGTGAGTGGAGGAGGGAGAAGAATTTGGATATACCCAATCAGATGGCAGAATAAAGCACTGCTTAACCAAAGGCCATATCTTTAGCATGGAAAGTATCCATGGAGTAATGCTTGACAAAGGTGAGGATGGAAGACCACGTTGCAGCATTACAAATGTGTTTAACTGGAACTCCCTGTTGCAGGGCTGTGGATGTAGCCACACCTCTGGTGGAGTGAGCTTGCAAACCCTCAGGAGGGTCCTTGCCAGCCAATCTGTAACACTCAGCAATGGTGAAGATAATCCACCTGCACATGGTATGTTTGGTAACAGCCTGGCCCATTCAGTGTCCAGTGTATCCTACAAAAAGTTGGTTGTCCACTCTGACCCTGGACATGCTAGAAATATAAAAGCTCAAAGCTCTCCTAGGGTCCAACCTATGGAGTCTCTCCTCTTCCTTACCAGGATGAGGAGGAGGATAGAAAGCAAGAAGTACAACCTTCTGACTCAAATGAAACTCAGACACTACCTTAGGTAGGAAGGAAGGCTGTACCCTGAGTACAACCCTATCCCTGTGGAACACAGTAAAGGATGGCTTAGACAAAAGTACCTGCAACTCGCTCACTCTGCGAGCAGATGTAGCTGCAATAAAGAAAACTGTCTTGAAGGTCAACAATGTCAAAGGACAAGAGTGCAAAGGTTCAAACAGTGCACCCATCAAGAATTTCAAGACTAGATCCAGATCCCAAACTGGCACCTGAAAAGGGGACGGCGGGAACACATTTGTGAGCCCTTTTAGAAACTGGGTAATCAAAGGAATCTTAAAATGAAAACGTTCAGACGAGCGCTTGGAAATAGACAGTGCTGCCAGGTAACCTTTAATGGTACCCACTTGAAGACCCTTGTGGGCCAAAGAAAGCAAGAAAGAGAAAACCGTCGGAATGGAACACTGAAAAGGATTGACATTGTTTCCTCTGCACCAGGTGCAAAACTTACGCCAATGGCAACAGTACAGGGATTTGGTTGCCGAACGCCTGGCCGAAAGCAACACCTCCATCACGTCATCCAGGAGGTCCCAATCCTTATATCTCAACCTTTCAGAAACCATGCATGAAGGTTGAGAGTCTTGACGACTGGATGGAGAACCCGACCCCCCTCGCGTGAGAGAAGATCCTCTCTGTGGGGAAGATGGCGTGGAGGACAGATGGACATTTCTAGAAGGTCCGGGTAGCATGCTCTCCTGGCTCAATCCGGAGCAATTAGGATCATGCGGGACCCAAACCTCTGCAACCTCCTCAGAACCTGAGGAATGACGGGGACGGAAGGAAGCACCTACAGAAGTGAGAATGACCAATCCTCAACAAACGGGTCCCCTAAAGCTCCTCTCGGAGGAAATTCCCTTGAGCAATATGTCTCACACTTCCAGTTGGCACCAGTCGCAAACAGATCCACTTGAGGGGTTCCCCAAAGGGCAAAGATCTCCTGAAGGACTTCCTGAGCTAACTCCCACTCGTGGGAGACCGAGCTCTGCCTGCTCAGAGCGTCCACCACCGCATTCTCCTCTCCGGCCAGATGAACTGCCGAGAGCGAGATTGCTTGCTGTAATGCCCAGAACCAGAGCTGCATCGCCTCTCTGCACAGCAAGAGCGACCCTACACCTCCCTTTTTGTTGCGGTATTGCATGGCCACTGTGTTGTCCGTCATGATCAGGACACTCTTATAACGTACAAACGGCAGAAAAGCCTTCAGGGATAGCCTGATGGCCCTCAGCTCCAAAGGACTTATGTGAATTTTGGACTCTGACAGAGACCAACGACCGCTGGTGGTCAGATCGTTGGCGTGAGCTCCCCATCCTGTGAGGGAAGCATCCGTCACTACCATCACCTCTGGCCACGGTTGCCAAAACGGCTCTCCCTTCATCAGATTCCCTTTGCCGGCCCACCACAGAAGATCCTGTGAGACTGTGAGTGGAATCTGAAGGAGATCCGACATCGTGCCTGAGAATTGGGACCACTGCGTCCTGAGAGCCCATTGAAGGGATCTCATCTGCAGTCTGGCCTCTGGCACCAGAAAAATGCAGGATGCCATGAGGCCGAGCAACCTTAAGAATCCAAAAGCCGGGAGACTCTGCGCATGTTGAAATTTGTCGACCATCTGGACAATGTGATGACCCCTCACTTTGGGTGGCAACCACTTTCCCATGGATGTGTCCAACACAGCCCTGATGTACTGGAGCTGTTGGGAAGGTGTCATATGTGACTTCTTGAAATTGAGGGAGAAGCCCAGCTTTTGAAGGGAGTGGCAGGTGAGGCTGAGATGATCCAAGACCTGTTCGGGAGACCGTGCTCAGATCAGCCAGTTGTCCAGGTAGGGGTAGACGTGAACCCCTCTCTCCTGAGATACGCTGCCATCACCACCATGAGCTTGGTGAAGACCCTCGGGCGGAGGGCAACCCGAATGGCAGGACCCGAAACTGAAAGTGCAAGCTGCCAACTGCGAATCTCAGGTATTTTCTGTGCTTTGGATGGATCGGCACATGAAAATAAGCATCCTGTAGGTCCAATGACACCAACCAATCCTGAAGTCGAAGGGCCTGAAGGACCGGAGAAAGAGTGACCATCTTGAACTTGTCCTTCCTGAGGAACTTGTTCAAGTGACGCAAGTCCAGGATGGGTCTCAGTCCTCTGTCTTTCTTGGGAATCAAAAAATATGGGGAATACCAGTCCTTGTTCCTCTCTGCCACAGGCACTACTTCTATAGCGCCTCTCTCCAGTAGGGTCAAGATTTCCTGCACAGGGAGCAGATCTGGAATCTTCAAAGAGTTTTTCCCGGGTGGATTGTCGTGAGGCCGATTTAGGAAGGCTAGGCAGTAGCTGTGGGTTATTGTTTCCAGAACCCACGCATCTGAAGTAATGGCTCGCCACGAGATGCTGAGACAGTCTGCCCCCAACCGGCGAACAATGAGATCTGGCCTCATAGCTGTTTCGGAGCGGCTGCAGCAGCGCCTGAAGGCAATGAGGCAGCTGCCTGAGCTGCTTTGGCACCTCATCCCTTCACTGTGAGGCCCCGTATGGTGGCCCCTTTGACTGGCCGCTCCTCTCGCTCTACCATAAGAGGAGTAGTAACGAAAGGAACCCCTCCACTGCTGTCCCCTAGGATGAAAAGGCAGAGGTTGATGCACAGCTGCGCCCAAAGATTTAGCTGCTGCTTTGGAGGTCTGCAACCGCTCAAGACTCTCGTCAGCCTTGCTGCCAAACAAATGAGAGCTGTCAAAGGGCATGTTCAGAAGACGGGCCTGTATATCCGGTGCAAACCCCGACATCCACAACCACGCAAACCTGCGTATCATGGTGCTCGCAGCCATGGACCGGCTGACACTATCTGCTGTGTCCAACCCAGACTTAAGGGATTCACACATGGCATCCTTGCCATCCTGCACTATAGCAAAGAACCCATCCCTTTCTTCCCCTTCGGGGGCTCAGCCGCCAGAGAGACAATTCCACAGAGTGTGCAAAAATGTGGCCACGGCACAGGTGGAGTTAGCCGATTTAAGGGCCATACTCCCAGCTGAAAATACCTTGCGTCCCTCCTATCTGGAGGGATGGTAAGGTATGCCGCCTGCCTTGAGGTGGCCGTGGCCACCTGAACCACCAAACTCTCAGGAGTGGGGTGTGTGGATAGGTAGCTGGGGTCGCTAATGGATGGGTAGTATTTCTTAGTCAACGACTTGTTGACTGCCGGAAGAGACTCCGGGGTGTTACAAGCAGCAGCCACCCTTTTCTGTAATGCCATGTGAAAAGGCAACACTGGGTCAGTGGACGGACCCTGATCTAAAATGTCCATCAGGTCATCCTGATTGAATTTAACTGGAGGGCCGGACCACCCCAGGTACTCCGTAACCCTCGACATCAGCCTCCTATAGGAGGATTCAGCATGAGGCCCAGGCTCTGGCCTGCCAAACTCCACCTCAGGAGATGAATCCAGGCCACTGGCATCCTGTAAAGATTGACACAGATCCTCCACTTTACTGTCCTCAGAAAAGACCATGTCAGGAGCTTCAGGAGTGTCACCAGGTGCATCAAAAGGCTCCAACACCACATCAGACCTCTCCTCATCCTCATAGATGTTCTGTGAAGAATGGAAGAACTTCTTCCTAGGTACAGGAGCAGACTTGGAGCCAAGAGCAGGCCTCACATTCTTTGACAGAGTCTTTCTCAGAGGTTCCACAGCTCTAGGGGTCTCCACCAGCAAATTCAAACCTGTAGGCCCTGATGGCATCGAGAGCGCCGACGGCTTTGGCGTCGACGTTGACAAGGGCGTCGAGAACTCTGAGGGCCTGACCGAGGCCAAGGCCTCGACAGCCGCACTTGATGGGCACGGCGCCGACGGTGTCAACACCTTCCTCGACACCTTCCCAGACTTCGGCGGTTTCGTCGGGGACAAATACCGCGACCTGGATCTGGCACTTCTCTGGCGTTCTATTGGAGCCTTGTGCGAACAGGACCTCGATGGTTCCCGATGTTTGTTGACTGCCTGGGCCCGAAGGCACGCGAGCGTCAGACCGAGACCGTTCCCTGCCGGCTTCAAGCGAAGGCGCGGACGGAACAGTGCCCTGAGATTGAAAAATCTCCAGTATTTTCTCCTTCAATGCCTCCCACTCCTCCGGAGTAGAGGATTTAGTGGGGCAAGCCACTTTCCTCACGGACCCATCATCCGTTGAGGACGTGGAAGGCGACCAGTGACGCTGGTTCTGGGAGTGCATCAATGAGGACGAGTGGCGAAAACCACTCCAGGACCGAGATCCCCTGGACTCCCTCCGATGGGGAGAGTCACCCCTCGAGTCGTCGGTGGAAAGACCAGTAGTCTTTTTGGATTTATGGGGTTTAAAAACCCAACCTACCTGCAACTTCCCCTTACGCTCCCCCAAGGGCTTGGCAGTCAACGACTGGCACTTCGAGCAGTCGTCCGTGTCGTGGCTCTCGCCCAGACACCACAGACAGATACGTTGCGGGTCCGTGATGGACATCTTGGACTTAGTCCCTGCACTTTTTAAAGCCTGACCGCAGGGTCGGTGGGGCAGAAGAAGACATTATCGAAGTTGATAACACGAGGTGCGCAGAGTTCTCGAAGCAAAAACTTTTGCTGAAATAACGGAACTGAGGCTACGGGTGCTGTGCATCCTACTTATAACATCCGATTACGTCACCCTTCAAGAGACATCGACCCAACGCCATCGACGCAGGACGCCCTCTGCCGAAAAATGTACGAAGCAGCACAGCTGTGGACATTAAATGTCAAAGATGTGGAATACGTTGGAGGACACAATCCATTCGAAGTGGAAGAACAATGGCTTGTTTGAGCCCTGGAGAATAATACTCTGCAAAAGAAGTTATTAACAGTGGCTGTTACCCAGGTAATTACCTCAGGGAGGATTTACTTCAGAACTGCAACCAGAAAGGGGTCAGACAGGGCAGCAGATATCAATTTGGTGGTCGCATTGAGCACATGCTCCACGGAGAATTCAGGAAAACAAGACCAAGAGTGCAGTGGTGCCGTGTCAGTCTCACCTAATCTAATACCTGCATTCTTAGAGGAGTTCTTGTGATTCTGGACGCGCATACCTGCGACCTTAGTAATACAAAATTCAGCCACAGAATCACACAAAATCTGAGAAGGAACTATCTTAGGTTGGATTAAATTATTTAACAACCAAGATCAGCTTTTTGGACTGATTTAGAGCTCACAAGACTCTGCCCGTAAAAAAGGTTTGTGTAGCCAACTTGATAGCCATATGATAGCTGTAGGAGAGTTTCTGAAAGCAGATTTTTTCCAGTGTACCATAGGTCCTACACCACTTCCGCTCTGCCTGTCTTAGCTCCAGGCAGGCTTTTTTCAGCTCTGCCGAGAACCAAGTCGTGCAGAGGCGTTTCCATGGGTGGTTGAGCTCAAGGGGGTGGGGGGTGCAAGAGGGCGCATCTATATCCGCTACTTTTTGGAGAGTCTGAGTCAGGAAGGACAGATCAAGCAAGGGAATAGATTTACACTTTTCGGTAATGGAGGCCACAATCTTTTATTAATTTGGATATTGGGCTCAGCTGTGAATAAAAGACCCAGAATATCATGTATATGGGTGGGCTCTGAAACAAGCTGATTAAGCCCTAAAAACTGAGCAGGACCAGAGGTTAGGAGACGATTAAGCCTAATATTAAACTCCCCCCAAATCAATAGAATGGTAAACATTAATTGAGGGACAGCAGTATAATCCATAAGTGGATGCCAGTTGGGCAGTACACTGTGAGAAGATGGAAAACATGGTTTCCCGTACCTTTTACGCGGTCCAAAAGGGCTTCCATCTTAATAGCATGCAATATGGGGATTGGAGTGAGAACCATGGGTGACTTGACAATAATGGCCACGCCCCCTCCAGGGTGGAGTGCTAGCCTATCAAGATGAGCAACGCTGTAATCAGATGGAAGTGCAGCATTAAGTGTGTAGGGATGAGGCTTCATCAGGTGCTCGATCAGATAATAGCTCGAGAATAAAGGCGGCATGAGCCGTTAACGATCGGGTATAGAGGAGGAGCAGATTCATATGAGAACTCACAGTAATGGGCGTAGATGGAAGCATCTTCCCAGCATGATCAAAGTTGTTTGGAAATATGGTGACTGCCGGTGCCAGGTTCAGCAAGAGGTGGCGCGTCAGCCAGCCCAGCCCATCCTTATCCCGGACGGGCTTGACTTTGGGGCTACTTCGGCATGGGAGGCGCGCTTCCCCTGCGCTGTCAGCGCTTGACATCTGTTATATTGCACATGATAATACCTTACATCTACAAATGAGTTCTATTTCCCTGCCTCATGGAGACTATGGGCCTCATTACACGGATGGCGGTAAGGATTTACCGGTACCGGTAAATCCTTACTGCCTTACTACGAGGTCCCTTTGCGGGTTGGGGGATTTAACGCCTGCTTTTTGCAGGCGTTAAAATCCAACCCGCTAAGGGACCTCGGAGCTAATTACGGCACCGCAAAATTGCGGTGCCGTACTTAGCGCCTTCCCCATTCCCATAGACCCCTATGGGGCAGAAATGGGAATGGGGAAGGGCAATGGTGGAAGGGGGATTTACCGCCCCTCCAACCTTGGAATGGGGCGCTAAATCCCCTTTCCGCCAAGGCGGTGCCGGTATTTTAACTTTGAACTTTGTCCACAGTGTGAAGATTATGGAGCAGATGTAAGGTGGGAACCTATGGGAAGAGTTGTCGGGTGGGGCCTCGCTAGAAGAGGTGTAGGATGGGAACCCACCAAAGATGTAGGGTGTTGGCATCTACAGGTGTAAGCTGATGACTCGCCATAAGAAATGTACGGTGCAGATGTTCTGCAAGGGGTATAGGATGGCAATCTTTCAACACAAGACACAAGTGCTACAAAACCCGCCCTCAATAGGCACTCCCATTCGACAGCATCAGCTCCTTTATGTCGATTTCACTTTACAGAGAATATGCTTTGCTGCATAAGGCTATATGTCTAAAATAATGATGTTACCTGCTGATCTGTGCTGGGATCCATCATCTGGCGACCTCCACCCAATCCTGGTGGCTTCACCCTGACAACTGAAAAGTAAAGAATAGCATAGTCTGCTTAGTGTTCGCTCCGGGTACACCCACAGTGCCACATATAGTTAGAAGATGATACAGAGGTCACATGTTAACATCAATGTAATAGTATGCATCTCAATTGAGGTACCCCTGGGGCTGAGGTGGAGGGTCTCACTTGTGAATTCAGAGCATGCTGTGATCAGCACTCTACTCATCAACACTCTCCATCCATCACGTTTCAATATTGTTTCCCACTCGGAGGTGTAACAAAGCAGACATTGTATTTAATTGCGACGACTACATTCTGTCACACTCATTGTTTCACTCTAAAGGAATAACGTGTCCAGTGTTGCACAGTAATAAGCAAATACGGTACATCTGGTATGGAGTCATGAGGTAGAGATACAAAAGATAGACTTTCAAGGTCGCCATGTATATCTGTCTGAGAGAGATGTGAAGTGGTGAATGCGATGGGATTATTGGGGGTAAATCCATCCATTATAAAAGCAAGGAAATCAAAATGAACGGGAAAAATGTAATACATGTGTGCATTTCGGAGTGTTACAGTTTATCTGGAGTTCAATGGAAAAGGCGTGAAAGGGGGTTGCAAGGAGGCATGGGGAAGAAATCCCCCATATTTAAATAGGTCAATATGTTAACCCGACAGTGTCTCAATGTCAAATTTCCATTCATTTTTCATTTACAAATAGGCATGTCGACCTTTGCAGCAAGTTATCTCTCTATCCTTTGACATGGGGATCTTTTGATGTACATCAAAAGAATTACAACGCTTATGAATGATAGTTTTGCAAGTTCCCAAAGTACAAAGTAAATTACATAAAGAAATACACTATATTACAATCTGGTCTGCAACGATACATCAACGAAGGGTAAGCACTTCATTTTAGGAGAACCATGTCCGGTTCCGGAAGCACCTCAAAACATTCCTCTTTGCTTCTGCTTTCTCTCCCCCTCTCCCCTGCTGAACTCCTGGCTGAAACTGCACTGGCTACCTGGCCACCCTTCTGATCTCGGGCTCTGGCCCCACCAATTGCACACCTGCACTGCCTCCCTGGCAACCCCCACACCTGGGGACTGTTCTGTATCACTACAGTCCCCCTACCAGCACTTATGTCTGCTCTTACCTGCACTTGCCACCATCTGGACGTTCTATTATCTTATTTATTCTATTATCCCATGTACTGCACTTTCCCCTCTCCCATCCCCCTGCACTTATCCTTTTCCCCCTTCCCTTGAAACACTCGTGTATAGGCACGTTACAAATGCCATATCATATCATATCATAACCTTGGTATGGACTTTAAAACGCCTGCAAAACTTATCTGTCTACTAACAGCTGCCTTACAATAGCCAGGGCTCTGACCTTGTCCAAACTGGACTACTGTAACACTCTATTCCTAGGCTCTACCGAACGCAACCTTAACAGATTACAAGTCCTCCAGAACAATGCCCTTAGATCAGCATTAGGTATTCCTCGTTCCAATCACATTTCGGCCATCAGACGAGATACCCAGTGGCTTCCAGTGCGAGATAGAATCTCACTTCCGACCCTAGTTATCACGCATAAATGCTTACCTAACGCAGCCCCCAAATGCCTGGCTGTCAAATTTACTAGGCACCAATCTACCAGGCCCACCAGATTTGCCTACACCCATTGCCTCAACGTCCCGAACTTCAAATTAAAAAACGCAGGTGGCTTTAGTTTCCTTGTGCTAGCTGCCAAATGCTGGAACTCTCTCCCGCCTACCATGAGAGCTGAACCCTCATTCTGGACTTTTAGAGCCAAAGTGAAAGACTGACTCTTCACCAAGCATCACTAATAGGCCTAGAACTACCTAGAACTGCCTCCAGCATATTCAGCAGTTATATACTGTGCATTCTGTACTTTGCTTCTTCTATGTCTTTGTTTTTCTCCTTTTCTATGCCGGCTTGTCGACCAACCTGTAACCCACGTCAACAAGTCTTTCTCTCCATTGTGCCTTGTTTGTATGTATTTTGTATGTACTTGTAACAAACACGTCTAAGCGCCCAGATACTTCAGGGTTAGGTGTGCTCTACAAATAATAAACTAAACTAAACTAAAAGGAGACCTGACTTGTTTTGCTACCAAAATGAAAAGAAAAATAGTCCAAAAGACCAAACCATTAGAAAGAACCAGTGAGCTCCTCTAATGCTAATGCTGGATCGCAAAAAAACAAACAGAACTTGGCGCTTAAGAGTCAACAGTTATCATTCTTATTCAAATGGCTACACAATATAGGCTATTTTATACATAATCTCATTGGGTAGAAAACGGTTGTTAGGAATCTCTGTCTTTATGAGTCACTTCTTTGGGGGAATTGGCCCATGGCAGGTGGATACCCCCCACCCCCTCTGTCATTAACTTCCATTTTAACTCCAATGTCTTCCTTTGCCTCTTCTTCGCATTTCAGATGGTCAACTGGTTCCAGCACAGGAAGGGCTCAGACCTATGTCTCCAATAATTGTTATTGCAATAAGGGCTAAAAGCAGACTAAGGTCCTGATCATGCGTGTGACAGTAGTGGTGGAAATGCTGCCTGATTACACCGCCCACCTGCTGATGGTCCTGGTAGGATTACGGCATGTGCAATACTGCATGCAGTATTTACCCCAGTGTTATGCAGGCAAATAGCTCAGGTTTTAACGCCAATGTTTACCTCCACCAAAGAGGTGGGACATGTTTTCCTGCACTGAAGTGCAAGTGCTTCCCTTCAGTGCAGCAACAGATATTTTGCAATGGGGACATTCAAAGGGATGCCAAAGTGGGACTCTCTGATGCTCACCTTCTTAGCACCTTTGCCAGGCAATGGACGAAAGAGTCCAAATGTATCCATATGAATATGTCAACGATTTCACAGTATTCTGCTATTGCTTGCATTCCATTTCCATCCAAGTGAGGGGGATTACTGTTAAAAGATATATGTAAACCAGCATTGGTAATGCCAATAGAAATGGCGTTTATTGTTCTTTGCATTTTGCTTTTATAGGCACCAGGGTGTAAGGAGGAGAGTGCAACGTGTTAAAGGAGGATGCGATAAGGGGTGCAATGGAATGAGAAGGGGAACAGAGCAAGGGGGAAGCCATGGATGGAGGGTGCCGATGATGAGCATGTGGAAATATGAGTGAGAAAGGGTGAGAGAGTAAGAGAACAAGTGAGTGTGAAAGGAAGGATGAGAGAAAAGGTAAGGGCTGAGCAGGGGCGTTGCTAGGGGGGGGCTAAGGGGGCTATAGCCCCTGATGTTTTGGTTGTAGCCCCGGATAGAATCTCAGGAGCTACAGCCAAAAGGCTAGCTAGCCCCCAGTCCCAACAGTTCTGAGATCAGCTTAGCCCCGGGTCTTTTCCAGACCTAGCAACTCCCCTGGGGCTGAGTGCAAAGGTAAGACTTAGAGAAGATGTAATATGGGGATATCTTCAAGAGTGCCAGAGAGAAAGCGATAGTGCATGTGGGGGAGAGCAACAGCGCGCGTGAACTGGGGGGAGAGAGAGTGCACATGTGGGATAAGAGCAAGAGAGTGACAGCACGTGGGGAGAGAGGGAGTGACAGCATGTGTGGGGAGAGTGACATAGCACGTGGGAGAAGAGAGCGACAGTGTGTGTGACGAGAGAGCGCGACAACTATGAGAGATAGAGAGCGACAGCACACACGAGAAGAGAGCGACAGTGAAGGTGAAGAGAGCAACAGCAGGCACAGAGAGAGAGAGAGGGTGACAGCGCACGCAGGGAGAGAGAGCAACAGCGTGTGCAGGGAGAGAGAGCGACAGTGTACGCACGGAGAGAGAGCAACTGCATGCGCAGGGAGAGAGAGCGGTAGTGTGCGCAGGGAGAGAGAGAGAGAGCGCGACATCACTGCCGTAGTGGTATTAACTGTGCATCGCTGGTAGCAGCTGTACAATGGTGCGGGTTCCTGGCCAGGAATCGGTAAGGGAATCCAATAGTTTTGGCGTTTTTAAATTGTACATTGCATTTTACATTTCGAAGCAAGAATGCACATTAATATCTGCAGCATACAGGGTTCCCTTGGACAAGCATACAATATCATTACATCCATGCAACCCTGCTGCAGTCAGCACACCTACAGGCAGAGAGTTTGTCCTGATTCCAGCCTTGAAGGGTTTGACACAGCTCAGCCAGAGCAGCCTGCGTCTCCCAGCATTGATGTAGAACAGGCACATCCGTTCAACTGACTGTGCTCCTGGCACTCAAGACTGCCATGCCCAAGCAGCAGCTCTGCCACCGGGAGGGGCTGTCACTGTGTATAAATGTTGACCACGAGCACCCAGCGCCTAGAAGGGAAGATATGAGCCTGCTCTCTTTCAGTCTGATGGGCTGAGTTGTGAAATATAGAAAAAGGGCTAACAAAAAAAAGAAAATGCTCCTAGTAGCGACAGACCCCACTTGAACCTTCGGCAGCACCAATGTCCCTGGTAATTTGCCCAGCACTAAGAAGTAAGGAGAGCGTTAACTGCTTGTAGCATTACTGCTGCACTGGACTATACTAAGGTGTAAAGAAGTTAGAGGCCCCACCCAAGTATGCTTTTTATTTCCCCTTCCATCCCAGCCAAGTCTTTCTTTCCGAGGTAATGGCAACCCATATATTTATGGTGCTGCTGCTCCTACGCCCTCCATCTACCATTACCCTTCCTTGCTGGCTTGCTTTTGTTTATGACCGCAAGCCCACCCCCCTTTCCCGTGATGTCTGTGTCCTGCTTGGCTTTACCCACTTCGGAGACGCGCAAGAACTGCTTCTGTAATGCTATTTTCTGTTTTACTCTCTGGCCGACTTTAATAATAAATGGGCAGACAAGCGAAACACCAAATGTCCCATGCCTGGCCTCCCCCTCTGTCCCCCATTAGGCTACCCATCGGAACTCTGCGCATTTATGCACAAGGTTGTGAAGACTGACAGTAGCCACCTGCTGTTTTAAGCAAAATCCGCATTTTTAAACACGTGCCTCGGCAGTGAGAGTTTTGCTGACTGCGCCCCAGCTGCGGCCGAAGGTTGAACACACTGAATGGCCCAGATTTGCACCTTGGGTGCCAATGCCAGCTACCTCACGGGAAATGTAGGCCACAAGGTAGTCATGCTGTGCTGTCCCAGGCACGTGTTCATTATCCGTATGTCACAGCGGCTGTGCTTCGATGCTAATCAGCAAGCCAGAACCAAGGTGTGCTGAGGCCCATTTCACCACGAAGTTTGGGGGCCCCTGCCTGCTACAGCGGAAAACAGTCTGAGGGATACAGTAGGATGGAGACAAAGCAATACAGCCGGGGGTCAATAGCCGCCGATTAGCACTGAAGCACTGCCGCTGTGATGGATGGACAGGCTGATTCAGTCTCACTATAACGCTCTAGTCACAATACCCGTCCTTTTTCAGTGTGCCTGGAGGGTGAGCCCTCACCCCAATGTTATGTTATTTTACTTATACCGTGCCAAAGCCCGTAGGCATCCAAGCGCCGAGAGACAGATACGGTGACAAAAAGCTACCTGCAAAAGTTGGTACTACTTAAATAAGTACGTTTTCAATTGTTTCTGAAACGTAAGAAGATCATTGGTCTTACGCTGAGTTACAGGTAGGGCATGCCATGCCCTAGCTCCTTGGGTATGAAAGGCCCTACCGAGCCCATTGCACTCGGTGTTGGACTAATAGTCACTCTTCAGCTGATCTGAGATTTCTTTTTGGCTGATAGATACTAACAGCGTCCTTCAGATAAGCCGGTGCATTCCCAAAGATGCATTTATGACAGAGAGTTAGTAATTTAAACTGGATTCTGGCTTCCACAGGAAGCCAGTGTCGTTTTTTTCTAGCAGGAGTGGTAGTAGACTCTGAACGTTTCATCTGAAAGATGATGCGGATGGCTTTATTCTGTATTTGTTGTAATTCGTGAATGTCAGCTTTGCTTGCCCCACCTAGGAGCGCATTGCAGTAGTCCACACGTGGTAGGATGACGGCTCTCACAAGTTTAGTACGATTTTCGGCCGAAACAAGTGGGGCAACCTGCCTAAGCACTTTGAGGTGATACTTAGTACTCTTAGAGATGGCTGTGACATGGGCCTCTAGGCTGTTCTCCATGAATGTGCCCAAAGTTTTAACTTTCTGCATAGCTTTGATATAGCTGCCATCTATCCTGAAGCTTGAATACTCTTGGCCCAACTTAGTTTGTGCTGATCCGTTTGTGCTAAGCATACAGGCCTGCTCCAGCAACAGGCAGACCTGTTCCCTGGCAAACAGCCTATTTTATCACTGTAGAAGCAGGGAGCTTGCCGTCAATTACGCAAAAACAGTGCCCCCCTGACATTTATCTTGGCTGTCACAAATGCTCCGACGTCGGATTATCATGTCGTTTGACTTGTATTTATTACCCGCCGCAAAGCCACCATTCGTCAATCATACAGCCATCGCAGCTTAACCCTACCTGTAAAAAGTCAATTCCCGGCCAGATGATGGGCGGGGTGCAGGAGATTGCTCATTCTCCCTGCAGGCCTTACGTGTGTCGTTTCCAACTTACTGGCGAGTTAGTTCTATTTCCTCGTTGCAGCACTGCTAGGAGGACTTCCCCCTCCCACGCACTCTCCACCTACCCCCTTGAGTGCCCCACATTCCAGACCTCCATTTGGGCCAGTGGTGTGGTCTTGTTGTTCAGGCCCTTTGATCTGGTCTGACCATGCTAAACTGCCCACCATAAACTAAGATACGTGGGGTGGTGGGTCCCGTGGCCCTGCTATTGTCCCAAGCCGCTGCAACGCACTGGGGAGGCAGGGCATTCGTGGCATGAGTCCGAACTATCCACCCTCGCACCGCTTTGCCCTCCGTGTACCCATGAGCTTCTGAACCACGACCATTCACCCAAATGTCAATTGGTACCCAACTGTCCTGACCATAGCCCCAGTCCCTGCGTTCCCCACTCTGGTTGACTCCACAACACGCTGGCTGGCAGTTGTCTCCTTACACATGGCCCATCAAAGAGGGAACAAAACACGTGAATACCAGATTTCCATTCAATCTATACTCTTAAACACTTTTGTTATGGCGTCCCGGTTGCATCTGCACTTTTTAAGCAACCATGGCGTGTCCACAAACCTCCATGATATTCTAAATTCAGCCATGGCATCTCTGCACCTCGAGAAAGCTGCAGTTTCTATTACCACACGTGCCAACAAGGTCCAATAATTGAAAGCCATGCTTCCCATTGTTGCCCCTTCCCGGCACATCTACCGCAAGGGGGACATGCAAGCCTTTCAATACAACCAACTGTTCTCGGCGTGATGCCCTCAGGACATCCCCGAGTGACTCTATCCGGCCGCTGCCAGCAGCACGACACAATCACTCGTAAGCACAGTCCTGCCCTGCAGCTAATGGCCACAAACCAAAACCGCAAATCGCAGAATGCACTAGACTGCACAACCCACTGCCTTTAAGGGATCCCTTAATGGCTTTGCAGGGGTCTTTGTAGTCTATGGGCTCCGCTTTCTCCTCGTCAGAGGCATCGTAGGTATAATCGAAGTCAAGCCCACAGCAGGACAGTATCCCCCAGCGAGGACCAAGGTCATCCAGGCAAGCATGGTTAGCGGAGGGGGAGTGCAGCAGGGCTTGCTCGACAGGGAGGTAGAGCCCTAGGCAGGAAGATAACACTGAAGTTCTGGGAGGTTTGCGTACAAGTGGGCAAGAAAAATAACTTCCTGCGATACACAAGAGCGCAAGGCCAGTTTAAATCAGAGCCGTCTCCCATGCAATGTGCAGGCCCGGGGCTCGTCATGCTTACCGCTGCCAAGGCCCATCACCATGGAGGTGGCCATTCCAGGCCATTTGTTGACCTTTCACAGGTTCTGCTCTTTAATGGTGGGAATCTGCGCTGGGCACTGTTCTCCGCCCGCTACCTACAACCATGACATGGCTGCAGCTACGGCTCGAAAAGAGATCACTGCGCAACGGACTTTATACATACTCCGTTAGTTTAAGTTACAAAAAGCATTTCTGAATGCAAATGAAAATAATAACGGGGCTATGGTTAACTGCAGTCATTTTACTCCTAGTTTGCAGCGCGCTCCGCTCCCCGGTAACAGCAGCAGGCTGGCATACGTGAGCAGGAGGGTCAAGGCCTAGATGGTGCTTCAGCAATTTCCTTGCCAACACAATACACTGCTTCAGAACTCCCCTTTCTCCTTTTTATATTAAAGTACCAAAGTTTTGGCGAAATGCCAAAGGTACGCAACTTCCACCAATCTAAACTTATGCTTCTCTGCCAACATTTCCAGGCCCCCCATGCACCTCGCTCAGGTGCTTTAGCGCCATGAAGCAGCCTGCCTCTCGTGCTGCTTCATGAAAACAAACAGGAGTATGCACTGACCCTTTTCCAAAGAGCTTAGGTCTGGAATTCTGACCATACCAGTTGTAATGTAGCATGTTGGCAGACCTCAGCTGCTCCAGAGCCAGCTGCAGTAAAATACTACACTTTTGTTCCTCTAAAAGCGGTATTGAGGTTTGTTACGCATACCAAGTACAACCTCCCATGATCCTCGCTGCCTCAATACGTTGCCTTCAAGTGGAGTGGCTATCCATACAAAATGTCTCCAAATTCAAACTCCTTCTTCCTTTCTTTGAACATGTGAAGCCTCCCAGTTGGCTCCCCATCACTAGAAGTCCCAACCCTTTAGAAACTACAGCCATTCCCACGGTGACTGGCTGTATGATCACCCTTTAGTACAACCTTCTTTGCAAAGCGGGAGCCTTTGAGTCTTAGAGCGCTAAGATCCACTTCCCCAACCCAATGACCAAAAAACCACTGTGACCACTCAATACATTTATAGTCTGCCTTGACTATCCCTATTTACCGATTCCAGCTCCTCCCCCAGCACCATTGTTGCAACGTGTTATCGTCAATACCATGGCCCTCATTATGTGTATGCCGGGCCAGAACAAACGCTGGACTAAATGCCAGTAAATCTGGCAACAGCATTTATTCCGGTCCGGCAAAACACAAGTTTGCCGGTGGGGGCAACAGATCTCCCGGCAGGCATGACCTGGCAGATAAATGCTTGAATCACCAGCGACAGTACTCCCGGTTCTGGTGATTTGGGCAATACCATGGAATGGGAACTTACCGTCACTCTGCTGCCTGTAATATCCCAGGAATACCGGGATATTGGGCTTCTGAGATGGTAAGGCAGGGTTGTCGGTAATTCCGGCGGGATACCAGCAACCCTGTAATGAGCCTCTGTGACGGTTTGTAGGCAATGAGCCAGCTCTGAGTGAATTGTATATGGTCAACCGTTATATCGGAAAACATAACAGATGCACACTTTTGTGCTGCACTACGACAGCCAAATATTATTCAATAAACTTCACGTGTATGACAACTTGCTTATGTAAAAAACACAAACTTGTGTGTGTGTGTTTATTTCTTTCGTAACAAGGATTTTCTGTTATCTCATTCAGTATATCATAGGCACATTGCATATTATATTGTCATATACAAACTTGTTCGTGTATGCCTGTTTCAATAATAGTTTTTTTTTCCCAATTACAGTTTTAATCACATCATGATTCTTCAACAAACAATACTTCATTCATTTGTAGTCAAATTGTTCCAAAATGTCTTGATATCCTTGGTTTATTGTCACAGTTTTACACAAGCCCTCTTGCAGGCTTTTAGGATTCTAACCTATGGGTTCCACTACGCGTTTCGGGCAATGTGTTCGCCCTGCTTCAGGTGGGGATATCAATTTTTTCTGTCTTTTTTCTGCAAAATCAATGTGTACAGATATCTGCATTAGTTTCTATTACTTTCTACAATCATTCTATGTATACGTCTGACATTTAACACTTGACTAACCTTGGTCCCGGTGAACTGGTATGTGGCAATACTCTGCACACTTCTGTGTGGTGACTGTGTGTCTCTTAGTTTCTCTTTTGTACAACTTCTTATTTTCAGAGTTCCACCACTATAGGAGATAAAGTTAAAAGCCGGATTCAGTCATATATTCTGTGGGGAATCATACTAACATTGCTTCTTTCATTTGCGCTTTGGGTGAAAAGTAGTCAGATCACAAGTGGGATCAGTCGCTAAAATCAGCGCTGAGTCCCACTATGTGATCCATATTACAGATATTGCTTCTTACATTCATTCTTTGTTTGATGAAAAGTAGTAAGATCACGAGTGGGATCAGTCACTAAATTCAGCGCTGAGTCCCACTCTGTGATCAATATTGCAAACAAGTAAGACCTTTGCTGTTTAAAAGACTCACCGTTAGGTGTGGGACCGTCTCATGTATATGCGGTTGCAGTGTTCTGTGTCCAATGTTATAAGCGTTCCTGGGTTAAGATCCCTCCGCTCTGTTCATGAGGCTCGTGGGCTAAAGGACACTCGTCCTACACGGTGGACGTGGAGCGTCCTACTGTGGATGAATGTGCGAGGGCAAAAGGAGTCCCTCGCGGTACGGAGTACTTTCGTTTCACTCGCATTCACGTTTTCACCGCTGTTTGATTCCTGTGTTCTTTTCCCCGTAATGATGGTGTTGCCATATGCTGGGTCCTACATTGGAGGGTTGCTAAGCAACCACTCTATGGCTGTGTGTCTACTGACTTGCCTGTTTTGGTTCACGGCGTAATTAAAGGCGCCATGTGGAAATAAAGTACTTGCTGCATTGTCTTTCATGTAATGAGTTCTTGCTCATTGCCTACATGTTGTGTCTGCTATATTGTCTATTCAGGGGCCTTTTTCATATTCGCCATGTGCGGTCGGTATGTTTAATGAAGATTACCGGCATTGTTAATTCTGAATACTTTCCCTTTTACATTCAGATAATTTTCAACATAAACTAAGCCCATTAGTATCCATTGCAGTATATTCAGATGTACCACCAATTCAATACATTTGATATAAATCCTTTTGAGAAGTGTCACTTACAATTTTTCTTGATTATACATAACTGTTGTAACCAATGGTATATTTACCCTTTAACCATGTGTTGTTACCATACAAAATATATTTTGGTACATCTTATACATAATAATTATTATAATACAATATCTTCAACCTTTCTGATGGTTAAATAACAGATCACCACGTTCATTACATTCATGGATGTTATAAGTCCTGATCAGTACATTTGTGAATATGTTTTAATACAGTTTGCATAGAATTAATGACTCCAAGTTTCTTTTATTCACATTGTTAGTTTCACCCACATTGTCCAATCTATCCAAGGATTGATAGTTCGTACTGAGGCAGTTTCCCTCATCATTTATGGCCTTTCTAACTTTTCACAGGGTAGATATGCCTTGTGATGAATTCACAAGAAACAATTTAGGTCCCATTCCATGTTCATTCCCCTTGGGTACATGCTATCAAGTTTTTCTATCCAGAATATTTCTCTCTGTTGGAGCATTTTGTTTAGATTACCTCCCCTCCTGGGTAATATCACATGTTCCAGTATGACAAACTTAATTTGTGCAATTGTGTGCTTTTCTTTCACAAAATGTTGGGCCACTGGGGATTTTTCTGATTTCTGTCTGATATTCGATTTATGCTCACACCATCGCGTCTTTGCTTTGTGTCCTGTAAGTCCCACATAATAAAGTCCACATGGACATTTGATTCCATAAATTACATTGCTGGTATCACACGTTGAAGTGTGATGGAGTTGGATTCTTTTTCCATTATGGGGATGGCTAATCTCATTTCCTTTGATTAGGTTATTACAGCAATTGCAATTGTTACATGAGATGGTTCCTTTGTATATTGTTTCATTTTTCTTTTTGTGTCCAATGTCTGATTTCATTAGATCTCGTATAGATGGGCTTTTAGCATACGCAAATAATGGTGGTTTAGGAAACAGTTCTGCCAGTTTGGGATCTAGTTCCAACAATTTCCAATTTTTTGTGATGATTCTTTTAATCGAATTGCTCTGTTGTGAGTACGTGGTTACATAGACCAGTTCAGTAGCTGTATTCTTTATTCTCTGTAGCATTGCTTCTGTCCTTGATGTTCCTTTGACTTTGGCTGCATGTCTAGATACTGTGTCTGAACTGTACCCCCTTTCCAAGAAGTTTTTCGTGAGATCTCTTGCTTTGATCTCATACTCTTCCTCATTTGATATAATTCTTCTGTATCTCAGAAACTGATTTAAGGGAATGCTTTCTATTGTTTTCTTGGGATGGAAACTTGATGCCAGTAATAAACTGTTTCTATCGGTGGTTTTCGTAAAGATTGTTGTCTCCAGTTTATTGTCCTTTAGGTAAACCTTCACATCCAGAAACTCAATTGATGTTTGACTGAATTTGTGTGTAAATTTAATTCTTGGTGTGATCGTATTCATGTATGTGAAGAATTCATTTAACTTGTCCACTGATCCGTTCCAGATTCCAAACAGGTCATCTATGAACCTCACTAGGCATTTAAGTTTGTTCTTCCATCTCGGGTTTTGTAGTACAAATCTTTCTTCTAAATATGTCATATAGGTGTTTGCGTAACTTGGGGCCATGGCAGACCCCATAGATGTTCCTGAGATCTGAATAAAGTACCGATCTTCGAACATAAAGTAGTTATTGTTCAATATGATCTTCAGTAATTTCAATATGAATACACGATCACACCTGACTGTTTCTCTTGTATTTAGTAAAAGCCATTCCATGGCTTTGAGCCCTCCCTGATGATTGATGTTCGTATAGAGGCTCGTCACATCCATTGTGAATAGAATGTCTGTGGATTCTTCAAATTTGATAGACTTCAATATTGCTAAGAAGTGATTTGTGTCTTTGATATAGGTAATCGCTTTCTGTGTTAAAGGTTGAATTAATTTATCCACATATTGTGCCAGTGGCTCTAATAGGCTGTTTTTAGCTGCAATGATGGGTCTTCCTGGTGGGTTCTCGAGGTTCTTGTGAATTTTCGGTAATATATATATATATATGACCGGCATGATTGGATGGGTATTCATTAGAAACATCTTGGTTTTGTTTGTTATGATCTCATCTATTTCTGCTTCTTCCAGTGTTGTCTTTATCTCCCTTGTTTTTTCTGTCGGGTCCTGGAACACTTCCAAGTACGTATCCTGGTCATTTAGTTGTCATTCCACCTCTGCTTTATATCGATTGATGTCCATAATCACAAGAGCACCACCTTTGTCCGCAGGTTTCAGGATATCGGGATTTTGCCACAAATTAGTTAGTACTTGTCTTTCTCTATTCGTTAGATTAGAGTTCCTTTTGCTTTTGAATCTTACTGTCTGTAAGTCCTTTAATACAACTTTTTGGAATGCTTCCATCACTGGATTTTGTATTTGGGGGTTAAATGTACTGTTAGGTTTCATTTCCAAATTTTCATTAGGTGGTGTTACTTCTTGCATCTCAATAGAGTCAAAGAAAATTTTTAGTTTCATCTTCCGGGTCAATTTGAAAAAAATCTATCTTCTCTTTGAGTAATGAGGAGTTGTACGTTGGGACAAATGAAATACCCTTTTGTAATGTTTTTTTCTCAAAATCTGTAAGCTGATAGTTGGATATATTTATAACTAGGTTTTCTTCTGTTGTAAGTTGGCTTTTCTTGATGGATTTTTTCTTTTTCCATCTTCGGCACAAAGCCGGTCTAAAAAAGAATACACAGGTATCGTGTTTTCAGCCGTTTGCTTTGAAGTTGTAGGTACTTGGCTATTTCCTCTATTTTCTTCACTCTCTGTTTGTTCCTTCCTCCCGGTGGTTTCTTGATGTTCCGTCTCACCACTAGATGCGTCCGATGATTGAGTGTTTGGATTCGGATCTCTTCTCTTCCTATCGTTCCACCCAGGTCTTGTCCCTCTGGTGTTATCTTTTTGTTGGTAATATTCTTTCCACATGTACACTATGTCCAATTTGTAGTCTAGAGTGTCCCTCCTGAATTTTTGTATTTTTTTGGATTCAATTTCCTTTTTATAATTATCCAATGTGTTATTTATTTCTTCTAGTAATGCTGACAACTCGTCTCTGGTAATCAATCCGGCTAAAGATTTTTTGGTTTGTTCTAGATCCAGTTCAATAGATGTTAAGGATTTTGATAATTCTTCTATTGTTAAAAGGATTAGATCTAGGGAACACTTGTTCAGTATGAGTCTCCACCGTTTGACAAATTCTGGGCTTTCTTTACATAGGGTTGGCTCCAAATCTATCCTTAGGCCCCTTGGTATCCTCTGTGCTTTAAAGTATTGTGCCAATGTTGTAGCATGTAATCTTTGGCTTATCTCTCTCCGTATTAGTCGCTCCAACTGGTTTACTAGTTCCTCAGGTTTTGAGTCAGTGTTAAAGTCCTGTTCAGTATCTTTAATTAATTTGAGAATTTTAATAGCTTCCTCTTGGGAGAATGGTAGCGTTTCAGCTCTATTTTTCGTTAGTGATTCAATTTTAGAGAATGACATATTATTAAATATCCTGGTGCAACCTCCCAATTGGTGTAGCAACAAGAGTTTATCGAGAAAAGTTGGTGGAGGAGGTGCACTCTGAGTTTATATTTTCTTTATGTTAATCTAAGTCCCTGTGAGAATTAATTTGAATACTTAGGTGCAATCCGTTAAGCCTGTGCTACCAGACTAAAAAACTATGTGAATTGTATATGGTCAACCGTTATATCGGAAAACATAACAGATGCACACTTTTGTGCTGCACTACGACAGCCAAATATTGTTCAATAAACTTCACGTGTATGACAACTTGCTTATGTAAAAAACACAAACTTGTGTGTGTGTTTATTTCTTTCGTAACAAGGATTTTCTGTTATCTCATTCAGTATATCATAGGCACATTGCATATTATATTGTCATATACAAACTTGTTCGTGTATGCCTGTTTCAATAATAGTTTTATTTTCCCAATTACAGTTTTAATCACATCATGATTCTTCAACAAACAATACTTCATTCATTTGTAGTCACATTTTTCCAAAATGTCTTGATATCCTTGGTTTATTGTCCCAGTTTTACACAAGCCCTCTTGCAGGCTTTTAGGATTCTAACCTATGGGTTCCACTACGCGTTTCGGGCAATGTGTTCGCCCTGCTTCAGGTGGGGATATCAATTTTTTCTGTCTTTTTTCTGCAAAATCAATGTGTACAGATATCTGCATTAGTTTCTATTACTTTCTACAATCATTCTATGTATACGTCTGACATTTAACACTTGACTAACCTTGGTCCCGGTGAACCGGTATGTGGCAATACTCTGCACACTTCTGTGTGGTGACTGTGTATCTCTTAGTTTCTCTTTTGTACAACTTCTTATTTTCAGAGTTCCACCACTATAGGAGATAAAGTTAAAAGCCTGTATTCAGTCATGTATTCTGTGGGGAATCATACTAACATTGCTTCTTTCATTTGCGCTTTGGGTGAAAAGTAATAAGATCACGAGTGGGATCAGTCGCTAAATTCAGCGCTGAGTCCCACTCTGTGATCAATATTGCAAACAAGTAAGACCATTGCTGTTTAAAAGAATCACTGTTAGGTGTGGGACCCGTCTCATGTATTTGCGGTTGCAGTGTTCTGTGTCCAATGTTATAAGCGTTCCTGGGTTAAGATCCCTCCGCTCTGTTCATGAGGCTCGTGGGCTAAAGGACACTCGTCCTACACGGTGGACGCGGAGCATCCTACTGTGGATGAATGTGCGAGGGCAAAAGGAGTCCCTCGCGGTACGGAGTACTTTCGTTTCACTCGCATTCGCGTTTTCACCGCTGTTTGATTCCTGTGTTCTTTTCCCCGTAATGATGGTGTTGCCGTATGCTGGGTCCTACATTGGAGGGTTGCTAAGCAACCACTCTATGGCTGTGTGTCTACTGACTTGCCTGTTTTGGTTCACGGCGTAATTAAAGGCGCCATGTGGAAATAAAGTACTTGCTGCACTGTCTTTCATGTAATGAGTTCTTGCTCATTGCCTACATGTTGTGTCTGCTATATTGTCTATTCGGGGGCCTTTTTCATATTCGCCATGTGCGGTCGGTATGTTTAATGAAGATTACCGGCATTGTTAATTCTGAATACTGTCCCTTTTACATTCAGATAATTTTCAACATAAACTAAGCCCATTAGCATCCATTGCAGTATATTCAGATGTACCACCAATTCAATACATTTGATATAAATCCTTTTGAGAAGTGTCACTTACAATTTTTCTTGATTATACATAACTGTTGTAACCAATGGTATATTTACCCTTTAACCATGTGTTGTTACCATACAAAATATATTTTGGTACATCTTATATATAATAATTATTATAATACAATATCTTCAACCTTTCTGATGGTTAAATAACAGATCACCACGTTCATTACATTCATGGATGTTGTAAGTCCTGATCAGTACATTTGTGAATATGTTTTAATACAGTTTGCATAGAATTAATGACTCCAAGTTTCTTTTATTCACATTGTTAGTTTCACCCACATTGTCCAATCTATCCAAGGATTGATAGTTCGTACTGAGACAGTTTCCCTCATCATTTATGGCCTTTCTAACTTTTCACAGGGTAGATATGCTTTGTGATGAATTCACAAGAAACAATTTAGGTCCCATTCCATGTTCATTCCCCTTGGGTACATGCTATCAAGTTTTTCTATCCAGAATATTTCTCTCTGTTGGAGCATTTTGTTTAGATTACCTCCCCTCCTGGGTAATATCACATGTTCCAGTATGACAAACTTAATTTGTGCAATTGTGTGCTTTTCTTTCACAAAATGTTGGGCCCCTGGGGATTTTTCTGATTTCTGTCTGATATTCGATTTATGCTCACACCATCGCGTCTTTGCTTTGTGTCCTGTAAGTCCCACATAATAAAGTCCACATGGACATTTGATTCCATAAATTACATTGCTGGTATCACACGTTGAAGTGTGATGGAGTTGGATTCTTTTTCCATTATGGGGATGGCTAATCTCATTTCCTTTGATTAGGTTATTACAGCAATTGCAATTGTTACATGAGATGGTTCCTTTGTATATTGTTTCATTTTTCTTTTTGTGTCCAATGTCTGATTTCATTAGATGATCTCGTATAGATGGGCTTTTAGCATAGGCAAATAATGGTGGTTTAGGAAACAGTTCTGCCAGTTTGGGATCTAGTTCCAACAATTTCCAATTTTTTGTGATGATTCTTTTAATCGAATTGCTCTGTTGTGAGTATGTGGTTACATAGACCAGTTCAGTAGCTGTATTCTTTATTCTCGGTAGCATTGCTTCTGTCCTTGATGTTCCTTTGACTTTGGCTGCATGTCTAGATACTGTGTCTGAACTGTACCTCCTTTCCAAGAAGTTTTTCGTGAGATCTCTTGCTTTGATCTCATACTGTTTCTCATTTGATATAATTCTTCTGTATCTCAGAAACTGACTTAAGGGAATGCTTTCTATTGTTTTCTTGGGATGGAAACTTGATGCCAGTAATAAACTGTTTCTATCGGTGGTTTTCGTAAAGATTGTTGTCTCCAGTTTGTTGTCCTTTAGGTAAACCTTCACATCCAGAAACTCAATTGATGACTGACTGAATTTGTGTGTAAATTTAATTCTTGGTGTGATCGTATTCATGTATGTGAAAAATTCATTTAACTCGTCCACTGATCCGTTCCAGATTCCAAACAGGTCATCTATGAACCTCACTAGGCATTTAAGTTTGTTCTTCCATCTCGGGTTTTGTAGTACAAATCTTTCTTCTAAATATGTCATATAGGTGTTTGCGTAACTTGGGGCCATGGCAGCCCCCAATAGATGTTCCTGAGATCTGAATAAAGTACCGATCTTCGAACATAAAGTAGTTACTGTTCAATATGATCTTCAGTAATTTCAATATGAATACACGATCACACCTGACTGTTTCTCTTGTATTTAGTAAAAGCCATTCCATGGCTTTGAGCCCTCCCTGATGATTGATGTTCGTATAAAGGCTCGTCACATCCATTGTGAATAGAATGTCTGTGGATTCTTCAAATTTGATAGACTTCAATATTGCTAAGAATGAGCCAGCTCTGGCCATCTATATGCCCTGTGTGCAGTGTTTCTTTTGTAATGCACCTTTCATTTTCAATAAATACCTGTACCTGCTCTCTGGAAGGTAAGAAGTAATGCACCGGGGCTATGGGCGACTCTAGGTCTTGCCCATAAGAGCCCACTTGTTTAAAGTGCACAGCCCTTCTTAAGTGCAGGTCGTACAGAGGATAAAGGGGTATAACCTACATGCTCTCCAAGGCACCTCACGGTAGATCAAAAGCAAATGAGAGAGGCCTCTCTCCCCATACTCCCCCTTGTGCATCGCAAATATATGTAGATGACCAAGAAACTAAGAGCCGTTTTGAAAGAGCACCTCGATAGGCATTGAGTTCTACCCTACAGAATCCACACAGCACTGCTTCAGGCACTGCCTCTTGTGCTGGAACCCAAGTGGCACAGATAGATTCCAGGGGCTTGGCACTTAACCAATCAGAACGCAAATAAAGGAGATCCAGTGATTTCATTGCAGAATAGTCACTGGACACATTTTTCAGCGCATAATAATCATCTATTAGAAATTCACCTACAACATATAACTGAACAAATGTAAAGACAGTAAGTGTTGTAATGGAATCCCCCCATGATGTTGCGTTCTAAGAAACTTCTTTCTTCTCTACAACATCTTTGCTCATCCGCCTCCAACTCCCTAAGGGTCAGTCGCTTCTCCAAGCAACGAGTTGGTGGTAGATCTCTTTCTTCGGCTGGGGCCTCCCTCTGGAACAGCCTCCCTGCCTCCCTTAAACTTCAGGAGAACCATCTCCGGTTCCGGAAGCACCTCAAAACCTTTCTCTTTGCTTCTACCTTTTCTCCTCCTCTCCTTTCCTGACCTCCTGACTGTAACTGGAACTGCACTGGCTACCTGGACACCCTCTGATCTCGGGCCCAGGTCCCTCCACCGCCAGTGTCACACACCTGCACTGCCCACCCGGCAACCCCCGCACTTGGGGACTGTTCTGTATCCCTACAGTCCCCCTGCCGGCTCTTGACACGGATGTCTGCACTTACCCATGCACTTGCCACATGCTGGCCGTCACTTACTATTGTTATTATCTATTCGCATGATTTGCACGTCCCTGCCCCCTTTCCACGCACTTGCGTGATCTGAATGACACCTGGCCTAGTAGGATCGCTGTCCGTCCTCCCTTTGTTCCCCTCCCTTGCCTCGTCGCGCCTTGAAACCCTTGGGTATAGGCGCATTATAAATGCCAAATCACATCATAACAACCACCTCCCTCGCCATTATTACCATAAGTTTGGGAAAAGGGATAATGATTTTGAGGGGTGAGAGGTTGAGGTTGGGGCTAAAGATGGTTGAAGGGGGCTGTTCCCCCACCTCCCTTTATGTTGCTGCTTCACTGAATTGAAAATCGATGAAAATTTAAAAATTAAACCTCCTGCAATGGAAAAATCTGCAGTAAGCATATGGAACCAAATAAAGCGCTAGCGCTTTCTTTATTCATTGTTGCTTCATAAAACCGTCTCAACAATGCAATGTTTACTTTGTGGTACCCCAAGAGGAAAGGGTGGCGGGGGCATACAGGAGAGAAATGATCAGTACAAATAAAAGGTCATTCACAGTTCTGGGGGCTACAGCAAATAAATCAGACCCACCAGACAACGATATCCCAACCGGTGAGAGCACAATGATTGGAGAAGAAAGTTGCAAGCCATGCCAGAATAGCTCATCCGGTCCTGGGTTTTTTTTTTTTTTTGCAGTCCGTGACCTTCTGTTTTGCTTTCTCTATTTTAAAAACAGGACTACATGTCAGAGAAAGCAACAAGAAAAACAGCATTGGATGACTGACCATTGCGTGGCATGAAGAAACTTGAAAGCTTTAGCATTGCCTTTTGAAGGACGTATGCCCTAGTATGCTGGTAGAAATACATACGACTTTAAGATGAAAGGTCACAACGAAACCCCTCTTAAGCTAATGTATTCGTCAGGAAAGTTTTGATTTTACGTTAATTGGGGGTTCTCAAATATGTGTTAATTATTATGAACATGGTCAATTTACTAAGAATTCGACTATATTAGATTTCCTCAATAAAGCAGGTTATACATTAACATATGAACACAACACAACCATTCAACTGTGTGTTGTATTTATTGCCACAGCATTCGGTGTTAATCACCTGCAACTCTTTAGTACACTAGTAATTATCCCCTGCCTCCTCCATCCTACTTGTCTGCCTACTTCACTGATTAAAACATTCCCAAATCATTAGAAATATAAGTGGGCATCCCTTGTTGGATCTATTAGGTGGCTCATTAGCATCACCTACAAAATCAAAACTATTGGCATAGGAGCCAGATAAGAGGAAGATGGGATGTGAGGAGAGACACAACTTGTGGGTGTTATTTGGTTCTTTTGCCAGCACATTCATTGCGCACAGCCTTGCTAATCCCTATAGCCATTCCCTCTTCACTGCTGGCCCAAAACACATCCTCCTGGGCTCTCTTTGAGATGGCTCTAAATAGCAGTAACATCACACGATGAGTAGAGAGGTTAGGAGGGAGACACAGCCTCTAGGTGTTGTTTGGCTATGTCCCAACCCAGTGCATACCCAAGTACATGCTAAAAGCAATGTGATGTTGGGCCCATTTTCAGAGCAACCTTCAAAATGGTCTCCTTTCACATGAAACTATGTGCTTTTATAAGTTTGCCATTGTTATTTTCATGCAGTCTTCTGAAATGTAACAGGTTAATTGCACCTGTAGATCAGCACCTGGTATAATTAAAATATCTTAACCAAGTATGCTCTTAGCCACTTGATTTAGAAGTAATGTGTTCCTAAAATTAGTTGAAATGTCAAAATGTGTGTCCTCACATAAGTTCCTTGCATTGAATTCCTATTAAAAACAAGCATTAACGAAACCATAATTTTTGACTCTTGGATAGGGACACATTGGGCCTCATTATGACCCTGCCGGTCTGGAAACCACGGTGGCGGTAAATCCGCCGCCACTTTTATTTCCGGACCAGCTTATTCCGAGTTCTGCAGGTGGAAGGTGTCACTCTCGCCAGGTCTGACCTGGCGGGAGTAACGCCACCCGCATGCAGGCGGAAATGGAAATACCGGCTCCGTCATAGGCGGAACCAGTGTTTCCATTGTCCCCATTGAGTCCTATAGGACTCCATGGGAATGGGGATTTACAGAATTCTGCCTCCGGAATTACCGGGGTTGTAATGCCCCGGTGATTCCAGCAATCATGGAGGCGGAATGGTATTTCGGGTCTGGCGGCAGCCCGACGGTTTTTCCAGCACAGCTACAGCCGGACTCGTAATGAGGCCCATTGTCATCATTTACATAGGTACTCACACCATGTGTCAGCGGTCATGATGTTATGGCCAGGTAGTACCATTATGTCATTACCTGGCAAATGCTATACAAGGCCCACACAAAAGGCATAAATATTGGTCTTGCCAATGGTTGTTTCCTATTAAAATGATAAACTGGTCTGGATTTGGGAAACAAAACCAGTGTCCTCCCTGGTTCAGGACAAAATTAAAGCATGGAAATCACAATAAAGCCATGTGGTACTCCACAAATAGTTGAAACAAAACGTGTTACCTGTGGAGTTTAATGATAGCCCCAGCACACAAAAGGAAAGGCCAGGTTAGGCCTTACTATGAAATACCTTGGTTTGATGGCAAGGCACAAAAAATGACAGGCCAAAAACCTTAACACAGCGGAAAAAATGTGTTGTGTTTTGCTGAAATAACACAATGAACAGTGTATCATAGAACATATGTGTCTTGCTGAAGATGACACAACGAACAGTGTATTAAGGAAAGTGTCTGTCTTTATGCAGTTGAAACACAGAGCATGCTGAAAAGTAAAATCTGATTGCAATTTGAAAAGGCTAATTGCTGGCTGAGAGATAAACGCAGCATTTTCATTGAAACTGCCGCACATCAAAATGCTGTGCACTGTGAGAAATTAAATAAGTGGGTCCCGCTTGAGAAATTCAATACTATGTTCGAATCTTTCATTTCAGGTGATTAAGGCCCACTTTTCAGCACAAAAACCTACATTATGTAAAAAAAATGCATTTGTGAGTGACCAATCTGAACAGCAGCCTTTCAATTTCAGTTTGCCACATTAATAAAAATGCTGCAGAGGAGAAGAAGTGAACACATTAGTAAAAACAGCATTGAGCAATGACAGAAAGACACAAAATGCTTAAATAAAAAAATATTGCACCAGGAAAAAACTGCCATGATTGAAAAGGCTATTTTGTTTCAGATGCAACATGTGAAACTCCTCTGAGCACAAGCATGCATTTATTTTAGGTTGCTAAGCAGATTTCCCAAGTGACTGCCCCACTGCAGGTCTACCTGGCTCCTTATCTGGAAGGGAGATCTATGTGAAGCTGATGAACACCAAATATTTACAACAGGCCAGATCAACACAGGCCCAGCCCTGGGTGAGTGGAAATGCCTGAAAATACAAAATATTAGATCGATAGTGTGGTCAACTTTAGAATACAAGGACAAAATGGGAGAGGCCAGCACGGCCTCCTGATGTCAGAGGCCATCTGGTGACAGAGATAAAATCTCTTCAACCCATCAACTCTCAAAGAACGAAGGCTAATGGCTTAAATCAACATTCAGTCAGAGGCAGGAGAGGCTCTGGGCCACGTGTTTTCAGAGAAATGAAACCTAAATGGAGAAATGGGAGTTTAGGATTTGCATATATGTTTGAACATTTCTATTAGTTTAAATGGACTATCATAATTGTTCATTTTCTCAGCAATGATAAATTGAAATGACCCATTCATATGTCATTTGAGACCTGATGTCGAGCCTGTTGCAGTGCCACCAATGTCATAAATATTTCACTCTTGGAAACACTATAATAATCTAAAATGTATTCTTAGCTTCCTGGAATATGTGCCAAAGCCAAGATTCGAGAAGATGTTAGCCTAGTGAATTATATAACTGTATATACATTTTAGTAATATAGATTGCTATAATTGTTGTGCAATTTGGAAAAACACTATTCGCGCATGCAATCTCGTGCAAACATGGGAGTCATCTCATTAAGACTGCCATGAGTAGGGAAACATTAATATCTACATATCATGGCATTTATTGGTAAATTACAAAATGTTGCCATGTAGGGACTTTTTGAGTACAAAGCTGACAGCTAAATAAATGTGTAAATGACAGACAGGGGTTGGCTCTGGGGAGGAGGAAGAGAGGATAATCCCCTAATGAGAAAGTTAGCACCAATAAACAGGCACCTTTTAATTGTAATAATTTGACGTGTGGCTTATACATTAAAAAGCACTTGCTCTATGCAAAAAAGGGGACACGAAGTACAGAAAAAGATCAGACAAGGAGAAAAGCTGGCCAAAAACCATCTACAATGGAGAGCTACCAACCATCTTCCAGGGCTTGCCCTTAATCCACCTGGGGGTATCCTGAGACAGCTGCCTGACATCTTGGGTGGGAAGGCCTTAACATTGAGAGGCCTTAAACTTTGCCTGGGAGATAGAAACTATTTCTGACTGAAGTGACCAGACCTTGTACTATCGAAAGAGGAGCCTGACTGTCTTCCCAGAGTGCCCCAAAACAGAGGTCTAAGGTAAGTAGAATTGATCCATTTGAAACTAAGTGTGTGGGGGATCTGTCTGTAACGCTCACCTGATTCCCGTAGAGGCGCCGGTCTTGACTGGGCGTATACCGTATCTTCAAAGGTGATGTGTAACACACGGCTGGCTCTTTGGGCTGGACCTCTGTGCACTGTATGTCTGACTCGAAGGGTAAGATGTCTGCAGATAGAAAATATGGGATTAATGAACTTGGTTATTGAATGTCTCTCTCTTCTTCCCTTTCTCTTCTCCTGTAGAACCCCAAAGGTTAACGCTCTCACCTTAGGTAAGTGAACGCCGTGCTCTCCATCTGCCTCGGGGCAGGGTGCTGTAACCAGTTTCTTCACTGGATAAGGGGAGCAGGCCTCTTGACTTCAGAGGACTGCTGTCCGTCGTTTACTGCACGAACGGTAAGTTTCGAGTAATTCTAATGTCTTTAAAAGTCTTTAGTAATGATGTCTCTTGTTTTGCAGGGTTCCAGCGATGGCGGATGACGGGCTGAAGTGAGTTGAAGATGGAGCCCGTGTGATGAATAGAAGCGCCTGGAAGCACGTAAGTAAGCGCTTGTTGCCTGCTTCACGATGCGCTCTGTCTTTTTATTTTGCAGGTACAAGTTCGGAGCGGCTGCAGGGTGCCGGAATACCCACTGGGTTAGATGTGGAAAGGAGTAATGGCACGTGAGTATTAAAGTTCCCCAATGTCTTTAAACGCACCTTGTTTTGTCTTTCAGATGCGGGATGCAGCGCCGAAGGCCTCTGGAGCGTGCGAAGAGTTGGTAAGCTTTTGTCTTTCAGATGCCGGAATGCAGTGCGAAGACCTCCGGAGCGCACGAAGAGTAGGTAAGCCTTTGTCTTTCAGATGCCGGAATGCAGCGCGAGGCGTTGGTGACAGTCGATGGACCAGGTAAGTGAAGCGCTGTCACTGAAGACCGTAATGCTAACCTGTTCTTTCTTGTCTTTATAGGTGTTGCTGAAGACTGGATTCAGGATGGTAAGCCTTTTTCCTTAGGCCCAGGATCCGATGCAGAAGACACGATGAGCGTTCTGCTGCAGAGGATGCAGAATAACGCAAAGCAAGATTCATCCATCGGGTGTGGTTTAAATAGCCTCCTGTAGTGCTTAGGTGTCTCCTTCCACAGCCACGCCTAGGTAAGAAAAGAGTTCCTGCTTTCCAGAAGAGTTCCAGTGTTCTGAACCTAGGGAGTGGCTCCTGCCCCACCCAACAGGAAAAGTAGTTCCAAACAGAAGAGGATCAGAGGCTCAACTGGCAGGCAAGTAAGCAGCATGGTCTGCTGCAGGTAAGTCCACCCAAGCATTATGAGCCCGGCGCTTCCAGCGCTGGGACTGGGCATATTTATGAGCCTGGTGCCACTGGCGCCAGGACTGGGTCCAAAAGGTCCCAATTGGGACTGGTTGGCACTCGGAACCTGGGTTATGGATCTGCTTCCAAGGGAGTTAGGAAAACCCTGACCTTTTGGAAGCAGAGATCATGACACTGTCTGCCTTAATATCTTCCCTTCATAGTGGGTGGGTGGCAGATTGTGTAGACCCTTAGCATATTTGACTGTATATTCATTTAATTAACTCCCAAATAGGCTAATGCCGGGTGAAGCTTCAAAGAGTTTGAAACTTCCACCGCCTCGCCTAGCGGGAATAATATTATAGTCACATAAAGTAATTGGGGTGTCCTGGCCACAAAAACCGAATTTGCCTTTAAAACAAAAAGGTGTTTGTTACATTCCCAAACCTTGCCTTTAAAAGAAAAAGGTTGTTGTCCCTAAAATGAATACCCAACTGATAACCCTTCCCAATTTGAAACAAAAAGGTGTTTTGCCAGAAAAATGAAATTCCTAAACTGTCCCCACTCCCTAGACCTGGCCTTTAAACAGTGGGGTGCTGCATATCACTGATGGCAAGGTCTTTGGTTCTGGGGCGAGAAGTGGTTTGCAAAGAGAAATGAGTGTAATTTCCATTTGACAATATACACTCTCTCCTGAGAGTGAGTAAGTGACCATGATAGCAGAATGATTTTTGCATTGCTTTTGGGTGAAAAGGAAAAAGGGTGGTATTTGCCACATGCATTTTTACAAATCTGTGTTTTCAAAACTGCAAGCATTAAGCAAGTGTGCAGAAAAACCCAGTGTATCAAGCATTGTACATGCAATGTGTGACGTATTTTAAAAATTGAAATGGTGCGTTGTTGTTAATCTACATTTTATCAAGTCCTACTTACCTGTTTATTGTTGACATTTTGGTGGTGCCACAGAGAAGGTGGCGGTGTAACCAGTCAAGGAAATTATTAATTGAACATACAATTGAAATAAATATATATTCTCATTATATGCAGGCCTGGTTCTTGGCTCATTGTTAGCTCAGGGGGAGGGGTCTACGTGGCTCTATATGAGTCATAAATAGTGCTTTCAAATCCGAAGAAATTAAAGGTCTGTTGTGGGCTCTCTCTTCATTGGGGGGGGGGAGGAACTCCCTATGTTGAGCAGGGTCTCCTAATATATCGTTACAAAGTGGGGGCTTGTCCGGGATTTGGCTTACTGTCTTTTGACTCATGACAATTATATTGTGATAGACTATTCATTCTGGTGAAATCGCATTGAAGTGGATAGAAAATCGTTTTGCTTTGTTAAAGGACCTGCAGGACGTTTCCCCCTTGGGCTCCAGGGAGGTGTATACATGTAGAAAATTAATGTAGAGTACCAATGCAAAAAGGAGATTGATTTGAATAGATTTTTGATTTGGCATTGTGTGTTGCAATCAAGCAAGAACAGTGTGATTTTGCCCCGGCTCAAAGTTGCAAAATGCCATATAATGAAAATGACTACTGTAGAAGTGAGTAATGCAACAAAACTTTTCCTGACTAAGCTTTTCATTTGAGTAGAAGGAAGTGAGGGCAAAGCGGGGGGCTAGCAAACCAGAATTGTCCAGGAGGTAACCTCAGTGAGCACTGACATTCGTCTGAAAGGTGGGATATTACATAAAGCATTGGAGGCATTTTACATGACCCAGAAAGTTCATGAAGAACTGATGCAAATGGCTCAGCTCATAGCTTATTTATATTTCCACTTGCAGTTAGTGGAAGAGTGAGTGCAGAATATGGAGGCTGGTGTGCTGAGTCAGACCAAGAAATATAAATAGTCCCAGAAAGAAATCATACAGTTAGAAGACAAAGCACAATAGAGTCAGATGTTTGAAGTAAAACAACAAAACCTCATTGAGCAATTATAAAATGTGGTGAAAACCCACCTACAGGCCAGTGCAGAGCAAGAGATAAAGTTGGCTGTGCTGAAAGACACATACGAAAAGAGTGCAGAAACTGTGAGCCACCTCCAATACAAATTGAATGACCAGACTGGTCATAATAGAGGGTTGTTAGATGACATTGTGGCCCTCAAGCAACAAATCAAGACAATGGAAAGGGAAAACAGTCAGTTCATCATTAAAGAGATGGACTCAAAACAGGAGTTTGAGAAATTGCTTCAGGATTTTTTATTCTGAAGCATCATAATTTACAAATGGATAAAGACCAAGATGCATTAAAAGTGAAAATGGATGGAGAAGAGGTTAAGTCGGATTCTCAGAAAATTACCAGAATGAGGAAAGAGAATGTGGAGCTTGTGGAGCATTTGAAGCAAGAATAAGCTTACCTGTCACAGGCAGCAAATTGTAAGGGTGCGTTAGAGAAAGAGATTTGTTTCTTGAAAGACAAGTGCCTGGAACATGCACAAAAATAAAATACAAGACTCACAGAAAACAATGAAGCATTTCAGGAGAAAGTACAGCAAATTAAGGGTTGATTAGTGGTTTAGAGCAGGGTGCTCAAGACTAGTCAGGCCTTGGTTTCAGAATTAAAAAACCAGCTCTCTGAATACCAACAGGAGACAAGGACAGTGAGAAGTAGGTGTGAGAGTTTCATAAATGAAATTGAAAAATATAAACAGGTCTTGAGGTACCCTGACCAATCAGTAGGGCCTTATGATCAAGAGAGACACCCCTCCCATTAGGGACCTCAGGCCAGATATCTACCATGTCCAATGCATAAATGGGAACTGACCTCATGCATGGCACTGATAAAGAAAAGAGGAACATGAGGCATTTGGACTGACCTAGGCTTAGCCAAACTGATCCAGAAGGCCAGTCCTTGTCTGATATTGATGAGTATTCATCTATACCACACCGAAGGCAAGGGAGCCAGAACAGCATGTCCGAGGAGACTAGAAGGAATATTGTGAGTGCTTCAGACCATGAAAACACTTATGATGAGAAAATCAGCGAGTTAGATTGGCTGAAGATGAGACTACAAAGAGACCAACTCGACCACTTTGCTGGAGGAGAAAAGCCAGAGTTTCAGCCTAAGAAGGGCATACTAAAAACCTCTATACATTCAGGGGAAGGGGGGATTTCCCCAGACTCCCTGTAAGGAGGGAGGAAGAAACCATGTTTTATCCTGGGCCTAAAAGTGACCACAGGGAAAGTGACCCTGAGAGTTCACTGCGGTCCAGGCGAGAGGAGTCCAGATCCTATGAGTCTGGGAGATATTCTTAATCTTACAGAGATAGGGATCACCTGCATGACAGGGAATGAATTCCAAATAACAGCTCTGGGTCAGAAAATTAATGGACTCAGGTGCAGAGGAAGAGAAGGACAGCAAAACAGAGGAAGGACTTTGTTAAATACCCAATCAGATCGATCAAGGCCATAAAGAGCTTCCTGACCCCATACAATAAAGTACAAGTATTTGGTGTGGGAGCACTTGGAACTTTATGAGAAAATTATGTCATCATTCCAGATCAGAAATGATGTGCATTGCATTGCATTTGCGAAATGGACATTCTCACCAGAGTACTCCATTTTCTTTGCTGGACTGGAGGACCAGGATCATTATGAATGGTCCAGCTATAAGGCAGCCTTTTTGAAGAATGTTTCCACACACAGGAACCCACAATAGGCCCATAAGGTTTCATATAATTTGCAATGTGGGCAGGATCAGGCACCTAGGGAGTTTGTACAGGAGCTGAAGTGTGCATTTGCTCAGACTTCCCAGCGGGTGAACACCAATAGTAGGGAGTTTGTGACCACCTATTTCAATGCACTCCCCAAATACATTATGGCTCAGTTGGCGTGTGATTTTCATTAGCACAGGACCCTGGATTGGGTAATTGAACAAGCCACCAGGATCTATGAGGTCCAGAAGCCCACTAAGAGTAAACCCCAAAGCCATCTAACACACCAGCTGCTGCGAAGGCAGTGGAGGTGAGAGCTACCCCTCCGGTTCATTGGACCTGGAGATGGGGTGGCCTACAAATACTCCTCCTGCCAACAAGCAGAATGGAAGGCAGAAAGGACCCCCTGCCCCAGCCCAATCACATGGTAGTCAGGCAGGAGTTCAGAACCATGACCCTCTGACCCTGCCATCTATGTTAGCCCTAGGTATAAGGGTACCAAACCAATCCTGGGATATGTATACACTCCCCTGGCCCGGGGGGACAGGGGCCCAACCAGGTAAGTATTGCCCCGGGAAACTTCCCTCCAAACTTCCCACAGGAGAGAAGTATAACTCCACATCAACTAGAACTTTTTCCCCAGATACCCAAACACAGAACTTCCAAAATAATCCCCCTATATCTCTCCACTTCCAGGACAATAGATTCTCAGGGAGACTCAGTATGGCAAATTATGGGGGAAATTTCCAGTACTCGAGCTACCCCGGCAGAAGGGCCAGTTACCCTTTTTCACCTCCCTACAACCCAGGAAAGGTCATGCAGCTGGAGCGACAGGTCCAGCAACTGATGGACGATCTGTGGCACATGCTGAGGGCTCAGTCCCACCCTCAACCTAACCCTGGTTCCCAGAATTCCCTCACACCCAGGTCTGAGGCCCGGGGGCGGGGGGAATGATGGGAGGAAATGTCCAACAAGCCACAGGTTCCTGAGGAGGGGACTCGGGTCAAGGGGAGATGCCAAGCCCTAGAGGAAGTTTCCTTTCTCAACCAGAAAGAACCCCTAGAAACGTTTCAGCCTGAAAGTGACCCTTCTACCCCCGGGAAGTTAGAACCCAAAGAGCAAAGGGTAAGTAGGGGAGGCCAAATAAGAACCTGCTTTGTGGAGGAGTTAATGATTATCCCCTTTGAAAGAGAGGATTCCGTTAAGCAAACCTTCTCTTTCAGGAACAGGGGGATCCCTCCTAAAGAAAAATGGGTCCCAAAAGACCCTGAGTGGACAGGGTAAGTATGGAAACTGACCCAGAACAAGAAACTCTTCACCCCCAAAAATGCAAGCCAGACAGAATTGAAACTGAGGAGGTGTCCTTCCCCAAAACAAGTTCTGAGAACTGTCTCCAGGTAAAGGGGGGCAGCAAAGAATCATGGGAGAAAGAGAATTTCCCAAATTTACCCATGGTTAGTTGTACAATTTTCATTACAGATTCCCAATCTCTGACATGAAAAATCGCCCAAAATCACACAGTGTCAGAGTTAAATATCAAGACAATGACCACCGGGCTGAAATATAATTCACACTTTCTTTGTGCAAAATGTTGGTTTTCTCCATTCCGATAAATGAGGGGGGAGGAGCCTGTACTTGCCAGAGTATGCCTGAATAATGAAAGGAGGATTTTTCTCCCAAAAGATCAGACCATTCCCACATTTAAATTGATTGACAAATGGGAAGTAGGTCTGGAAACCCCAAATTCCAAACATTTCCTGCCTAGCAGAAATATGTAAACATTTCCTTTAGCAACAAAAGCATAGAACATAATTGTTGGGTCATGAGAGAATGTCACTCGAATGGTAGTGACATTCTTAACCGATTCACATTAATTTTGGATGCATTTAATAATAAAGCCTAGCCGCAACTGGGTGGGTAACGCCATGGGCTTTGACAACACTGAAAAAGCATTCCAGTCAGTACAATTGCTGCCTTATGTGGTTGAAGTTCAAGTGTGAGAAGAGGTCACCATCCCAGGACAGGTGCGACAATTCACAGTTCCCCTCAAAATTAATCAAGGACAGAACCTGAAACATCAGGACGCCCATATAAATTTGAATTCCCATCTCCAACAACAAGGTTTGTATTTAAATCCGACACCTTTAGTAGATCTAGAACATGACACCATTTGAATATTGGTGGATAACAGTGACCCTCGAAGTATTACTTTGGGCACAGACACCTTTATTGGAATGGCGGTTGATGCCCAACATTAGGCAATGAAATCATTTAACCAATCCCAAATGACTGTTTCAACATCAGCAACGGTATTCCTCCAGAAAAGATTTTTACCAGGCATGGGGGTGGGGGGTTTCTTGATGTACTCTTCCTGCCCTTACGGGGTGGAAGAGGTGACTTGTGACATCAGGAGGGATGAGGTAGCACTCAGAGTTAAGGACCACTACCTCGAATCGCTGAAACCTCCTGTCCAGTTTAACACCATAAAAAGAGATCTCTCCACCCAAATGGAGGATACTGCTGAAATTGCCAAGTCCGAGGTCTTTCCAGGTTTCACGCAGATAGTCGAAGAACGAATCAATCTTGCTGATGCCTGTGAGACTGAAGAGCAAAGACAAAAGCTGAAACAGGTCTTCCTGGAATTCCAGGATATCTTTTCAGTGGACTCATATGATTGTGAATGCACATCTATTCATTCAAGCACCATACCCAAGGACCTCAAGATGACTCCGGTATCTGTGAAATAATACCGGTTACCTCTCGCATCCATGGTTTCACTCACAGAGACTATTAAGAATTTAGAATCCCGTGGGATAAATGATCTGATCCACAGTACCTTTAATGACCCGGTACTGGGCATACTAAAACCAAACAGCCAATGGAGACTATGCGCAGACCTGAAGGAGTTGAACAAATGGGTCCACATGTCAAGATGGCCACTCCCCTACATTGATCAAGAGCTGGCACAGATCCAAGGGTCAAAGTTGTACACTGCCATTGACTTGACCAACAGCCACTGGACAGTGCCCGTGAGTAGGGAAGACCAATGCGAGCTGGCCTTTACCTTCGAGGGGCTGCAGTATATGTGGACCTTAAACCCATTGGATACATGAACTCATTGCTAGAGTTTAACATCTTTCTGCATAAGGCCATGGCCTATTTTCAAAAGGGGAAACCTGGCCTTTATAGGTGATGTTCTGATGAAGAGCTCAACTGTGGGGGAACATACAGCATAAATCTGCTATGTTATAATCCAGTTGCAGAAAGTCAGAGCAAAACTGTCCTTTCAGAAGGCACAGTGGTGTAAGAAGAGAGTGAACCTCTTAGGGATTAAGACCCTCAGGGGTGATCTCGTGCCCTAAGCGAAGAAGGTGGAAGCCCTAATGAAAATCAAAGACCCTACTACTCTGCGACAATTAAGAAGCCTTCTTGGACTTACTAATTATGGTTGAAAGTTAATTGAAGACTATGCAGAGGTCACTCAACCTGTGGTCCATTTATTAAAGGCCTGAGTCAAGTGGGTGTGGGGTCTAGAACAATCCGAGGGAGTTAAAGAACTGAAAGAAGCCTTTCCCAAGCTCCTTGATTTTCTTACCCCATCAAGAACAAGGAGTTCTTCTTGGAGACATGGTTCTCATATACTTGCCTATCAGTGTTATTGTACCAAAAGCATGACAAGGTCAACAAAGTAATCTCGTACGCAAGCAAAACTTTGTCCTTAGTGGAGGAAAAATTCAAAGACTGTGAAAAGGCACTTCTGGCAAAGGTGTGGGTGTTGAAGAACAACTGCCCATTTATCCAGGGGGAACACATCATCGTCGAGGCTCCTCACCAACCCTTGCAATATTTACAAAGTGACAGAATCCAGGCAGGGAAAGTCATTAATTCCTGAATTACTTCCCAGATCCTGTTGATGCAACGCTTTCCTCTGGAGGTGTGGTATGATCAAAACAAGAAGAGTCCCCTAGTGCAAGGTTTGGTGGGCTTGCATGATTGTGCTCAAGAAAACTGTCTCAAAGATAAAAGTGTAATGGCCAACAACATGGAGGCGTACTTAACTTCCCTGCACAACGTCTATGAAGAAAACACGTGCCAGGGGATACCCACAGTTTATGTGGATGGGTGCTCCTACCATGTTGATAATAACGGGAAACACATACTAGTGGCTGGCATTGGGAATGCCTAGGTGAATGATACCCTGGAACCCTCTGTTGGTTACAAAATAGGACTGCAAAGTAGTCACATGGCAGAGATGATGGCAGTGCACCACCAACTCAAAGAACTGGTCATAATCACTGACTCTGATTATGTCAGGAATGGGTTCATGGAGCACTTGATTAACTGGAAGAATCGAGGTATGCTTTGTGCCAACAACAAACCATTAAAGCATGACAAACTGATACAGTTAATTGATAATCTGGTGACCTCTAATGAGATGACCATCTATTGGAAGAAAATAAGAGGTCATTCCAAACTAGAGAGGCCACATAAGACTGGGAATGACCTTGCTAAAACCAGAGCTGTGCAGGGGAATTCATAGACACAGAATCCCTGATGGGTGAAAACCAAGTTGTGCTGTCACCAGGTCACAAACACGTGCCAACAGTGGACTCTTGATTGCCAGTGGAGTAAAGACACCCTAATGCAGATTTGATCACTGCACAGAAAGAGGATCTGATTATCAGAATATTCTATAAGACCCTGTGAGTTTCCCTCTAACAGAATCGGATTATGCCGGAAGAGGATCTCTGCGTGTTGATGAAGTTTTCCAAGATGTTCCGGATCCAAGATGTTTTATTGGTACGAGAGCCCTATCTGGATGTGACCAGTGGGTGGTACTAACCTCATTCCGAAGTCTGATGTTGAACTACACCCATGACGCGGCCACTGCCAATCATAGGGGGCTTAATACCGCATTGGAAATCTTGTGCAAGGTTGCTTACTGGCCACACATGGGCCAGGACCTGAACATTTACCTAAAGGGGTGTCTTGTCCTGTATGTGCTCAATTCCCACCCAGTTCACTCACACATAGAGCTCCCCTACAAAAAAGAGGAATGACACTGCCTTGGTCACATTTACAAGTCAATTTCATCGGGCCAGTGGTTCGCTCCCCTAGAGGAAACTAGTACATGTTGACTGTAACATGCTTGTTCACAAAGTGGGTAGGATGTCTTCCTGCCCCTAATTGTAAGGCGGAGACAGCTGCCACACTAATGATCAATCACATCTTCTCTCATTTTGGCCTCCCGCAAAGGATTGAGTCGAATTGAAGAACTCATTTTACCAGCGAGGTGACGGCGAAGATGTGGGAGATTCCAGGGGTAAAAATAAAACTCCACATTACCTACCGCCTAGCCCCAAGTGGGGTGGTAGAGAGATACGAGACAAATGTGAGCATCTTAAAAGAAGTTTGCGACAGACTCTGGACCCAGTTGGGACATTCGATTACCGCTTGTTCTGATGGCTATTAGGTCTATACAATCTGCTGTAACTAAAATGTCTCTATTTGAGCTTATGTCCAGATGATAAATGGTGTTACCTCAGCATATGCTCTATAGAACTTAGGAGCAGATACTGATAAAGGCATCCACCACTCATGTGTACATTGAAAATTTAAGGCAGCACCTCCAGCACACTTTTGCTGTAATGAGAACATATTATGATCTAAAGACCACAAAAAAGGAGTATCAGGTAGGTGACAAGGTTTACCTGTACAATTTTCAAACAAATTAGACCAATGAGCGGAAATTTGTTCCGTCTTGGTGTGGTACCCTTGAGATTATAGATAAAATATCACCTATTGCCCACAAGATCCGCATTCCAAAAGGAGAACAGACGGAAGAAAAATTAGTCCACATCAATCAGTTAAAATGCTTTCAGACAAGCTTTACGACTGATTGAGGAGGCCAATGACGGTCGAGCTGAGGCACAATCTGAGGAATGAGAGGTGAGGAGGAAAACCCTGGATAGAGACCAAAATATATATAACAAGGAGTAATGTAATAAATACCCAGGAAAAAGGTAAAACATTGTTTTTAAGTATGGTTTAAAACTGTCATTGGAACTGCTGTCCATATACGTTTTCTTTTCTATGGAATATTGTTCTATGTGTTTCTCAAATACGGTCTCTTTAAATCTCTGTGACGTTTAGGGGGAATACTTTTTGTACCAAATACGGACCTCTTTTTTTCTTTCTATCTCCAGAACAACTAACTTCCTTCACTTCCAGCCTGGGGGCAGGAGGGAAGTCTGGGGAGGACCCCATGGGCCCAGGGAAGGAAAAGGATAGGGGTTCCATTCTGCATCCCACAACCCAAAATACAGAAGTAGAGGCTGGGGTGCCCACTCCCTAAGGAAGGAAAACAATCAGGATGTGCTCCAACAAAAAGGACTTCCAAGGAAAACCCCACTCTACCCTACTCTTTCCCACAAATGATCAGTAGCAAAGAGCCAGGGGGATGTGTGGGGTTTAATGATAGCCCCAGCACATGAAAGGAAAGGCCAGGTTAGGCCTTACTGTGAAATACCTTGGTCTAATGGCAAGGCACACTAAAGAATGACAGGCCTAAAACCTTAACACAGCAAAAGGGCCTAGAGAATGAAAGATGTGTCTTGTTGAAATAACGCAATGAACAGTGTATCATAGAACATGTGTCTTGCTGGAGATGACACAATGAACAGTGTATTGGGACAGTGTATGGGCCTCATTACACGGTAAGCGGTAACCATGGTGCTATTAGCACCATGGTTGCCGCCGGTATTTTACCGTGTCCGCCTTGGTGGATGGCGGAATTACCGCCCTACTCCAAGGTGAGCGGGGGCAGTAATTCCCCATTCACCAAGGCCCTTCCCCATTCCCATTTTTGCCCCCATAGGGCATAATGGGAATGGCGAAGGCGCTAATTACGGTACCGCAAATTGCGGGACCGTAATTAGCACCAAGGTCCCTTTGCGGGTTGGTTTTTTAACGCCTGCTAAAAGCAGGCTTTAAAGTACCAACCCGCAAAGGGACCTCGTAATAAGGCGGTAAGGGTTAACGGTCACCGGTACCCTTACCGGTGACCGTTAACCCTTACCTCCTGCCGTGTAATGAGGCCTTATGTCTTTCTGCAGTTGAATACATGGTGTATGCTGAAAAGTAAAATCAGATTGCAATTGGAAAAGGCACATTGCTGGCTGAGATATAAACGCAGCATTTCCATGAAAGCTGGCGCACATCAAAATTCTATGCACCATGAGAAAGGAAATGAGTGGGCCTCGCTTGCAAAATTCAAAACTATGTTAGAATCTTTAATTTAAGGTGACTAAGGCCCACTTTTCAGCACACAAACCAATATCATTTAAATAAAAATGCATTTCTGAGTGACCAAACTGAACAGCATCCTTTCAATTTCAGTTTGTCACATTAATAAAAATGTTGCAGGGAAGAAGAAATTAACATATTAGTAAAAACAGCATTGAGAATGACAGAAAAATACAAACTGCTTACATAAAAAAAATACTGCACTGGGAAAAGACTGCCACTATTGAAAAAGCCATTTTATTTCAGATGCAACATGTGAATCTCCTCTGAGCATAAGCAAAACATGCATTGATTTCTCATGTGCCTGTCCCATTGCAGGCCTGCCTGGCTCCTTATCTGGAAAGGAGATCTCTGTGAAACTGATGCACACAAAATATATACTGCATATCAACACAGGCCCAGCCTTGGGTGAGTGAAAATACAAAATATTAGATCAGAACTGTGGTCAACTTCAGATTACATGGACAAAATAGGAGATGCCAGTACAACCTCCTGATGTGAGAGAACATCTGGGGACAGAGAGAGAATCACTTCAGCCCATCAACTCTCAAAGAACACCAGCCTTAAATCAACATTCAGCCAGAGACTGGAGAGGCTCTGGCCTACATGTTTTCAGAGAAATGAAACTTACATGGAGAAATGGGAGTTTGGTTTTGCATATATGTTTGAATATTTCCATTAGATTCAATGGACTATAATAATTGTTCATTTTCTGAGCAACAACAAATCGCACTGAGTCCATTCATATGCCATTTGAAAGCTGATGCCGAGCCTGTTGCAATGCCACCAATTTAATAAACATGACTTTTGGAAAATCTAAAATGTATTCTTAGCTTCCTGGAATATGTGCCAAAGCCAAGATTCGGGAAGATGTTAGCCTAGAGTGAATCATGTAACTGTATATACATTTTCGTAATGTAGATTGTTATAATTGTTCTGCAAATTGGAGAAAAAAACATTCATGTGTGCAATCTCGTGTAAACATGAGTCATCTCATTAAGTCCGCCATGAGCATGGGAACATTAATATCTACATATTATGGCATTTATTGGTAAATTACAAAATGTTGGCATGTAGGGACTTTTTGGGTAAAAAGCTGACAGCTAAAAAAAAATGTTAATGTTAGTAGAGAGAGGTTGGCTCTGGGGGAAGGAGGAAGAGGATCATCCTCCAATGAGAAAGTTAGCACCAATAAACTGGCACCTCCTAAAAACCACTTGCTCTATGCAGAAAAAGGGATACGAAGGACAAAAAAAGATCAGACTAGGAGAAAAGCTGCCTAAAAACCATCTTTGAGGGAGAGCTGCCACATATCTTCCAGAACTTGCCCTTAATCCACCTCAGGGTATCCTGAGACAGCTGCCTGACATCTTGGGTGGAGAGGCCTATACATTGAGAGGCCTTAAACTTTGCCTGGGAGAGAGAAACTGGGGGGAAGCCAACAGCTGACTAGGCCCTGAGCCTTAAGGAGGCGCAGATGAGAGATGAATGTGGGTGACAATTTCTAACTGAAGTGACCAAACGCTGTGCTGTCCAAAGAGGATCCTGGCTGTCTTCCCAGAGTGCCCCAAAACAGAGGTATCATGTAAGTAGAATTGATCCATTTGAAAACAACTGTGTGGGGATCTGCCTGCCTTAATATCTTCCCTTCGTAGTGGGAGGGGGGGGGCAAACTGTGTAGACCATTAGCATATTGACTGTATATTAATGTAATTAACTCCTAAATGGATTGTCGCAGGGGGAAGCTTGGAAGAGTTTGAAACTTCCCCCTCTCTCCTAGCGAGAATAATGTTATAGTCACATAAAGTAATTGAGGTGTCCTGGCTACAAAATTGAAATTTGTAATTGTCACCATTCCCAAATCTTCCCTTTAAACAAAAAGTTGTTTGTTCCATTCCAAACCTTGCCTTTAAAATAAAAAAACGTCCTTGTCCCTAAAACGAATTTCCCCACTACCCCTTCCCAAAACGTGCTTTTAAAAAAAAAAAAAAGGTGTTTTGCCACAAAAAAGAAAATCCCAATTGTCAACGCTGCTTAAACATTGTATTTAAACAAAGGGGTGCCCTTGACCCAAAACAACATTTCTATACTGTCCCCACTCCCTAGACCTAGCCTTTAAACAGAGGGGTGCTGCACATCACTGAAGTTTGGGTATTTGGTGCTGAGGCGAGAAGTGCTTTGCAAAGAGAAATTAGGGTAATTTACATTGAACAATATACACTCTCACCTGAGAGTGAGTAAGTGACCCTGATACCAGAACGATTTTTGCATTGCTTTCGGGTGAAAAGGATAAAGGGTGCTATTTGCCACATGCATTTTACAAATCTGGGTTTTCAAAACTGCAATCATTTAGCAAGTGTGCAAATAAACCGATGTATCAAGCCTTTTACATGTAATGTAGGGCCTGTCTTAAAAATCAAAATGGTGCTTTGTTGTTCATCTAAATGTTATAAGGTACTATTTACCTGTTTATTGTTGAAGTTTTGTTTGGTGCAACAGAGAAGGTGGTGTGCGTAACCAGTCAAGGAACTTATTAATTGAACATATACCTTAAATAAATAAATAGATATTCTTTTTATACCCCAGCCTGGCTCTTGGCTCATTGTTGGCCCAGGGGGAGGGGTCTACGTGGCTCTATATGAGTCATAGATCGTACTTATGATTCCAAAGAAATTAATGGTCTGTTGTGGGCTCCCTCTTCATTGGGTGGAGGGGACTCCCTATGTTGAGCGGGGTCTCCCAATATATCGTTACATACCAATCCGCAAAAGAAAATGATACCTAAATTATGACTGCACCGTCAACTGACATTATAAATTACCTTGTGCATAATGCAAACATATTCTCTTTATAAACAGAATGCCCCATTTTTAAAAAAATAGCACATAGGATCTGCTTTTTGGACATCCATGGGTCAAAAGTGGCCTGTGCATTTCCATGGGGGCTATGCACTAGTGCAAAAGATACCACCTTGCAATGGTTAGTGTTGAGAGTGTGCTCCTGACACTAATATATGATAAACTCACACCTCCCGCGTGGGGACTGAAAGCACATTGTAGAGATATGGGGCCTTAAATTGCCGGTCATTGTGAAAAGTCAAAAAATCCCTGTTGGAGGGATAGAAATGCAAGTGGGACATCAGCGGGTCCTTAAATGCGCAAAAGGTTTTAAAATGACCCTTGCATACATTGCTTAACTTACTTTCATTGTAAAGCTCACCCCATGTTTGAATTCAGGAGGCACCTCAGACTGTGCAGGAAAACCCCTTCAGCCCTCTGCTTTGCTCAACTGCACATGGCGTAAGCGGGGCATTTGTATGTGGTCATCTCTGATGTACACATTTCACATGTCCTTTATGAACGTCTTTTGGCACCTGTGAAGGGGATGTGCCCGCGCGTAAACAGGTATTTATATTTGGGCCCACACTGTTTAATGCCACTTGTCCACAGGAACAATTCTTTCAAATCTGGAAAGAACTGGGCAACTCTGTTGCATTCAATCAGAGATGCCATCTTAATTAGATTTTTGTGAACTACTTTTTCTTTTCTTTTTTAATAAAAAAAGTTGCAAATCTGTCAATGAAATTGGACCATAAATATTTTGCTAACCATATGCTCACAAAGGTTCTGGGCCTCATTACAAGTTTGGAGGTAGCCATGCCTGTAATACAGGCATGCTAGCTCCAAACTTGCAAAAAAATCCGGCACCCGCAAATGGGCATTTACCGGGTCATGCCGAGTTTGGCGGACCTGGCAATTGCCCATTCGCGGGTGCCGGTAATAAGGGTCTTCCCATCCCCATTCGGCCCCATAGGGCTGAATGGGAATGGGGAAGGTGGTAGCATTGGTACCGCTAATAATGGTACCGGTGCTGCCATCATGGACTGCTCGTGGGTGCCGGTACAGCCACCAGGTCAGAGCTGGTGTCTGCAAGGGCACCCACGAGCAGAACTCTTAGTATGGCGGTACGGTAGCAACGGTGCCGGTAGCGATACTAGCGCCGTTGTTGCCTTACTGCCATACTTGTAATGAGGCCCATTGACTAATTTCCACATTTAGCCACAACAAATCAGAGAACATATTTGTGTACAGATTTTGCACACAGTCACAGTCTCCTTTTTCCTTTTGCAATGATCAACAAGCACTGACAAAAAGCCAGTGGTGGTGGGATTATGTAGTGCCACTTCCATTCCAATATGCAGAGCTACATCCCTTGTATGCCCAGGGTCCGCATCACATGCACAAGTGCCTCAATCACATGCTGCCACATGTGGGGAGGTACTACGATCAGGTACAACGCCCTTTCATCGACACCTGTTTTTTTCCACAGGTGTTTTTACGAAGAGTTTTTGGCAAAATAACTCATCCACATTTTTATTTTGAGGGGTGGGAAGGGCCATATAAAGGGTTGAGGGGTCGGGAATAATAAAGCACACGTTGAGGAAGGTGATTTGGGAGGGGGGCCTCTCAAAAATAATTTTAAACCAATTTTGATTTGCTTTTTAGGCAAACACTCTTCGTAAAAACACTTGTCGAAAAAACGGGTGTCGATGAAATGACATAGAACCCTGCAATCATCTGACAGGTGCAGCATCAATTGCCAGGTGCATCCAAATACACACATCTGCAGTCAGCCTATATTTATTTCACTTGCATTGTTACTAGTTTGTAAATGAATAGCTGCAGGGGTGGAATTGGGCGGGAACAAGATGGAGTGCAGCTGGGTGTAGAAACGAGGCCCGAACGATATAGTAAAAATGTACTGGATGCTCTCAATAAGGCGGCAAAGTTAATCTTGCTCAGGGGTGGGTTAAGTCCCATACTGGTTAACGAGGTGAGTCTGGCCAAGCCATACAGGCACTGAGCTGGAGGCATGTCAGTCCCATATGGCTCATATTGGTTTTTGAGTGAGTCTGACTGAGCCATACAGGCACAGAGCCTGGGTGGGGCAGGGGTGTGGGCTTTGCGGGCAAGGATGGGGTAGTTTAAGTCCCATACTGTTCATACTGGTTCGTGAGGCTGTTAAGATGGATTTCTGAACTCTGACCTGGTGGGCAGAGGTGCAGAAGGCCAACCTAGTTTCTTGGAACAGGGTAACATTCTGGACAAGCCAGACCAATCAAGGTAGCATTGGCGGCGGTCAAGACTAGGTCTCAGAAGTGGTGAGGGTGACTGAAAGACTTCAATGAGCACACAGAGTAAATGACACTTACAAATCACTGCCAGTCAGGTGTATATATATATAAAAAATACAAATACATTTATTTCAAGGCCTTTGAGTTTCAACACACAAATAAAATCACAGTAACACTTCAAAGCCAACACAATCCTATCAATATACATATATGCGAGGCTAAAGGGGCATAAAAGGTTAATTCATGAAATGGGTCTACAACCTAGAAAGGGAAGGAAGCAGGTAGTCTTTGGTCATCAGGGGCCCTGGGAACACGGGCCTGGCACAAGGAGTCTTTTAAGCCATTGAAAGCCTTCCCACACTCTTCAGACCACGTTACCTTCTTGGGTTTCTTAGGAGTTGTGAGAGCAGTCAGAGGGGCAGCTATGGTGCCATAGTCTGCCATGGAATTCATGTAGTACCCAGTGAGCCCTAAACAGGTTCTCACTTGGGTTTGAGTAGTGGGGGTAGGCCAGTCTTGTACTGCTTGTACTTTACTGGATAGAGGCTGCATTCTCCCTCCACCTACTTCATGTCCAAGGTAGACCACTGAACCTTGTCCACTCTGGCACTTGCTGGCCTTTATGGTCAAGTTGGCCTTGTGAAGAGCCTGCAACACAATCCTAAGGTGTTTCACATGATCCTCCCAGGTGGCACTGAAAACTGCTATATCATCCAGAAATGCTAGACAGAATTCATCCAACCCATTAAGGACATGATTCACAAGCCTCTGGAAAGTGGCAGGGGCATTCTTCAACCCAAAAGGCATTACCCTGAACTGGTATCCACCAGCTCATCTGTTCTAGGCAAGGCGTGTGCATCTGTCTTGGTGACAGAATTCAGAGCCCTGTAATCCACACAGAACCTCAACTCATGGGTGCCTGCCTTTGGAACCAAAACCACAGGGCTAGACCAACGACTACTAGAGGGTTCAATCACCCCAAGATCCAACATTTTGTTGACCTCTGTCTTAATGTAAGACCTTACTTTCACTGACATCCTGTATCCCCTACTTTTAGTAGGTACACTATGTTCTGTGTTAATGTGTCAAACCAGGAGAACAAGGGGGAAAATTGCCTCAGCAAACTTTTCACCTCAGCTTGTTGATCAGAAGTCAGGTGAGAGGCCAGTTTGACACCCCCAATGGAGCTATCTGAAGGATTGCCCTGGAATAGGTCAGGGAGAGGTTCTGACTCCTCCTCCTCAACATCTGAATCCAGCAGCAGTGCAGCGATTTCAACTCTTGGGATGAAAGCCTTCAGTCTATTTACATGGAACACTTTTGGAGCGTGTCCATCCCTTCCAAGGTCCACTAAATAATTGACCTCACCCAGTGACTCCACCACTGTGTAAGGGCCTGGCAATTTGTCCTGTAAAAGCTCTAGGCCTTATAGGATTCATGATCAGGATTTGCTGACCTGGGGAGAAATTGATGAGGGCAGCTTTCTGGTCATACCAATGTTTCACCAGTGCTTGCCCTGCCTTCAGTTTCTCACTAGCTAGACCCTTCAGGAGTACCATCCTCTTTCTGAGACCTAGCACATAGTCTACTACGTTGGTAGTGATGGGGTGAGTGGGCATCTCCCATCCCTCCTTGACTATTGCTAAGGGTCCCCTCACAGTGTGACCAAACAGAGGTTTGAAGGGCTGAAGCCAATACCCTCCTGAGGTACCTCTCTGTAGGAAAACAGTAAGCATGGCGATAGAAGATCTCATTTTCTTCGTTGGGGCTCTTCCAGAGCCCCAATCGTGTGTTTTAAGGTTCTGTTAAACCTTTCTCCGAGACCATTGGTTTGTGGGTGGTATGCGGATGAGAACTTATAGATGAGACCACATTCCTTCCACATGGCCTGCATATACTTTGACATGAAGTTGCTGCCCCTATCAGACACAACTTCTTTAGGGAAGCCAACCATGGTAAATATGCCAAGTAAAGCTTTTGCAACTGAGTTGGCAGTCAGAGTCTTCAATGGGATGGCCTCAGGATAACTGGTGGCATGGTTGACCAGCACCAGGATAAACCTATTGCCTGAGGATGTTTGAGGGTCAAGGGGACCGACAATGTCGATCCCTACCCTCACAAATGGTACCCGCATAACTGGGAGTGGTACTAATGGAGCTTGGATTGTTGTGCCACTTTTTCCAGATAACTGGCAATTGCACAACTCCTGCAGTGACTTTCTACTTGCACCCCCATCTTGGGCCAGTAGAAATGCATGGATAACCTTTGCTTGGTCCTCTTGATGCCAAGGTGACCCGCAAGGGGCACTTCATGTGCCAACTGCAGGAGGAAGGGTCTTACAGCAAGGGGGAACCACCAATCTCCTATGGTCTCCTTCTGTAGACTCTGTAGGCTCACTGTAGAGGAGCCCACCTTCCCAATAAATCCTATGCTTCCCAGGAGGTTCACCTCCAAGCTCGGAGCAGGGCTGACTCCTTAAGCCTTCCAGAGATGGGCACTCACGTTGGCCCTTACTGAATTCAATCTTGTCAGGACCACCTTCTACTAACAATCCTTGTAGTTCAGGATGGTCATTAGGATCAAATACTTGTGTTTGACCAACTACCTCCACCTCAGTGGTAGGTGAGTTAGGGGGAATGTTTTCTTTCCCTCTTCTGTCTTTCTTGACTCCTTTTTCCCCAGCAAGACCTTTCCTGGGACATCTCTCTGAATGCTCACTGGAATCCTGACCACTGTGCCATTTATAGTAAGATTTACTATACGGGAACTTGAGAGGTGGGCCATCAGTCAACTTAGTGGGTAACAGAGGAGCTCTGGCAACTTCCTCTGGGTCTACCAAGGTAGAATCCACTACAGTTCTGCTGCACCCACTATCCCTAAGGGCAGGAGTATCTACTCCATTTATCAACACACTGTCCTTAAAGTAGTGCTTGGTATTATCAGGAATCCTAGCATAAGCCTCTGAGACTCTAGGCTCCCAGGAACCCAGGAAAACTAAAACTACCTCAGAATCTATCCCACTGGGGAAGGAGTCTGAGGAGAATGATGCCCCTTTAATCTCTTCTTCCTCATAGGAGGAGAAGGCCAGATTAGCAGAGTGGACCCCCAAGGTTTTGACCTTACATCTGGGGTCTCCCTTCACATGTTCACTTGCTCCACAAGCCACACAAGATCCACTTTGTCTTGGGACATAGGTAGGCTTATTGTAACCAGAGTTTTGTTTTGGAGGATAACCTCCACTACCCTGTGTGTTCTCTTGTGGCTTACCCTTAAATTTCATTTTGCTGCTCTTTTGAGAGGAAGTTATATCAGATCCGCCATCTTCCTTGTCTTTGGACTTTTTCACCTTCTCCAGCTTACCAGGATTAGTCTTGTCATTATGGGACACTATGTGACACCCACAAATCTTCTGCTATGGCCAGCTTCTTAGGATCTAACTCCTTTGAATCTGGCAAATGCTGCTTAAGCTCAGGGGAACAAGATGCAAAAATATGTTCAAGCATGACAACACATACCATACCCTCAAAGGCGGAGACCATATAGCCTTCAACCCAGCCAGTCAAGTTCTTTAAAGAATCAGTCACATATGACACCCAAGTACTTCCTTCTTTCTTCTTGTACTCTCTAAACCTCTTCAAGTATTGGGCAGGAGTCGTCCCAGACTTTAAGATGAGAGTTTGCTTCAACATTGCAAAATCTACTCTTTCAACTTTTGACATTTCCATAATAGCACTGCAGCCAGGATGGGGTAGTCTGCTGAGCAACCATGCAATCTTATCAGCATTTACAACCTCTTGAACTTCACATGCATATTCAAAAGCATTCAACCAGTCCATAAGGGCATTCTTCTCATCATACACACTGAGCAGATCTTTGGGAAATCTTGGATGAGAAGAGGACCCAGACCCATATCCAGATCCCTTGGATCCATCTGAAACTTGAAGCTTGGCTAGTTCCAACTGGTGATCCCTGTCCTGTTTTTCTGCCTGCTCCACTTTCTGCTTAGCCATGTGAAATTCAAGCTCCTTCTGCCTAAACAGCAGTTCTTGCTTCTTGAATTCCAGCATGGCCACAGCATCAGAGGTTGCAGAGGAAACCTTGGACATTACATCGTCCAGGTCCTCATGGGCACCATGAATGAGGGCAGTGGCAGAACTGTCAGTTCTGCCAGTGGAAGCAGCCCCACCTCCTTCTGCATCATCAGAGGTTATGGCATTAAGTTGCATCTCCTGACATTCAAAAATGTTCAGGATCATTTCCAATTTTGTACCTTGAGCAGGTAAACCTCTCTCCGTGCACATCTTTCTCAATGTTTCTGATGTAGAAGCATTTAAGGTTATAAAGGTACTTGTTTCCATTATATTAGATAGGTCTATGTCCTTTACAGTTATCACTACAAAGTCACTATGTGTCCTGGGTAGGGGTAATCTGAAATGCCTTCACTAGTGTGCAACACTGGATACCTTCAGTCCTATCCCAATGTTGTACACCAATTTGTCAAGACAGATTCCTGAACTCTGACCTGGTGGGCAGAGGATCAGAAGGCCAACCTAGTTTCTTGGAACAGGGTAAACCTCTAAATAAGCCAGACCAATCAAGGTAGCATTGGCGGTGGTCAAGACTAGGTCTCATGGGGGGTGGGGGGTACTGAAAGACCTCAATGAGCACACAGAGTAAATGACACTTACAAATCACTCCCAGTCAGGTGTATATATATTAAAAATACAAATACATTTATTTCAAGACATTTGAGTTTCAACACACAAATAAAATCACAGTAATACTTCTAAGCCAACACAATCCTATCAATATACATAGATACAAGACCTAAGGGGCCTAAAGGGTTAATGCACAAAATTGGTCCACAACCTAGAAAGGGAAGGAAGCAGGTAGTGCAAATAGTCTTTAGGCAGTTCTGCATCAAGCACAATCCTAACTGAAAGGCAGTCCAATCCCTAAAATGAGAGGAGACTAGTGCTCAAATGTACTTGCGATGCTGGCGCACACGGAATTGCAGATGGGCGAAACAGGTTCTTTTGTAGGGGCTGCAGCAGCGCAGGAAGGTGGGTGAGGTGATGCAGAATAGGTTCCCACTATTTGTGGAGGTTCTCCCCTTGAGGGCAGAGCAGGTTCTAAGAGTTGGGAATAGTTCACTAGTTCTCACTAGCAGTGGAAAGTAGAGGGGCCCTCAGGGGTCATTCATGCGTAAAAATGGATGAATGCGCTAGTGGTCACCGGTAAGGGTTGCAATTACTCACTGACCCCCAGCGCACTCCAGACCAAACTTCGGCAGTCAAGTCCACTTAGGTTGCAGGTTCAAATGCAGCAATCTCGCGGCTCTGAGTGACGAAGTTACAGCGTTGATTACCTAACGGGACAGTGGCAATTTCTCTGCTCCTGGTGGGTGGACCCGGCCAGTTCCGCTGTAGCAGGCTTCAGGGACAGAGGAGCACAGCTGCACTGAGTTTGCAAAGTTCGTCACCACGGTTGGGCGACACAGTAACCGTGTGTACTCCGGTTCGGGCGCTCTCCCTTTACTCCAGACCTGGGAATGCCAAATGTACAAAATTTGGTGTGTGAGTGCCGTGAACAAAGAGCTTGCGATGTAGCAAGTTTCAAGAGTCTACTCAAAACAGTGGCGGTATCAGAGCAAAGGTCCTGCTCAAGCTGGTCAGCCCACTGGTTGGCCCAGGAACACTTCTGAGAAGGCTTATTTGCAGGGTTTGATGAAGGTGCTGAGAGTAGTAGGTCCCACTATTCCAATGGGTCAAAGCATCTTCGCAGACCTTCTACGATGGCCAGATGCAGAGGGGTCCAGCGGGACGACAGCGGGTTCAGGGTGCCAAATCTTCCAGCGGATCACCAGCGGTTCCTCAACTCAGCTTTTTAGTTTCAGGATACCTGGATCCTATCCTTCGTTCAGTGAGAACTCCAGAGATCGACATGGTATGGGTTTTTGGAGCCTTCTCTTATCCAAAATCTCCTTTGCGCCAAAAACGAAGAGGACCCAATGGGAGATCTGGTCACATACAGGGATACCATAACGTGGACCAATCATGTACCACAATGGTCCCAGGCATTCACAGCACACCAGACTCTCTGCCACCTAGGATGTGTATTGGAACCAGACAGTCCAGCCCACATCATGGAAGCACACACACACAAGGCATGCAGAAGCCTGTGAAAGCTTGGCGTTTCACAGGAGAATGCATGCCCAAATAAGGACTGACCCAGGTCGGCTCAAGCTGGGGAAGGTGAAAGGGCAAGATGGCCAAAAGACAGGGCAAAGAACCTCGTGGCATGGCCATTTTGGAGCCAGGCCGCCTATGCGTGCCAAACACAGTACTCGGTTTACCTGGCAGGAAAGGGTTAAAAATACATGAAAAGATAAGCTGCCATCAGCCCTGTCCAAGGCACGCCTGCACCTCTCCTAAAAAATCCTTCGAGAGTACACTATACTCGAAGGTACATTGTGCACGTGCAACATGTTGCAGAAAAGTTGCAAAATTGATAAGGACTAAGGGAAACTAAGTCTCCCAGTGCTGACTGTCTTTAAGGGCATGTCAGTTTCCCCATAACAAAGTTAGGGAAAAGCCCAGGGGAGTGCAGCAGAAGGCTGTGCTCCTCTGGTAAAGTCAGACTATGGTGTTTACACAAAACTAAAAGTTGGGGGTACACAACTGCAGGGAAAATTACACATGAAATGGAAATCTTTCCTAACAGAGGCGAGTCTGGCCGAGCCATACAGGCGTCTGAGCGGTCTTAACTGGTCACAGTGAAGTGCTTTGATCATGCCAGTCCTTTGCCTTATGCAGGATGTGCAAATCCTTTCCGGGTTAAAGTGTCTAAGTGCAATGAGTGTTCATTAATCAATGTTAACGAGACAATCTTTGCATGTACGTCTTATTCCACTTTGATAATGGCTTCTGCTTGCCATGCGCAGACAGTAAACATTAAAGGCTTTGCAACCATACGAGCAGTCAGAACCATTGAAATTCATGTGGCCTTTTCAAATTGCAATGTCCATTTTGCATGCTTTGACATAGGACATTGCATCTGTAAAGCGTCCCACTTCAAGTAGTACTAGGTTTTCTGATGCAGGGTCCTTATGTGCCCTTCTCCACTCATCAGAGGGACCCAGGTATTGTATCACGAGGCAGAGCACCCCAGGGCAGTAAAGCCTCAACTCCATATAAGGGTTCTAGACCAACACTTACATTCACCAGGGACAATGAGATGCCCTATTTCAGCAGATTACTCTTAAAAACTTTCCTAGACCATGGGATAGGGTTTCAGTTCCCTTACATCAATACCCGAACCTTCATCAGGAGTATTTTTCATTAAATACATATCGCAGCTCCTGCAGCTTTCTATTTGGCTAGGGTAACCACTCAAGCAGCACCTGTATCCCTCGTTATAGATTTTTTTTACGATTCGCTTTCAAGGTACAAAGCTTTTTAGCAAGGGTCGTGTGTGCGCTTTACAAATGTAAATAAATAAATAAAGTGATTTCCTTTTCGTGCCCAGTTTCGATTAGTTGTGCAATCGTATTGATTTCTTCTGATTCCTTATATGCTAAAAGGTCTTTTCCAACGGACAGCATAGTGTTCCTGTAATTCAAGACTGTGGGTACAACATGTCTCGACTCACAAGCTTCTTTCCCAAAGTCTAGTAGTATGCTCTAGACTTTTAGAGCCTTCAATTTAGGTTGTTTTCGGGGTTTTCGCTGTGTCTCCGGCCGTAAATGTGCATCGCCCGTTGTCTTGCCCGGTGAATAAAGTATTGCTTTGTTTGAGGTGCAATACTAGTGTTGATGCAGAACTCGTGTGTTCGGTTAAGTCCCTATACACACCTGTCCCTTCTGTGTTCTGTTATGTTAGTCTCTGGATTTTAGGTTTTAATAAAGCTGATGAGCTGACAGAAATCAAACCAGGGACCACATGCTTAAGAGCTGCTTTTATTTCTTTTAAAAAGTGTGTTGATCAGGTTTGAAACTAGATTTATGAAAAGCATGACATTATTTAACTGAGGGTGATGATATACGTGACATGTTCTCCTAGATATTGTGCCCATTCAGTTATGTTTTATGACTGTGTCTGTTTTATTTCTATTTTGGACTAACTTTTGTAAAGTGTCAAATGCTTCCTTACGTTCATAGCTTCAAAGTTCATAGGAAGCAGTGGGACGAGGGAAGGGATGGGAAGGAAGGAGTGTGTAGGAAAGAAAGGGAAGAGAAGTTCAGGTAAAGTGCTCTTGTATAGCTCCTTTCACGCCAAAAACGTTGGCCTCGTCACAGGAGGCTCTGTAAAAAAACAAGATGGTCGTGTAACTATGTTAGGGGGGAGGTAAATTGCAGAAAGGTTGCTGTGTTGGTTGGTGTTGGTGATTGCATGGTGGAAGCGCCCATTACCTGTGTGCTGGGGATGGATTCTGCTCTTAGCCCCAAGGGTGGTCTCAGAGTGGTGATGATAGTTGTGGATGCATTGGAGTGGGTGCACGTGTTGAAGGGGGAGGGGGCGAATCTGCATTTAGTGTGCTGGACTGCGTGGGTCGTCTGCTGTATGCTGTACCTGGTGTCATGGGCGTAGTACATCGAGAGACAGGGGGGACAAATCCCCCCCCACAATTTTAAGTGGGGGGATATAATGTCATTTATTCCCCCCAGAATATGTCTGTGTTGTGCACAGTGGCAGTGCACTGTGTCTCTGCCACTGTCTGCTGCACGTTCCAGTTGCATGCAGCCTCCGGATCTTGCCGTCCGTGATGCCAAGTTGCATCAGGTACTCCGCAATCCCCAGAGCTGTGCACTAAGTCCGAGAGTCTTATAGATGTGGGGCCGTTTCAGGGTCTCAGAAGCAAAGTCTGTTTTCTAAGCAGTCCTTAAATGTCTCCATTACATTTTGGTGTTTGATTGTAAACTTGCCAACAGGTGTTTAAGAGTGCGGGAGTGGGGGAAGCCTGCAATGATTCCTTGCGGGAATTCAAGGCGAACATACACACCCTTAGCACTTGAGAATTCGATATCAGTATATCATCATCGTGACCTTCAATATTACAAAAACAATGCACTTTACAAGCATAGGGTTGCTTTCATCCGGTTCTGCAAACGTGTCCAAGTGTTAAACATGTTTCCAAAAAACAAGGAGTTTTTTAAATCATTCTTTGACAAGACTGGAGGCTTACTAATATTCAGGGGTGGACTGGGAACCAAAAAAGGCCATGGAAATAGTGTTCAAAGTGGCCCCATATTACACATTTTCAGAAAGCCCAACCCTTTTCCTATCAGAACATGTGGATATAAAATAGCTTACCACACAAAAGAGGGCCAGGGTGCACAGGCCTACCGGGAAATCTCATGAGTTCTCTGTAGGGCAGTCCACCCCTGCTAGTAATAAAAATTAACTAATCCACTTGTCCGATAGGAAGGAAATAGTACACTTTAAAGCACACTTTAAAGAAATCTTGTATGTGTAGCATTTAGAGTACTTACTCAGCTCCTAATGAAGCAGAGTCATGGCCCCCAGAACAAACAATGCACACAGGGTACATGCACACAAAAGTATGTGCAATGAGACCTACTTCCTTTTTCTTTTGCTGCTTGCCACAGCAAATAAGTAGCCCACATTTCAGTATTCACTACTTATTTCTGTGTAATGGCTTGTAAAGATGTATATATTGTTGTGTCCTGTGGAGCTGGCCTTCAGTGCAATGCTGCAATGGCTCATAGGCAAACCGAGCCTGCCAGTCAATTTACCATTGAGACTGCTGCAAACAGTCTCAATGCTAAATTGACTGGCAACTCTGCTAGTAGTTCTTTTTGTGCGCCGGTTCTGAAAGCTCTCGGTCTACGCACCCAAGGAAGCGGCTTCTTGTCTGTCACATAGGGCATTCTACTCAGAGAAAGGTGTAGACATTGGTTCCTGTGCCCATGTTCTCTTGCAAAATGAGTATAACCCCACACGCTTATTGATTGATAGTTAATTTATATAGCGCCATGTTTCAAAGCTCTTCAAGGCAGAGAGGGAACAAGGGAGGATACAGTGACATTCTTACAAGTCATTGATACATTCAGAATGTGAAATTAACTATCATACTCGGCCTGGCAACATGTCCGATAGTGCAAGAGTTTTGACAATGATAAGGAGGGGAGGCAGGGGAGGGAGGGTGAGAAGGAGAATGAGAACTGACAAGCGGCTACCGTACTAGGCCTAACAACATTTCTGGTAGTGCTGGAATGTTACAAGAGGTAGGGGGTTGGGGGACAGGGAGAAGGAGAAGAACAAAACGAGCAACTACCGTACTAGGCCTGACGACATTTCAGATAGTGCTGGAGGGGGAGAGGTAGGGAAAAACAAGTGAGGGAGGGAGGAAACAGACAAGCTGCTATCATTCAGGCCAGGCGACATTTCTGATAGAGTAAGTACTAAGGATAAAGTGAGGGGAGGAGGAAGAAGGGGACAGCAAGAAGAGGGATTAAATTAAGCAGGCATCTCAAGCAAGCAACAGGGCGGGGGCGAAACACAACAGGCAAGCAAACAGGTATCACAAAAATACAACAGAGAGAGGGGGTGAGATTCAACAGGTGGGCATAAAGACAATTACAGTATTACGCCAGCCTAACTCATTGGGTTAAGTAACAGCATTAAAAATCTGTGGCTAACCAACGGTTTCAAATCCTTGCCTCATTGCTTTCTTAAAGCACTCGCTCTCGACCCAGCAGGTCACAGAATCAGGGCCAACTCAGATGTTAATACAGTGCAATACAATGTTAACTTAAAAGCAGTGACATGTTTAGGATTTTACACTTTGCATTGGGCAACGTGGAATCTGTGCAAGCTGCCCTATAGGCTGCGCTACCTTCAAGACAGACACACCCTGGAAGGGACTGTGACAAAGTCACTGGCCTCAGAGCATTGTTTGGCACAGACATGTATTTTGCAGATATGCATAATGTGCAAAACCCTTAAGCTACACAAAAAAGTGACCATGGTTTATGCTCATCAAAGAAGCAGACATGAACCAGTCCATGTTTTAAATCTTTTAAAAATAGGTTTACTTTGTGATTCAGTTTACTTAGGCATAGTTACGGACTGAGAATTAAACGTGGGGCTTTGAAAAGCAAATTGCCATTAGTGCTAATGACCCAGACTTCAAAACGTAACCAAAGCAGAGATTTACAGAGACAAGGTTACTAGAACATTCTTTGTGATGTCTGCTGCAGCCATTTCAACCAAATACTGTGAACATTGTGATTTTCAGGCCCTGTAGAGACAGGTCCACATCAATCATGAAGTTTCTCATACTGTGGCAAACTGCCCAGAAATGTAACAGGCAACACAGGCAGTATCGAGTGTAGGTACCGACTTTCAAGCTGACGGCTGGAAAAGATGCACACTGCGCAGCATCACAGAAGGGGGCACGAGGCAAGTTCGGCTCTGGTGGTCATCTGAGGAAACTCTACCAGTGAGAGTAGTTATGAGGCTTCAACTTGTGACAGGAGCCCTTGGCTGCCTGACGGTGGCAGTCAGCCCCTCTGGAGCCTGGTGTGGGCTCGCTGAGCTTTTTCATTTGTGTTCTGTGTGGACTGCGCCACATGCTTCAGTAGTCAGCGGCCTGGGCACTAGGGACACTTGGAGGCAGCGCTGCAGCTGGCTTGAGGTGCAATAGGAGCTAGGGCCGCGTTCTCTTCCTTCCTTATATCTCCCTTTTAACCTCTTTTTTTCTCTCCCTGCCCTTTCCCCATAGTTTTGGCGCCTTCCCTTATACGGATTGCATATTATTTGTTTTATTTTCTATAATGTTGCAAATGTTAAATCAAAAAACATTCCTCACTCCTCATCATACTTTGTTCTCTTGATTTCGCATTCTCTTGCCACACTTCACTCTTCAGTGATTCACATCTCGTGCAGAGTATCACTTCTGGCCTCTCCCTCTCCTTCACCAACATCATCTTCTGGGGGCCAGGCCACTCTCTCACCATTTTTCTCCCCCTTTTTGCTTCCTCTCCTTACCATCTTTCCTTTCCCTTTCTCCTCTCACACGCCACCCTATATTTGCAAAATGGCTTCCGTCACGCTGCAGGGCCATGCATTCGTTTGGTTCGGTGTTCACTCTGACTAATGGAGCATGACACGTGTGTTTACATGTAATGCACAGATAATTTCCACCTGTAACTGTGAACCGGTCAGCAATGAATTGTACACACTGACTGTAATTTTACTCTAAAAGCACGGTCGTCAAGGACAGAGAACACACCCAGAGTGGCCACTTGAGAACGCCTGTGGGGCCATGCTGCTGACACTTAAACACACCCACAGTGTCCACTCTGCATGGCCTGGTGCCACACCCAATAGACACTGTGCTAGGCGAGGGGTGCCTACAGTCCTACATAACAAGCCCCCCCAAGGTGTCCCACGCCCCCCCCCCCAGATTTTATGTTTCTCCTACGACCCTGCGTGGTGTCAAATGTTTGTACATTGAGTAATTAGTGAGGGACGTGCGGTTGGGGAGAGTGGGTGTGGTCCCTATTTCGGGATTCTGAGCAGTGGCATGTTTTCTTTCCTACGGCAGAGTCGCGGGCGGCCCTAGTTGAGGGTTACATTGATTTGGGCGCTTGGTCACTGGCAAGCTTTAAGGCAAGCTTTATAGGGTCAAGGTGCACAGTGTAGGTCACCTGTTGTGTATCTGGTTTGCAAACATGCATCGATGTTTCTGGGAGTGAATTCCAAAGTAACGAGAATGGCTCGCCCACTTGTCTGTGTCTCTTTAAATTGGGCACACAGACACGATTACCGTCACTCCATGTGAGAGCACTGGCGAGTGTATATCGAAAACATCCTTGTTTGATTCACAGTATGTCTACAGCCTGTGCCGCTACGCGCGAATCGCTGTATATTAGGTGTGTATATCTCTCAAACTTTGAATGCACGGGGTTTAACCCATTCTAGTAGTATACAACGTATTTTATTGCTCAGCAAATTATTTAAATACCCTTCAGATTAGTATTCCACATGGTATTGTGAACCAATATTTATTTAACCTGAGTTGGTTCCGTCTACGCTCTTTTGCGTTACTGCCTTAGCCAACACGTGTTTCGACCATATGGGGTCCTTTTCAAGGCTATGCAATGGCAAATCTGAGTTTCAAACATATACACACCTGGCTTCTTCTTACATTCAAATTGGATTTTTTTTTAAAAAAACGTCATTACATTGTAAAGTAGCAATCGCATTAAGAACCTCAGAACAAAGGGAGGGTGCTCACATCGGATGGCTGCGAGCGCCCCCATTTCAGCTCCCGGAATGACGCACAGGGATCTCAATCCCCCAGCTGTGTTTCTCAGCGAGAGTAGGGTGGTCCCGTGTTCTTTGGTCTCTGAAGCGCCTTATATGTGACTCGGCTTAGTCTTTACAAGGGGACTCTCCCTTTGTACAGTGCACAGAAACCAAATCGCTTCATTGATCGGTCTGCCTTTTTAAGCAGGTACTTTGCATTCTGAGGAATGTTATGTTACTGGGAATTATACTGCGTCCTGCGGCAACGCATTGTTAGTTTACACGGTAAGAATGGTTAAATATGTCACACACGACTCACACTTGCTCTTCTGGCTGCTGCAGTCATCCCTGCTTGCTCTATAAATACAGCAACATCAGCTCACCTGCGAATTCCCCCCAACAGCTCCCTCCCAGCCCCATGTACAGTGACCGACCGTCGGCCGAGCGCTTCTCATACAACCACCAACCCCGCGTCCCGCTCAGCCCCCCAAACAAGTGAAGTGCTCTCTGTTACCTCTTGCTGGAAGACTGCAGCTTCTTCCGGCCCGAGTCGCCCTCTTGATGTGTGTGTTTCTGTTGCCTGGAGACGCTGGGTGAGTGGCGTGTAAGAAAGTGGAGAAATACTCCCCTCTAGTGGCAACTGTGCTGCATTGTCTCTCAAGAGACCACTTTCTCTTCTTGGGGCCAGAGCGAAAATACTATCCTTATTCACCCTCATTGTTGGTAAAAGCACAGCCCAATTGATGGTTCACTTTTGCTGGTAAAAACGATTACTTAATCGTTATTAAATTTCATTACAGACATTAATCGGAAATATTGTGGCCAACTCGCACAATCCCCACCGAAAGTGCTGCACATAAACTACTCACCAGCTGAATAATTGCCGTGCCAGAAAAATAAGCCCATCAGAATTTGGTTATTTATTTATTCACATTTGTTAAGCCTGTGGGCATTGTGGCGCTGGTTACAGTAGATGTTCATAGCTTAGTTACATTCACGTATGACATACAAAAGGAAGTGGCATTGTTACGATAGGTTCAGATAGCATAGCTGGGTGCTGTATAGATAATGGCTAGCAGCTAATTAAAGAGGGAAGTTTTTAGGCTTTTGCGGAAGGCATGGCGAGAGGTTTCAGCTCAGAGTGCTGTGGGGAGTGCGTTCCATAGCTTATGTGCCAGATAAGGGAATCCTAATCCTCCTGCCTTTGCCCTGGCGATTCGCGGCACTGTACATTGATTGGTGCACCCTAATCTGGTAGGCCTTGTAGATTGTGTTCTAGCTAGAGTGTCAGATAGGTAAGAGGGTGCGGTAAAGTTGATGCATTTGTGTGTGGTGGAGAGAATTTTGAAAGTGATTCGGTCTTTTACTAGTAGCCAGTGTACAGTTTTTCTTGCTTGAGAGATGTGTTCTCTTTTAGGAATATTTGGAGCTTCTCTAAGAGAGTTGTTTTGGGTGGTTTGGAGTCTGGCTAGGTTTTTTTTTTAATGTACCAGCTAGGAGGGAATTGCAGTAGTCCAATTTCGCTCCTATGGTGGCTCTGGCAATGGAGAGGCAGTTGTCTACTGAACTGGCCGATACCCTCCCCCCCTATCACAGACACTGCTTGTTGAAATGCAAGACACCCCAAATCACCTCCCCAAATCATCACAGACCCACGTGAGAACCATCAAATATCTCAAATGCGGAAAGGGCGCTATATAACTGACCAATACAATACACTTCATATCTACGGTTGCATAGATAAACCGTGCTCCAGCTTTTTTGCAAATAGTGCCACATGACATATCCATCAGAATGGTGTGCAACAGAGAAGAGGCACAAGACCAAACGTCCAGCATTTTGCAGGACTCTCCTAATTGTAACCACGTCCAGCGCACAACCTGTCCGGAATGGGGAAAATACCTGCCTTTGCTGTCTGCCTCAAGGTCAGTTCTGCAGCCCTTCCTGGGCTTGGAGCTCAGATTGGAACATCTCTGTTCCTCTGTATTCATAGTGTATTTGAAGGCAGAGCAGAACATTTCTCCCGTGAGGTCTATAAAATAGCTGCCGAACACATCACTGTTTCAGCCGAGCTTTAGAATGCGAGCGATTAGTGGTTGAAAGGCGCAGACACATCAATTAGTGGGTTATTGGAGTGACCCTACCCCCTTAAGAGGTGTGAAAAGTGAGTGATTAGAAATAGGAGGGCTGCATAACACTGAATGCTGTGTGAAATAATGACTAAAAGCAGATGACCTTGTCAAGCATGTTCTTTCACTGGATGCGAATAACACAACTTTAAAACACAAATGAGATTTCATTCATTTCACATTACTTTGCATGCTTCTATTGTAAGCTTTCACTAAGGATGGGGACAACACAGCTATAATCATACTCTTTTTGCTGAACATGTTTCTATAGAGATATACATCTTGTCAGGTACGTGTATTGTGTAATGTGTGAGCTTCTCAAGGCATTGCAATAAAACAAGGTATTATTTTAGCTCTTGCAACCAAAACCTTAACACATATTTGTAAAAACTACAGTGGGAAGATATGTAGTCAAGTGCCTACATTGCAGGCTGTGCTCAAATCCAAGTCTCACCACTTAAAGAAATGTTGTGATCCTGGGAAAATCATTTGATCTTATTGTGACTTTTTTGGTATAAGTTATATAAATATTGCCTAATTAAATACATGATAGACATACATGTTGCATTCTGTTCACTGGTGATCATCCTGGTTTTCAGCTTGTTTTCAAAAGTCCAGACTAATTTAATAACTTTGGGCCTCATTTGGACTCCGGCGCTAAACCATGGTGCTATTAGCACCATGGTCCATGCCGGAGTCCGCCATGGCGGAATGGGGAATTACCACCCCATTGCGAGGTTGGTGGGGCGGTAATTCCCCATGCCGCCATGGCCCTTCCCCAGTCCCATTTTTGCCCCATAGGGCTCAATGGGAATGGGGAAGGCGCTAATTATGGTACCGCAAATTGCGGTACCGTAATTAGCACCAAGGTCCCTTTGCGGGTCCCTACTTTAATGGCTGCTAAAACCGGCCGTTAAGCTCGGGTCCCGCAAAGGGACCTCGGAATTAGGCGCTAGGTGTTTAACGGCACCGCAGCCTTTTACGGCGCCGGTAAGCACTTAGCGCCTGGGTCATAATGAGGCCCTTTGTCTTCTCTGGTGGCATGCAAACACATATGGCACTGTTCTCTATGAATTCTGGCATTTGTCCAAGGGTGAAGCAAAGCTGTTCTTCTCCAATTTTACTTGCAAAAGCTTCACTGTTCGAGCAAAATATGGGGTAATATGTGTATCCAGAAGAGTGCAGGAGAAAGTGTATCTCATGTTCTACTTCTCTCCTAATTCACATTACTGACAGAGTCTGTATTTAATAACTGTTTGCCTGTACTTGTGGGTGTTTGCAAAACATTCTATTCAAGTTTAATGTTTTGCCCCAATGACCTGTAGCATTCTGGCGTGTTATGCAGCTGATCTACTGCTCCTCTCCAGTATATTCTGTATTCCTTCTTTAGGACTTGTTCTAAGTCCTTGGCCAGTTTCTCCTCCTGTCTTTGAGCTCCTATGCTGTCAAACTGTGGGGCACTAGTGCTAAATGACCACAGTTCTGTAATTTATGGATCAAGTGTTTTTCTGTTTCGTCTTGCAGTGTCTGGTAATGTAGGGAGTTTGGCTTAGTACTACTGATATAACGCAAGAATTTAGAAATGCGCTTTTAAATGTTGAGCAGCAGGGGGAATCTCCCTAGCTCTGATCTGCATCCATGGTTTGTACAGTTTCTATGCACATGAAGTACCTATTAGCAGAGCCAGAGGTGTAGACAGTGGCGTAGCACAACATTTAGGCCCCCCCCCCACCGTGAGCCATGCTGAGTGAGGCCCCGCCACCTAGCTCGACAACAAATCACGGATCGCACCACACTCTGGGCCGGCCTAGATTACCACGCTTGCGCAATACGCTGCAGGGGTATGCCGCACACTGCACTAGGAGAAAGATAGAAATATATGTGTTTTAATGCACTATACAGCACATGTATGAAAAAATTGGCTAACAAGCCAGAGCATTTGCAATTGTTTTGTAGGGTAACACCAATCCAAAAATCCAATAGATGCAAGTCGCCAACAGTGCACAGGAACATTAATGCTTTAGTTCATGTAATGCTTTGCTATTAAAAATGCCATGACACAATGAAAACATGTCCAACTGGCTGCACAATGTAGACCAGTCTAGACACATAATATATTACAGTAAAGCATAACAGGCCACATTTAGACATGTCTAGACTGGTTGCAACAAAATGCCAGTCGAAGCAATAACACTTATCATGGTTGGTTTATCCCAGATGCCCATAAAAATATTACATACCACAGTAAGAAACGGCTAGACTGGCAGCACCCAAATGCCAATCTTGCCAGGTAATTACACTTAGCTGGACTGCTTTATCAGAGGTAACCAGTTAAAAAAAGTCAATCCAAACTAAGAAATGACTAGAAATGACTAGACTGACTGCACCAAAAGTCCCCGCAGGCCACTAATACCACATATCATTCATGCTTAGCCTGGACATGGCCAATTTGGACATGGATACAATGTATTGCACAATAGCCACCCCTCTCCCTCCTGAAGATTACAGGTAACTATGCCAGGCATTTCCTCCATGTCGTGGTACATCATCCCAGTATTTGTGTTAGAGGCAAATTTCCTGGTATCAGGTAATATTATCCCCATATATATGGTTGCCATAAATAATATCGCCAGGAAAAGGTCGTGGCGATATAATATGGGTGACCATATATATGGGGACAGGGGCAAAAAAAAAAAAAAAAAAAAAAAATTGACAAAAAAAAATGTTCAAAATATTTGGGGGTTGCGGGAGTGTCCCCCGCATGTTCCATGCAATAATGTCGCCACAAAAACCGCCCATTTTTCGGCAATATTTTTGCATGGCGATATTTTTGTGGCGACATTATTACATGGAACCAATTGCCTCATACACAAGTACTGGGATGATGAAGAATAGGGCTACGAGTAATGAAGATTATCAATAAGTAATCAAGGCATTAAACACAAGCAGTAGCACAACACCATTGAGCCAACTGGGCTTCAACCCTCTTCCCCCCCCCGCCCCATACATTTTGGGATATGTTGATTGACCTGGCTGACCTACAGAGCCGTTACCAGACAGAACAGGACTCAGATGTTAAACAGTGCCTGCGTTTCGCCATTAACAAAGGCCCAGCAATTACTAACATAAAGCATTTCACTGCTAATACCTGCATTCAAATGCATCATTTTTAAGGCAAATGAAATTGTGATATGGGTTTAGTACTTGCATGCCAGGGGAGTGATTGGAAGGGTAGAGAGGTGACATGAGACTGCTCATTCTCACAGCAGTCCATTAGTGGGTGCTTTCAGACTTAAATGAGAGAGTTAACTGCTTGTAACATTGAAGCTGCACTAGAATAGTCTTATTAGAAAGCGTAAAGAAGTTAGATGCCCCCACACAAATACGTTTGACCCTCCCCCACTGCCCGTGAAGTTAGCACCTCTCTCAACATTTGAATGGTTAGCCCCCCGAAATGTAGGTTTTGTTGCGCCCCTGAACACAAGCACACACGCCATTCACCATACACTCACATGCACACCCAGCCCCCCATTTAAGTGTGTAGCCTTTCACCATTCAGGCCCACCCAGACAGTCACCCATACATTTAAGTGTGCACCCTTTCACCATAAAGTCACACACACCCAGGCAGCCACCCATGCATTTAAGTGTGCACCCTTTCACCATACAGCCACACACACCCAGGCAGCCACCCATGCATTTAGGTGTGCACCCTTTCACCATACACTCACACAGGCACACCCAGGCAGCCACCCATACATTTAGGTGTGCACCCTTTCACCATACACTCACACAGGCACACCCAGGCAGCCACCCATACATTTAGGTGTGCACCCTTTCACCATACACTCACACAGGCAGCCACCCATACATTTAGGTGTGCACCCTTTCACCATACAGGCACACCCAGGCAGCCACCCATACATCATGCACCCACTCATTCCTTCACATTACATTATATACATATACCCACACTTACATGCACGCACACACATTTAAAGAAAATACATTTTCTTACCTTAATCCGTTGGCCCAGGGAACGAGGCCTTCAGATCCCTGCAGCAGCCAGGACGCTTGTTCCCGTCAAGTGCAGAGGATCTGGAGGCCTCCATGTCATGTAGTGGAGGGGAAAACTATTTCTTGTTTTCCTTTTTTTTCTTTAAAAATATAGTTTTATTTGTATTTATTTGTTTTTTAGTCGGATGGGGCCGCCTCCCCTTACCTGTGGTGGCAGGGCTCCCGCATCACAGGGGCTACTACAGTGGGTGCAGATGTTCTGTGAGGGATTTGACTCATTCTGCATACTCTTTCTTTAGTTTTGGGCCCCACACCTCACTCCCGTAAAGCAGGACAGGGTTAATGGTGCTGTCAAAAACCTTTAGCTTACTTTTTACGGATGGTGAATAATAGTTGATTCTTGATGGCATATAATGAACAGAGGGCGTTTTCTTGAAATGTTTTGATTGTGAGTTTATTACTCCCAGGTGCACTTATTCGGAGACCTGGGTAAGTGCAGTGGTAACATGCTGAATTTCTGTGCCGTTCAGGAATAGTAGGCTGAAATGTCATAATTTGGGTATTAGGGACAACCCCACGGCCCAGATCTTGCAGGACTCTTCAAGGAGGTTAAGATTGTATTGGAGTCCTTGCGGCAGGCATTTCCATTCCTGAGCAATTCTGTCTCAGAACTGGGGCCTGGGATTCTTACTAGCAATGCAAGGAGGTCATTGATATAGAAATTGAGCACTCTCTGTTGTAGATAAGCCATTGGGAGTCCAGCTCGGATATTTAGAAACATTTGCCAATTCTTCCACTTTACATTACATCTAATTCCTACTGGGCAAATGCAATACATTTGTGCCAAATCTCCCACAATCCCTAGTTACTGTACTTTGTGCAAGAATGCAAATTGTATTAAAACCGTACAGCGCCTATTAATCAAATGTTCTGCCCTTCCGAATCTGCGAGTTGTGCTTTTTTGGAAGAGGTATGCCCAATGACTCTTGGCTGACAGCCCTAGAGTTTTGGATGAGGTTCTCAAATGGCATTGAACCAGCTTTGAAAATATCAGTTCTAAAATTCGTGTGCAAACTTGACCTGATCCTGAATAGGTAACCTTGATGGTTTTAACAATGACCCGTCTTTTTAAATATCTGTTATGTGTCGTTTTTTAAGAAAAGACATGAGATTATATCATTGTGCGTCATAGTATAAACTATATGCATACAATTGTATTCTATGGACCTGCTCTTGCTAATTGATTTTATGATGAAATACTGTCTGAATATTTGCATTTGCTGTACTGAACTGTTCTTCCTTTTACCAATGTGTAAGGCTAACGTTGTTTAACCAATTCATATAAATAAATAATACAATAAAAATAGACATTGAACAGGGTTGGACTGTAGTTGCACCCTTGTCACACGCCTGTTTCACAGCTATATGATCCACTTATAATATATATATATATATATATATATATATATATATATATATATATATATATATATATATATATATATTTTATTTTTATTTGCATTAATCAAAAAAATGATTTTTACAATACGATCTTCAGTTTATTCTACTATCAGTATTGTCAGTTGTTTTAGACTCAGCAAGCTCCTAGAGTTAGTTTGTTGGAGAAAGGTGTTTCGTGATGCCTGTTGACAAAGTGGCCACACCTAAGATCTAGGTTCTGAGTCTGTTGGCTCAGAAATGTTTGCCACAGTGTCCATTGTGTGTTGTAGAATTCTAAACGTTGCCATTAGCCAAGTAGGCATGTCGCCATTCATCAACCTGGGCCACCAACGGTCTTCGTCCACTTTTGAGGGATTTGACGAGAAGTGTTTCATGTATTTGGACCTGACTTTCATCATTCCGGAGCATGCCAAAAGAAGATGGCGAATGGTCTCCTTTTCATTTCCTGTCTGACAAAGGGGGTCATTGCAAGTTGGGCGGTCAGGGATACCGGGCACCGGTAAGGAGACCGGTGCCGGTAATCCCTTACCGCCCAATTCCGAGGTCCCTTAGCGGGAACCGCAAGGGACGTGTGGTTGGACCACACATCCTTTACGGGTCCCGTTAGGGGACCAGGGCGCTAATTACGGGCATGCCATTAGCAGGCCCGTAATTAGCGCCTTCCCCATTCCCATTTAGCCCTATGAGGGCTCAAATGGGAATGGGGAATGGCATTTGGAATGGGGACTTATCGGGTCTGCCTAGGGCGGAATGTCCCGGTAAGTACTCACTCCACCAGACCGAACACGGACACGATTTTGGAGACAGCCATGGTGCTAATAGTGCCATGGCTACCTCCAAAGTCGTAATGAGGCCCAACGTCTACAACGGTTTGTTGTAGAAAGGCCTCTGATTGCCTTAATTTCTGGGGCGTTGAGTACACCTGTGCTCCGGGGCCCGGGCACCCGCCGGCAGAATGAAGTCGGGGCTGAGCCCCTCCCGGGCCGGAGAGAAGAGACGCAGTATGGATGACCAATTGTTCCATCCATACTGTGTCTCTCTTTGGCGGCCCGGGTAAAAAAACGATGTTTAAAAATGGAGGGACGGATGCAAAGCAAGAGGCTCTTGTTTTGCATCTGTCCCTCAATTTCTAAAAATCGTTTTGGGTTGGGAATACTTCTACATCTGTGCACGCGGGTGCACGGATGTAGAAGTACACCCAACCCAAAACGATTTTTAGAATGGAGAAATGGAGGCACAGATGCAAAGCAAGTCTGTCCCTCAATTTCTAAAAATCTTTTTGGGTTGGATCGATCCTGTGTTGCGCAGACCGAGGGATCGAACCTGTGTTGCTCCATATTGTCTTGCTTCCAAGGTGAGCACATTGCCCCTGAGCTATCCTCCCGAGACTCTGAAGATCTGAAGTACATATAATGATACAGAACCAGAACTATTGAGAAAGTCTAACATCTTCATCATCATCATAATAACTCAACACTGTTGTGGTTATACAAGAGCTAATATATTTAAAGGGAATGTAGCAGCACTATTCAATAATCCAAAGTGCTTAAGCATAGTTAATGTGAAAATACTACACTTCTCACCATTGGGACAGTACTGCCACTCTCACAGAGGCCTCTACACCTTTTATGGTGCAGCACCAATATAGTCAATAGGACTACTATACTTCAATAGGAAATGACCAACACTACCCTGCAGGGAATTGCATACTCTTACTGCCATCGAAGCAGCACTTCCACCCACCACCGCTGCTTTATTTTTAACGGCACAGTGTGTGTACTTCTCAGCCACTCTGCTTTACATTTAAAACAGACCGAATTGTCATTTCTCAGCAGGACTGCAACACTATACCATTGTGTTCTGTATGTTGAGTGCTTCTTCACCACCAATGTGGGTTCATGGCACTCTCCCAGTGTCTAAATAGTAGATCTGGTTGCAATCAATTGGCAACAGGCATGTCCCGAGCTGCCTGCTGTCCACAAGCTGGCAATGTTGTAAGCCGTGATGGGGCAAGGGATCGAAGGCTCGAGCCTGTAGGATAGCAGAATTAGCAGGGTCTTAAAACCTGCTCACTCCTTCTGGAGGGGACATGGGGAAAATGAGCCTGATCCCACATACAGGGGGTTGTTACCCCTTTGTCTCATCCTGAAGGAAAGAATGAGCTCTCTCAGACACAAGTTATCACCCTTGCACACACAATGAATGAATATTCAGAGGTATTCTTCCCTTCCTCTCCTTCCCCCAGAAGCTCACTGTCTCCCGAGCCCTGGTTCTCTCAAGGCTGGATTACTGTAACAGCCTCTATCTTAATCTGCCTGCCTCCACTCTCCGCCCTCTGCAACTTATCCAGAACAGAACTGCGAGACTTGTCCTTGGCCTCAAGCCCAGGGACCGTATCTCTCCAGGACTGAAATCTCTTCACTGGCTCCCAGTGGCTGCGAGGATTAAGTTCAAAACCCTCTGCATTGTCCACAAGGCCTTCTGGGGCCTGGGGCCTAAATACCTTCAACTCTCTCTTCCTAAATATCTTCCTTCACGAGCCCTTCGCTCATCCGTCTCCAACTCCCTCATGGTCAGCCGCTTCTCGAAGCAACGAGCTGGGGGTAGATCTCTCTCCGCAGCAGGGGCCTCCCTCTGGAACAGCCTTCCTGCCTCCCTGAAACTTGAGGAGAACCATCTCCGGTTCCGGAAGCACCTCAAAACCTTCCTCTTCGCTTCTGCCTTCTCTCTCCCTCTCCCCTGCTAAACCTGCTTAACTCCCCACTGAAATTCTGCACTAAACCTGCATCTTGGCCACTCTCAGCGACCTTGGTCCAGGGCCCAGCCACTCTCCACTTGCACTGCCTCCCTGGCTCCCCCTGCACTGTGGGACTGTCACTGTATCCCTACAGCCCCCTTCCTAGCACTTGCTCTGCACTTACCTCGCACTTGCCACCAGCTGGCCCTTTTATTTATTATTTATTATTTTATTACGCTACTTACCGTGTACTGCACTTTCCCCCCCACCTCCTCCCCCTGCACTTTCTCCTTTTCCCCTTACCTCTGCACTTGCCCGATCTGAATGACACCTGGCCTAGTAGGATCGTTTGTCTGCCTTCCCCTTGTTTCCCTCCCTCCCTGCCTCGTCGCGCCTTGAAACACTTGTGTATAGGCGCGTTACAAATACCATATCATATCATATCATATGGTATGGATCTATAGATCGAGAAAACTGGAGTGAGAATTCAGAGTGTTTTAACAGAAATATAATTGTCTTCCCAGATGGGAGACTGACTCCATTAATATACATGGGGTCACTGAGATGACCAAGAGTGAAACTGTACGTTCAGTTGTGAGATTACCAGCAACGGGAATACTATGTTCCAAGGAGTGAGGTGCCCACTCTATATATCAAACTGTTTAAAGGTGTGAGACCCTGAATGCTTGCCCAAAGAGCCTTGGCCAGAGTTTCACACTGAAGAAGTGAGCATGTGATCTGGGGTCTGTAGCCCACACACACGCATGGGATTCCCATGCACCCACTTGCGAGATTTGCACCAAATTAGTGAGATTGTGCTCCAAGGTAGGAGGCACACGTTTAGTCTTTGCTCTGAGGTTTGACACACTCACAGGATGGGATGATATTTCCATCTCCCATCCTAGTTGTGTTGCTCTGCCTTTTGAGGGCTACTACAACCTGGATGATTATAGAGGGGTGGAGTAGGGGCAGTGTTGGCCTTCTGGAATGCAACTGGAAGGCTTAAACCTCCTTCTTACTTGACTTTAGTATATGCAGTACATGCTAGCCAATGTTTCCACGGTTCTGTGCCCCTCCGCCCCATCGCACCAAGTTGGCGACTACATGCAAATGCGGTCATATAACTGCTGGTGATGTCACGTCCTATATTTGGACACCCCCCGGGAAATTCATAAGTCGGCTCCCCTGCTTAATTTCGTTGGTGGGTAAAATATTAAGCCTTGTTCTTAGAAGGAAATTTCCAGTAGGTCTGCTAGGGAATTTTCTGATGAAACCCTGTAGCTCATTCAGTTTTCTGATGTTTGAGGGCAAGCGGGTGGTCAGATTGTTTTCTACAGCCTTAGTGAGAGTCTCAATCCAATCCAGCTCTTTGAGTTTTTTCAGTACCCTTACTGGATTTTTAACCAGTTCTTCCTCTCCACAGACGATGGAGTTGAGTAGGGCTGTGTTGTCATTTCTCCAAGTTTGTAACATTTTACAATTTGAGCCCTCCATCTCAGTGTTAATCAGTCGATATAGTAAGGCACTGTCCGTCATCAAGCATTTCCTGATGAATTAAGTCATCGGCGTATAGTAGTCTACTGATTTTCAACTGAGCTTTGTTTGGTGGAAAAGATCTGATAGGGTCTTCTGTGAGTTGGTAAGCCCCTATATATGCCAAAAAGAGAGCTGGACCCAGTGGGCAGGATTTCACTAGGGCAGTCCCAGCCAAAGAGCTTGTCCCAGAGACGAGCTGTATCAACCCAGTCGAACGCCTGGGTCAGGTCAATGAATGCCATGAATAATCTTGGACCACCTTCCATCACCTTACTTTTTAGGGTACTTAGTAGTAGTATTTTGGCAGTTGTTCCTGTTTTGTTCCGACTCGAAGTGGTCATTGCATGGGGCATCCCTTACCCATGTTTGAAACTTCTTCAAGAGGAGCGAACCAAAAATGTTCCCAATCGGGTCCAACATCGCAATTGGACGATGGTTTGAATGATCGCGACTGTTCCCTTTCTTAAAGATTGGGACAATGGTGACTGATGTCCAAGATGCCGAGATGGATTTAGTCTCGGCACATCTGATGAAGACGCTGCTTATAAATTTTGCCCAGTCCTCCGGGTGAGACTTTAAGTCCACATTTGTAATGCCATCCGGTCCCGGGGCCCTCGAATTTTTCAGTTTTCTTATTAGTTCGGTGATCTCCTCTTGGTCTTCCAGTTTCACCAGTTTGAATCGGACTTGGCTGAACTATCTGTTGCCGAGCCGGATGGAAGCCGTAAGAGGGTCTTCAAGTGGTTTGTCCAAGTTAGTTCACCTATGCCATTTAAGATCCTGTCTCCACTTTGAGGTACTGTTGCATTCAAAAGTGACCAAAATTCTCTTGCGTTGTGTGTGCATATAGATTTTAGCATAGCTTCCCCGTCTTGTTGGTAAAGCTTCCATCGATGGGATCTCACCCATGATTGATAGGTTCTGGTGGCTGCACAGATTTCTATTCTGGCTAGCTCTGGTTCAAGTTCTGCCGCTCTCCTTTTGATTTTACGATACTCTCGTCGTTTAAGTATGAGGAGTCTGTCGTACCTGTGTTTCTTCAGGGTAGTCGAGAAAGGTTTCTTGCTGCCTGGTTTCTTATAGGCTGTTAACAAAGGGCCATAATTGACCGATTTATCATGGTCATTGCCTCCTTCCCTGTTGTATTTACTGGTCAGCTCTCTTATGCAGTTTTCCGTTAGTCTATGGGCCTCATTACGACCCTGGCGGAAGACCATGGTGCTATTAGCACCATGGCCCATGCCGGTAACTTACCGACTCCGCCATGGAGAAAGGGGGAATTACCACCCCATTCCCAGGTTGGTGGGGCGGTAATTCCCCCTTCCTCCATGGCCCTTCCCCATTCCCATTTTGCCCCATAGGGCTCGATGGGAATGGGGAAGGCGCTAAGTATGGTGCTGCAAATTGCGGCACCGTAATTAGCACCAAGGCCCCTTTGCGGGTCCCTACTTTAACGGCTGGTCTACACCAGCCGTTAAGGTCGGGTCCCGCAAAGGGACCTCGTAATTAGGTGCTAATAGGTTAACGGCGCCGCAGCCTTTTACGGCGCCGTTAACCCATTAGCGCATGGGTCGTAATGAGGCCCTAAGTCTGTTTCCTTGAGTGTTGACTTCTAACTGGAAATTTAAACTTTCTGCTGTTTGACTAACACTTCCTAAATTGTAAATAAGAGATTGTGATCACTGGCCTTGGTTTCAACTACATCAAAGGATGTGGTCAATTCAAGCAGCATCCTTGAAACAAAAATGTGGTCAATTGTTGATTGGGATTTATCATTCATCCAAGTTGGAAGACGACCTTGTTTCTCGAAAACCAGCTTTGCAGGTTTCTTGAATTCATCAGCGTTAGCCAAAGGGAGCCTCTGTGGTCTGCTAAAGAATCCTTTTTTGTTATTTTTGTGTTGTTTACAGGTGGCATTCAGATCGCCACACACTAAGATGTGGAAGACCTGGTGGATAGCTAGGATCTCATCGATCACACTCTCTACTAATTTCAAGAACTGTGCTGAATCGATTTTTGCTAGGTTCCAGTAGGTGTTCAGGATTGCGACCCGAGATGAGGTCTGGACGTTTTCAGGTCTTCTCTTAGAGTTCCAAGTTACTATCACTGCCAGTAGTGATTGGTTTGACACCAGAATTGTATACACTGTTAGGCCCTGGCCACTGCGACAAGCCGTAAAGAGACCTGATGAGGGGCGACCCATGGTACCCTTTTTTTGCAGGTGCTGGGATAATTTCATATCCATCTAAAGTAGGTTTTTCGTGAGCCACGTTTCTTGGAAACATAAGATGTCGTAGGCTCCTAAATTCACATCTCCTGGGGCTGTCAAATGAAGGAATCCTGTTGTATTCCATGAACACAGGCTCAAGACCGGCTCACAAGTGTCTTTTTTGTTGGTCTCCTATAGGGTGTGTTCAAAGCACTTGGGTTGCTATTGATTGCGCTTCGATGTTAAGGCTTTGGGAAACATGACCATAGATCTGACATAGCTAACTTACTTGTTTGTACTGTCGCTAAAGCCTTTGGAGCTTGAACTTCTCACGTAATCGTTTTTTTCATTTCTGTGTAGGTTTTTGCCGCATAGTGAAGTTGGTGTTGGTGGTTTTTACTTGAGGTTGCAGTATAAGGTTTAGACTTACATGATGTTAAAGCCATCTGTCGCAGATCAAACTGATGTGGATGCCGCCTACCCGCTGGAGTCTTAGGCAGGTTTATAGCGGAACTGCTCACTGGAGTGTCTTCTTCGTACCGATGCAAAGGACTTTTGACGCTCCGCTTCTTGTCGTGGGATTTGATGTCGTCGTAATTTGTGTGAAGCGCCTCGCTTCTATAGCCCATTGTCCCTTGAGCAAAAGACTGTAAGTTTGAGTCTTTTTCCCTGGGTTCAGTAAGGTCATAGCCTAACCTTAACAGTTCTTTTGCTTCATGTCTCAGGAGGTCTTTAACCGTTAAAGAGGATATGTGTAAATAGCTTATTGCTTTTCCGTGTCTGTGGCTTGGGTCCACTATTTTTAGATTGTCAGTTTTTATCTGACGTAGTTTCAGGATGTGATGGAGCAGCAAGGTCAGAACAGATCTTCTGTTGAGGATTATTTCGGCATGGTTACCCTGTATCTGCTGTAGTTTGAAAAGCCACTTAGACAAGGATTTGACAGCCACCGGCCTCTGATACCGTTCGGTCCTGGATCGGAAATGAGTTTCCGAGGTCCAGTTTTTCCTCTGCTGGTCGTTGGTGGTCAATTGGGTAGGCTCTTTCTTACGTGGTGAGGTAGTACGCGGTCCACTGTGCTCAATATTGTGCTTTTGGCTACTTGCCTATGTTGTCCGTGGATTCTGATCTGGCGATGATGGTTTGCGCGGGATGTCAAAGGACCTCTGTGTTTTTGTTTCTTTAGTAAGTAGTGATGGATTCGTTGGCCTTGGGTTTCCCGGCCAAACAATTTTTTGATGATGTTCTTCCAACGTATAGAAGGGTGTGGTTTGGTCATCCCTTTCCTCGTTTATTCTGGAGGGAGAGTCTGGTGAAGGTATGGCAAAGTTAACTTTCCTCTGAAGCGTGGTGTTGATCGACTAGGTACTATCATGGGAGGCTTGTCATGAAGATGTTGGCTGATGTTCATTAAAGTCTCATTTGCCAGGTCTGGAGTTTTTGGTGATGATAGTGATCGGAGTTGCAAATGGTCGGTATTATAATTCCTGCTATGAGACTCGTTGTGCTTGGATGGTCGCTGTTGCAAAGAAGTGCTTTTTGCAAGTTCACCTTTTGGTGTGGCATTTAGGAGGACAGCCGAGATAGTAGTCGCTGGCCCTACAGTTGGCGTCATATTAATGTTTTTGACTCTATTTTGTTCAATATTTCCAAAAGATTGAGTAAGCTTGATCAGTGCACCGTAAGTTAATAGAGTTTCCAGCTCGTTCCTGCGTCTGTTCATCGACGATCAGCAAGACCTCTTTTGCATATGTCACCACTCAAGGTGCAGAAGTCACTTGTTTTTAAAGGGTTGACTTCAGTTTGTCTTCTAGCTGGCGAGTGCTGGTCTAGTGTTGTCAAGTCAATAGTTGTAGAAGTTACTGCAACATCTTCCAGGTTGGATCTGGAAGCGTTGTGGCCGACTTCTAGGCGAGCATGCTCCTTTTCAGGCATCTATGATTTTACTATAGACTGGATTAGGTCCAGAGTTGTGTGTTTGGATCTCTCCTCTTGCACCGTTACGTAGCCTTCCAAATAGATTAATTTGGTGTGAATCATGGGCTGGATCATTGTGTGGTCCTTTAGTGTATCATTTAAGGATTCGTAAAGTTGGTAAATGGCGCCAGCACTATGGTGATTGCCGACATGATCGAAAACATTTCCGGCTTTTTGGACGGAGTGTCTTTATTTGAGGGTAAGGCCTGAGAATGAGGTTTAATTGGAGATGGGGAGAGGAGCGGGGACACAAAAAAGGATCTCAGTTGACTCTTATTTGAAGGAAAATCCAAGGAGTGTCTTCGATGAGAGCCTGGGCATGGCAAAATGGTGTTTTTTTCTCAGTTATTTCCTATCAGCTGTTTCTCCTCGACTGGGATCCTTTTTGTTGGCAAAGTCCTGGCATCATTTATGATCTGATGGCTGTCGCCTAAAAGGGATCTCTGTAAGACTATGTTACCAGGTTCTTCACATTTCTCAGGCTTATTAGAATCCGTCATGGTGTCTGGGATCATTGCTGGGTTTGCCATTTGGGGCAGGGAAGAGCCTGGGCTACACAATGGTGAACACTCTGGTATTATTTGTAGCTCTAAAGGACTAATGACGTTGGGGACCCTATTAGCCTGACGATCTTTAGGGGTATTGCATATTATTTCAATGTTCTCTTGTTGAGAATTTGTCAGGATGGAAGGGGTCGACGAGAGGAGCTCCACTATGACCGGCTCCTTAGTTGACCCATACTTCAAGGATTCCAGTGTCCTTGTGTTCTAAAAGGGCCACGCTGGTTGACAGTAGAGGCGCACCTCTTTGGACACAGATTTGCTGGATTTATCTTTTGGTTCCACCGTGGTGTTGAGCCTTCTCAATTTAGAAAATGGCTGGCAGTCCATTATGGCTTCCAATATCTCAGCATCGGACAATTCCGCTTTGTTGTCTGAACGCAGATTGGAGTGTCTGTTAAAGAAATTCGTCAGGAGATTTGATGGGCCACATTTGCCCACGTCATTTCTTTTGGTAGTGAGTGAAGTTCTTTCTCCATTGATGCTTCTTTTATTGGATGAAAGTTGTTTTAGTGAGCCGTTGGTTCAGGCGTATGGTTTCCTTGCGGCTTTCAGCTTGTTTGGTCTTTTAGTTCTCATAAACAGAACGAACGGCACAAGCCTTTGGCGCTTTTTGAGATTCGTTGCTGGAATCGTTTCTCTGGCTCCCGGCGAGTTTGACGACATACAGCGTACAATGGCATCCCCACTGGAGCTTACGCTGAGGGCATCTCCCTTCTGGCTCCACAAGAGGGCAGCAGGTGGAGGCGTCGCTGTTGGTTCTTTCGATAGCTGGATAAACGGCTCCTCTCTTGGGACGACATGATCCAGCGCCATTACTGTTTGGCGGGTCGGGCATCTTCCATTCGAGGGAGTCGAGTCGTCAACAGCTAGGGCACCGATCTCCCTTCCTCGAGCTTTGTGATGCTCGCCGGTGCTTTGGTCGTGGCCGCCCTCTTCTCCACCACCGGCCGCCGTGCACGGCAAGTCAGCCCTGGCACGCTCCGCCGTGGAACTTCGCATCTCTGGCACCACCGACTCCATCCCCCCTCTGGGGGTAACAGGTGAGCGGGCCATGAGATGGGAGCCCACATGTTGCTGATTGTGTTGATTTCCTGAGCATTCCAAGGATGATAAAATGACGGGCTGCATTTCCGAAGTGTGAGCGAGCCTAGCCTCCCTCTGGCCATCTGCTGCGTCACACTGGTTCAGAAAGGAAGCTGTGTTTTCGTTCATACGTTCGGGACACGAGTCCCTTTTCTCTGGTTTAGACTTTTCTTGCTTCTGGGAATAAGGGAGCGCAATTTCCCCTGGTAGCCGCGACTCGGCTATCAAAGATCTCTCGGAGTCTGGATGCAAACGAGTGCTTCGAAACCAACACCTCTCTTCCTCGAGGGGTGAAGTTAGAGAGGGAACAGACCTCGCAGCCCTCGCAGTCTCGACAGCCATGACTGCAGGACTGCCACTGTCCGCCACTCCGCAGACTAGGTCAGTCTTTAATGAAGTGGTGTAGTGGTGAAACTCCTCCTCCAGATAGGGAAAGACAAGGAAGACAGACACCAACAGAAAGATTTTACATCAGGACTGCCACTCGCCGCCACTCTGCGTCCGGTCCGCGGACAAGGTCAGTCTTTATTGAAGTGGTGAAACTCCTCCTCCAGATAGGGAAAGACAGGGAAGACAGACACCAACAGAAAGATTTTCCTGCAGGCCTGTCACTCACTGCCACTCCGCTTTTTACATGTTGTTAATCTTCACCTTACAGCCGATTGAGTTGTGTGTGGACATTGTTATGTCATAAGTCTTCCAGCCCCTATTCCAGCCTGCAGTAATTTGAGGTGTAGTGCAAGGTGCCAGCTCAAACCAAACACTTTTAAAATTCTATAACACGAGCACATATTTCCCCCTTATTGCTGTTCTTTACATATTTGCTGATCTGGGACTGCCAGGTGAAGATATGGTCTGTGGTCCGGTGTTTGGGTAGAAATCCTAGCGGACTGTGATGTAAGATGGTACCGTTTATTAGGAAGTTCAGTATTGTTTGGTTCATGAGGCTTCAAAATAGTTTGCGGAGGTTACTATTTATTTCAGATGCCCCTTTGGTACAGGTCATCACCATCTTTATAGATAGGCGCTATGAACCCCTTCGGACCAGGTTTCTGGGAAGTGCCCAGATTGTAGAATGATGCTGGATAGTTTCACTAGTACTTTTTGAATTTAGTATAAACTTTACTTTAGCATTTAATTCCCTATTTTATCCGGGCCACAGGATTTCTTGATTTTATTTTTTTGGATAACGTCTTTTAATTCCTCCATTGTTATCGGTTTGCTATGGAGATTTGCTGGTCTTTAATAATTCCATCTTGGAGATTCAGCTTTTTGAGGACATTTTTCAGGCCCTCTTTGAGGCTTTTAGTGGGGATGTCTTTGTATAGGTTTCCAAAGGGGTTTGTCCATATTAGGCCCTTATAAATAGTTATATTTGTTTCTTATTTTTTTTAGGGATTTCCCAAGAGTTCTCAGACGTAGTTGCCGTTGATTGCATCCTCTGTCTGAGCTGAGTTGCTTGCCATAAAACCCGTGCATTTCTTCCTTATTTTAGATTTATAATCTCTGACAGTGCACAGATATTTTGAGCGAAGCTTATGGGTTACTGGGTCATTGTGTTTTAAGTTAGGCAGTTTGTGTTTTTGTTTCCGTTTTTTAAAGTCCTTTTTCAGGACTATGTGCCTCATTACAAGTATGGCGGTAAGGCAACAATGGCGGCGGTATCACTACTGGCACCGTTGTTACTGTACCGCCATGCCACGAGTTGTGCTTATCGGTCTCGCTCTGCCCGCCAGGGCCAACCTGGTGGGCAGTGCAGTACCCGCGAGCACAACTCGTGGATACACTGGCACCGTTATGAACGGTGCCGGTGCATCCGAGCTCCCCATTCCCATTGAGCCCTATGGGGCCGAATGGGGATGGGGAGTCCCTTTTACCGTAACCCGCAAATGGGCAATTACCGGGTCCGCTGTCCTCGGCATGACCCTGGTAAAATCACGGGTCCGGCGGCAGCCGTGCCTTTGTTACAGGCACGGCTACTGCCAGACCCGTAATGAGGCCCTATGTATACAGTTGGTAATTGTGTTTCTTTAAGGGTTTTGTAACTTAAGTGAGTTTTTTGCTGCCTTGATGAGTCTTTTATTCAAGTCTCTGACAGGGCATATACCCTGAAAATATGTGTTTGAGATAAAATCCAGGTTTGAACCTGTCTGGCCATTCTCATCCACAATGATTTTCCCTTGTCTTAGAAACATAACAATTTTAGATTGAATCCTAATAATATTACATTTGTCAAAGTAGATGGAGTCTGCAGAAGTCAAGTGAATTGCACAGAGGTAAATATCCCATTGCATTTTCAATAAAACCTTAGATATTGTCATCCACATGTGTGTAGGGCTCTTCTTTTGAGGGGTGAGAACATGTTCTATTTCTTCCTTGTACCATATAATGATCCCCCTACGATGAGTGTCTGTCCCCCTTCTGTCTTTTTCTGGTAGGACAATTAACTCTCTGTGAACAGTCATGGAAACTGTCTTTGTCAATTTGTTAATTCAGGTTTTCTGAAGAATTATAATTTTTATTATTTTTGTGCATATGCCGAAATAGGGATGAAGCTATTCTCTGGATGTTCCAACGTGTGATTGTGAAATATTTTATGGTTTGGGTAAAGGTTCTTGAATTACAGGCAGGGAAACTATTATCTGTCTCCCCACTTGCAAGCAAGAGGACCTGGGCATCTTGATTTACATGGCCGCCCATGTTGATTGCATTTAAGTGTCAGCAAGCAGTTAATGTTAATATGTATTCTTGTGCATCTTGCGGTTTCTGCATGGCAACGGTGTACGTGTGACAGTCCTCTAACTATGTGAGTCATAAACATGCTCCATGTGTCTGCCAGCAATAAATCTAAGTGCCTGTGTAACTTCATGCAGGGATGTCTATGTCATGGTGTCAGTTGTGTTGTCATTGGCTTTCTTTGAGGTTACAGTCAGTTGACTTGTTCCATTGATTGCAGCTGTATCTCTTTGACACCGTCATCAGGATAGGGTCTGAACGGTTGGTTTTGTGCGTAGCGTTTCTCACACCAGCGATACATTGATGATGGGGAGTAATGGCCGAGGAATGCTGTAAACCATTCATTTCTCTGTCGCCGAGATGAGAGTGGTATAGGTGCAATGAGGCCCATGTTTAGGTCTCCCTCTTCAATCCCCCATATGGTTGATACATGGACCACACTTCCTTGACAACCTTCCCGGTACATGTGTGACTTTGGAATCCATACTTTCACCACTCCTCCCAAGTATCTGTGATATTTCACTTGTTTGTCTAAACTCCAGTTCATATAGCAGCAGTCTCTGTCGGGCCTGCACCATACCCATCTTCCCCAATAGTTGCTTGGATCTGGGGGGGAAATGAGAACTTTGTGTCTTTCTGGCACCCGCGCTCATACTTTGGAGAGCTGCAATACCACGATTTAGCCTTTAACCACTTTGACATTGGACTGCACATATACTGACACACTACAGAGGTGATAGTGGTGGGTGTTCCACATGCTGAGCGTGTGATATGATAAGTCCCCCCTGGAGCCGTTGAAGACAGCATGCGGCAGGTGGACCATTTCTCAAGAGGATCAGTCATCAGTGAAGGATTTACAACAGTAACCAAGGTCCAGAGCTCAATAGCTGAGACAATGAGTACAATATGATGTAAGGAGTGGGCCATATTAAGTTACCCACTCGTGTCCTGAAGAAGGCTGGCACAGCAATGGGCCACAGTTGAGGGCTCATATATTCTGGCTGAAACACGTGTTGACGACTATATGTGTGAAGAAATAAACACCTTGTGAAATAACTAGGTGTATTGTAATGTGTCAACTATATTGTTAGTTTGTAGCCCTTAATCACATAAAGTGCCTGTGTACAGTGTTGGTTGACACTGTGTATGTGGTTGTAAATTAATATGCATGACCTGAGCGGTATGTATGTCCTTGTAGAAATGTGTTTGTAAGTGAGTCAATCATTGTGTTTCAAATGTCTTTTTAAAAAATGTTGTATTGTCTATTGGTGTAAATTATTAAGAGAAATATATTCGATTGATTTGTACCTATTGCGATGCATGATTATAATTGGAGTGTAATCAGTGCTGTCTATTACTGTAGGTCTTGAGCTGCTATTATTTTGTATTACAGGCGGGAACAGAGGACACTGCTTCAGGCGTGATTGCAATACGTCAAGGGTCTGTGTTCTCCATCTGTTTTTTTTCTCTACATCCCTTAATAATTTCATCCCTATTTGTCATGTCCCACGGACGCAGATGGTCCGTGTGGCACAGCTGGAAACAGATTGGAACAATCTGGCAGGGTTCCCCCAAGATGGCTGCACGGAGGATGGGATGCACTCCAGCCTTTTCTTGCTCGTCCCTGAAGCTGGCTCCACCCCCGTTGTCAACAAAGGGATATCAGGCACTTAGACCCAGGCAACGTTGCGTTGCTACTCCTCTACAGGCTACGCTCTGTGAGTTCGATATCTGTCAGATTTCGTTACAAAGGCTTTTGACTGGATTCTATCTAATCTGTTGTCCCTATCTCTTCTGCACATAGCCATCCCTCTTGGTAGCCGCTCCTAACCCGCGTATTGCCGATTCATATCTGATCACAAACTGCCTTCAGACTTCTTCACCCGCGGTATGTTCCTATTCCGACATTCTAAACATTAGGTCCCCATTTCCCCCATTCGTATCTCATACTTTCACTAACACTTTGTCCATGCAATCTCTATTCCAGAAACTGTGTGACTCTGCGTCGTTGCACATGCCTCCTTCCATAGCTGTGAGGAGATCCAGAACGTATCTGTTCTGTAGAGTCATCAATCCGACAGGTCTCAACTCTTCTTGGATAGCATTGAATCCTTGACAGCCAGGTTTATTGACTGCAACAGTTCCCATCTGGTGATCTGAAGCCACACGGCATTCACGTTGGCCTGAAATCCTGGAACCACTGACACAAAGAACATTTCAGTTCTACTGAACAGTCTATAATCTGGTGGTATTGCATCCAATGCGTCTTCCATCCTTGTCGACACATAGTTTCCTCTCTTTACACTTGTCAGCTCCATATATCCCTTCTTCCTTTGGTGTGCATTCATTTTGGGGAACCCATCTACTTGTATGTCTTTTCGAGGCACTACTAATTCTGGTGTGTTCAGATGCACTAGAAAGCATATTCGTCTCCAGTCTGGTGGTAGTTGCATATATACCTGGGACCCGCAGGTCCAGTAAGGATCCATTAGCACTGCAGTACCGACCTTTGTTCTCTCTCCAATCTTCACTGGATGGTCATTCTGGAAACACAAGGAAGCATTCTCGAGTGATATGATTGGCATTGGACCTGCTTCATTCTCCAGGCAATATGCTCTGGCTGTTGGGATTTCTGTAGCTATGAATGTTATGGAAGTACTCATGGCATAGTGGATGAGAGCGCACACATAGCAGCTCTCCCTCGTTGCTTCTCTCCCCACCTTGAACATGTGTTAGATAGGTGGGCTGAATCAGCTAGATATGTGTTTATGTGTTTGAAATCGATGTGCTTCACCTGAGTCTTTTTACCTCTTGGCCAGTGCTAGTTACTCGCCCAGATATGGCTTCAGTAATGGCAGGAATAAGGGTTGTGTTAACATGTACCAAAGCATGTGCGTGGGACAGCACAACTTTTTGTAATGCAAAGAGGGTAGAGAGCACAGAATGCAGAAAATATCAACACAATTGTTCTCGCTGTAACTTCCATATCGTGTGAGGCTATACGCCCCCATGTTTGTCCATACATTCCACAAAACTGCATCCAAAAATCTTTGATGTTCATCATTATTTCTTGTAAGACCAATCCGGCTCTTCTGCAGTATTACTGTGCCAATGCAGCAAGAAAGATGTTCCCAAACAAAAAATAGTATTTTTGTCACAACTAAGCAATACAATTACAGGTCTGTCGCCCTGTGTCAATATTGGGTAGGTATGGGCCACGTAGAGAAAGAAAGCATATAAAATCACCTTGGGATGTATCATTTGTCCTGATGAGGCTACAACTTTGTAAACGTACTCCTCAACGTTTGTGCAGGTATAGAATTATCTGCCAAAATCAGTCCAAACATTCACAATGATTACCTACTGCAAAGAAAAGACAGTGTGCCTAATTTAGCTTTTCATTTTGATCCTGTCTAGCACTAATCCTTGATCATGTCTGGACCTGCCGCTGTGTTTCTTGTTCTTCTTGCGTCAAATCATCTATGCGTTGGGCCCAGGGGGGGTCTTACCTCTGCAGGGCTTGAAGTCTCCAAGGTAGTTCCAGGCCTTTCTTCCTACTAGCTTTACATCCTTGTCAGTTTCTTGCTATACGGTAAAAGGGGCATCGAACCTGGGTTTATACCAGGACCTAACAAAATTTCTTAGAAGCTCTCAGTGTCCTGGATAAAGAAGTGGTTGCCTAAGCAGTTCAGATTGTTCTACTGGTGCGTTATCATCATTATCCTTCTTGGACCCCCCCCTCCGCCAGGGCTTGAACTGTTGAGAGGGTTCTATGTTAATTTGTCTTGGGAAGATAGCTCGGAGGCAACACGCTCGCCTTGAAAGAAAGACAACGCGGAGCAACACAGGTTTGATCCATGGGTCAGCGCTTAGAAACCTCTGGGTATTAAACACATTATAAATAACCAATTTTAAAATAATACATTCCTTTTTCGTTGAGTTTTTTGCCAAAATGTTGTGGCCAAAAAAACTCCTCATCGCATTTGTATTTATTTTATTTGTGGGGCTATCCCCCAAACCCCATTCCCTTTTATTTATTCGCTATCATCCCACTGCACTGCACCTTATTTGCCCATACACACCCCCACATTTTTGATGAGTTATTTTCAGCTGAAGGTTTTCGGCAAAACAAATACGGGCAATGAATGAAGGTCGTACCGTTGAGAGATAAAAGAGGCACTGGCCATCATTAAAGTGAGGTATTCATGCATTTCATCCCCAAGGACAGTGGCTGTACTTTGGGCATCTGTCAATGCTCTAGTGGGAGGAGCAAGCGGGAAGCGAATGCGTCGTCCTCTCACCACCTCATGAGGGGTTAAATGGTGGTCAGATCCCGGTTGATTATGCTATGTGAATATGGCTAAGGGCAGGCAATGAAGCCATCCCTTTTTTAGCGTTACTTTTATTTTGGCAATCTTTGGTTTGAGCAGGTCATTGAGACATTCACAAATCCCATTTGCTTGCGTGTGATAAGTGCAGGGAGACGTTTGCTTAATCCTCAGCAGAGCTGCGATGTGCTCAAAATCGTCATTTATGAAGTGAATCCCATTGTCAGAACGCAGGACCTTGCACCCCCCCCCCATCAGTGGAACACCTCTCTGACAATGAATTCGGGGCATCAGGGTGTGATCGTGGACCAGTCTCGATCCAGTGAGAAAATGGGCTTTCTACTATGATCATATCTCTGTAATCCCTGCATACTTGGATCATGTCCACGTAATCTATGTGGAGATGTTGGAAAGGCCCATTAGGGCGCGGTATTGCCCCTTCACAATACACACAACGTGTGAACAGTGTTACATTTTAAGCATACTATGCATGTACTCATAAAAGTGGCAATGTATTCTGTCAAGTTGGGACAGAAACAGTCTTTCCCAATATGTGCTGCAAGAACATCTTTACTAAAGTGAGTAGGATCTGCAACCACGCTGAGGGAATCACCAGCTATCCTGTGCTTTTCAGTCGCCACAGTGCAGCTGTAGGAGATATTGAACACCCTTTATCTTTATCTATAGCACTTTCTCCTCTGCTGGTGCTCGTCCTTGAAATTCCACTGTTTGCGTAACGGGTGATGAACTGTATCCCTCTGGCAATATCATGCTAAGCGTGCATATGCATTTATTAGGTGGGGTGTCAAACTCATTTACTTCTGTGAAATATGGTGCTCTTTGCTTCTGTGTCTGGGGCTTCTTTGTTGCAGGAGATTCAGTCCCCCCCCTTGTGCGTGCTTGGTACTTCACGACCACTATGGCTGATAGGAGTTGCAGCGCAACTATGAGTCTAGCCAATACGGCCGTGTGCTGCACCAGTGTGCTGTCAGCACATCGGTAGCCCATCCTTTTCCAACTTAACAGTCCTGCATGTACTGTTGACATCACGTAGGCGGAGTTGGAGTACACAGTGATCTCCTCGTCCTCATGCGCTTCTAATGCCATTTTAAGAGCTACTAATTCTGCTGCTTGCTCTGAAAAATGCAAAGGCAATCTTGCGCTCACCACTATTTCAACTGGCCTGCTTGGTTTCAGCTTTACGACTGGCGTCCCAGTATGCCTCTCTCCTGTCATCTGGTCGATGGCCGAAAACCCATCAATAAAGAGTACCGCCCCTCCTCCGAGGCCATGCTCCCTTGCTCTGGGGATGTCATAGTGTTCTGTGTACATGGCACAGTCATGCACAATCTCTCCTTCTTCTAGTGGTTCTGCTATGAATGTCGCTAGGTTTACAACTCTGCACCTTACTACTTTTATCGCTGGATTTGAGATGATTACATCATATCCAGACACTCTCTGAGTGGTTAATGTGCTCTTGTGCTTTTCAAGGATAGCAAAAAGGGCATGCTCCACGTAAAGCGTGGTACTACAGCCCATTGTTACATTTGCTGACTTCTCTACTGCAAAGGCAGCAGCAGCCAATGCTTGTTCACAAGGGCAATGTTCTCTCATTACTGGGTCTAAACGCCCACTATAGCAAGCTATTGGTGCATGCCCATAAGGTCGTTTTTTGTGTGTGAGTACCACCGTCATGACCACTCAATTGGAGTGTGAGAACAAATACAATTCTTCACTGTAGTTGGGAATTCCTAACACTGGGGCTGTGCATATTGGCCCGTTTCAGTTCTTCAAATGCTTCAGTCATATCCTTTGTCGATGTCTGCTTATCGTCCCCCCCTCTGGGCCTCCCGGAGCCCGCTTGAAATGGGTCTAGTGTATGTGCTATAATCGTACACCCAGGCCCTGCAATAATTACTGAGACCCAAAAATGGATGCATTTCCCCTCACAGTCCGTGGTGGTGGCATTCTAAAGATCGCCTCTGCTCTTTCTGGGGTTACCTTCCTGTGACATTAACTCTCCAATGTACAGAACCTCACTCCGGCAATATTGTTACTTTGCCTTGTCCACCTTGTAACCCTTCTCTGCTAGGACTGTCAGCAACTGCACTGGGTCCTTCAGACATGGTTCCTCTGACCTGCTGCATACTAAAATGTTGTCCACATACTGGATGACTGTGCTGTCCAGATGGAGATTCCCTAGGTCCATTTGGAGGACCCTGTTGACTATAGAAGGTAATTCGCAGTACCCTTGGGGGAGTCTTGTATGTTTCCACTTTTTGTTTCTATATAGAAATGATGTTAGATCCTGTGAGTCCTCATGAACTGGTATAGAGAAGAAAGCGTCCTTCAAATTTATTAGTGTGAAATGGGTAGCTTCTGGCAGAATGCTACATAATATTGTTGCTGGACTTGGAACTAACAGGTAGTCTACCTCAACAATGTTATTTAAAGGGTACAAGTCATGAATAAAACACCACAATCCCTCTGTTGCCTTCTTCACTGGGTACACAGCTGTATTAGACTGTGATTCTGATGACACCAAAATTCCTTGCTGCAGTAACATGGAAATTGTCTAATAAATGCCTTTGGCTGCTTCCCTGGGCAAAGGATATTGTTTTGCCCTTGGTAAGATCGCCCCTGGCTTGAGCTTAATTTTGACAGCTCCCACTCCCTTCAACAAGCCAACGTCACATGGGCTGCTGGTCCATAAGATGCATGGCATTTGTGCTAGAACTTCCACAAGAAATGGCGCTGGTGCCTTTTTCAGTAAGGCCATTCTCTGTGGGACTTCCTTAATTCTCATCCAATAGGTAATGCTCATAAAGAACATTGAGCCTCATTATGAGTCCGGCGGTAGCTATGCTGGTAAAAATAAATGGCATGGCTGCCGCCAGAGTCATTTTTTTTCTGGCGCCCAGCAATGGGGATTTACCGGGGCATTACAGCCCCAGTGGTCCCGGTAATTGCCCATTGCCAGGTGCCGAAAAATATTTCTCCCCATTCCAGTCCCATTGGACTCAATGGGAATGGGGAGGACGGATGCACCGGCACCATGCATGAAAGGTGCCGGTGCATCTGTCAAGGTCCTCGAGCCGGTGCCTTTCCGGCCGCTAGATCTGACCTGGCGGGCGGAATGGCACCCTTGTAATGATGCCCATTGTCTCCAAATCCGAATAGCCATCTCTCAACAATTCTTTGTCCATCAAGTCAGTCAGTGTGTGCCCTTCTCCTACCGCTATCACTGCTCTCCCTGACCATCGTGTATCATCAGTCCTGTGTAGTAGTTTCCTCTCGTCCCTCACTATAACTGTCTCTAGTTCTAGTGGGAACACCTGCCCCTGCTTCTCGTCTAAGGGAATCTCTGGTCTAAACAAAAACTCATTGGGCAGAGGAAGCAGTTTGCCTTGTATCCCTGGAAGCCATGCTAATAGTACTTCCACTCCATATTGAAATAACTTGTGGTCTACAGGCACCCCGCTCTGTATGGTTGGACCACAAAATGCATGAATTAATTAATTCTCATGCGTTCATGTAGTGAAGTCCTGGGGTAGAACACACTATCCCCTGCTCAGTAAACTAGAAGGTCATGTTAATTCTGTTTATCATGTCCCTGCCAATTATGTTAACTGATGTCTGTCAGGAATATAACAGTGGCATGGTAAGGTCATGTTCCCATATTGAAATGGAAAGTTTGTCAGTAAAAGGAACCAAATCTTTAGCCCCAGAGAATCCTTGTTTATTCATGGCAATGCCTGACATTGGGTATTTCCCTTCCCTAATACAGGATCTGGTCGCCCTCGTTTGGGTCGGGTATACCAGATAGGATTGAACACATCAGGTCCACCAGTGGGCTGTCCTGTTGTGGCTATAAAGTCATCCCCATCCCCGTAAAGGGGTTGCCCCTACCACAGTCGCTCCCCCCAGTCTGTGTATGACAGTCTGCACGTTGGAGTCTCTGTGTCTCCCGGCTACATTGTTCTTCTGTGCCGGTGCTTGCTGTGCTGGTTGCGGTGGGTGTGTGTACCTGTGTGTCTGTGGTGTGTACACCATGGGCTGTTATGACTGTCCTGGTGCCTGTTGTGCTGGTGCCATTTGCGGCACTTGTGTCTGCATCTGTGTGTGATCTTGGGCATAATAGTGAGGCTGTTCGGCCTGGTATGTTGGCTGAAATGTGTCCCCCCATTCTGCTGCAGTCCACCTCTACTCCTACACATTTGCGATATGTGACCTATTTTCCTGCACATCTAACATTGTGGCGGACCTCCCATGGGTCTCGGCTGTGCCTTGTTAAACATATGTCCACCCTGCTGCATTGGGTACCCGGCTCCTCTCCCCCGGGGATCCCCTCCTCTTCCTCATGGCCAATAGTTAGCATCTCCTCTTCCTGCAAAACCTCCTCCTGCCACCTGCTGCCGATTTTATGCATTCTGAGTAACCACTCCCTCTCTGCTCATGAACACCACCCCTTCCATAGCTTTTACTCTACTTACTATGCTTCCTTCTGTTTTATATCCTCAAGTTTCTGTCTTGTGTTTTCCTGCATTAGTCGACAATAATGTACTATTCTCAACTGGATTTCTGACCATGGCTTCACCTCCATCCCAACTAATTTCTTTAATTGCTTCTGTACCTGCTCTGGTAACCCTTGGATTAGTATATAGTAAAATAAACCCACAGTTTAAACCCACAGGTCTCGTGTTTTGAGATGCCAACAGTTTTGTACCTCATGAATGTATTGAAGTGGGTCTTCATACACACACATTTTGCGTGTCATAATCACACTTATGTCAGATGTGTCTGGGTACTGTACTCTCAGAGCCTAACATACAGCTGCTCTGCAGTTATTGAATGGTGCACCACTGTGCACTGTGTTCTGTGCTGTCACTCCAGGGTACCCTCCCTGTTTCCAAACATCGTTAACTACCTCCCCAAGAATGGCTGAGAGCAAGCTCTTCATGTTGCCCAATGCCAACGTCCTCCCTGCCGTCAGTCTTTCTAACTCATATATCCATTTTCCCACTCCTGCAGTCAGCGAGGGTAATTTACACCTCAAATGATCCTTGTCAATCTGTTGCCACGGTATATATTGTGCTCATCTGCCACCCTTTTCTAGCAACAGAAGCTGCGTCAGCCCTGCTACTCTGTCACACTTCCCTACATCTTTTGTGGTTGTGAACGCTCTCGTCATACTGGCTCTTTTATGTCCCAGTAAGGCACTCATCTTCTGTGCATATTGAGTAAATTTGTCAGTGCTATGTGATCTACCTTTGGAATGCTTGAGGCGTCCCTCAGATTCTAGCTTACCCTTCTGATGGTCTGCCTTGTCACCCCACAATGTTTCCCACTCTGGGTTTCTCTCATCATCATCATCATGATCATCATCATCCCCTAGGTCCTCATCTGACCCCATGGTTCTCATGCTGTCATCGCTGTCCTCGTCCTCTTAATTTTCAAAATTAAGCCTCCCTAACACACATTTCCCCTGTTGTTTCCCCATTAATCGATCCAGTGAGTTGCTCTCCCCCTCAATGGAGATGCTGCTACACTCCTGTTCCTAGACAGTATCCCTATTCTTCTTCATATCCCCTCTTTCTCATTGTCATTTAAATGTTTTGGTCCTGCCATGATGTCCTCTACCTCCTTGAGGCGTCTCTCTCTCTACTCACCTCTCTTTCCCACTCCTGTCTTCTGTCTCCTTCTTCTCTACATCAATGCTCCATAATGAGCCTTTCGATCTCTAGTTTCCTCTTCTCCCTCTTCACTTGCAACTGCCTCTCTTTTTCTTCCTCTGCTTTTCTCATCGCCTTTTCCCCTATTTATTTGCCTTTTCCTCTCTTCTCTCTTTCCTTTTCTTCTGCTTTCTCTGTCTCTGTTCTCGACCGCTCCTGTTCCTCCCTTTTTTCCCCTCTCTTCTCTTCACTTGTTCCATTATGCCTGCCCATTCTCTATCCTCTTCTTTCTCCTTGTGTTTATGAGCTCCCTCCTCAGCGCTTCTATGCTCTACTACAGCCCTTCCTTCCAATTTGAGCAGTATCTGTCCTCCTAACTACTTGTGTGCCAGGACTGTCACTTTATTATCCCTACTATGTCCCAGTGCCACTTTGTCATTCACAGTCAATTTTGCTTGCAGGTCTCTGCGCTCCTTGCGCACATAAATCATAGTCCCTATTCTCTTATTTGCTTGCTTCGCACCACTAAGTGTCTTCTCTGCTATACATGGGTGGTGCATGAAAGGGGTTGGCATATCCTGACACTGCTTTTAATTCTTTCAAGGTATAAAATCCCTGGCCTTCTGTCAAAGTGTCTCTGGTTCGAGGAGAGGGAGGAGCCTTTGGCGCGTTGCCCCTCATATCATGCTGACTCAGCATAAACTCTTTCTTGGGTGGGTCCACTTTCCTGTCCTCAAACATTTTCCATGGCTCCAATATAGCTAATCGGTTATTCAACTTTTTCCCTTTATATACAGCATGTAAGTACGTGGTCATATGTTGCAGCTCATATTTGGAAAGACTGCCCGCCTGGAGGCATGGCTTTGCCATTTTGTCTTCTGTATCGCAAGTACATTACACGCTATACTTTCATATTTTGTCTTGATACCACGGAATGGACTTGCACAAGTGCTTAAGGGGTGTAGCCCCCTTGGTGGCACGTCACTTTCTGACTGCCGATACTTACTTGACCTCAAATCAGGATTTTTTTTTTACACGTTTCAACATTTTGTCAAATTATATTACAATTATCATCAAGTCTCAATCAAATTCTCCAAAACCGCAACTGCTCTCAAGATGTTCCACCAGCCTCTATGGCTCGCCAATGTGAGCACAAGCATGCTCCACATACAATCTTCTGCCCTTAAAGGCCAAATCACAATCCTTCCATGTGCTCCTCAAGCCCAACCAAAATGGTATAAAACTTTTAAAATTTCAACATCACCTTGTTAACTTTGTTAAGTTTAAAAACAGTTTTCTCCCAGGTTTTCCCCCTGTTTTCACTCACCAACACATCTGTGCCCCACTACAGCCCTTCACCCGCACATCAACATGCCATGTCCTATTAACACCCTTTTATGTGTCATCACATCAAGCCTAAGGAAAAGATCCCAATACTCAGAGTGTACTCTCAAATCCCACAATACCGCAAGACAACACAACACAAATGAGACATGGCCGTCTTCCTGATTTTCAAATCACAAGGGAATCCAACTAAATATGTGCAGGGACGCCATTTTGGGGTTGACAGGGGTTGCACCTGCAACCCCTGAGGTCCCCCTTGCTACCCCTGTGGTCTCCCTTGCTAACCCCAACATTTTTAATGGAAACTCCTAGGCTGTGGCCGGTGCCATGTGGCTCTGGAGTGGCTGGCTTTCTTGTTCAGGCCTCTTTAAAAAAATAAAAGAGGGGGTTCCACAAATGAAACACTTTTAGCAGTGACCTTAAATAAGAAGGTATAGGAATATCAAATAATTTGTCTTTCTAGAATTCTATACAATAATTGCTAGACTCATTCAAGGTTTATTTCAGACACACTTCGGGGGCGAGTCACTGATTTAGTCTGTTCTTAAACACCTCAAATTCACAATACAGACAAAAACCTCCAAAACGCATTTAGAGTAGAATAAACATCCATTTCGGACTATGTATTTTGCTTTTCACCAGTTTCAGTTATAGCATGTTTTTTTCTGCCGTTGTCTTTGTTACGATCATCACAATATATTCCATCTCAGTGTCTTCGGTCACTTGACAAAATCCTTCTGCCTAAAAGCTTGTGTACAGTGTAGAAATGTTTGACCATAGCACATAATGTGGCCCTTGATTTCATTGTGCCACAATCAATGCTTTGTTGTAATGTGTCTATCTTTCCTATCTCCATGACATGCTGTTCAGGATGTTTGTTTGCATGTAAGAGGGAACGAGTGCCCAGTGTACTGGATGCCGTGTGAGTGCGCTGCTTTCCCTGCGCTACTCTAAATTCTTTAATACAGAGTTATGAACCCTCCCAATGGTATGTATTTTGACAAACTCTGAAGCCTGAAAATTAGATCCATGAAGGCTTGACATGTGGCCAACTTTGCACCAGACCGGCAGATTAACTTGCCTGTTGTTAAATCTCATTTACCAGTTTAATGGTACCCACTACAGAGTGTAATTTGCTTTCTGACTTTGAGAACATTCAGATACATAATTGCTAATTTTACTATAGCCGGTAAGATAGCTCTTGGGTTGAACACTCGCTGCTGTGATGTGTGTGTGATCTGCAGGTTGCAAGCTTGAATAGTGGCACAGCCAACTCAGCCTTTCATCCTTCTGCGGTTGATACATGAGTATCAACACAGGTTGGGTGATAATGTATGTATATTTGTTCTATGTAAAGTGCTTAAATGTAAGTGCTATATAATAACACATCATTATCATTTGACCTTGGACGTCTGCTTGCATTCACACGAATTTGGTAATATGGGCCTATACACACTGATATTAACGATAGATGTGGTGATCCATTCTTGTATGAAATGTATCTCACATTACAGTGATATCAAAACCATATTTATCCTAGTGTACTTACGAACAAAATGATACGTGATGCCATTTCCTGTTTTGTCAAGGGGTGAAAGGTCATGTTCCATCACTTCCCGTGATGTCACTTCAGGGTGGGGTCAAATGACATCACTTCCTGTGATGTCATCAGAGGTCAAGGGCTGTGTGATGTCACCTCCACGACCCCGTATTTTGTTGAAATGACATCACTGTAGAGGGCAAATCTGCATAGTCGGCCCTCAGCTCCGAAGGGCAGACATCACGTCGTACCTTGGAGAAAGCCCAGAGTGTCCAAAAGAATGATCAACCTGAACCCAAACCAAGACACAAGCATTAATAGTCCTGTTCGAAGTCGAGTGCTGAAAGAGCAGTGTCAGGGCCCAAAGAAAATCGGAACACTGCAGGCATAAAACATCAAGCACAGTAGACACATACGTCAAAAAACTTTTTTTTTAAATGACACCTATACTAAAGAAAAGTCCTATCTTAAGGATGGGTCTACAAAATTCAGGCGTAGACACCACACAAAGCTAGCACACAGGGGTAAAAATACACCAGAGGGGTTGGGGGGTTCCTCATTTCCACAAGGCATACAAATGCACTACTGTACTTTTCTGAGGCGAAATGGAAGAGGGGGGCTGTAGAATCCACCTCAGCCATTCCTTCAGCAATTCATGAAACATGGTTGGCCCAGTAAAGATGTCAGTGGCACAATGGCATAAATGGTCCTATTGAGCACCACGAACAAAATGTCACAAAAAAGGAGTCAGGCCACTCTAGCTGAGGGCCATGAACTAAAGAATGCTAAAGCCCAGACAAACCTAGGCCAACAGGACGATGACTTCCAAGACCAGGTCGATTATTTCTATAAGCAAGAGGAATTTTACTGTTGAGCAGGCAAGCCACGGCGTTAGGCCAAATCAGAGCAAGACCATACCAGCAAAGGGGAACATAATAAAATCTGCTTTTTTTGTTTTCTCCCATGCCTTTTCTCAGCCTGCAAGTCAATATACAGCCACACATCAGGAAGTGGTTGCACCACTACCACAGGGATGCAGCCATCAGATTATGCATCAGCACAACATCAGCACAGATGTGGACAAGCACATGGAAGACAACAGACCCCAAGAGGAGCGGCCCCTGCTGCAAAACAATGACTCCACAGTGCAGGTCTCCTTTCATGATTCTCTAGTAGCAGGACAATTACCATTCGCACATGAAGGGAGGGGATTACATCAGACAATTGGGTGTTAAGCACAGTCAGAGGGGTTACTGCGTGGAACTTTTACAAATCCACCAGGCCTGCCTCAATGCAACAGGAAGATGTCACACGATTATCTCTCTGCTACAGAAAGGGGTTGTGGTATGCTACAAAACACCAATACCAGTCAATCAGTTTTGCAGGAGTACTTACTATTTCCTTGTGCCCAAGAAAAAGGAAAAAAAAACAAAAAGTCAGTGTTCGATCTACAACCAGTGAACAAATAGGTAAAACCTCAAATTCAAAATGATTACCCTCCAAGAGGTCATCCCTCTGCTAAAAAAGAAGTGTGATTACATGGCAACATTGGACATGAAAGATGCATACTTTCTTATTTCAATGTTCCGAGGCCATCAGCGATATCTACGGTTTAAAATAGACAACCATCTTTTTCAATTCAAGGCATTTTCTTTCAGAATTGCATAGGCACCTTGTGTCTTCACCAAAGTGCTGGCAGTGGTGGCAGCTCATCTATGCTTGAAAAACACACCAGTATACCCTTATCTAGACGACTTGCTAATAACAGGAGAGTACACAGCAATTCTTCACAAACATGCAGGAAGCCATACACCTGCATCAGCAGGGCTTTTCATCAACCGACAAATATCAAGCCTCATTCCATGGCAGAAATTACTGGGGGCCATATTTCTTATCCCTCTCAGGAAGGGGTTCATGAATTATTAGCTGAAATTCTTTTTTAAAAGGCCAGTCACAAGAAAACAGTAAGAAATGTCATGAAACTGATGGGCATGATGGTGTCCTCCATTTTCAATATTTCCCATGCGCATTTCAACATGTGCCCAATACAACAATGTCTTGCAGGACAATGGTCTCAAGGAGCAGGCAAGTGTGACGATTGAGTCGTGGTGCCGCAAACGGTGGTAAATGCACTTCAATGGCGGACAGAGAAATGTATGCTAAAAAGAAAACCTTTCAACAAACACACTAGCGCAAGGAACAGGGTGCAACATGGGCCTCAATGGGCAATTGAGGAGCGCATTGTCGAGACCTTACTGCATAGGGCAGATGGACAGGGCATTGTCGAGCGGCAGATGAATACTTAATTTATGGTGTTGGCCCTTCCCCCGCCTCTATCTCATAAAAGCGAGAAGAGTATGTTATTCATGCCGTCTGCCCGTCTTTCGTTTTTATACCGCAAATATGAGAAACGCTACACTAAAGGTAACCATACCAATGTTATCCCGGAACAATAGAAGAAATAAATCTGAAAACTCAAGAAGAAATGAACATGCTGTAACTGAAGATGGCGAGAGCAAGTGACCTCACTGCCAAACTGATACATGAAGATACAATAGACATTAAGAAGATATGCACTCACCATGAAGAAACACAGACACTAAGTCAAATGTGCATTTAGACATGAAGAATATTACCTGCACCATGTATACATGAAGAACATGACATAATCAATGTATATACTGAAACGTAACACGCACCATATACACATATAGCTTGCTAAACATAGAAATGTAATGGTAATGAGTGGCCATCTTGAACAAAATGGATGGCGAAGCCACGTTAAAATGAATGGGAAGCTTTGAAGAAGCATTAAAGCTGCAGGGAGATTCGACTTGCTGAATTAGCTGAAATACAGATCTGTGCCGGGCAGACAGTGGCTGGCTGCCCCTTCCAAGGTTGATGCGGAAAAGGGAGGTCTGCATGGCTCCAAAGAGAACCGAAGATAATTCCCAAGCATAAAACATAGTTCTCTTAGATTAAGTAAAGAATGAACAACCTTTGAAAGCCAGGTGCCCATTAATTGAAGGCATAATACTGCACGAGTAATGGACCGACCAAGTCTCCAGTGGCCAAAGAGAGTAATGACACACATATTAATGTGAGCAAAACTCCTAATAAAAGCAGAGCAGAATAATTCAAAATGTGGTCTCCTCACATGTGACTTATAAGTGGAAGACAGTGTCTATTCATTAACTCCAGACACTGATAGGCACCTGCCTTCCATCCCCACACATTCTCAGAACAGAGATGCCAGACAAGGCCAAGTTCAAAGCTTAATACCCACGCCTGTGATTTAGGAAATCAGGAATTGTGTCTTATATTATTGGTAGAAGAAGTAATTTGATGTTGCTACCCCTACCACTATTTTTGATCATGTGCTGATGAGTTGCCAAGTGTTCAAGGTTGATCAGACCAATGCCAACCAATCACAACCCTCAAAATGATGCCATCCTGTAACTATTGCATTAGCCAATTACTTTTTGCTAAAATTATGTCTTTCTTACCTGTATCAATTTAGGGGTGTTACAAGGTGGGGACATCAGATAGTTATAACCACTGAAAAGACTAACCCATATACAAACTTTATGTAGACAATTCCCCTAACCAATCCCTCAGGTTTTTGTAACCAAGATTGTAGTATGTCATCAGTTGTGACGGATTTATTACTTATAATTCATTGTTCTGTATAGGATCAACAGAGAGCTCTTGAGACTTCTGTGTTTATTGCTGTCCCTGCTTTATATGGATTGTTAATGTTAATAAAGCAGACTTTGCCATTTACTTTGACTATTTATGTTATTGGGCGTGGGATTTCTCAGCCTGTCTGTTCCGCTTGTGCTAGAGTCTTTTGACACCCCATTACATATGCTAATAGTTCGGCTGGCTGGCTAGTACCCTCGGATGGTGGAAACTCCCTGCTACTAGCCTGAGGACTGAGGAGTGACCTGTGGATAGCTGTGAATCATGCATGAACTGAGACCATTGACAGGAGACCCTTTGGTGGCAATCAGGCCCGGTCACCACGGGCACACCACAGGGCAAGGGCAGAGAGTCTGATTGAGGGAAGATTGATACCGAAGGCCTCGCCCGATCCACGGTTGTAAGTATAGAGCATCGATTTAGCAAACAAGAAGGGAGGGATTTGTCTGTATATATTGGGGAATTGTGAGATGATAAAAGTTTGATGTACGAGAGGATGCCTGCAACAATGGTTATGGAAGGTGACACATCAAAACTCGTGATCAGGTATAGATATTGAGGATAAAGAGCTTTCCTTTAATAAGGTCAAGCAAGAGTGCATCACGTGTCCTTTTCGGGATAAGATTAAGAGATAATAACTTGTCAAGAGGGCAGGAAGATGGCCGTGGGGTTTGGGTTTTTGCTCTGTCAGATTGAAAGTGCACCTATATGTGTAGTCATTGCTGGATTCAGCAGCGGGATGGTGAGAAGTGGCTTTAATTGTGAAAAGGGAGGCTTTGTGGATATTGGTTTACATCGTAGAGCATGTGGAGCTGTGGTGTGGACCCAAAGGACGTGGTCCTGAGAGTGGGCAGTGTTTGTGGTGCTTGTCTGAAAAGCTGTTGAAGCCGAGACGGTTGGAAAGAGACGTAGAAGTGTTATAAATAGAGAGAACAATTGTTGACAAGAGATTGTGAAGGAGGAGTGAAGAGAAAATATATTTGAAGATTTATTAATATCTGGCGAGTATTGGCAGTCAAGAGTGTGACGTGCCATCATGGGAAACACTACCCTTCTGCATTTCTGCAAATCGCTACCTAGATACAAGCAAAAAACACAAATACCATTCCGAATGGGTTAAAGACACAGTGAGCATAATGTTTATGCCTTGGCCCAGAGAGTGGACTCTTTCGAAATCAGTACTATGACACATAACGGAACAGTTACACAATGCATATAAAGGGAAGAAACTGGAAAAGTCATTAGCCATTCTAGAATTGTGGAAGATGTATGGGGACGAGACAGGAGGATCCACCCGTGAGGGAGAAGGAGAGGGTGGCGGCAGAGGCGGCAGCTCCTCCTTTAACAAAGGGCAGGGATTCTACCCGTTGAAAGAATTGACAGCAGTAGTAGGATACACTAACCCAGTATATGCACGCCACCCCCCACTTATAGTAGTGAAGATGCTATAAATTGAGCTAAATTAAATAAACAGGAAAGTGAAAGAAAATGTGAAACAGATAGAGAGGAGAGGAAGAGAAGGAAGCTAAAGGAAAGAAAAAGGCAGAAGAAAGTGAAAGAGTGAAGAGACAAAAAGGAAGAAAGTGAAAGAATGGGGAAACAAAGACGAAAGAGAAAGACAAATGAAAATTGAGGAAGAAAGAGACAAGGAAATAGAAAGGGAGATGAGAGTAAGCAGGGAAATATAAAAGGAATTGATGAGATCCTTCGAGAGTGCATGCTCCAAGAGGAAAAGAGATCAGGAACAGGACCAGAGAAAAAGAGAGAGGAGCTTAGAAAGATGCAATAAGAAAGTGGAGGACATCATGAAAAACTGTACCCTTGCAGATAAAGCTGAGCAAGAGACTATGCAAAGTATTGGGAATTTGTACAGGAGCAGGAGAGACAGTGGTGCATACAGTGTAAAGAGGAGTATAGCAGCGTCTCCACAAAGGGGAAAAAGGAGTGTATTGGAGGAAAGAATAAGCAGACTGGTTAAATGCTCACCTTGACGAAATTAGAGTTTGAAGACAGAGAAGACGAAGGAAGTGATGGAAGTTGGGGCACAATGCTTTCCGATGTGGAAACAAATGAAGTTGAAAATGAAGAAGGGGAAGAGGGCACACAAGCCCCTTCAACAGGCTTAATAACAGTAGAAAAGAGAACGTGGTTGGAATGAGCTCACAGAATGTAAGAACTTGCTAAAAGCTTTGGGTCTCTGAAAATGTGATCTAGTTGCTTAGACGTTATGATACCTTATGTGAATAGGTTGAGAAATGTACAGGGATGAAAGAAAGCAGAAGCCACAGGCGCCATACCCAAGCAACAGGGACTGTAGCGAATGAACAAACCACAGAGGCAGTTCCCATTGTCATAAAAGGGGGGAAGAACGACCACACTACATACCATGTCCACAAACGGATAAGGATAATTTAAAGTGTAAGTTGCAAACTTTGACATTGGGAGCAGGTAAGTGGATTTATGAATTGGAAAGAATGACAGCAGGGATAAAATTAGCTATGGGTGACATGCAGAGCTTGTTTTTTGCCGCCATTGAGGGGCACAAGGGAGAGGGGGTGCACCCAGAGGAAGATGGGTTGGAGTTACAGCCCCACAAGGAGGAGGATTTACCAGGGGTCAACCTAGATTCGGAAGACAGCATCAACAGTGCTGGGCATGTGGAAAATTAGGCACATCTCTCAAGCATGCAGAAGCAGGGCAGGATGCAACTACATTAGCAGGATCCAGGAGTGGGGATAGCGTATCCTCCACTATATACAGTGCAGCGCCACCTGGAAATTATGCCCAACATCACATGCAGTATCAAACATATGTATTGCATATATAACCTGGACAACAGGCACTGATGCAAGCACAACAGGCACCAATGCAAATGCAGCAAGCCCCCAAGCTCCTGCCATTAGAATGGAACCCTCCTTCTGCTCATTCAGAACTAAAGTAAAGAGCTGGCTCACTAATAAACCTATCCATCTGAAGCCCTACGCCATAACTCAATCACAGCTGCTGTCAAATCACACCTAGTCACCTATTTATCGTAAAGGTATTTGTGTTTTTCTGTACTGCCATTTCAAACGTGACCCATGCTTCCCTTTCTGTATTTATTGGCCACTAGACGCTCCTATAACCTCTGGTCAACTCGCTTGCTGTGCTCCTATATATGCCTGTATCATTGTTATCCTATGTATGCCTCTAATGTTCCTAAGTTTTTAAAGCGCCCAGTTACCTCAGGGTTAGGTGCGCAATACAAATAATAAACAAATACAAATATAAATGCAGATGCAGCAAACACAGACACAATCACAAACGCCTATACAACAGATTAGCATGGCAACATGGAATGCAAGTGCAGGAGCACAGACACCTACACCCAGAATAGGGAATGTGACAGTGGTGGGATGAAATCCTTTCACTGGGACAGGAATGAAACTATACCCACAATAGGACAGCCCACAGAATGACTTGATGTGTTCAATCCTATCCATTACACCAGACCCACACGAGGAACCATGGGTTGGGGTGACCATAGGTGACAAGACATTTTCCTTCCTTGCAGATACCGGGGCTACTAGGTCATGTTTTAGGGAGGGGAAGTACCCAATGTCAGGCATTGCCATGAATGCACAGGATTTTTCTGGGGCTACAAGTTTGGTTCCTTTTACTGACAACTTGCCTATCATTATAGGAGAACATGACCTTTCTATGCCACTACTGTACCACAAGTCACCATTTAACATAATGGGGAGGGGCTTGATGAGCAAACTAAACATGACTATATATTTCACTGAAAAGGGGATAGTATGCTCCACTCACGGCATTCATTATGTAAATGCACAAGAATTCATACTAGCATTTCTTGGCCAAAAAGCACAGCAGGGCATACCACTAGACCCAGAGGTATTTCATTATGGAGTACACATCTTGTTAGCAGGGCTTTCTGGGATAAGGGGTAAAACATTACAACTACCTGCAGAATTTTTATTTAGACCAGAAATAGCTATGGACAAGGAGGAAGGACAGGTGATTCCCATATACTTAGAAGCATTTATAGTGAGAGAGAAGAGAGTGATTATTCACTGGAATGATGAGGAAAATGCATGCAGAGTAGTGATAGCTATTGACGAAGGACACAGACTGACTCACTTGAAAGATGAGGAACTGTTTAGAGATGATGATTCAGATGATGAGGTAGTTGTCACGATGCCCGCTCCTGGGGAGCCGGCTCAGGCCCTGCGTCCCCGAAAGCGGACATCAAGTCCCCGGGGAAGGTCCCAGCAACCCCTTATAGGGGCCCTTTGGACAGCGTCCTGGCGCCTATGATGCCAGGCTCATAGAAAACGTCAGTCCTGGCGCCATAGGCGCCAGGCTCAATATGAAAGTGTTTGGGCGCACTTACCTGATGCAGATCATGCTGCAGAACCCCGGCCTCCTTGAGGCCTGAAAGGAACTACTTTACCTGTGGGACTCATTTACCACCCGGGCGTGGTCGGGGAAGGATACATACCTGATTGGAGGAAGGACACATTCTAGGCTATTTAAACCACACCCGATCAGCCACACGTGCTTCGCGTTGTTCTGCATCTAGCAGCTGGACGCTCACCGTGTCTGCTCCTGCATCCTGACTTCTGCCACGCCTGCCAGCATCCTGAATCACCTGCAAAGGAAGGGAAAAAGAGAACAGAAGAAGGAAAAGGCCTTACCTGCTAAATCTGCATCCCGGAGACATTTCGCCGACGATCCTGAAAAGGAAGACATTTATTTTTAAAAGCACATCACATCGATCGCTGCAGCACCTCATTCTACTCATCTTACAGGGCGCTTCCATGTTCTGCAGTGACCATCCGGATTCACAGTCGCGCCCCAGCGCCTAGGGAGAAAAAGACAATAACGAAGGTGAGAGAAAGAAGGGAAAAGGGAAGCTAAATCTCCATGTTAAGACTTACCTGCTGGGTCATTCCCTTTTCGTTTCGGGTACGCGCCGCATCCAGGCATTTTCGGACCCCGCCCCTAAGGGGAAAAATACATCAGCGTTAATGAGCAAATGAAAAGACATTACCAAGACGCTCATTAAAGACTTACCTGATTTCCACAAGGATTTCACCTCTCATCTCGGGTCGGTGCCTGTTCCCTGGGATTCCGTACCCCGGCCCCTATGGGGAAAAAGACACTAGCATTAGAACATTAATGCATGGACACAAGGGGAACCACTTATCAAAAACTTACCTGGAAGCCAAGCAAGTTTGGTTCTCACCAATCCAAAAATCCAGTGAAGTAACTGGATACCAACGCGCCTCCACATCTGAAACCACCAATCCGAAAATCCAGTGAAGTAACTGGATACCAACGCGCCCCTTCATCAGAAGCAGGATGGAGAGCTCGTCCTTCCAGACCCTAAGGTGAGACGCTACGGGGAAGCACAGAAAGGTTTTGAGGAGGGTGAGAGGGGTAAGTGGGAGGCCGATTGCATTACCCCGCAGACAGTTAACCCACTATTTTCACCTACAGAAGGATACTTCTGCGAGTCAGACAAGCCAGATTTGGGGCCCGGTCCAGTCCGTCTCCCGACCCCTGCGCATCACCTTAGACGAGGTCACAACAGCGCGAACCAGGCAAGCGCCTCCGTGGGAGTCAGGTGAGCATTACAGAACGCAAAACCTTCCTACAAATTCCCACCCAGGCGCTATGGAAACTTCTGAGACTGATCAGTTGGCCCAATTACTGGGGGAATTATGGGCCGAAGTACATGCCGCTCGTCAAGAGACTAATGCCCTCAAGAGGGAATTAATAATATCAAAGGAAAGAACTGATGACCTGGCCAGACAGCTTTTGCAAAGTCAAGCTGGGCAAACTCCTCTACCCGGTTCCGGAGGGAACCCCGCTCCTGTGGTTCCCAGTAACCCTGTGCATATTAATCTACCTGGAAACATGCCGCTGGCCCCACCCGAACGCTTTGCTGGGGACCCCAAACGATTCGCCGTATTCATGAATCAGTGTCGTTTGCACTTCCTATGCAGGCCTCGGGCCTTCCCTAATGATCAGACCAAAGTAGCCTTTGTATTGTCATATCTCAGCGACTGCGCTGCCGATTGGTCAGTTCCACTGGTTACTCAGGATGACCCGATTCTCCGTGATTTTCAAGGATTTCAAGCAAGCATGGAAAGGTTATTTGCTCGACACTCTCAGGGGCAGGCTCTGGATGATGAACTTCTATCCCTGCGACAGGGCAATCAGGATCTCCTATCCTACATTGCAACCTTTAATAGACTAATTGTAGAAACTGGGTGGCCAGAGGATAAGATAATCACGTTATTTTATCGAGGTTTACGTGGAGAACTTAAAGATGTCCTGGCCCAAGTTGTAAATCCACCCCGAGAATGCACAGAATATATAGACTTAGTGGTCCAATTGGATCACAGATTCCAGAACAGAAAAGCAGATCGGTCCAGGTTTGAGACCCGGGTGTTGGTCAAGACCCACACTAACCCCAAGGGAGTTGATGTCTCAGAGCCTATGCAAATTGGTGGGGTTAAAGGACCTTTAACTCAAAAGGAACGTGAAAGGAGGCGGCAATTAAAGTTATGTCTTTATTGTGGGAACTCTGGACACTTTCTACGAGATTGCCCGGCAAAACCGCCCCGAAAGGCGGTAGGGGCCGCTGATAAAAACCTTGAAGACTCTGTTTCGGGAAACGACTCAGCCCGACAAGCGTAGAGGTCCGCTTGCCGAGCTTGAAAACTAACTCTCAGACTTCGCATTTCATAGTGCCAATGGTTCTCGTAGATCCAGAACAGCCTAAGCAGTTGCATGCAATAAAGGCATACATCGATAGCGGGGCTATTGGAAATTATGTGGACCGTGAGTTGGTCTCCATGATTAACCTCCCTCTCCGTCCTAAAACCAGCAAAGACGTCATCACCACAGTAGATGGAACTGAAATTGCCTCTGGACCGGTAACGCATTCCACTACTGAGGTGACTCTTATTGGTCCCAACGGCCATTGGGAGGCAGTTGTGTTTGATGTAATCAAGGCCCCACAGTTTCAGGTTATTCTTGGAATTCCTTGGTTAGAGACACATAATCCTCGAATTGATTGGCGAGCTAAGAGAATAACCTTCCCGGATTGTGCACAAACCTGTTATCCAGAAAACCTGAAGATTAATCTAGCATCTGTAACCTCTGCCTCCATGCAATTGCCTCCGGAATACCAAGACTTTCAGGACGTCTTCCAAAAGGAACAGGCCAACACCTTACCTCCTCATCGATCGTACGATTGCCAAATCGATCTGGTACCCGGTGCACAACCCCCTTCTAGCAAGATTTATGCCCTTACCGAACCTGAGAACCTGCATCTGAGACAATATTTGGATCAATACCTCGCCAAATGGTTTTATTCGCCCGTCAAAGACCCGGCATCCTCGGCTTTGTTCTTCGTGCCTAAAAAGGAAGGCGACCTCAGAACTTGTATCGATTACCGCGCATTGAATCAGATAACGGTTAAAAAACGTTATCCTCTGCCTCTGATCCCTGAACTCCTTGACCAGGTAAAGGACGCTTGCATATACACCAAGTTAGACCTCCGGGGGGCATATCATCTGGTGCGAGTAAAAGAAGACGACGAATGGAAAATGGCCTTCCGTACTAAGTATGGATTATTCGAATACCAGGTAATGCCCTTCGGGTTGTGCAATGCGCCTGCTGCCTTCCAATTCTTCATGAATGATGTCCTTCGGGAACTCATCGATGTTTGTGTAGTCGTCTATATCGAAGACATTCTAGTGTACTCTTCTTCGGAATGTGATCACAGAAAACACGCTAGGGCAGTTCTGGAAAAACTGCGCCAACACAAACTATTTGCTAAACTGGAGAAATGTGTTTTCCATACCACAGAAGTTGAGTTTCTCGGTTTCATCCTTACACCCAAAGGAGTCCAAATGGACTCAAGAAAAGTGGATGCCATCCTCAAATGGCCATCACCTAGCTCTGTAAAAGGGGTTCAAAGCATGCTCGGCTTTGCCAATTTCTATCGCAGGTTTATCCTGGAATTTTCACGCATAGTACAACCCATTACTGCACTCTTGAGGAAAAATAAACTTTTTGAATGGTCTGAAGAAGCCGAGCAGGCCTTCCAGGATTTAAAAGCTAAGTTTACCTCTGCACCTATATTGAAACACCCACGTCCAGATCTCCCGTATGTCGTCGAAACTGACGCATCCAGCCTAGCCATGGGAGCAGTTCTGTCTCAAAGAGTCCCGAAACCAACCAACTGCATCCCGTAGCATTTTGGTCCAGAAAATTCTCGGCACCAGAGATTAATTATGCAATCACTGACAAAGAACTGTTAGCCATAAAGTCTGCTTTTAAAGCCTGGCGGCATTACCTGCTTGGCGCTCGACATACCATCACAGTGATCACTGATCACCGGAATTTACAGTATTTGAAAACCGCCAAGGCTCAGTCATCACGGCAGCTCCGATGGGCTTTGTTTTTCGCTGAATTTGATTTCGTGATTACCTATCGACCTGGCTGCAAGAACGGCAAAGCAGACGCCTTATCCCGAATTGGAATGGGAGAACCTGATACAAACTCAGAACCAGTACCAATAATTCCCGAACAGAGAATTCTAGGCATGACTTTGTTACAGACGCTTGAAGACATTCAAGTCAGAGTGAAACAACTCCTGGACCCTACAGTCCTACAGGATTGGATACAAATGGGATCAGACTTTACCATAGATAATGGTTTACCTTATTACCAAGGACGCTTATTCCTGCCACACAAGGATTTACACGAACTAGTTATTTCCGGTTATCATGATACATTAATAGAGGGACACCCCGGTATTGCCAAGACAATGGAAAAGGTGAAACGACAATTCTGGTGGCCCTCTTAGCAAAAAGATGTTAAATCTTTTGTGATGTCCTGTGGTGTTTGCGCCCAAAATAAAGGTCAAAAGAAAAGACCAGCCGATCTCCTCCAACCTCTAGACGTACCGCCAGCACCCTGGCACACCCTATCAATGGATTTTATTACGGACCTGCCTCCTTGTTCGGGATACAATACCATTTTGGTAATTGTGGATTTGTTTTCCAAAATGGCCCACTTCATTCCTTTGAAAGGTTTACCTTAAGCTTCTGTCCTAGCCAAAGAATTCCTCGAAAATATTGTTCGGCTACATGGATTCCCATCTATACTAATCTCTGACCGGGGAAGCCAATTCATTTCCCACTTCTGGCGCAAATGTTGTCAAATGGCACAAATCGACGTAAGATTATCGACCAGTCACCACCCTCAGACCGATGGTCAGACTGAGAGGACAAATCAGACCCTTGAGCAGTACTTACGGTTTATGTTACAGCAATCTGAAAGCAACTGGAAAGACATTCTTTGGATAGCCGAATACGCATATAATAATTCGGTACACTCTGGAACTGGCCATAGTCCTTTTTATACCTTGTTTGGACATCACCCTCGAACCTCAAACCTCGACTCACCTCAGAACCTCGAAGTGCCCACAGTAGAACATCTGCATTCTACCATTACCCGAGCCTTCAAAGAGGCAACCACGCATTTACAACAAGCCAAGAGAAAATACAAGGAGAATGCTGACCTACATCGGAGTGAAGCACCTCCGTATCAGATTGGGGATCAAGTGTGGTTAGCTACCAGACATTTACCGCTCAAAGGGCCCCGAACTTTTAACCCAAAATATCTGGGACCTTATTCTATTACGGCAATAATTAACCCAGTAGCGGTTAAACTTGATTTACCAGCTAATATGCAAATTCACCCTGTTTTTCATGTGTCACTTCTGAAACCAGTGGTACCCGGAACCCGACTACTCAAACCTCCAGAACCTATTCAAATAGATGGGGAACCCGAATTCGAAGTGAGGAACATTTTAGATTCAAAAATGTTTAGGTCAAAGCTTTTCTACCTAATTGATTGGAAGGGGTACAGACCTCAGGAGAGGTCGTGGGAACCCAGTGACCATGTGCATGCACCTCGATTAGTCAGGAAATTCCACCGACTCTTCCCAGACAAACCAAAACCCCCGGAGGGAACAACCTTGGGAGGGGCCTTGGGGGGAGTGGTGTCACGATGCCCGCTCCTGGGGAGCCGGCTCAGGCCCTGCGTCCCCGAAAGCGGACATCAAGTCCCCGGGGAAGGTCCCAGCAACCCCTTATAGGGGCCCTTTGGACAGCGTCCTGGCGCCTATGGCGCCAGGCTCATAGAAAACGTCAGTCCTGGCGCCATAGGCGCCAGGCTCATTATGAAAGTGTTTGGGTACACTTACCTGATGCAGACCATGCTGCAGAACCCCGGCTTCCTTGAGGCCTGAAAGGAACTACTTTACCTGTGGGACTCATTTACCACCCGGGCGTGGTCGGGGAAGGATACATACCTGATTGGAGGAAGGACACATTCTAGGAACTTCTTCCAAAGCTATTTAAACCACACCCGATCAGCCACACGTGCTTCGCGTTGTTCTGCATCTAGCAGCTGGACGCTCACCGTGTCTGCTCCTGCATCCTGACTTCTGCCACGCCTGCCAGCATCCTGAATCACCTGCAAAGGAAGGGAACAAGAGAACAGAAGAAGGAAAAGGCCTTACCTGCTAAATCTGCATTCCGGAGACATTTCGCAGACGATCCTGAAAAGGAAGACATTTATTTTTAAAAGCACATCACATCGATCGTTGCAGCGCCTCATTCTACTCATCTTACAGGGCGCTTCCATGTTCTGCAGCGACCATCCGGATTCACAGTCGCGCCCCAGTGCCTAGGGAGAAAAAGACAATAACGAAGGTGAGAGAAAGAAGGGAAAAGGGAAGCTAAATCTCCATGTTAAGACTTACCTGCTGGGTCATTTCCTTTTCGTTTCGGGTCCGCGTCGCATCCAGGCATTTTCGGACCCCGGCCCCTAAGGGGAAAAAAGACATCAGCGTTAATGAGAGAATGAAAAGACATTACCAAGACGCTCATTAAAGACTTACCTGATTTCCACAAGGATTTCACCTCTCATCTCGGGTTGGTGCCTGTTCCCCGGCATTCCGTACCCCGGCCCCTATGGGGAAAAAGACACTAGCATTAGAACATTAATGCATGGACACAAGGGGAACCACTTATCAAAAACTTACCTGGAAGCCAAGCAAGTTTGGTTCTCACCAATCCAAAAATCCAGTGAAGTAACTGGATACCAACGCGCCCCCGCATCTGAAACCACCAATCCAAAAATCCAGTGAAGTAACTGGATACCAACACGCCCCTGCATCAGAAGCAGGATGGAGAGCTCGTCCTTCCAGACCCTAAGGTGAGACGCTACGGGGAAGCACAGAAGGGTTTTGAGGAGGGTGAGAGGGGTAAGTGGGAGGCTGATTGCATTACCCCGCAGACAGTTAGCCCCCTATTTTCACCTACAGAAGGATACTTCTGCGAGTCAGACAAGCCAGATTTGGGGCCCGGTCCAGTCCATCTCCCGAACCCTTTGCATCACCTTAGACGAGGTCACAACAGCGCGAACCAGGCCAGCGCCTCCGTGGGAGTCAGGTGAGCGTTACAGTAGTGTTCTTCATAAGCCCTACCTATTGGTTGAACATTGAGAGCAGAGAACTGCCACAGAGAATGGCATTGATAAAAAAGACACCATCTTTTTTCAAGAAGATTTGGCGCATGTACTGAGCATACTGTGGATCAGCAGTCCATATGACATTGGCCTATTGAAGGGAGTAGGTGCAGTTAGAATCAAATTGAAGCCAGGAACAATTTTGCCTCGAGTAAGACAGTGCCCAATGTCAAAAGAAGCAGATGAGGGCATTTATGATGCAATTTATACTTTAGTGCAACATGGAATTTTACCAGAAATCGATGGGGGGAGGGTTTTGGAGATTTATTTAGGACTTACGCCCCTAAACAATGTTTTTGAAGCAGAATTTCCATTGGTCCCGAATACAGCCACAATATTGTGCAATAGTCCTTCTACATCCAAATATTTTAAAGTGATCGATTTAAAAAATGATTTCTTTTCAATTCTCCTTCATTAGGAGACGGCATAGTGATCCAGTACGTAGATGGCATTCTGGTGTGCAGCAAGATAGAAGAACAGTGCAGAAAAGACTCAATGCAGTTGATGACAGTCTTGGCAGAGAAGGGGTACAAAGAAGACTAGGAGAAATTACAATATTGCCAGGAGCGGTCTTGTACATAGGACAGTTAATACCTCAAAGAAGGAAGAGAAGTGACATCTGAAAGAGCAGAAGCAATCATGTAAACACCTCAACCAAAAACAGTGTGGGAGATGCAACAATTTCTGAGCCTTTGCAATTACTGCAGGGCATGGGTCTTTGATTACAGTAGATATGCCAAACCCCTCTTAAAAAGACTTAGGGAGCTCAGGAAGATGACAGTGATATAGCCTGGACAGGTGAAATGACAGAAGCATTCAATGAATTAAAAGGGGCAACATGCAAAGCACCTGTTCTAACGATCCCTTAATACAGTGCAGAATGTTACCTATTCTCTAATGCAAATGGAGTAATAATGACAGCAGTTGTCATGCAGAAGACCACCTTAGGGGACAAACCACTAGCATATTACAGTGGGATTCTAGATCCAGTGATGAGAGGCCATTACCCCTATGAACAATCATTGGTGGCAGCAGCCTTTGCAGTTGAGAAATCTTCCAGTATTACGATGGGCTGTTCAGGAACGTTATATGTGGAGCATGCCCTGTTCACCATCCTTGACCAACTGGGTACGAGGTGATCATCTCAAACTCAGCGATTAAAATTGTCAGATGCAGAGTACTGGATCCAGCAGCATTTATAGCAGAGCCAGTGGAGGAAGGAGATCACGTGCATGACTGCACCAAGTATACTGAATAGTATGACCAGCCCACCAGATAATGAGCATATTCGCCCTTTTTACGCATGTTAAGGCACATTTCATTTTTTAATGCATACAATTATGCTAGCTTGTCACAGTATATATAAGAAAATCGTCCTCTTTCCACCAGTAGATGGCACTGCAGTCTGCATCTTTAGTTCTGTCCATGCAAGCTTTTGATCCGGATGATGGGGCATGAGCCATTCAGGACTGGATGAGTTGGCGCAGCTAATTCTGTTTAACTCCCCTTTTTGTCATGCCTTGCTGGCCACGGGCAGCAGATCCCAGAAACCTGTAAGCACCAGTATGTTTTGGTGCACAATTACTGGAGAGGGGCTTTTCGCTGTTGCAGGTAAATCCTCCATTCCTTGCACATGGGAGAAGAGATTAAAATGGCTTGTATATAAAGTTATGCTGCATAACTTCACAGAATTGCTTGAGAACACTGTTAGCACTCATCCTGACCACATAAATGCTAATGGCATACACTTTAAAATTAGAGTGATACCTCAAAGATACTGTATGCAGTGAGTAAAGCTGAGTAAAGCAAGTGAGTTCCTTATGAGTTCCATGTGTATAGAAATGTTATACATTATTATTAACCAAGATTATGAACATATATCTTGTACCAGTGGAATGAAATGAAAGCACATTTATTTATTTATTTCTATAGCGCTGGAGCCCGCAGGCATCAGGACGCATTACATAAACACAAGGGCAACAGGAAAGTGACGGGACAGCAGAGCAAGATTACTGGTCTTGAGTAGATTACTTTACATGGTCTTTAGCATTTTTACAGGTCCTTTATTTGAACAACAGTGTATAGGTAGTTAGGTTCTAGCCTTAGACTGTTTGGGAGCTCATTCCACATCTATGCAACCATGCTCCTTTGTTTTCTTTATGCATTTAAGAGTCAGAGATCCATCCATATTACCATTTCATTTGGGGTACTTTTTTTTGTGCTCAACACTTTACAATAACAATGGGCCTCATTCCGAGTATGGCGGTAAGGGATAGCGGCCACCGGTAACGAGACCGGTGGCGGTATTCCCTTACCGCCATACTCCGAGTTCCCTCTGCGCCCTCGCCTTTAACGCCTGCTTTGAGCAGGTGTTAAAGTCGAGGGCGCAAAGGGGCCTCCAAGCCAATAACGGTGACCGTAATTAACGGTCACCGTTATTTGCATCTTCCCCATTCCCATTGAGCCCTATGGGGGCTCATTTGGGAATGGGGAAGAGCCTTCGTGAATGGGGAATTACCGCCCTGCCAACCTTGGAATGGGGCGGTGATTCCGCCATCCACCAAGGCGCTGCCGTTCCGGGTACGGCGTCAACCAAGGCGTTAATAGCGCCATTGGTTAGCGCCGTACTCGGAATGAGGCCCAATTACGGTCACTGTTATTGGCTTGGAGGCCCCTTTGCGCCCTCGACTTTAACACCTGCTCAAAGCAGGCGTTAAGGGCGAGGGCGCAGAGGGAACTCGGAGTATGGCGATAAGGGAATACCACCACCGCTCTCGTTACCGGTGGCCGCTATCCCTTACCGCCATACTCGGAATGAGGCCCAATGTGTGGACCATGATGGAGGAATTAGGGGAGTGGGGAAGTCCTGGACCAGACGGCTTATGCATGTTTACATTTCTGAGGGCAGAAATTATTAGCATATTTGTTGTGACAGAGTACATTAAATCTCGGCACCTGTCAATATGCAGATACAAGGCTACTGTATTCAAAAGATGCGCAAACAATCCTAAATGTAAATGCTGTACTTTGAATAAAGAAACACTTGGTTACATTGCTGGGCAACACATGAGCCATGCAGAATGTGGTTTGCGAACTTAGTGAGTTTTAATGAACTCCTAGGAATGAATAGTGACCATTCTAGTGTCCCTCACCCTGATGTTCGGGCATCTCAGTTCTCACTGACCTGCCAATGTGAAAATATGTTTATAATTTAATTTTTTTACAGGTCTGTTTAGGCCCCCTTTTTATATAAGCATTGTTTGATTTATGCAACCCTCCAATACCAAATTACGGATATTTTTCTCACACCTCTGCAGCTACCGGAGATATCCCTACTGTACACAACGCCAGGTTGATTATTAAACTAAAATACCACTTATAGAGGATCATGCAGCATGTGGATATGTAGCAATGTCTACAATATGACAACTATATATGGATGAGAACTGAAAATGTTGAATTAATCCTACTCAGAATGCAGTATGAAAATATGGTAGGTGTCGTTGTTGGAGAAGGCAGTGACTTAAAGCACAAATCTAAAACATTTAGCAGCATTTAGTGCCTAAAACACTCTCGCGCCAAATGAACTTGCACCCCATTGTGGTTACACCCAAAGGAAGGGGGCACACCATGTGAGCTTTGTGAGCAGACTCTTCAGTGCCCCTCCTGAATTTCCTTCGAACATGTCGGGCTGCATGAATGGAGCAAGGCCGCCTTCAAATGAGCAGCATTATTTAAAGGCAGATCTTAGCACCAGGGCTGTGCATCACTAGGGCAGCAGTCCTCCAACTCCTTTTTATATTGCTTGCTGGTGTGCTCGTCAGTCAGCATTGTACCTTTGTGCCCACACTTCCGTTTCACGGCCACAGCTCATTGAATTGTACACCGTCACAACCATGGAAGTAGGACATGGGGGAATTAGGGGGGACAAATCCCCCCACAATTTTAAGTGGGGGGATATAATGGCATTTATCCCCCCTGTAACATATGTGTCGTGCACAGTGCAGTGCACTGTGTCTCTGCACTGTCTGCAGTTGCATCATGCAGCATGTAAAAATACGCCTACAGGCTGCAGCCCTCAGCGTGCAAAAGTACAAATTCTGCAGACTGTCTGCAGAATAAAAGTACTTCTGCTCGCTGAACACATTTCCCAGAATGGCCACTGGAAATCCTGTCCATGGCTGAAAACAAATGTCTTCACCCACCCCTCTCCCTTCCCCTGCTGACCACCCCTTCAACCCCCCCCCCCCCCCCCGCCCAGTCTGTTTCAGAGTAATAAGAGGGAGGAACCAGAACCCTCACCTGTGTGTACAGTGCATGGATAATCAAAGCCCTTTGATGAAGCAATTGCTACTGTGGCCTGAAGGTAAGTGCAAAGGCAAACGTGTGTGTGCCTGTCTTTGTGAGAGAGAAAGCGATACTGTTCATGTGCAAGTGCTATAATGGTACATGAATGTGCATTGTGAGCAGGGTTGCACTGGGCCATAATATTTTCTCGGGCACCAATGAAAAAGTGGGCCACAGTTGCAAATGGCAATTCATTCCTTTTGTGACACGGTTTGAATATTAACCAAGGAGGAGTTTTTTGATAACATGTGATGCAAATTGTGCATTTTACAGAATATTTATTCAGCAACACTGGTCAAAATCACTAGCTGCAGAGTAAATAAACTCATCTACTGGCCCAAACTGGCCCATTTTGACCAACAACTGTCCCACACCAGCATTTTGTATTTTTGGTTCGGCCATGGGCCTATTGCCCTATAGACCAGTCCAGGCCTGGATGTGAGCGTATGTGTGTGTGTGTGCAAGTTTGTGTTAAGAGTATTTGTGTGTGTGCTTGTGTGGTTTAAATTCTCGAGTGAGATTTAGTCTGCGTGGGGATGTTGTGTTTGTGATGTGATGAAGAGATAGGGGGTTGTGGGCTGTGATGGAAGGAGCTGGTGCATGGCCACTTTGTGAGAGAATGGTGATTGGTAAACATGGACAAGCATTGATCTTTTATTTTTAATGTGACATGGCAATATTATTGGCATTATGGTAAATGGCAGCAAGACTTTTCTTAAGGGTGTTATCACCTATGTTGGCATAGCTTGCATGAACATATTTTTATACAATAGCCTGGCAATGTGGCTGGCATTATGGGCCAAGCCAACACGAGTGTGCTTACATGTAGGTACTAATCTGTGTTGGCACAGCCTGCATGGGCATGTTTTTATCCTGCGTCATTGCAATGTTACTGGCATTATGGGCAAAGCCAAAATGAGTGTTCTTATATGGGTAAAGGTTACACAACCTGCATGGACATGTTTACAGTGGCAGCATGGGCATACTTTCTTCATGTGTCATGACAATCATAATGGCATTTTTGGCAAAGACAATGTGAGTGTTCGTAGGAGGGACAATGGCCTATAGTGGCATAACCTGCATGGAACTGTTTATAATGGCATAGTAATATTATTGGCAAAGGCATCATGAGGGTTCTTCCATGGAGATACTGGCCACTATTGCCACAGCCAACATTGACACTTTTTTTTTATGGTAGTATTGAGGTATTATGTGAAAAGGCAATTTGAGTTTTATTAGATAAAAGGATATTTCCCTTAATTAGCACAACTAAGACGTGGCAACAACATTATGGCCCAATCCATCATACGTATTCTTACATGGGAGTACTAACATATGTGGGAATACTACCATATGAGTCCAGCCAGTGAGAACGTTTCTTCTTACAGTGGCATTACTGGCATTATGGGCAATACCGACATGAGTGTTTTATTTTTGGAATACTGGTGTATATTGTAAAATGGAGATTGAAAATGTCTTTTGACACTAGCAGAATACTGGGATATATTGTGTGGAGAAGAATCCGGAAATGCTCTTAACAATACTCTTGAGTACTTTTGGTAACCTAGCATCCAATTTTTGTACTGTATTCATGTGATACCCCCACACAACCAATTGTATGCTTTATAGGTATTTACCCATTGTTTCAAAAAAAGCTCTGCCATAAAATGCACAATTGTAATTTTTAGTAAAAATGTTTTTATCCAAGTGTGGTGGGGGTTTATCCCTTCGATCTCCCATTGCTTAGTTTTGAAAGCCCTCACAATGGTTGGTTGCTCTCACACATCCATGAGAAATATGTATTCCCGTCCAATGAATACATTAATTCACCTGCAGACTCATGTGTTAAAATTCATTAGCACTATCAATAGATGCTACAGCCAAAGAGTGTGCTTGGACATAGGCTTTATACATTTTAACCAGACCACTTTCTTAGTTGGCTAACAGCATGTGCTCACTATCCATCTCCCCTGCTTTCCCATGTTTTCCATTTCCTTCTAGATCTGGAATTAATGGAACTAAATGAATCCAAATGCATGTCTGCTTGCTTACTCCACCCTCCAGCACTGTGACTGCCATTGAAATGGAAGGGGGGATATTTATAAAGCTTCCCTTGGATTCTCCAAGACAGCCACCTTTTTGTAGTTGTATTTGTTTTTGAAAAACCAGTTTGCACTTCCAGCTTGCATCTGTTTGCCACAAATTGGGTGATAGTGGTGATAAAGCATGCTTTGAAAGGCCATATTGGCAATAAAGAGCTCTGTGCAGCACACCTGCCAATAGCCCTTACTGCATTTGCGCCTTAATTCAGGTGGTGGGCCATTACTGGTTGGGACACACTAGCTAGTCATGCTTTATTATGCCACCACTTTCTACCTCAGTTGAACAATACAAACAGAACTATGAGCTAGAACATAGAGTTGAATCAGCATAGGTACAAATATATTTTAGTACCCTTTCCAGAATGTTTATGGTTGCTCACCCAATCAGAGTTGTGGAATTCTGGGCATTATTAGCTGTTTTTTACCCAGAATTATCCTCTCATGGACAGCTTTCTCCAATGTTAATTCCATTCCCTCTGACTTTTTATCCCCTCTAATTACATAATCCTGGCTCCCAACCCCTCTTCAATCCTTGCATACAGCTCTCATTCTCTCCCCTGCCCCCTTCCCTCACACTCTGCCTGAACTGTTCTGTTTCCCATCACCAAGCTCCTGGGCAACATGATCTCTGTACTGTTACTGGCACCATTCCCCCTAAAGCCATTTCACACTGCCTCACTTCAACCCAAATGACTCATCTTCTTCCTTGACCCATTGCCACTGCCTCTCACTTTGCATGCACCATTCAAGGAGGGTAGGCAGCTCAAGCTACTCTTTACTGTGCTATGCTCTCTGGTCTAATGCTGTTGGATTGCCCTGGTCATGCTGTCATAATCAGGCTCCTCTTGTTGCAGAATCCCAGCGCTGCCAGTTGCCATTGCAACACTGCACAGGTGGAACATACAGGCTCATTAAAACCACTTTTGTTTCTTTTTGGGTCAACACAACCACTTGGACAGTACTTTGACTCCCTTGGAAAGAAGTAATGGCAACCAATATGTGGCGTTTAGTTCCCGGCCCATTTACACACTGTTAAGACGGATTTCTGAACTCTGTCCTGGTGGCGCAGAAGTTCAGAAGGCCAACCTAATTACTTGGAACAGGGTAACCTCTGGACAAGCCAGACCAATCAAGGTAGCGATCGCGGCGGTCAAGACTAGGTCTCAAGAGGGGTGAGGGTGACTGAAAGCCCGCAATGAGCACACAAAGCAAGAGCGCTTACAAACTACTCCAAACAGTTGTTATATCAAAAATAGATACACATTTATTTTAAGGCCTTTAAAATAATGAACGTAGCGAGAAAATCACAATATCACAATATTAAACCAACACATACCATATCAACACAATATATATACAAATACACAGTCGCACGCGTTTAAAGCACGAAATATGTAGTCCACCTGAAAGGAAAGGAAAACAGGCAGTGCGATAACGCTTTAGACTCAGTTCGCCTTCAGAGGCACCTAACTAGATGGAAGTCCGAGCCCTGCGAAGAGTGGAGCCTTGTGCTCAAAGTACCTGCCACGCCGGTGCCAACGGGCAAAAGGGGAAGCTCTTCAGAGGAAGTCAGGCAGTTCGGGTTAGTGCACAACAGAAGGAGAACAGGTTCCGCAACTCAAGCGCAGCCTCCACAGCGGGCAGAAGCAGAGCGCGAGTACGGCCAAAAGGGTGCTGTTTTTACACAGCAGGGAAAAGCAATGGGATACTGCAGGAGGGCGACCAGATCCTAGCTAAACTACTCACCGGTCCCCGAAGCAAGCAGACCCAGGCTTCTCCACGTTAGTTTCAGCAGCTGGCAGGTTCAGAAGAGCCGGGAACGCCTCGTAGTCGTGTAGAGCAAAAAGACGTCCCAATCGACGAAACCAGCACAGTTTGTTGCCGCAGCAGTACAACGGAGCGGCCGTGTGTATTCGAGCCAAATGTACACTCCTCCCTTCAGACTTGGGAACGCCAAGTGTACGAAGCGTGGGAGAGTGACCAGGACTCGAAATACAACACAACCTGGCGGCGGTTACAGAGCAGGACTCCCTTGTAAGCTGGTCAGTCAACTGGATGGCCCAGAGACGCTTCCGAAGGCTTACTTGACAGGAGATGATGAAGTCGCCGGGAATAGCTGTTCCTGCTATTCCAAAGGTCGAAGCACCAGTACAGGCCTTCTGGTTCGATCCAAGGAGGAAAGGGTTTCACAGGACGACAGCAGTGCAAAGGAGGATTCCTTCAGCGGGTCACCAGCGATTCCTCGGTCCAGCCTCTTGGTTGCAGGATACTTGGCTCCTGTATTCCTTCGTTCGTGAGAACTCAGGAGATCGACATGGTAGTGGTGTTTCCAGCCCCCTCTTATCCACGGTTCCCTTCGCGCCAAAACGGAGGGGAGCCAATGGGAGATCCGCTCATCAACACACACACCATACGTGGACCAATCACGGACCACGGTGGTCCCAGGCATTCACACCACCCTAGAATCTCTGGCACCCAGGATGTGTATTGGGACCAGACATCCCAGCCCACACCCTGGAGGCACACAAACGACATGTAGAAGCCCGCGAAAGCAACCACGTTTCGCGGGAAAGTACATGCCCAAATAAGGAAGGCCCCGGGTCTCTCGACCTGGGGAAGGTGAAGGGAGCAAGACGGTCAGTGGACAAGACAAAGGAGCCTCGTGGTCTGGCCATTTTGGGAGCCAGGCCACCATTTTGGGTTCAGTGCGAAAAACGTGCTCAGAACGCCAAAAGGAGCTCAAAATAAACAAAACGATCGCTGCCACCATTCGAGTCCCTGAATGACTTGCACCGATCAAATACCATCCTAAAAGAGTATCTAGGGCCTGTAGAAGGCTAGAGACCCAAGAGAGCTGTAACTTAGCTTACAGTGCCCTCTTGTGTCATGTTGCACTAAAGCCGCAACACGATAAAAGAAACTACGGGAAACAGCGTTCCCCGGTACTGACTGTCTTAAGGGCATGTCAGTTTCCCCGTAAGAAAAGGAGCGAAAGCCCAGAGGAGTGCGGAGGAAGGCTGCACTTCTCTGGCAAAGTCAAGAACAAGGTGAAAAACAACAGCAAAAAGTTTAGGGGTTGCCACATGGAAGGAAAATTACCTACAATTACGAAATCTTTCCTAACACTCGCCCCTCCCAGACTATGGACAGGGGGAACTAATCCACCCCTGGATGAGTCTCTTGTTCAGGTCGGTTAAACATTCTGGACAACCCATCAGCATTGCTATGTTGGACACCTGGCCTATGCTCAATAGTGAGGTCGAAGCCTTGTAGACTTATGGACCACCTAAGCAACTTTGGATTCTCCCCCTTCATGTTCATTAGCCACTTTAACGGCTTATGGTCAGTCTGCACAGTGAAGTGGGTCCCATAGAGGTAGGGCCTCAACTTCCTTAGGGCCCACACAACAGAGAAACATTCTTTCTCTACTGTGGACCATCTGAGCTCTCTGTCCTTAAGCTGGCGACTAATAAAACAGATAGGGTGTTCCTTACCCTTCTCATCTACTTGTGATAGTACAGCTCCTATCCCAGTGTCAGAGGCGTCCGTCTGCACGATAAAAGGTCTTTGATAATCCGGGGCCCTGAGGACAGGGGCCTGGCACAAGGAGTCTTTTAAGCCATTGAAGGCCTTCTCACTCTCGTTGGTCCAAGTTACCTTCTTGGGTTTCTTCGGAGTTGTGAGGGCAGTCAGAGGAGCAGCTATGGTGCCATAGTCTGCCACAAAATTGCGGTAATACCCCGTGAGTCCTAAGAAGGCTCTCACTTGGGTTTGCGTAGTGGGGGTAGGCCAGTCTTGTACTGCTTGTACCTTACTGGGTAGAGGCTGTCTCCTCCCTCCACCTACTTCATGTCCAAGGCAAACCACTGAGCCTTGTCCATTTTGGTGAGGGGCCACTCGGACACCCTCAAAAGAGCTTTCTGAAGGACTGCTTTAGAACAGGTCGGGGAGAGGTTCAGACTCCTCTTCCTCAACGTCTGAAGCCAGTAGCAGTGCTGCGATTTCGCCGCTTGGGACGAAAGCCTTCAGCCTATTCACGTGAAACACTTTTGGAGCCTGTCCAGGCCTTCCAAGGTCCACTGAATAGTTAACCTCACCCAGGGGCTCCACCACTGGGTAAGGGCCTGACCATTTGTCCTGTAAAGCTCGAGGCCTTATGGGATTCATGATCAGGACTTGCTGACCAAGTGTAAAGTTGATGAGGGAAGCTTTCTGGTCGTACCAAGGTTTCACCAGCGCTTGTCCTGCCTTCAATTTATCACTAGCCAAGCCCATCAGAAGTACCATCTGTTTTCTGAGCCCTAGCACATAATCAACTACGTTGGTAGTAACAGGGGGAGTGGGCATCTCCCATCCCTCTTTGACGATGGCTAAGGGTCCCCGTACGGGATGACCGAACAGAAGTTCGAAGGGGCTGAAGCCAACACCCTCCTGTGGTACCTCTCGGTAGGCAAACAGTAAGCATGAATCAAGAAGATCCCATTTTCTTCTCTGAGGCTCCTCCAGAGCCCCAATCATGCTCTTTAACGTCCTGTTAAAACGCCCCCCCAGACCATTGGTCTGGGGGTGGTATGCAGAAGAGAACCTGTAGGTGACCCTACATTCTATCCACATAGCCTGCCTATACTTTGACATAAAGTTGCTGCCATCATCTGGCACAACTTCTTTAGGGAAGCCAACCCTAGTAAACATGCCGAGTAAAGCTTCTGCAACTGGCTTGGCAGTTACAGTTGTAAATGGGACGGCCTCAGGATACCGGGTTGCATGGTCGACCAGCACCAGGATAAACCTATTGCCTGAGGATGTTTGCGGGTCAAGGGGACCAACGATGTCGATCCCTACCCTTTCAAATGGTACCCCCACAACTGGGAGCGGTACCAACGGAGCTTGGATTGTCGCGCCAACCTTACCAGACAACTGGCAGGCGGCACAACTCCTGCAGTGACTTTCTACTTGCTCCCCCATCTTGGGCCAGTAGAAGTGCATGGATAACCTTTGCTTGGTCTTCCTCATACCGAGGTGACCAGCAAGGGGAACTTCATGCGCCAACTGCAGGAGGAAGGGCCTAACAGCAAGGGGAACCACCAACCTCCTATGGTCTCCTTCTGTAGACTCTGTGGGCTCACTATACAGGAGTCCACCTTCCTGGTAAATCCTATGCATCCCAGGAGGTTCACCCTCAAGCTGGGAGCAGGCCTGTCTCCTTAGGCCTTCCAGAGATGGGCACTCACGTTGGCCTTTACTGAATTCGTTCCTATCAGGACCTCCTTCAACTAACAAGTCTTTTAGTTCAGGATGATCGTTGGGGTCGAATACTTCAGGCATCGCCACCTCCTCGTCAGGCCCGGGCGATTGACCAACTTCCTCCACCGCAGTGGTAGGCGAGCTCGGGGTAATATTCTCTTTCCCTCGTTTTGACTTGTAGACTCCTTTCGCCTTGGGTTTCCCCTTCGGCTGGGGCGGCGTATTGGACTTGGCCAATGCTGCCCGTGCTTGAGACCGTGTGTAGGGTCTTTCGGCAGTGTCTCCTACGAGCCCTAAAGCTCTGAGATCATTACCTAACAAGACCTTTCCCGGGACGTTTCTCTGAATGCTCACTGGAATCCTGACTGCTGTACCATTTAAAGTAAGATTTACAGGTATTACTGGAAACATACGGAGGGGGCCGTCAGCCAACTTAGTGGGCATCAGAGTAGCTCTGGCAACTTCCTCTGAGTCTACCAAGGTAGAATCCACTACAGTGCGACTGCACCCACTATCCCTAAGAGCTGGAGTATCCACTCCATTGATCAGCACACTGTCTTTAAAATAGTGCTTGGTATTATCCGGAATCCTAGCATAAGCCTCTGCGACTTTAGGCTCCCAGGAACCCAGGGACACTAAAACTACCTCAGCCTCTATTCCGCTGGGAAATGAGTCTGAGGAGAAGGATGCTCCTGTAATCTCTTCTTCCTCGTAGGAGGAGAAGGCAGATTAGCGGAGTGGACCCCCAAAGGTCTAACCTTACACCGGGGATCCCCCTTCACATGGTCAGTTGCTCCACAAGAAAAACAAGCCCCATTGGGTCTGTTTACGTAGGGAGGCTTATTGTAACCAGAGTTCTGTTTCGGAGGCGGACCTCCACTGCCCTGTGAGTTCTCTTGTGTCTTACCCTTGTTTTTCTTTTTGTGGCCCTTATGGGAAGAAGATTTAGCAGATTCCCCACCCTCCATATCTTTGGACTTTTTCCCTTCCTCCTGCTTACCAGGATGAGTTTTGTCCTTATGGGACACTCGATGTGACACCCATAAGTCTGCTGCAATGGCCAGCTTCTTAGGATCTATCGCCTTCGAATCGGCCAAATGCTGCTTAAGCTCCGGGGAAGAAGAAGCAAAAATATTTTCCAGCATGACGAGATTTATCATGCCTTCGAAGGTAGAAACCTTATAACCTTCGACCCAGCCAGTTAAGTTTTTCAAAGATTCAGCGACATAAGATACCCAAGTACCACCTTACTTTTTCTTATACTCTCGAAAACGCTTTAAATATTGGGCCGGAGTCTTCCCAAACTTTAAAATGAGAGTTTGCTTTAACATTGCGAAATCAGCTCGCTCAGCCTTCGACATTTCCATAATGGCACTAGAGCCAGAATGGGGCAGTCTACTGAGCAACCACGCAATCTTATCAGCATTGTCAACTTCTTGAACTTCGCATGCATACTCAAACGCATTCAGCCAGTCCATAATGTCATTCCTTTCTTCATACACACTGAGCAGATCTTTCGGAAACCGTGGATGAGAGGAAGCCCCAGACCCATGTCCAGGACCCTTGGACCCATTTGCAACCTGAAGCTTGGCCAGTTCCAACTGGTGATCCCTGTCTTTCTGTTTTTCTGCCTGTTCGATTTTTAGTTTGGCTATGCTGAATTCAAGCTCCTGCTGCCTAAACCGCAGCTCTTGCTTCTTGAATTCAAGCATAGCCTCCCCATCAACACTGGCAGAGGAAACATTAGACATCACATCCTCCCTGTCCTCGTGGTCGCGATGGATCAGTGCAGCGGCAGAACCGTCGGTTCTACCAGTGAGAGCAGCCCCACCACCTTCTGCACTGTCCTCAGAAGTTATAGCGTCAAGCTGCGTTTCTTGCCACGCCACGATTCTTTGGATCATTTCCAATTTCGTGCCTTCAGAGGAAACACCTCTCTCCGCACACATCTTCTTCAATGTTTCTGATTTGGAAGCATTTAAAGTTAACAAGGTATTTGTTTCCATACTGTTTGATAGGACTATGGCCTTTTTAAAGTTATACTACAACAATTCACTACGTGTACTGGTTGGAATAACCTGAAATGCCTTAGTTTGAGCGCAACACTGGATACCTTCAGTCGTATCCCACCGCTGTACACCAATTTGTTAAGACGGATTTCTGAACTCTGTCCTGGTGGCGCAGAAGTTCAGAAGGCCAACCTAATTACTTGGAACAGGGTAACCTCTGGACAAGCCAGACCAATCAAGGTAGCGATCGCGGCGGTCAAGACTAGGTCTCAAGAGGGGTGAGGGTGACTGAAAGCCCGCAATGAGCACACAAAGCAAGAGCGCTTACAAACTACTCCAAACAGTTGTTATATCAAAAATAGATACACATTTGTTTTAAGGCCTTTAAAATAATGACCGTAGCGAGAAAATCACAATATCACAATATTAAACCAACACATACCATATCAACACAATATATATACAAATACACAGTCGCAAGCGTTTAAAGCACGAAATATGTAGTCCACCTGAAAGGAAAGGAAAACAGGCAGTGCGATAACGCTTTAGACTCAGTTCGCCTTCAGAGGCACCTAACTAGATGGAAGTCCGAGCCCTGCGAAGAGTGGAGCCTTGTGCTCAAAGTACCTGCCACGCCGGTGCCAACGGGCAAAAGGGGAAGCTCTTCAGAGGAAGTCAGGCAGTTCGGGTTAGTGCACAACAGAAGGAGAACAGGTTCCGCAACTCAAGCGCAGCCTCCACAGCGGGCAGAAGCAGAGCGCGAGTACGGCCAAAAGGGTGCTGTTTTTACACAGCAGGGAAAAGCAATGGGATACTGCAGGAGGGCGACCAGATCCTAGCTAAACTACTCACCGGTCCCCGAAGCAAGCAGACCCAGGCTTCTCCACGTTAGTTTCAGCAGCTGGCAGGTTCAGAAGAGCCGGGAACGCCTCGTAGTCGTGTAGAGCAAAAAGACGTCCCAATCGACGAAACCAGCACAGTTTGTTGCCGCAGCAGGACAACGGAGCGGCCGTGTGTATTCGAGCCAAATGTACACTCCTCCCTTCAGACTTGGGAACGCCAAGTGTACGAAGCGTGGGAGAGTGACCAGGACTCGAAATACAACACAACCTGGTGGCGGTTACAGAGCAGGACTCCCTTGTAAGCTGGTCAGTCAACTGGATGGCCCAGAGACGCTTCCGAAGGCTTACTTGACAGGAGATGATGAAGTCGCCGGGAATAGCTGTTCCTGCTATTCCAAAGGTCGAAGCACCAGTACAAGCCTTCTGGTTCGATCCAAGGAGGAAAGGGTTTCACAGGACGACAGCAGTGCAAAGGAGGATTCCTTCAGCGGGTCACCAGCGATTCCTCGGTCCAGCCTCTTGGTTGCAGGATACTTGGCTCCTGTATTCCTTTGTTCGTGAGAACTCAGGAGATCGACATGGTAGTGGTGTTTCCAGCCCCCTCTTATCCACGGTTCCCTTCGCGCCAAAACGGAGGGGAGCCAATGGGAGATCCGCTCATCAACACACACACCATACGTGGACCAATCACGGACCACGGTGGTCCCAGGCATTCACACCACCCTAGACTCTCTGGCACCCAGGATGTGTATTGGGACCAGACATCCCAGCCCACACCCTGGAGGCACACAAACGACATGTAGAAGCCCGCGAAAGCAACCACGTTTCGCGGGAAAGTACATGCCCAAATAAGGAAGGCCCCGGGTCTCTCGACCTGGGGAAGGTGAAGGGAGCAAGACGGTCAGTGGACAAGACAAAGGAGCCTCGTGGTCTGGCCATTTTGGGAGCCAGGCCACCATTTTGGGTTCAGTGCGAAAAACGTGCTCAGAACGCCAAAAGGAGCTCAAAATAAACAAAACGATCGCTGCCACCATTCGAGTCCCTGAATGACTTGCACCGATCAAATACCATCCTAAAAGAGTATCTAGGGCCTGTAGAAGGCTAGAGACCCAAGAGAGCTGTAACTTAGCTTACAGTGCCCTCTTGTGTCATGTTGCACTAAAGCCGCAACACGATAAAAGAAACTACGGGAAACAGCGTTCCCCGGTACTGACTGTCTTAAGGGCATGTCAGTTTCCCCGTAAGAAAAGGAGCGAAAGCCCAGAGGAGTGCGGCAGAAGGCTGCACTTCTCTGGCAAAGTCAAGAACAAGGTGAAAAACAACAGCAAAAAGTTTAGGGGTTGCCACATGGAAGGAGAATTACCTACAATTACGAAATCTTTCCTAACACACACACACAGCACACAGGGCCATATTTTACCCGTTCCATCTGCCATCAGGGAGCTGGCACCACCCGTCAAAACTTTCCCTAGGGAATCGCAGCTTCTACAGGCAGAGGGAGACACAAAACAACTTCCTAAACCCGGTTGCTATGTAATGGGATGGAGACGCACGTAACAACCCGTATAGCAGTAGGGCAGCACACAGCAGGGCGCACAACATGGACTGTCCGGCTGCTGGCCTGGCCTGATGGAACATGTCATCTTACCACGCAAAGTCCCCAAGGTGTCTCCTGTTCCCCCCAGATTTTATGTGTCTCCTACGCCCCTGGTCATAACAGCAGGTGTCGTGGAACATAAGGTCATCTGTGCTTGAAGCGTCACCAGCCATCATGGCCTTTTAATAGCTCTCTGTTTCTGTAAACCTGCAGTTCTACGTGCAGCCAAGCGCTTTAAATAGCCTTCCTGGCCCCTTCAGTATGAATCTGAACGGTCCAATTTTGTGCATTTGTTTATGCCAGAAGAATCTGAAATGATATTGTAGCTGCAGCACTTTGATCTGCTACTCCCCTCCTGTATGCGACACTGTGCAAGCCAGATTTATGTGCTGATCCCCTGCAGTTTATTGATATTTTCAAACCAGTCTGTCTCTGCGATTTTCAAACCTCAGTTTGTCCACTGTGCAATGGTGTGGAAGTGGCTGTCTGGATGGAATGGTGCGTTAAAAAAAAGCATGTGGGTTAAAAAAGCAAGTGTGCAGATGTGAAAACTAGCCCCAGTATGATAATGAGAAGGTGTGTGCCTGGGTGCAAGCAAAGCATGCGACAGTGCAAGGATGCATGAAAGTGAATGTGCGAGAGAAAGAGCAAGGATGGGCGATGGTGTGAAAGAGACGGGGCGATGAGCTGTAAGGGTGGAGCTGAAAGAGTGAATCAAATTGGTGTGTAGAAAGGGGTCAGTCTTGTAGACGTAGGACAGCTCCCCATACTGAGTGGGCATGCGTGCGGCAGTGCTTCTGCCAGTTGTTGATGGACAGGAGACACTATCTTTTCGAGATGCAAGCAGAAAATGTGCTCTATGTTCTCGCACTGCCCGTGAAAGCAAAGGTATTCTGAGAACAATCCTGCACCGCTTTGAAATGCAATGAGACAGCTCATTGGTTTGAGCGCCAGCTGCACATATCTGCATACATCCTGCAGGTCACAGGGTCTAGGCCAGAGGTCTTCAAACTGTGGGGCGCGCCCCCCCAGGGGGGCGCGGCCGCCTCTTAGGGGGGGCGCCAGAGCCCAGCATGAAATGTAAAAAAAAAATATATAGATAATTTTTTTTTTTTTTTTTTTTAGATTGGAGGAAATGGGAGGGGGCAGCTCACATGGTCAGACTGGACCATAAAACGGTCTTAGGCACCAATGAAAACATGGGCAGCAGTTGCAAATGGATATTCAGTCCTCTAGTCACAGACTGTTTGAATAGTACCCAAGGGGTTGTTTTTTATTCAAATGTAAACAAATTGTGATATTTAAAGAATATTTATTCAGCAACAATGGTCAAAACTACTAGCTGCATAGTGAAGCAACTCCTCAAACTGGCCCACATTGGCCAAAAAAGTGGCCCATTTTGATTGGCCTACACTAGCATTTTGCATTTTTGGTACAGTCATCGCCCTATGGGCCAGCATCCATAATGGGTGAGGGGCGTCCACCCACTGGCCACCTCACCCATTATGGAGGAGCCGAGGAGCCAGCCCAGTGAAACACTGAGCACTCCCTCAGCTGTTTTTTCCAGCTGAAGGAGTGCTCCTGGGCTGGCTGAACTGTCAAAGGGAAACACTGTTTGCCTTTGACAGTTCATTTCCCCAGCCGCACATGATCACTGAGCCATGCAACGTTGGGGGTTTTTTGCTTCGCCAGCCTTGCATAGCTCATTGGAAATGCTGGCTGGGGCACTGCATGTATGTATGTGCGAGGGGGTGCTCCTGCACATACGGGCAGAGCAACCTGGAGCAACCTGGAGCGGGGCATTTTAGCAACCATGTGCAGGCCCCTGCAGAAGGTAAGTTCATGGCGATTTATTTTGTATTTAAATGTGTATGCTTGTGTTATGGGACTCTGGTTGGAGCAGGAGAGGCGACAACACTGGGAAAGTGGTGGGAGTATGGTGGGGGAGATCCCAGGGTCTGTATTGGGAGTAGGGTGCGGTGACGGCACGCAAAAGTTCATAGCGATTTCTACATACTGTCCATCCGGCACTTTTAGGGGGGCCCGGGCTGCCCAAACCTGGCTCAGGGGGGGCCCGAGCCAAAAAAGTTTGAAGACCACTGGTCTAGGCCTTCAATGCTGGCTAAGCCTTTCATCTTTCTAATCTTTGATTATGGCTATAAAACGTGTTGGTAAAATGTCAGGTGGCATATTAAGTATCTGAGTGGAATGGGACAGCAGTATAAAGTGAAGGCAATGGATAGCAGGGGTTAATTATAGAGTCTGCTTTCTGGCAGCTGGTAATACTTTGGAGACTAGGCAAATATATACACTTGAAAGTGCATGTGTGTGGGTTTCCGTCTAGAATGGCATTGCATGAACCTTGAATGCTGAATCGGGTACCAGATTACTCCAGTGGGTTAATGCACTTGATGCAGAGATCTGTTTATTATCTGAGATTCGCTGGTTTGAAACTTGGCAAGGATCTGCTTTTTTCCTGTTATTGAAAGCAATAGCTTAATCTCTGTTTTGGTAGCCCTCACCGTAGACACAATGATTGTTACATGTGGTTGATTTGTCCCCACAATTGTTCTGTGAACCTTCAAAGTCATTCAGAAGAACCCATCTTTTATAGATCATCTCAGGTCGGTACTGTCACTAAATTCCAAAGGAGAGAGAGCCCCATGGGGGGAAATGAGTTTCAATGCACTTGGGTCCTCAACTCAAACTGCTTGCACATTCCATGGGTTTCAAGAATGCAACACTAAAAGACATCAAGATGATTTAACTAAAATAATTGTATTGTGGGGAAAGGTTGTCTGATTTATGTACTCTGCCGTAAAAAAAAAAAAAGGGCAGCAGTGCTGCCAATACAATGAGGCTTCAACTGTTCAACAGTTTTGACACTCGTTCTAGCAAAGGCTTTGTGTAAATTGTAATTTTTGCAAGCCAAGAAATAGGGCTGTCCCTACTTCTTCATTCATGTTTCATGTAATTTCCATGCAGTTGCAGGCTTAGTGCATCTTCTGGACTGCCATTTGTGCATTAAAAATGAGGATCACCTCCGTTTCTTTCGTTTTCCTGCCTCATTGGACTTTTCACCATACTATGACTTGAGCAGAAACTGCCGCTTAAGTGCATGTGCAAAGTTAGTAGGTACAGTGTGTCCAGGCTGCATTCCCTGTGCATGTCCACTACGTTTGGCACTGTTGGGGCGGGAACCATTCCACTGTGCTGCTTACCACACCCAACACCACACCATTCCTGGTCCAGTTATAATCAAGGTCTGCAGTCATGTATCAGAGCTAATTTCTATTACTGTCTGTATGCTGGGACTGTAGGTTTATCCTCCAAACACCAGATACGTTGTACACTCTTGAAATTGCATTTGCTCCCTAATTCTAAAAATAGGGAGTAAAATACTCCCATCTCAAAAACATATCTGGAGCACTGACTATGACGATATACACCATGTCAAAGAAAATACCCAAGGAAGGGGGTAAGGCGTCTCCAGTGACGGTTCTTCGACGATCAACCAGAACTCAGGGGAATGACACATGGGGACCACAATGGTAAAAGTAAAACAGAATGGCAACTTTGAGACAGTAGCAAGTGTGAGATTGCCTTTAATTTTTCAGCGCAAGCAGCAGAATTAGTGGTGCTTAATGTGGCACTTGAAACACATGAGAATGAGGAAGTAGCGTATTCTGACTGCGCCTACTTGATGTCAACAGTACACACAGGACTTTCATGCTGGAAGAGGCAGGGCTTTCTACGTGCAGTCTGAACACCAGTGCAGCATGCGCCATTATTGTACAGGCTCATAAATCCACTACAACTACCATCGCTCATCACTGTGGTGAAGTGCGCAGCCCACACTAAAGGGCAGATTTAATTTCCTGCGGCAATAAAACCACTGACAGAGGCTAAAAAAAAGCAGCGTATTTTCCCGAAGTATCAGATTTTGACACAGCACCTAACAAATACATACGCATGCGTAGCATGGTAAAGAAGGAATGTTTTATTTATTTATTTGTATATGGTTATTAATAACCTTTACAAAAGCTTAAAAGAATAACAATCAAAACATATCAAATAAAACAATAACATATATACAATTTACCGTCATTACAAAAGAAGAGGAAAATAAACCTATTTACAACTTAAAACAGCTCAATCAATATAGTGCAGAGGGAATAAGGAACGTATTTTAATCAGGCATAGTTTACAAGGATCAAAAAAATGAAAAAGGAAACCTTCTCCTTATGCACTTGTTTTTTCGGCCTTTCCAGTCTCTAGTTGCCGTTGTATCCCCAATTTACATACATTTCTCAAATAACCCACAATGGCTATTTGTAGCGATTTATCTTTTCCGTGCAACATTTTCCACCAGAGTGAGTGCAAGTTGATAAAACCAGTGGGTGCAACACATTTTCTGAAGTACTGTATCCGATGTGATCTCAATACTGAACAGTCAATCATCAGGTGCTCTAAGGTCTCCACTGTTCCGGATTCCTCACAAAATCTACATCTTTGATCCCGCCCTGGCTCAGTGCTCTGAGTATATAAGATCTCTCTTGTAGGAAGAACATTACACCTAAATCGTGTAAACAAGTGCCTGGTCAATTTGTCGGGGAATAAGATTAAATATGGTTCCACACTTGCCAGATTTTTATAGTGTTACCATATGTTTTTGGAACCGGGTAGCCCCAACACACATTGTATTGTCCCAATCCCCCCCATTCCAGGTGTTTTTATACTGAATTCGGGTTAAACATAAAAATTTCCATTGAAAGACCCAGAAGTTAAAGGTATTTCAAACATTCTTCCTTAAGCTCGAGTAAATAAACAGAAGTGATGTTATTACTTTGTATACCTGAACCCAAGAGATCATATAGTGTTCCTCTAGCGGTTGTAACCAGTTTCCTGAGGAGTGAGAGTTTCCACATTATAATACACAACAGAGAATTTAGACCTAATTCATAGCGTAAAACTACAATCAGGATACACTTTGGTAAACACAGGAAAATGTCCCTTAATAAACATCCTTCATATTTATACAGTTCATCCATAAACCATCTGGGAAAAAGCTCCAGTCCGTAGCAAAGCTTTGGAAATTGTTTTTGCTTGTAAAAGTGTAAGGCTGGTAAAATGGAAAACTTACCATATTTACTATTGATTTTCCGTTAACTGGAGCATTAAGGGTTTGATTTTGTCATCCATATGTTGTCTATAGTGAGATTTCTGTTTATTTCCAAAGATGGGATAGCCCAGGTATCGTAAATTTGTCCTTACCACCAGTTTTATGTGGTTCAGAAACCAGGAGTATTGTTTTACATAAGTGCGCAGATGTAGGCGAATAACAACTGTTTTGTTTTCATTGATCATTAAATGGTTTACTTCAGTGAAGTCTCGAAAGTTGCACAGCAGGTGCTGTAATCCTATGAGAGTATGGTTGAATAACTAAGTCATCTGCATATGCAGACCAACAGATTTTAGTTCCCTCAACAACGGGAGATACAAAGGCAGCCTCTTCCAGCCCCTCCCATTCATCTGACACATACAAATTAAATATGGTGGGAGCAAACACATCCCTGTCGCAGACCATTCAGGGCATCAATTAAGGTAGAGAGGCTACCCTCATTGTTAAGTCGAACCTGCAATTGAGATCCCTCGTGTAGCTTTATTAGGTTGGAGAGAAGGGCGAGTGTCATACCCAGATGTTTCAGCTTTCCCCAAAGCAGTGTTCGGTCCACTTTATCGAACGCCATTGACAAGTCAATGGATGCAATATAAATTGGCGCAGCCTCCTTTCTCCATGCTTTATCCTGCATCACAGTTAACAGGAGTCCCCCCCACATCCGTCCCCACATTTTTCCTGAACCCAAATTGAAACCTGGACAAGATACTATTTTTGTTGATCCAACACTGGATGTGATTTAAAATTAGCCCTGAGAAGATTTTCGAGTCCGCATCCAATAAAGCTGTTGGCCTATAGTTAAGAGGATTAGATCGATCACCCTTTTTATATTTAGGTATCACATATGAGATATGCCAGGAGGTAGGTATAATACCAGACAAAAGGATGTCTTTATTTAGCACATACAATATTTTAGTCCTGTTTATTTTGCTTGAAGATAACATTAGCCAATCCATTTGGACCCGCTGCCCTGGAATTAGAGTCTCTATTTATCAAAATGCCAATGTCCTCCTGGCTAATCTCTACATTCCAGTCAACATTATACAAGCTCAGTGGAATTTGCTGAGTATTCTGTCTCGTTTGATATAAATTGCCAAAATACCCACCCCACTGTTGCTCTGTGATAGCAGTAGAGGACCGTACTATTCAAGCCAGCCTTATTATTAACCAATGTCCAGAAAGATCTAGATGTATTATCCTTCAATGCGCAGAGAATGTTTTCACCATCTAATTGGTACAACATAGCTCTGCATTCCTTGATCCTCCTTTTCCAAAAATTGGCAATCTGTTTCTTTGAGACCAATTTCACTGCCAAAGGGAGTGAAACTTTAGCGAGCATCCTCAGGTCCCCATGTCTCCGGTTTTTGTATGTTCTAATAACAGAATCATAACAGTGTGAATGATTAATCCTGGCCCGACCTGGCTTTGGTGCGCCTGCCGTTTGCGAAATCACATTTCCCACATAATATGAGAAAGAGTCTTTAGTATACATTAGATGCTTTTTCCCCCAGAGTAGATGAGTTAAAGCCAGTTCGGAAGACCGCATTTCTTTTTTCCCCATTCCCCTTATGCCACACAATTCTATTTTTTGCCAAGTTTGTTTCTAGGTTTGTTAGGCTCAAATGACCACCTCCCAAATCCCTGTTCCCCTCAAAGTTCAAAAGCAGCATTTCATGGTCACTGCAGGTCGTCTTCAGCAGCTTAAATTCCTTCACCAGACCTATAAGTGGATCTGTGAGGAATATGTAATCAATTGTGCTGGTTTGCAGCCCTCTAAACCAAGTTACATAGGGTTCTTTACTTTTCCATAGGTGCATTGCATCGGACAGACCCCATGAATACAGAAAAACCCTCCAGTGATGCTCCTGCAAGGCTTTTTTGCCCTGGCTACAGATTAAAGTACCTACGTACTTACACTTAGAAGAAGTAAAGTCATTAGGAATTTTGACATTGAAGTCCCCTGCAATTATTATCACCAGATTAGAGGATATTTCTTGGCATTCCATCATCAAGTCCTCCAGTTTTATAAGCTCATTATCAATATCCCATTTCAAGTTCCAGTAAATATTAACAATCAAGAGGTTGCATTTCCCAATAAACATGCTGGAATCAAAACGCAATAATAATAGAAGGCACCAATCAAGGATCTTATAGGTTTTTATGACTAAGTCCTAATAATGTTGCAACTGCTGTAAGTAAGCCACCCGCTGGCCTGCCTACCGGACCCTGTTTAGCCACACTGGAATGAACGATGAAACCATCTAGAATAAAATCAGAGGTAAACCAAGTTTCCTGTAGACATATGACGAGGGACTCCTTAAGTAAGGCACACATTTCCACAGTTACTCAGTGACCAGTTCCCCCTGGAGTTCCAGCTTACCAGGGGTAGGGTTGCATGTACTAACTATTTGGCTTCAATCTCTGGAGTTGTGAAATTGAGTCTCTTAATGTTATGGCCAGCCATCTGAGGTTGGGCTCTCCAAAAGTGCTGCCAGTTTTGTTGACACTCATACCCAAATTCTCATCCACATTCTGCCCCCTCCCCTCCTGGACAGGGTTTCCTGTATCCGTAACCACCCTCTCCAGGTCATATCCCAGCTTATGAAATGTACTACTCTCTTTCAAAACAGCCTCAGTGATATTAGAGTGGAACACGACCCTCACATAATCATATCTTACAGGGTGCACAAAATCCACCAATTTAATGTCCCCCGTAGTGATAAGGGAGAGGCCTGGTATTTCCCCAAATAGTGCCAAAACTATTGTTGGTCTATTCAGAGACAAAGGGCCTCCCTTATCAAATAGGTACTGTAAGAGTGAGTTTGGATATTCAACACATGTAAAGGGACGATAGTTGATCGCCACTGGCCGAGCATTTAAATGGCCCTGTGGAGGTAGGGTTGGTTGAGTTCCAGTATCCCGACAATCAGGGCCCGAACTACCCCCCATGGGTATGTCGTTAGTCCCCTCCACTTCCGATTGCTCACCATTACTCTATATACCTCGAGTTGCATTTAATATTTTTGAATTCTGATTTAGACATTCTTCATTTACAGCAGGACTATTTGCCTGTCTCAGGAGTAGGTTTTCTTTTGGGGCGGTGTCACTTTGGTATTCTGCGACATTCTCATGGCCGTCCAGCATTAATTTGATAACCCTTATGATGGCCCGTTCCATCATTGGGCCACCTTGCGAGGGGTTTACATGTAGATCTGGTTCCCTAGATTCCACACCCCTAAGGGGGTTGGCACAGACTAAGGTTTCAAGGACCCCCTCTTTAGACTGAAGTTGCAAACATCTATTGCGCCCTGGACCATTGGACTGAAAGCACACACCCGAGACCTTCGGATCGTTAATGGAATACGTGGGTTGTGAGTTTGTACCACTTGTTACCTGGAGGCCTATAGCTGGTGTATTTGCTTGCCCCCTCCCTTTGGCCCCCATTCCCTGCAGAGGAATTCCTCGGCTAATAATCCCCTATTGTCATTCGGGAGATCGCATCTTTGTCTGGAGGATTTGGCATATAGGAGTCAGGGGCATCCCTGATAGGATCCATCAGCTTTGTTTTTTTAGAGAAAAATTTAGAAGGCCCCCCTGCATATTTGATTCTGGTTTCATACCGCCCCCAATATTACTATTGGGTCCTCTCATTAAGCGCTTAGTGCCCTTGTTTTTTAAGTTCTCAGAAAGTGAGTCCAGGGTGTCGGTGCCCCGCGACCCTTTACACAATAGCACGTTCGGGCCATCATCTGCTTCTATAGTATCCGAATCCTGGACTTCTGGTTCACCTCTTAGGAGCCATCGGCAATTATTCCTGGCAACTTTATCATGCTTCCGTTGTAGAATTGTTTTCTTTCTATTTTTATTTTTGTTTTTATTTAGGTTAATTACTTTCTGCTTTGGGAAACTACCTTCGTTCTTTTTACTAGAAGCAACATTCTTAGTGTCCTCATTCAAACAGATCTGAGTCTCCAGGGGGTCCCATAGGTGTAGGCAACTTCACCTTGGGTGATGCAGTGAGTTTGACTGCCCCTGCCCCCCCAGGGGCCCCACAGATGGCTGCAGGGTCTCCACTGGATCCAAAAGATTCAAGTTGGCCATTCCACAACTAGCAATAGAGCAGTTTTGTCTCTCCACTGCAGCAATAAGCTGCTTTAGTAAGATGGTATGGAGTAAGAGTTCATTTAATATCAGACCATTATTAGAATCTTCTTGTGCTGTTCCCCCTGGGGCCTCCCCACCCAGGGGTGGAGCCTAGGAGAGCTCCCATTCCGCCTCCTTCCCCAATAGATACTGAGACAGTGCCAGAAGAGAGCTGTTTATCATTTCTGGACTATGTTCATTCTCGTTCTGAGCCGGAGAAGAAATTTCTTCCGGTTGAGAATCCTCTTTAGAAATCTTAATAACTTCCCCTGAGTCGATTAGCAAGATAGATTCATCCGCAACGCACCCACCCTCTTCTAGATTCAGAACAGCATTTTCCAGAGGGAAAGGGGGCGATAGGTGTAAGGGTAATTTACAAGCCATACTCACAGTGCCTTTGATAGGAGTGAAGACCAAAGGCGTGGACAAAATATCATCAAAAGGCCAGACCACTGCCCTGGATTCTCTTCTTGTCAGTGGTACAGACCTCTTGTATGTATATACTTCGCGTTTATTTCTCCTCATGCCATTCGCATGAGTGTAGGTATCCTACCACAAAAAGGAGCAGCTCAATAATCAAGATGTACAAAGTTTATACAGTACACAACTGATGTAAGTCTTAGCACAGTATTTGCGCGAGAGGAAAGGAAAAACAATATATGACGCAGCATAATCAGTAAACCAGTGGATTGCAATACCAAACCTCAGAATGCGTGAACCCCCTCCCACGTAACCACACCGAACAGCCCAACAGCACTTGCAGGGCACTTGCGGATGCGTGTGCACCCATGTTTTTATGCGCGGCATCAGGTCAGGTCACGGAAAGCAGGGGGAGTGGCATACTCGCAATGTATCTGCAAAAAGAAAAGCAGACAGCGTGAGTTGCCACGTTGCCACATTATATACGCTTATGTACTCTGAGACAAATCAAGTCACACATCAAAGCAAAGCAGCGAACGCTAGTGGCGAACGCAGTCAGTGGCTAGAGTTCAGAGACACTGCCATCCAGTAAAGTCAGTAAAGAAATCCAATAATTACACTGGTAGATGGAGTTTCTACTGCACAGTTTTGCTTTATCTTCAGGTGGCAAACTTCCTGTCATGCATGGAAGCTATGTCATAGGGAAGGCTTCTGAGAGGCAAGGGTCCACAGCAAATGCAGCCCAACAGCACTTGCAGGGCACTTCAGGAAGGTTTTAATACCTTGTCCATAGCACAGATCACTGAATTACAGAGATGTGCTGCACCAGAAGAGCAGGATTTATGGAAGCATAGGGGTGCTCATTGTCCCCCACAGATGTACTGTGGTGACAGGCCAACCCCCTGGCAAACCAGTTATACCCCTTGGATTACTTAATATAGCATTAGACCAACTGCACTACTCAGCACAAACAACATGAGAGTCTTGCAGCCTTAATATCGGAAGAGAGGGTTGTGCCTAACCTGACAGAGCATGTTGCTGCTTTTGTCACAAATTGCCTGATTTGTCAAGGTTTACCACAGGGAACACTCTACAGTGAGAGGAGCAATACCATGTTCTACTGGACCCTTCCACCATTTGCATATCAACTATGTACCTCCAGGTTTGTAATGGCTATAGATATCCTAGTAGTAGTATGTCCTTACTATAGGTGGGTCAAAGCAGGTCCTTACAACACCCTGATGCCACATGTGCTGTGTAGCTCCTCATACGTAAGGTCTTCCCGAGATGGGGAGTGTGAGAAGTCCTACAGTCTGATAATGGACCGCATTTTGTAAATTAAGTCTTTGAGCACACCACAAGCCTATTGGGTATTAAGCATTGATTCTCGTCCACTTACCACCCACAGGCAAATGGGATTTGTGAGTGCCTCAACAGCCTTCTCAAAGAATGAATTAGTGACCCTGAAAAATTGATGGCTTCATTGCCTAGCCTTAGCCCTATTTGCACTATGTAATCAGCCAGGCTAAGACTATCACCTAACTCCTCATGAACTTGTGACAGAATGCCGTATGCATGTACCTCTTGCTCCTACCACACAAGCGCAAACTGATGCCCATAATGCTGCTGATGTGTTTGATACAGAAATGCATGAATATTTCATGGCTATGGTGGAGTGTGTCACTTTTATGTCTCAACAGCTTCAACCCCAGCAGGGGAGTTCAAAGAAGAATGAGGAACATGGCGAACAATCAAGCCCCCGTATTGTATCCAGGTGACAAGATCCTAATTAAAGAATTTGTAAGGCGCTGGCCAAGCGGCACTGTGAAAAGACCAAACCTCATTGAAGAGCTCTCTCCCACTGCATTAAGAGTTAAAGGAAGGTGAGCCTGGCTCCATCTCGGTGATGTCAAACCCTACAAAGGAGAGCCCCCCAACCCCCGCTGCAACCCCCTGAATCTCAGTTTTTGTCCCACTCAATAGGGCTGTCCAACACCAAAATGCTAGGCAATTCATCTCTGAACAAGAGTGCCATTAGCAAAGGGGGGCAATGTTGCACACAACGAAGATGGCTGCTTGAAGGATCAGCTCCGGCACCTGGCAATACAGTGTAGATTAATATCCTACTCTCCGGGCTGTAAATCAACTCCAAAGCATATGCGCTTGTTGGCGTGACACATGCGGCAGGGATCGACACACTGCTGCCTTGGTCTGTCAGTTCCTGAGGCTGCAGCGACCTCCGGACCAGCAGGCCAGCATATAGAGGCCTTGGCTGACGGCGCTGTGGCATCCGTGGGGCAACCAGAGGGAAGAGGCGTCACCTCAAGTGCCATCAGCGCAGCCCACTGGTGTTCTCTGACGGCCGCCCCTACACCATGGTCCTGTAACCATCCTGATTGAAGGCTTCCCTCTGGGGCGTCCCAGATTACTGGTGCTTAGGCATTGCCAGCGGCAACCAGGGTGCTGCAGCGTAGGTGGAGATGGGATGGAGGCAGCAACAACCTTCCAGCCCTGGATCCGCATGTTGTGGTGGATCAGGGCGAACGCGAAATCTACTCCCCAGCTGCGGCTGGATCCCTCACCCACTGACTTAGTGCCGGCTGGCTTCCTTCCAGCTACAACTCCAGGGCACCTGGGAGGGGAAGGCGGATTAATCACCAGGCCGCTATCGCAACCCACCCATGGGCCCTGCTGGCTGCCCCCACCGTGCAGCTTCGCAGCTCCACTGCCAGACTCCCTTCTGTGGCTTCTCAGCTCAACTGTGCTTCCGGGCCACAGTGGCCTACGCTTGAGGCTGAGCGGTGAGTGGGGTGACGAGGCAGACACGACTGCAGCTGCCTGACCTTGGGGCTGTGGTGTGAAGTGTGTACACACAAGGCCAGATGTGTGCCCAGGGACGGGCCTCTGGGGCTGCCTCCTGATCCCCTAGATGTGGGGGGGACAGTGAGCCTATTTACCACAGCACGGCAATACCATCCCTGCTTAATAGCGCTAGTCCACCTCATACTGACAGAAGGCCCATCTGACTGCATCAGCCACTTGCAGCCAGCAGATCTCCCCCTCTCCCCCTCCTTATGGCATCAACAACTCCACAATCCCTGCCAACACACTGGGCTTGATATTACAAGGTCACAAAACTATCAAGCTACGGACCCAGCAAACCACACAGGAACTGCCACCTGGAGGAAGCACCCCCTTCCTCAACAGTGCTCCTACAGAAGCTGCCTGTCTGATTGCACGCAGGGGCAATAGGCATACTGTAGCACAGTCGCAAGACTATAATGCATTGAGACACTACAGATTGGACCACTGCTGCAGCAGTGCAGCCACTCTTAATGATACCTGCGCCTGTGCCCCCAGCTCAGGGTTGCTTTACCGGGAGGAGCCTGCACTGCTGGGATATTACTGATTTGGCACAGATCAACCCGCTGCAACAACAACTGGGCTGTCACCACTTCATACAGATTGGAGAGGCTCATGCCCCTTATGGCTATCGAGAGTGTTGTGACACGTATCCAGGGTGCGATTGCACCCTCCCTTGTGTGCAGTCCATGCTGCACTGGTAGGAGGGAGAGGGGGCGGCTGGCACGGCTCTGCAAAGTGACACTGCAGCAATACCCTGAATTTCCCTAACAGCAATTGCACACTACCAATTAAAACACCATAACGCGACTGTGCGAGATTCCCTTCCCAACGTCAACACGCTGTCACGATTATTAGTCATAAGAGCATAATGACTAAGGGAGCTGGGGGGAAAAAAAACAGAGCTCCATCAATATGTTTGCGAAGACCGCATCCTGTCATGGCCACGGGCCCCAGGACACAAAAACCACACCATCTAGTGACGGGGGCAATGGGTCACTTGACTGACATGTCTCTTTGGGACTCAAACAAAGGGGCCCTGGCTGGACTCAGTCCTGGCGCCTTTGGAGCCAGGCTCATATAGAGATGTGAGCAGGAACACTTTATTTCAGTGCAGGAGTGCTTTTATTTTACTTCAGTGCTGAGTACTTTTATTTTACATGAACTTTCCAGGTGCTGAAAGCCTTTATTCCATAGAACAGCCCAATGTGCTGACTCATCAGGTGTGGCTCCATAGGCCTGGTCTTCAGGTGCTGACTCATCAGGTGTGGCAGGACATGGCAGCAGGCAGGCCAGAGCTACTGGGCGTGACAGAGAAGAATACTATATAAACCCACTGACCTCTCAAGCAAATGCTTCTTGTTACTTTGAACCTCTGTGCAATGTGACGCTCACCACCACCTGGACTAGCTACTTACCTCATGATCCTGCAACAACAGCATCCTTATCTGGACCCTGGCTCGCATTGCAGGGCAACGCTCCATCTTCTTGGCAGATCCCGAATCGACGCTGCAGCACCTGCGCTCTCTGTCCCACGAAGCCGAAGTCCTGAAATGAGAAAAGGCAAGGATAGAACTCCCGAAAACACCCAACCCAGGATCGCGCCGCATTTAAAATCCAACGCGCACCCTAAGGCACCATTAAAGGCTACTTACCAGCTGTCGAACCATCTCAGCCCCACTCCTCCGTACTGCCGGCTACGCTTTTTCTACCGCAGCTACCGCCGGCAGTGCTGCACCACCTGCAAGGGGAGAGAGCAGAGAAAAGAGACATTACATACAAAGGACAGAGAACAAACTTTACAAATACAACAGTCGGAAGACAAGCGGGCAAGTGGAAACAAGGGAAACACTTACCTACAAAAGAAGTAGACTAGTCGCAGCTGGCCTGGACTTCCACAACAAGGGACCAGTGAAGGAACGGTTTCCTTCAACAAGCGCCCCTGCCAGAAGCAGCAGGACGGAGAGCTCATCATCATTCAGAAGGTGAGCCTCAAGAGTAGTGCAACCTCAGGGAAGCCACATCCAGGGAGACGAGGTCTGGAGAAGGGGTCAGGGACCACAGGCTGCATACTCATATGATCCCCCCTTATAGTCACGCAGGAACCGCACTGCTCATCACTACAGTTCCCCACACAGTCGCAGAGGGAGGAACAGACAAGAGGAGTTTCATCGCTGGGAGGGCTGCTATCGTGCCCCAACGCCTCAGCGAAGACCAGGTGAGCGTAACACATCCAAGGCGGTGGAGGGGACAGAGGGCACGAGCGACTCCCCAGGAGGCGCTGACCAATGGGGCCCCAGCGAGCTCTAACGCATGATGGACTGTATGCGGGAGAGGTTCATCATGTTGCGCTCCAAGCTGGAAGACAGGAGCAGCACGATCTGCTCCATAAAAGCCTGTTTGGCCAAAACTGATAAACACACCATGGAAGTTGAAAACAGAGTGGGCATGACTGAAGATGATGTAGTGGCTCTTAAGGCGGACATCGCTGCACTCTCAAAGCAAGTCCAGACCATTGGCAAAAAGAACGAGGACCTTGAATCCAGATTTTGCCGCAACAACCTACAAATAATTGTCATACCGGAGGACAACGTTGAGAGACCAATGGAGGAATATGTGGAATGAACACTGATGTCACTGCTAGACGCCCCAAAGATGTTGCCACACTTTGCTATCGAACAGGCCCATTGCAGGCTGGCCCCTAAACCCAAGCCCAAAGCCCCTCCATGCACGATAATAGCCAAGTGTTAAACTATCAGCACAGGGATACACCACTCTGCGCTGCAAGGGCCAAAGGCGAATTACTACTAGGTTCCTGCAGAATACACTTGTACCTGGACTTCTCAGCAACAGTCCAATAAGATCGCAAATCCTTTATGGCAACAAAGAAGAGACTCTGAACACAACGTGAAGTACGCCATGCTTTATCCTGCTAAAGTGCACATTGAGCATGACAACAAGGTGTACTTCTTCACTCTGCCGGAGGAAGCTATGCGTTTTGCCGACAAGCACTTTCCGGGGTGACCTGGATGGCGAGTAGTAACCCTTTGAAGATCTTACTTATAGATACTAATAGAAATGCCGGAATAAGCAACTGGGGCCTGTTTGGAATGCCCACTTGGACTATATAGTCAGATAGCCACTTACTACGCAGAATGCTATACAGCCGGATGATGCATTACCTGTATTTGAAAGATGTTGAAGGGAGCTGTGCCGGACCAGAAATAGTCGGCTAGCAGCCCCACCCCCCGCTCATGCAGAGTTACAAAATTAATTGGGGTGTTCACAATGGGGCAGTCATTCCTCTGATTGGGAGAGGGATTGGGGGTTGGGGGGGAGTTGGGGAAAAGTTACGCAAAATATGTTGTACATGCCCATAATCATCGATAGCAACCGTAAGAATTGTGCTGAGGATTTACAGATGTGCTTAACAAATGATACCATGGCATTGAATAACTACACTGTGAAACGAACCAATGGGAACTAAACCGATTCAATTTATGAGCTGAAACATACGGGGGTTGGGTATTCCGATTAAGAGGAGACGCCTGCAGCTATATTTAGAACGGCATGAAGTGCAAATCCTATTCATGCAGGAGACACATGCACTGGCCAGGTGCAACAAAGCTTTTGCTAAGAGCTGTGGTCCACAGCGTTACTATAACTCATACTCTACTCAGTGCAGAGGCGTAATGACACTAATCCACAAATCCACAAATCCACGCCCTACACCCACATAAAGGTGCACCTAGACCGGGCAGTTGGTATGTATTGCTGCATGGAATGATAAAATGTCCAGAGATAAATTTTACCTAATACATGCTGCCCTAATATTGACGATCCCACATTTTATATGGGAATGTTGGATCTGTTGGCACAATAGCCCCTCGTGCCGGTCCTATGGGGGGTGATTTTAATACAATAATAGACCCATGTATCAACAGCCCCAACCTAGCAAGGAAATATGGCGAAAGTGAGCAGCCAGGCAAGCTACTAGCCAGGATGATCCAGCAGGCTAAGGCCAGTCATTACATCCAGTACAGACAATGCCACCTCAGGGACATTGGTCCACGCTACGCCAGGGGTGAACCAAGCATTCCATGCCTTCTATTTAGAGTTATATGCTTACTCACAGTTCCCCTCCTAATCATAAATGAATATTTAGATGACCTCCCATTGTCAATACTCAGGAGAAATCAGGGTAGGCCTTGATAGCCCCATCGCCCCCCCCCCCCCCGAGGACATCTCCCGAGTCATTGAGGGGCTCCCAGCTGGCAAGTCTCCAGCCCAGATGACCTTATGATGGAATTTTACAAGCGCTTTCAGCTCCACCTCATCCCTGAATTGTTGGCTGTATGGTCTGAGGCCTGCATGTCAGGGATACTCCACTCTACATTACGAGAGGCAGTGATCACAGTCTTGCTCAAACATGACAAGCCCCCAGAGAAATGCAGCTCTTACCGACCCTTTTCGCTCAAACTCTGATGTTATAATCTTTGCCAAAGTATTGGCTCTGCGCTTGGCCACCTACATGGAGCCCATCATCCATCCAGACCAGTCTGGATTTGTCCCTGGCTGCTCCCTCCACAGCACTTAAACCAAGACGCCTCTTCAATATCCTGGCACGGGTAGACCCGAAGGTGCAGGCGGTCGCTGCTGGCCTTGACATCCAGAAAGCCTTCGACCCAGTGTCCTAGCAATTCATGTGGGCTGTATAAGAAAAGTAACTTTGGGCCAAGGTTCATTTCATGGATAAAACTATTGTATACGCAACCCACAGCCAGAGTCAATGTAAATAGTATGCTATCGGGCCCGATCGATTTGTGGTGGAACCCGGCAAGGTTGTCCGTTATCACCCCTGCTGTTCGCCATGGTGATGGAGCCGCTGGCAGATGATATCCGCAGTAAACATGCACAGGGGGGAATCAGACTCAGATAGGAGCCAGAAATTATTTCACTGTACATTGATGATGCGTTGCTATTTATATGTGACCCAGCGAGGCACCTAGCACAGATTATCCGCAATATCCTTTGTTTTGGAATCATGTCCAGGCTCCGAGTTAACTGCACAAAGTCTGAACTGTTTTCATGGTGACTGACGCAACCACACCACCACCAGTTCTAATGGGTTTTACTTGGTCTCCACTAGAAATAAAATACTTCTGGATAATTGTAACACGACACAAAACGCCCCTGTACACAAAAAATTATGGCGAATATCTACTCTAGCTGCACTCTAGATTAAGTACCTGGGCGAAACTTACAATCACTATAGCAGGCTGAGTATCGAGACTTAAAATGCTTATACTTCCCAAGCTGCTCTACTTTTTTCTCAACATACCATGGTGGTCCAGAGCGGTGTTCTTGAAGCGCTGAATACAGCAATCAAGGGCTTCTAGTGGCATGCTGGCGCAGTACGGCTCAAATGAGACACGCTGACGACACCCTACGTAAGGGGTGCCTTAGCCGTCCCAGACTTTGAGAGGTACTGGGTTGCATCAGGCACACTACGCGGCCTATTGGTTTGATGCCGACGTGCAACACACTCACCTAAAAATGGAAAGATATGCTGTGGGCCCCCGTGACATACGCTCATTAATATAGCCACTATACAGCAGGGAAGGAGAAGACAATGACCTAGTAATTGCGACGACCCTAGCGTAGGGTAAAATATGTAAGATTTTGAATGTCCCCAGACCGTACTATAGAGACCTGCCACTTTGGAACTTTTTTTCCATCATTTCTAACGGTAAGCAAGGCTGATGAACACCAATTGGCAACAGATGGGTATGCACTGATCTGGGAGGTTTACAACATGGACTCCTTCATGGCATTTTGAGACTTAGTTAAGCCCCCGCACAGACAATCTGTACAGTGGCTACAATACTCTGGGTTCCGCTGAGCAACCAAAAGAACCTGGGCTACATTCCCAATACAACCGCCAGACGAACCACTACTAGATGCCATCATGAGGGGAGCCACTACGCCTGGGATAGTGGCCAGGTTGTATGAATTGTTGCAAAATCGAGGTCATAAACCCTTGGAGAGACTCAGAGAAACCTGGTCAAGAAATTTAGAAGTACACATTACTAATGAAGCCTCTGAGTCCATGTGGCAGCAGTGCCTGAAAACAGTCACAGGGGCATCAGCTATGGAAAAACGCTGGTTCTCACTACAGCCAATAAACTGTAAACCGATAGTGGATAACTGTGAAATGGTGGCCATATGTATGTCAGACGACTGCAAAAGATAGTGTCCAAGCACGGACGGATGATTTCCACACCCATGCGCCTAATACCAGTTATGTGTTCCCCAAACTCTATGTTCATCGCCGTTAACATTTTTGCTGATTTTCAAGGAAAGCAATGTATGTTCTATTGACGCTGCTATCTTTTCTACTCTTGTTGTAATGTCAAACACTTTCTAAATAAAGTTTTTTTTTTGTTAAATAAAGTGTACCATCAGCAACCCCAGATACATGTTTCAACCTTGTTGGGCCTCCTCAGTGAGGTGAAGCTGAGCTTCTATAAGGTACAGTGAGCAAGGGGTCCACATCTGGATTACCCTTGGATACTTAGGGTGAAACCCAAAGTTTTACAAAATTAAAAAGGAGTGTGGGAGCCCCTCTAATGAGAATTCACAATGGTCAAATACCCTGTTCTATGGAATTTCTTCCACTCAAGATGGTCTACAACCACGTTTTAGCTCACTGCAGCCTTCACAGCGGAGAAATATCAATTTGCAGGTCAGTCTTTGTCCCACCTACAAGGGCAGTCCAGCACCGAACATGCTCGGCAATTCTCTTCTGAACAAAAGTACCATCAGCAACCCCCAGACACGTGTTTTGGCCTTGTTGGGCATCCACAGTGAGGTGAAGCCAAGCCTCTCTAAGGCACATTGAGCAAGGGGTCCATGTTTGGATTACCCTTGGTTACTTAAGGTGAAAACCCAAGTTTTACTAAATTGAAAATTAGAATGGTAGCTTCTCTACTGAGAATGAACATTGGTCAAATACCCTGTTCTATGGAATTTCTTCCACCCTGGCCGGGCTACAACCACGTTTCAGTTCACGGCCCCTTTTGGGGACCTGAAAACTTGTTTATTCTTGAACAAGTTCTGTTTGTGATAATAATGCAGTTCTTCATAGAGACTAACATTTTGGAAATAACGTGAAAGATCCAGCGAAAAGAAGAACCTGGGCATTTTCAATTTTGTTAGATATACGCTTTTGGCCCGCAGACAACCTAGTGCACGTGCTCATTTACAAAAATGCTGATACATTTGGCAATTATGCTTGTAGCTACTTCCTTTACATTTTGCAGCCTCTATTGTATTTTTCTAGGATTACGCGAGCTGGTTCTCTACAATGTATCTAAACCAGCGTACAGTAATATAACTGCTAGCACTATAACAAATGAATTAGCAACACATGAATTTTCTGCTGCTACTAAGCAGATGAAAAGATTGAAAAGAAGTGCAAGGGATGACTTCCAATACATAAATGCGTACATCACTGATTCTGCCAAGGTGACGAATAATATGTGGTACCAGCACATGAGCCAGTTGGGGAGAAGGATATCTTATGAGAGCTGCTATATGTTCTTTCTCATTCCCTACGCTATGGGCACTTCCAGGGTTTTCATAGCCACAGAAGTAGCCACAGAAAAGGTGCTTTGCCTGACGCACCTTGCACACTAACTGGAGGGCAATTCCAATGCCAGACTGCTTCACTAATGTGGGTAAATAAAGCAAAATCCCAGCGAGAAGCTAATTAAATACAAGATTGAAAAGGAGTGTCAGAGCCACTCTACTGAGAATGAACATAGGTCACAAATTCTTTGGAATTTCTTCCACTCAGGAGGGTCTACAACCATGTTTATAGGTCACTGCACGCATTACAGAGGAGAAATATCCATTTGCATATTAGTCTGTGTCCGACCCACAAGGGCAGTCAAGCACCAAAATGCTAGGCAATACTCATCTGAACAAGAGTACCATCAGCAACCCCTCACATGTCTTTCAGCTTTGTTGGGCCTCTTCAATGAGGTGAAGCTGAGCCTCTCTAAGGCACAGTGAGCAAGGGATATGTGTCTGGATTACCCTTGGTAATTTAGGGTGAGACCCCAAGTTTTACAAAATTGAAAAGGAGTGTGGGAGCCCCTCTACTGAGAATGAGCATGGGCCAAATAACCTTTTCTATGGAATATATTCCACTCAGGAGGGCCTACAACCATGTTTTACCACAATGCACCCTTCACAGATGAGAAGTACCATTTGCATATTAGTCTTTGTCGCACCCACAAGGGCAGTCCAGCATTGAAATGCTAAGCAATTCTTCTGAACAAGAATACCATCAGCAACCCCAGACACCCAACAATACCTAACATGGTTAACCATAATTTGGACACTAAAATCCATGAAGGCACACAACCCCATGATCTACCTCATATTGACATAAGACAAAGTCCTATCATCCCTCCAGGATCACAATGTTATCCCTGAGATTCTCGTAATTACGTGGGACATTCGGTATTCTGCAAACCAAATGGGGAGTGCTACTATATGACCTGGAGTGTGGATGAACATATAAAGAATTCAGGTGACATGAGGGGGTTGACAAGATTATGGGAATGTCGAAAGGCAAATTAGTACGTAATTCATGGCATCGGTCCCTCCTCCTCCTTGATACCGCAAATATGAGAAACGCTATACACCAAGGCAACCATACCAATCTTATCTAGGATCAAAAGAAGAAGAAATAAATCTGCAAGCAAAAGAAAAAATTAACATGCTGTAACTGAAGATGACAAGAGCAAGTGACCTCACTGCCGAACTGATACACAAAGGTACAATAGACATGAAGCAGAGATCCACTCACCATGAAAAAACACTGACACTAGGTCAAACATGCATTTAGACAAAGAGTATTACCTGAACGATATACACATGAAGATCATAACATAATCAATGCACATGCTGAAAAGCAACACAAACGATCGACATATATTGCTTGCTAAACAGACATGCAACAGTAATGAGTGGCCATCTTGAATAAAATGGATGGCGAAGCCTCGTTCGAGTGAATGGGAAGCTTTGAGGAAGCCTTGAAGCTACAGGGAGATCCAGCGTGTTGAATTAGCTGAAATACAGATCTGTGCAGGCCTGAGAGTGGCTGCGCAGCCCCCGCCAAAGGTTACTGCAGAAAAGGGACATCTGCATGGCTCTGAAGAGAATAATTTGCAAGTGTCAGACATATTTCTCTTAGAGTAAGTAAAGAACAAACAACCATTGAAAGCCAGGTGCCCATTAATTAAATGCTTAATGCTGCATGAGGAATGGACCGACCAAGTCTCCAGTGGCCAAAGAGAGTAATGACACTCATATTAATGTGAGCTAAAATCCTAATAAAAGCCGAGCCGAATAATTCAAAACGTGGTCTCCTCACATGTGACTTATAATTGTAAGAAAGTGTCTATTCATTAACTCCAGACACTTATAGGCACCTGCCTTCCCTCCCCACAAATTCTCAGAACAGAGATGCCAGACAAGGCCAAGTTCAACGCTAGATACCCTGCAGCCTAGGAAATCATGGGTGGGGTCTTATTTAATTGGAAGAAGCAACCGCACGCAAGCAGGTTATGTAGTACCGCCTTGCTGACTTCAGACTCAGCAGCAGAATCTCTGTCGTTGCAGTAGAACTTCATGAAGGTGTGCGCTGACCTCCACATTGCTGCTCTGCAGAGGTCTAGAAGTGGCATGCCAGAAAGGAGTTCTGCAATATCAGGCACAAATCTGGTTGAATGAGCCCTGGGTCTGCCAGGGAGAGGTCTTCCCACCTGCTGATGGCAGAAGGAGATGCAGGATGAAATCCAACTGGCAATAGAAGGTTTTGACAGTGCCTTTCCGCTTCCAGATGGGCCAAATGTAACAAAATGCTGTGGTCTGCCACAAGGGTTTGGTGTGGGAGATGTAGTATTTTAAAGCTTGCACAGCGTCTAAAGTGTGCAAAGAGGGCTCAGCTGGGGAACCCAGTGATAAAAAGAATGCTGGCAACACCACAGGCTCATTGAGGTGAAATATGGATGGCACCTTAGGCAAAAATGAACCACCTAGGATTGATGGAATAATAACATTTCATGGAATCCATCTGAAATTATATGGGTAATGAAGCAGTTAGTCTCTGTTTAGGCGATTCCTCCCTTGAATGGAAAATAGACACCTTCTCAGTTGATGCTTTGGAGCAATTTGACACATTTCTTGGTTCGATTTTGATACATTCCCGCAGGAATTTGTGGGTTAAGCAGAAACATACTTGTGCATTTGATCCAGAAAAAGCCTCATGAAAAATCTATTAAAATATTTAAAAGGCAGAAAATACCTACCTCTGTCACTCACGATACTTGAAATTAAAGCTAAGCTCTACTACCAAAATTGGTTTATGAATTATAGATTATTTCAAAAAGATGCAGATAACATGCTGGTAGTGTTAATAACCTTTCAACATTTTGGAGGATTATAAATGATGCTAATAGGCAACCCAATGTGCAAATTAATCCTGTGTCCGAGAAGGCCTGGGTAGCTTACTATGCTAGTGTATTTTCCGATGATGTGAAGTGTTTTACCGGATTTTAGTACGCAGCACAACAATCATTCTACATACCAAATTCTTATGAAACAGCAGGCAGTATAGGAAATACTTAAGATAAGTTCCTTGCAAGTGAACTCCATCCCTACATCGATCACGTGTTCTGTCTTTGTTTAATGAAGTCCCATGGTTGAGGCCGATATCCTCCGCAGACCTTAAGCTAGTGGACTTTGTTCATCCAACAAGATTTGACCACATACGAATTGTTCAAAATTCACAGAAGATTTGACATAATATTGCAAGAGAGTGAGCAATTCAATAGGATGGGGTATGATATACTCCTCTTTAGTAATGGGCGGCAACAAGGTAGGGACACGAAGGACCAACTGAATAGACCTCAATTTAGCATGCAGGACTTACAGAAATCTAAGTATGATCAAGTACCAACTCTGGGGGAAGACCAGCATGATTGGTGATGGCTAGCGATTTCTCTGAGGGACTCTATATCCGAAATTAAATCCCTGCACCAGAAACTTTAGTTTCTCCAAAGCACTCAAACATTTGCTCATTCTTTCTTGGAATTCCAGAGGACAGTCCAACTTTCTGGTCTCCAAATTTTCGGGTGCTAAAATTAAAAGTTTTGATTTGATTTGCATCCAAGAGTCATGGGTGACTTCTCCACTCCAACTAGATGGTTTTGACTGCATACATCAACTTGCTATGTCAGGACAACGCAGTAGGCCAGACGGTGGCTTAACCGCAGTTAAAGTGGCAGTATGCGCAAAACTTCTGGAGTCAATGGATGTATCTATGGGGGTATTAGCGGATGTCTCGAGATATTTAACAGCCATCTCCCTACCTTTATACTGGTGCTTTGCATATGTTGGAACTCTCAATCTTCCTTGGGCAATGTTATAGCATATTTGAATACCGGTTTGTCAACCATATTACTTAAATACAGAGGCCTTAATATAGTTGCAGGAGATCTTAACTCCAAAATCAAATATGGTCTAGGCCTGCATAAAAAGATGGGTTCTATTTCAACTCGGACTATGGAAAAATCCAGAGCAATTGAAGGGGCTCCTTTTGCTTCTTCTGAAAAACTACTCACGGTCAGATTTGGCGAAATCTATTTGAATCCTGGGGTCTTACACATATGAATGTGTCTTTTGCTTCCTCTATAGAAGAGTTCATATGGTCGAATGGGTTATTTAAATCTACCATTGATCATATTTTTATGTCCAATAGACTATCAGCTGCGTGTGTTAAATTTTCAGTGATTGACTCAGAACTGAGTGACCACAGGTTTTTAGAGGCTAAATTAGCATGGAATTTCCGCTCCATTAACTCTGGCAAAATAAACGTAGATCCAACGGTATCATGTGGAGGGAACCGTATAAAATGGCATGAGGGAAATATAAGCAAACTAAATGCTGTCTTTGTTCATGAACATCAGTGTACTTCTTGGCCAAATAGATCCCTTCTATGCTCTGCCTTTTTTCCCGGAATATGTAAGATGTTTGATTAATTGCTGTCAAATGCCCAACTAACTCAGGTTCTTGACCTCCACACACTCATGCATATGATCCTATAGTGAGAGCAACAAAAAAAAAAAAACGGGTCCAATCGTACCATCCGATGGATACTCATCTCTGATTTAGATCAGGCCACAAAATTAAAAACAAATCCGACCAATTAAGCAATCCAAGAACAATTGGCTAAAAAAAACCATAAGATGGATATGTTAGAAAAAGATAGTATCTCTATGCTGACAGCACTAAGACGTCTCAGGTCGTCAGTTTTGGTCATTAATCAACTCTATGGAGAATCCTCAGGTGTTTGTGCAATCAGTATGTGCCCAGGACGACGCCTGGATAAGCTACTTTTCTTCCCTATATGCAGGGAAATTTGCAATGTCTAAAGAGCTCTGTGAAATCAGAAATGGTCCGTGGGAATGTAACCTCACCATCACCTCCATCAAACAACAGATTACAGCAGCTAGCTCCTCTAGGGCCGCCGGCTCACACATATCACGTTTAAGAGACACTAAGAATTTTGGGCTAAAGCCCTCTTTATTTTATTTGCTGACATTAAAATGACACACACACACACTGTCTCGCTTCTATTTAGGGTCTCATGTTATCCCAGTATATAAACAAGTGGGTAGAGGGTCTGCTGGCAATTATCCTATCTGCCTTTGGGTGAAACCCGAGCGAAGCGAAGACGGGAGAAAAAGCCACGGGGCAATAAGGATACTGCAGCAATGCCAGAGCCGACATGGCGAGGAGGAGCGAGGCAGCAGTTCGCCAGGGAGGTGATACAAGCCAGGTGGGGCAGGTGCCCTGAGCAGAATGGAGAACACGGAACCAAGCCCAGCGGGACACTCCAACGGCACCAATCGGGTGCTGGGGAAATGTGACAGTCACTGTGGGCCAGAGCAGAGGAAACCAAAGGCTCTGCGAACTAAGCGCCTGCGATCCAACACGCAAGGCGGCCAGGAGAAGGCAACAGGAGAACGGCGCAGTAAGAGTGGACATCGCCAACCCACACACACTTCACTGAGGTGAGGCCGAACATCAGGTCATTTCAGGGCCCGCCCCCGCGAGCATCTAGCAGAGCACACTGTGGCTTGGGGAAAAGGCACACCAGTAGCAGGGCCACCCTCTTGGGGGAAGGGGGGGCAGAGAAGTGGTCACAGCATGGTGGGAAGGAGGGGAGAAGAGCCCGGACCATTCCACGTGGAGACGGTACTCTGACAGTCACCCTGCGACCCAGGAGCAGGAGCGACCCAGGAGCAGGAGCAACCCCATCCTAGAGCGCAACACGGAGAAACTCCCCTATACTGCACTTCAAGGGGAAACAAACTCACCAGCCCACAAGGAACTGAAAAGGCAGGCGAGGGATACAAGGGCCATAACAGCCAACGCCAACACCCACACAATGCCAGGGAGAGGCGCACAGGGGAGCCCAGAGCTCGGAACAAGGAAGAGCGGGTGAACATGGAGGGACAAGGGGTCCCACTGAGAACCAGTCCCCAATAGACACGCCCAGGAGCAGAAGAGATGGAGCGCACCTACGCATCATCCACATAACAAACAAGGCAATAAGAATTAAAATATAAAAGAAGCAGAAAGGCCCCTCTTGGGGTCGGTGGGGTGAACAGTAAGAGTCAGTGCCAACAGAGCAAGACCACATGCCATCAATAAAAATCAGGCCAAAAGACTCTGAAGAAAGCTAGGTCGAACAGAGTATCGCAAGGCCCTTTAAAGCAACCAGCAACCCAACACACTCAGACAGGCGTGCAGTAATCTGGGGCTCATCATAGGAACACTAAATGAGAAAGACAGCAGATGCAAGGCCACACCACAAAATGACTGGAAACCCTCCAGCAATATAGGAGGGAGGAGCACCACCATCCCAAGTATCAACAGGGGTGAGGCATCCACAAGGAAGACAAAGCGGGGGTGATGGCAGAAATAAGAGCTCTGCGAACTGACATGCAAACATCAATACCAGAGCCGAGAGGAAAAGTGGAAAGAATGGAAGGAAAGGTGGAAAACCTACAACAATCAAATCAACGCGGACCTGTTTGAAATGAAGATAAATGCTAGGATGACAGACATTGAACTAAAGGAAGAGGAACTAAAGGAAGAGGAGCTCACGCTGAAAATAGAGGATTTAGAAAACAGAAAGGAGAACAAATCTACGGATACTTGGCCTTGGAGAAGCGGATGAAGAAACAGCAGCCCTGGCGGAGACGAAGGTGCAGGACACCCTTAATCTCCTTTATCAGGCAGAAGGAGGAAAGATGGTACATATAGAAAGAGCGCACAGGGGAGGGAGAGCATTCAACAGTGGACTGCGTTCAGTGGTAGTGAAATTCTCACAATACAAGGAGAAGGTGGACATCTGCCTCAAGGCAATGCGAGCGCAAGAAATAGACTACAGAGGCTCCAAGATTAGATTATACCAAGACCTATCGGGTCTCACATTGCGACGGAGAAAAGAATGCAGGCCACTCACTACTTGGCTTACAGGGCATGGAATTCGATACAGCTGGGGATACCCTTTGCTTTGTCATTTGAGGTCCAAGGAGAAGAATACAGAGCCTCCACAGCAGCAGAAGCAAAACCAATCCTGCAACATCTAATGGAAACTGAAGAAACAAGAACCCTAAAGGGGCCACAAGGGACGTACTCCCCAAGAGCAATACAAACTCACAACCACACAGGCGAAAAAGAAGCAAGGCCGGAACGAAATAAATGAAGTTAAACTCCATAAGTGGGAAAACCACAGTGAGCCAGCTTGCACAGAGACACCCAAGGAAAGAGTCAGGCCAAGCGAAGGGAACCTGAAGAATAGCCCCGCAGCAAAGGGGAAATGACTACCCTGGTGGCCCTCAGTTGAAGGAGGGCATCTCCTTACAAAGTTCTGCGTTACAGGTACCTATATGTTTGAGAAGTGTTTAGTTTTGTTATTGTTTACGAAGGGTGGGAGGCCGGGGACCAGATGGGTTCCACACGAAAGAAAATAAAGAGGAAGAAAACTGAGTTGAATAACAAGGGACTGGTAGATCAGAACTATGCATGAGGAGCAATGGCCCCAGTATGGAAGGGAAAGTAGGTGAAAAGACGGGAACAACCTTATAAGGGTTGGGACGTTAAATATCAGGGGCTTGAATTCATCCACCAAGAGGTCCCTAGTAGTACGCGAGTTTGAGAGAGCAGCACTCAATATCCTCTTTATCCAGGAGACAAGGCTAAAAGCAGGAGAGGCCCCAGAAAGGGGTGGACAAACATATTGGGCATCAGGTTTCTCTGAAACAAGGAGGAGTTGGCCTGATTTTACATAAGAGGATTCGGCTGACAGATCTTAAGGCTCATCCGCTGATGCACGATAGGCTTCTGGTGGTCCATGGGAAATGGGAGGGAATTGAAGTCACCCTAGCGGGAGTATATGCTGCTAACCAATGGCAAGAAAACTTCAACGAAGAGGCCCTCGCAGCCATACTGGCTAGGAAAAAGGGGCTACTCATAGTGGGGTGCGCCGACCCACAGGCTGACCAGAAGTGACAAAACTGGAACACAGAGGTGCTCTACATGGGGGAAAAGACAAGTTTCAAAAGAGCCAACGAAACGGCGCTCTGTTGGATGTGTGGAGAACCATCCACAAGAGTTCAGAGAGTTATACGTTTCTTTCAAGTGTGCACACAACCTTCACCAGAATAGATTACCTATTAAATAAAGAACACCGGTCTAGAATTATAAATAGCCAAATTCGAATAGTGGCCTGGTCGGACCACAACATTGTACAAGAGGGCGGAGTGACCTCTGACGGGCCCATAGGATCAGAGCTCACCCTCAAATACTTTAATACGAGATAGTTACACCTTGAGGTGGATGGGGTGCGGGATTCTCTTACTCCAACACTAATCAATAAGGACAACTCAACCGTTTGGCAAAGACAAGTCTGTTTAATGACAGGTACAAAAAACGGGGAAACATGGAAATCAACAGTGAAGAGATTGCCCGTCTTGCTTCAACTCCCAACAAACTTCATTCAGCAGCAATAGTTATAGCAAAGATCCGTCATCATTGATGTTTAACACTCATAAGTGTCATGCAATTCTATTGGTTGGAAAATGCAACTTAATTATAGGTGCTGTATCTGTATATGGTAACGGAGTGTGAGGTTTGGATAACTTATCAGGTAGGCATCTACGCCCTTCCCTCTACATTACTCATGCACATGTCACAAAAAGTATGACGTCTCATTGGTTCTACTATCTATAGGATCTTAGATTATTTGGCCCACTGTGATTGGGCTGGCTACAACCCTAAGCGCAAATCTCAACTTTAATTAGCAGCATGCAGAATGGTCACTCAGATGCGGCATGCCCCATGGTTCACCCTGCCTCCCTTCCATCAATCAGTACCTTAGGGCTATGTGTCAATTAGTTGGCAGAGGATGGCCTCAAAACTATAGCTTCTTGTCAGGAAAAATTATGGTATCTTCTGCCTTTGGGTGACAGACGTTGGCACCTCTTTGCTCTCGGCTGGTCACGTGTTAGTACACCGTGAATCTGCTTCTTTTTCCTTCTATTTGTGCATTTAATTCTCCTTAGGCTCGCCACCTGCATGGGCTTCCTTATCTCGACCTTCGCAGGGCAGGCTGCACTGTTCTTAAGTTTCGATTCTCTGAAGTTACTGTCTGCCTCCCTCAGTTGGTTTGACCTCGACTTCCCAGGCACCAGCTGCCTCTTGCTGAGTTTCGATTCTGCTCTTTCGTCTGGCTTTGTGCTAGTATATGAATCCTGGCCTGTTTGACCCCTACCAACCTGGGTTTAATTCTGTTATTGTATAAAGTGGACTCGCACTCATATAATGTGCTTCATTGAGGTAGATATATAGTTGGCGCTTGTCGCTCTATCCTTCTACTAAGCATAGCAAGCGGTACTTGTTTTCTTAGCTTCTTGCGTTCCAAGCATATGTACAGGCGTTAGTCGCATATTTGCTTTATAGTTACATTTCTCTATATTTCAACATCGTCTCTTCTTCCATGTCCATTACGTCATTATTCGTAACATTTCATCTTTGTTTATCACCTTTTTGGTTGTCGTTTCTTTCATCTGCGAGTCTGTCCGGGCCCTTGTGTCGTCACCATTCGCCTTCAATTAAGGTCCTTTGGGTCTCTTCTGGGACAGTTTGTAATTAGTCTTCATTTCGTGTCAGCTGCTGGTAAGGTTGTCTCAATGGGTATCTTACTGCCCATGGTTGTCTGGTTATGTGCATTTCAATAGGTATTGCTCTTCTGATGGGCACTGGGCAGAGCCCTAGTGCGGCTCTCTGCTGGTTTATTTGCTCATCATATGACACATATATTGGCGCGTATGTTCCTGGTACTTCAAAATGGGTGGCTGGAGTGCAGGCCATATCTGGGACCTCCTCTACACTCCCCCCCCCTCTGGTCGGTTCATCGACCAATTCTGCTTCCTCCTTCAGATTCGTCTTGCTTGGTTCTTCTGTATCCATTTCTTCGTCTTCTGGGTTTGTACATGATGGTGTGAACAAATGTCTTTTTGGAGACCATATTTTTAATCTCTCCTTTCAAGTGTCCTGCTGTTTTCACATGTTCGTCTTCATTCCATGTCATTAGTTGACATTGTCCATTTGGGCTAGAATAGATCCATTTTCCTTCATAATATCTATGTTTCCTGGGGTACAGGAACTTTGTTCCTTCTGACGCATATTTGCTGGCTTTCACAAAGTCTCTTATTTCGTCATCAGTTAGGTCTCTGGGCTTCCATCCTGGTTTGACATCGATCATGATCTTCATCCCTATGGCTTTCTTTGCAGTTTTCTGGCATTGCAAGATTATTATTTTGATAACACAAAATCCTAGCAGTATCAATAGCAGGGCTCCTAGGAACTTGAATATGTCTGCCATCCTTGTGGGACCCATGAGAATAGTGATCCAACCCAGCTGTCATCAACCTCATCGGTTTAGTCGATCATCTGGTTTTGCAGGTTTGTTAGCATACCTATGGCTTCTGTTAAGGTTCCATTTTCTTCGTCATGAGAAGGTATAAATGTGCAACATGATTCTCCGATTTTTGCACAAACTCCTCCATCCATCGCTGTGATCATGTCAAATACATATCTGTTCTGGAGAGTCATTAGTCGAGTGGCTCTTAACTCTTCCTTGATTGCATTGAATCCCTTTATTGTTGAGTTGATGGTCTGCAATAATTCCCATCTGGTTATTTGCAACCATTTAGTGTTTGCTCCAACTTGGAACCTTGGCATGATGATTGTTGTGAACACTGATGAGTCGAGGCTGAACAGCCTGTGTTCATATGGGATTACATGAAATACTGCTTCTGATTTGGCAGAAAAGTAATTTTCTCTCTTCATTCGGGATATCAGCTCTACAGATCTCCTTTTCCTAAGGTGAGCATCTGCTTTTGGGAAACTGTAAATATTCAGGTCACTTTTCGGGATCACTAGCGCTGGAACATGGACGTTCACTATTGTGCATATGCCTCCCGAGTTTCTCGGCAGTCTTAGGTATGCTTTGGATCCACATGCCCAATAATGATCCATAATTACTGCAGTTCTGTGAGTCATTCCGGGAGCTTCAAAGATTTGTCCGCAATTCTGATTTTCTCCCATCTTCCTTGTGCCATTGCTGCTGAAGCACAATTTTGGGCTTTCCAGTGGCACTATCTGCAAGGGCCCTCCTCTGTCTTTGACCCATGTCAGTAATTTTGTGAGGTTTGGCCATAGAGGTTTGCACAACCTCTTAGTTTTCTATTGCTTGTTTGCAGGCTCCAAGGACCATCCATGCTCGGCAGATCACCACTACTTCCCATCCGTCTGGTTAAAACACTGTTCTCCAAAACTGCATTTGGCCTCTGTTCTTCCAAATTTGAGCCTCTTCGGGAGTTTTTCCTTGGACCTTCAATCTCAGGTTTATTTCCCATCTTATCCCTGCTCCTTTAACTTTAGGCTTTTCATACCTGATCACGTGATTCCTAGTATGAGCTCTATTTCTCGTCTTAATGTCTTGAACATAATCATCTTCCTCGGGGTAATACGTTTCAGTTGCCCATATCAATGAGGCATCCCTCCCCATGAACTGGCCTCTGGTGTTGCACATTCCTACGTGTGACAGACAGTGTGCTGTCGGGACATCAATTTCGCAGATAACAAGGGGGGGGGTCCTGGGAGACTCTCTGCCAGACATGAGTCCTGGTTACAAGAGCCTTACCCAGAGTCTTTAGCTCACTATCTTTCACAGAGAAGAAATATCCCAAACATATCAGTCTTTGTCCTGCCCTGGGGCAGTCCAGCACCGAAATGCTAGGCAATTCTCCTCTGAACAAGAGTACCAACAGCAACCCCAGACACGTGTTTCGGTCTGGTTGAACCTCATCAGTAGGGTGTAGCTGTGCCTCTCTAAGAATAGTGAGCAAGGGGTCCACGTCTGGATTCCCCTAGTAACTTAGGGTGAGACCCAAAGTTTCTTGAAATATGCAGATAACAAGGGGGGTCCTGGGAGACTCTCTGCCAGACATGAGTCCTGGTTACAAGAGCCTTACCCAGAGTCTTTAGCTCACTATCTTTCACAGAGAAGAAATATCCCAAACATATCAGTCTTTGTCCTGCCCTGGGGCAGTCCAGCACCGAAATGCTAGGCAATTCTCCTCTGAACAAGAGTACCAACAGCAACCCCAGACACGTGTTTCGGTCTGGTTGAACCTCATCAGTAGGGTGTAGCTGTGCCTCTCTAAGAATAGTGAGCAAGGGGTCCACGTCTGGATTCCCCTAGTAACTTAGGGTGAGACCCAAAGTTACTTGAAATATGCAGATAACAAGGGGGGTCCTGGGAGACTCTCTGCCAGACATGAGTCCTGGTTACAAGAGCCTTACCCAGAGTCTTTAGCTCACTATCTTTCACAGAGAAGAAATATCCCAAACATATCAGTCTTTGTCCTGCCCTGGGGCAGTCCAGCACCGAAATGCTAGGCAATTCTCCTCTGAACAAGAGTATCAACAGCAACCCCAGACACGTGTTTCGGTCTGGTTGAACCTCATCAGTAGGGTGTAGCTGTGCCTCTCTAAGAATAGTGAGCAAGGGGTCCACGTCTGGATTCCCCTAGTAACTTAGGGTGAGACCCAAAGTTTCTTGAAATATGCAGATAACAAGAGGGGTCCTGTGAGACTCTCTGCCCGACATGAGTCCTGGTTACAAGAGCCTTACCCAGAGTCTTTAGCTCACTATCTTTCACAGAGAAGAAATATCCCAAACATATCAGTCTTTGGACCCTCCCTTGTTAATCTGCATATTTAAGTAACTTTGGGTCTCACCCTAAGTTACTAGGGGAATCCAGACATGGACCCCTTGCTCACTATTCTTAGAGAGGCACAGATCCACCCTACTGGTGAGGTCCAACCAGACCGAAACACGTGTCTGGGGTTTCTGTTGGTACTCTTGTTCAGAGGAGAATTGCCTAGCATTTCGGTGCTGGACTGCCCCAGGGCAGGACAAAGACTGATATGTTTGGGATATTTCTTCTTTGTGAAAGATAGTGAGCTAAAGACTCTGGGTAAGTCTCTCGTAACCAGGACTAATGTCTGGCAGAGGGACTCCCAGGACCCCCCCTTGTTAATCGGGACATCAATTTCTACAGCCACGAAGATCTTGGATTTCACCATGCTGTATGGTAGAAGTGCACAAACGAAGCATTCTCCTTCAGAAGTTCGTCTTCCAACTTCTTTCATGTGCTGGTACCAACTGTTGTTCCCTAGGTGTGCTGTGCTGTCTAGGTAGTCGTTCAGTTCATTGTTATCTTCATGCAGGCTTCTCTTGGTTCTTAGTGTCTTCCTGTAATTTACTATAACTGCATCCCTAAATGCATCTGTGTAGCTTTTTCCTCCTGGAGGGTTCTCAGGTATCCTGGTCCAAGGTGCAGGACTCTTCAACTGCACCATTTGATTGGACAAGAGTCTGGCTGCTTTTTCCCGGTCCTGATGCATCTTTTCTCGGCTGCGTGCAAGTGCCCATGCCACCAGCCTAACACTGGTCCGGTGTATGGCTGTATGTGTCATGATCCTTGCCCCTGGCAAGTCAGCCTTCCAGTTAGAGCCAGGTCAAAGACCTTAAAACCTCATCCAAGACTCTCTTGGAGTCAGTCCTGGTGCCTTTGCGCCAGGCCCATAACTATCATGAGACCAACATTAGAATGGGACTATTTACTTGGGTCTATTTAACTTGGTGGGGAGCAGCCAACATGGAGGCACACACATAGCTCAGTTACAAGGAACTGAGCTATGCAGTCTAGTCTTTTGGGTGTGGCAGGCCTGGGACTACTTTACCTGGACTACTTTGGGTGTGGCAGGACTGGGACTATTTTACCTGGACTACTTAACCTGAGACTATTTAAACCACACCTAAACAGCAGAACATGCTTTGCCTTATTCTGCTGTGGGCAGCGTAACACTCACCGTGTCCATTTCTTTGATGCCAGTTTACCTGAAACCAAGGACCTGCAGAGATTGAAAGAACACTACGAAACTTACCTGGAACAGTATACTGTTTTCAATCCATCGCCAACTTCAGTTCCACTCACCTGAAGGTACGAAACTCCATCATCCGGCACCGCATGCATCCTGGAATACCATAACCTGGAAAGAGGAGAAAGAAAGACAGCATTAGTAAGCGTTTACTCCCGCTTCCTCCCGAATGAAGAAAGCCACACAATTCTTACCTGGGTAGTCATCTCCTGGTCAGTATCATTGCTGGAACATTATGGCGCTCGGCGAGGAACATCGCAACCTGCAAGGAGAGAATAGACACAGGTTAGCAATATAAAAGGCGAAACAGTGCCACAAATGTCACGCTATCCTCTCATTCGTTCACTTTTTCACAAACATCTAGTTCAAACAATAGGACAGGCAACACTCACAATACACCAGTTACCCCAGTCAGGTTTCCACTCCATGTCCCTCACAGTGGACAGGTGTCATGTGAGCGGGTTTACCCCAAGGGCTACACATGCAGACTCAAGGGTTCCCCGTTCCTTCACTGGCGTCTGCCATGGCATCTGCAAGATGGAGCTCGCAGGCGCCGGCTACAGGACGCTGCCCGCAGAAAGTCAATTCCGCGATCATGGAGACCATTGAGATCGAAACAACGCTCACGTGTCGCGTCTGCGGGTCACGTGACGCGTTCATCCATCTCACTCGCGGATCAGGTGACGCGGAAGCCTCCGCTATTTAAGCGCTGAACTTCCGCAAGTCCGCGCTTCACAGCTGTTCTTTGGAGGACTCTGTACAGCGTTTGGTTACCTTGTGTTTCACGGCTCTTGACTCTTGGATTGTTTTTTGGATTTGCTTTTGCTCTCGTCTTTGGCTTTGTTTACTGGATCATCTCGAACTCGGAACACCTTTTTGGACTGTCTTGGATTACCCTGAATTGGACTTGGCATTACGGCATTACGTTATCAAGTACTTTGGACTTTTGTCCTTTTGTTTCATCAAGTTACAGGAGGGCAAGTTGGGTTTTAACCCAGCCTACAGTTCTTCTCCCTACTGTCATCGGGGAAACCAGCTCACGTGCCCCTCCACGGAACTATCAACCCTCATAGGTTCTGGGCTTCCTCACCCATCAGTTTAGGTAAGCCCTGCTCTTTATTCTGCTTGTTTGCTTGTACTGTGCTGGGTTGATTGCTAATAAAGGTTTTCCTTTACAGCTGCCTTGGGTGTCAACATTTCCCGTGGATCCGGGCTTCAAGAACTACCCACCTGGGGCCTCAATGATTGCATAGGGAGTAATCTTGTATTCTCTCTCTGTGGTACTTGGGGACGGAGGTTTCAATACTCTTCACAACAATCAAGCAACCTGCAAGACTGTGAAGCCTTTTTTTGTCGTGCAGAGTATGCAGGGTGCCACGGATGACCCCATGGCAGCTATGATTCAAGCGATCACAGTACTAAGAGCGGACATGGCTGCAGCCACCACAGCCCTTCACCAACGTTTAGATGCTATTCAGAGTACCCGAAACCCATTACCTGCAGATGCAGAGTTCGGGGACGTGGCATCACCTGCCCCAGTTCCCCAGGCCCAACCACTCCTGCTCCCGTGATTCTACCCACTCCTTTTCCATTGGCTGCACCTGAAAGATTCCAGGGGGATCCCACCAAGTACCGTACATTTATAAATCAGTGCAAGTTACACTTCCTGTGTCGACCTACCTCCTTCCCCGATCCTACTTCTAAGGCCGCCTTTCTGTTATCACATTTATCTGGAACAGCTGCTGCCTGGGCCAACCCACTTTTTAAGAATAATAACCCAGCATTATACGACTTCGACCTCCTGGTCACAGAAATGTCACGTGTCTTTGACATCCGCCACAAAGCCCAGTCCAGGGATCTAGAACTATTAGTATTACATCAAGGCAGGGGAAAACTCATTGAATATATCACAAAATTCAACCAATTGTCAGCCGAGACTTCATGGCCTGAGAGTAAGAGGGATGTGGTATTCTACAAGGGTCTGAACAACTCTATGAAGGATGCATTATCAGTAGTTCCTTCCTTGCCCACAGCGTTCCCCGATTTAGTGGATCTGGCTCCCCAGGTCGATGCCAGGCACTCAGAACGGAAAGCTGAAGCTGGGTTTTCTGGTTCTATCCCTTCTGCAGGATCCTCTCATTCTGAGTCTGTTTCTGAACCTATGCAAGTGGGAGGTCTACGTAGTCCTTTAACTTCCACGGAAAGGGAGCACAGGAGGGTGGACAATGCTTGCTATTATTGTGGGTTGATTGGTCACTTTCTGAAAGAATGTCCACGTCGCCCAAAGGCTAAAGCTCAGGGTTTTCGGGCAGCTCTTCCATAGACCCGGGGGTGGGTTCGAGCGCTTTAAGTCACTCCCCGGACCAGGTACCTGCGTTTGGCACCATCAGACCCGTATTGGTACATGCATTGTTACAACCCAGTATTGAGATCTCACATTCAGTAACTCTCATCATCGATTCTGGTGCCACTGGCAATTATATCGATATCAATATGGCCCACACACTTAATCCCCCTCTGATCGCCAAGACCCGACCAGAACCCATACAGACCATAGATGGGAGTTCGTTAGTTTCTGGCCCAGTTAAACAACAGACAGCACCTCTCACTTTGGTCATACAAACTAACCACAAAGAAACCATTAGCTTTGACCTGATCTCCATGCCTCAATACGGCCTTATTTTAGGCATCCCTTGGTTGCGTCTGCATAACCCTTTGATCAATTGGAAGACAGGTTCTGTGTTTTTTGAGTCAGAAGTTTGCCAGGAGTTTTGCCTTACTACCCCTCCTACTGAGAGCACTCCAGCCCAACTTCTCAGTACTGTTTCACAACTCACTTTGGAACCTTCTTCCGTTACCTTGGCAGACACGCACATTGTTGGTCTTGTAGCTGAGACAATTCCGGAGCCTTATCGAGACTACCTGGACGTCTTTGATAAGGGATCATCAGAAATCCTTCCACCTCATAGGTTGTACGATTGTCCTATTGAACTACTACCAGAATCTGTAGTCCCAAAGGGTCGTATATATTCGCTATCTCCCACTGAGGAACAAGCCTTGAAAACTTACATTCAAGAGTCCCTACGTAACGGTCACATACGTCCATCTTCGTCTCCAGCAGCCAGCCCTATCTTCTTTGTCCCAAAGAAGGAGGGAGACCTTCGCCCATGTGTTGACTACCGACGTCTAAATGCCATCACAAAAAAGGACAGGTATCCTATACCTCTCATCACGCCCCTATTAGATCGCCTCACGCATGCTTCAGTATACACTAAGTTGGATCTCAGGGGTGCCTATAATCTAGTGCGTGTGAGAAAGGGTGATAAGTGGAAAACGGCCTTTTGCACTCGTTATGGATTATATGAATACTTGGTCATGCCTTTCGGCCTTTGCAATGCGCCTGCTACATTCCAGCGCTTCATGAACGAGATATTTAGAGATATTCTAGATGTATTTATGGTGGTCTATCTGGATGACATTCTCATTTTCTCACGTTCTCAAGAGGAAAACATCCGACACGTAAGGGAGGTACTAAAACGCTTACGCATGTTCTCCCTTTTTGCAAAACCCGAAAAATGTCAATTCCACTCTGACAACATTGAATTTTTAGGGTTTCACATCACTCCTGATGGTCTCACTATGAATCATGCCAAAGTCAAGGCGGTATTGGAGTGGCCGACTCCCACCAACCTTAAAGCATTGCAGTCTTTTTTGGGTTTTGCAAACTACTATAGAAAATTCATTTCTGGATTTTCTTCCATAGCAGCACCTCTTACCCTTTTGACCAGTCCTCTAGTTCCATTCAATTGGTCCAACGATCAACAGCTTGCATTTGATACCCTAAAAGCTGCATTTACCACTGCTCCTGTCCTCCAACACCCTGACAGTGATCTCCCTTTTATAGTTGAGGCGGACGTGTCCTCGTTCACCTTAGGGGCAATACTGTCTCAAGAATGTGCCTCTACTGGACGCTTGCATCCAGTCGCCTTTCATTCCCGGAAGTTTACACCCACAGAGTGTCATTATACAGTGACTGAAAAAGAACTTCTGGCTGTCAAAGAAGCTTTCCAAGTCTGGCGTCACCATCTCCTGGGTGCAAAACATTGGGTGACGGTCTTCTTGGACCATCAGAATCTCCGCGATTTAGCTTCTCTAAAATGCTCAAATAGCAGACATGTTAGGTGCCATCTGTTTTTTGCCGCTTACGATTTCCAGATCATGCATCATCCTGGTACCGTTCATGGAAAGGCTGATGCTTTGTCTCGCTCTCCTGGGGGGGTTTCATTGCCAGTCTATCCAGAGACCCTGTTAGATAAGAAACATGTGATATGTCTCTGTACTCCTTCTCTGACTCTGCTGGATATGGTCCGTAAGTGGGTTTCCACTCACCCATCCTTACTTTCAGATTGGGATTTGGCATTAAAAAGATGGTCTGCCTTTCTTTCAAAACAAGTTATTTCTACCTACCACTGATGTTCGCAATCTGGCTCTTGAATGGTCCCATGATCTCCCTGTTCATGCACATCCTGGGCAGCAAAAAACACTTTCGCTTCTACAACGTTGGTGTTGGTGGCCTTCCATGAGAAGGGATGTGGAATGCTATGTTAACACTTGTTCTGTTTGTGCCCAAGCCAAACATAGGAAAGGACGACCGTTGGGTCTCCTGCAGCCTCTTCCAAACCCCCGAGGCCCTGGTATACCGTGACGATGAATTTCATGACGGATCTTCCCCCGGGTTCAAGGTTTTGATTCCATCTGGGTTGTGGTAGGCTCATTCACCAAAATGGCACGATTTATTCCATGCTCGGGCATTCCCTCGGCTCCTGTTCTGGCAGGATTGTTTTTCAAGTCCATTGTATGCCTTTTTGGTTTACCATCAGTGTTGGTGTCCGATAGGGGTCCTCAGTTCACTTCTCGTTTCTGGCGTGCCTTGACTAGATTAGTGGGGATCGATTCACGTTACTCTTCGGCCTACCATCCGGAGACGTATGGACAGACTGAGAGGGTTAATCAAACCATGGAGCAGTATCTGCATTGTCTAATTCTCCAACATCAACAGTCCTGGTTGCGCATCTTGCATATGGCTGAATTCGCCTATAACAACGCGGTGCACTCCTCTACTGGTTTCTCTCCCTTCTATGTCTTGTATGGTCAGCACCCTAAAATCCTGCCCATCCTGGATTTCTCGCTTTCTGGTAATCCGGCTGCCTCTTCTTGCATCAGAGACATCTTGGCTGTCCACGCGCAGACCTTGCTGCACCTCAAAGAAGCCCAGGATTCCATGAAGGCTGCCACGGACTGGAAGCGTTCTGTGGCCCCTTCGTTTGCTGTGGGGGATAGTTTGGCTTTCTTCTCGTCATCTGCATCTACAGGGTTGCCGCAAGTTGTTAGCCCCGTTTTGTTGGTCCTTTTGTGGTGTCCCGGGTGATCAACCCTGTGGCCTATCGCCTTCGAGTCCCGGTTTAATGGTGGCTTCACCCTGTCTTCCATGTCTCTCTTCTCAAACCCTGCCCTGGTCCTACCCGTCTTCGTTCCCCTGGAGCTCCGGTTTCCCCTTCCTCCCCGGATGTCTTTGAAGTGTCTGCTATTCTGGGTTCTCGTTTCTTCAAAGGGGGTTTGCAGTACCTGGTGGATTGGAAGGGTTATGGCCCGGAAGAGCGTTCATGGATTCCTGCGGGTGATGTTCATGCCCCTCGTTTGATTTCCTGTTTCCATAGGGACAATCCGTTGTGCCCACGGGGTCGTGGGCCTTTGGGGGGGGCTCTGTCACGCTGTCCTCTCATTCGGTCCCTTTTTCACAAACATCTAGGTCAGACAATAGGACAGGCAACACTCACAGTACACCAGTTACCCCAGTCAGGTTTCCCCTCCATGTCCCTCACAGTGGACGGGTGTCACATGAGCGGGTTTACCCCAAGGGCCACACATGCAGACTCAAGGGTTCCCCGTTCCTTCACTGGCATCTGCCATGGCGTCTGCAAGATGGAGCTCGCAGGCGCCGGCTACAGGACGCTGCCCGCAGAAAGTCAATTCCGCGATCATGGAGACCATTGAGATCGAAACAACGCTCACGTGTCGCGTCTGTGGGTCACGTGACTCGTTCATCCGTCTCACTCGCAGATCAGGTGACACAAAAGCCTCCGCTATTTAAGCACTGAACTTCCGCAAGTCCGCGCTTGACAGCTGTTCTTTGGAGGACTCTGTACAGCGTTTGGTTACCTTGTGTTTCACGGCTGTTGACTCTTGGATTGTTTTTTGGATTTGCTTTTGCTCTCGTCTTTGGCTTTGTTTACTGGATGATCTCGAACTCGGAATGCCTTTTTGGACTGTCTTGGATTACCCTGAATTGGACTTGGCATTACGGCATTACGTTATCAAGTACTTTGGACTTTTGTCTTTTTGTTTCATCAAGTTACAGGAGGGCAAGTTGGGTTTTAACCCAGCCTACAGTTCTTCTCCCTACTGTCATCGGGGAAACCAGCTCACGTGCCCCTCCACGGAACTATCAACCATCATAGGTTCTGGGCTTCCTCACCCATCAGTTTAGGTAAGCCCTGCTCTTTATTCTGCTTGTTTGCTTGTACTGTGCTCGGTTGATTACTAATAAAGGTTTTCCTTTACAGCTACCTTGAGTGTCAACATTTCCCGTGGATCCTAGCTTCAAGAACTACCCACCTGTGGCCTCAATGATTGCATAGGGAGTAATCTTGTATTCTCTCTCTGTGGTACTTGGGGACGGAGGTTTCAATACTCTTCACGACAATCAAGCAACCTGACAACAAATCGCACATTACTCACCGGACAGCATCTCGCACACCACGCTTTCGCCTACCCACCCATGCTCATCTTCAAACTGCATGACAACACCAAAATACCTTTCCATACCTAAAAGGAAAGCAGCAAGACATTATTATTCGAACTAAGAGGAACATAAGAACTGCGTATAAAGACTGTAAAGCAGCAAACCTACGGTGTCGCAGCAGGCCTGGATTCCCACAGGGGGGCTTGCACCAGTGAAGTAACTTGGTCGCTGCTCGCCCCCACATCTACGCGCCCCTGCCACGAGGAGCAGGACGGAGAATCCACCTTTTACAATATTAAAGTGAGGAAAGGGAACAAGGGGCAGGAAGGAGTTTAGGCCAAGGGAGGTGGGAAAACAAAGAATCTGGTATTGAATCCAGCTCTCCTATTTTGCAGACCCATCTTTAACCAGAGGCCTTACCAAGGGACCGGGAGAGGGTTCGAGAGTGCAAATCATCCAACCAGGGCTGGGTGGCGTCCCCGTGGATACCAGGTGAGCGTAACAGAATGGTAGGCCGGGTACTTGTCCTTTGCGTTGGAATATGCGTGCTGGATAGTACAGTCTCTGTTTTGCTCTTCAGTTCCTCTTGTAGTTTTCTTAATCTGGCTATGTTTGGTAGTAGAAGATCTACAAACAGTTGTGTCCTTGCGGAGAGTTTTTCAGCAGCCACTTCTGTCTTCCTAAGGGCTTCTGATACAACTGCTTTAGTTGGTCCTTCTCTTGATTCTTCTCGGTTTCTCTCATTTTCTGGGATTGGTTGTTCGGTAGGCAGTCTCATCTTTTCTGTTGCTTTCGTTTGCGGCTCTGCGGCTCTGCTGCTCTTGCCATCTGGCCTAGTTTGTGTGTGGGCATGTAGTTGTCAGTACCTTATCTTAATGTTTCCCAAGCCGACCATGTCTCCGGCTTTCCTGCTGCTTTGTTACCACAAGTGTGTGGTGTGTGCATACCATTATCAACCACGTTCATTTCAAGTTAATTTACTTTACCATCAGATTTTCTTGGGACTGGAATAACTATATAGGGTCTGGGTGCTTTTGTGGGTTTCATTCGTACATCAGGTGGGTGCACTGAAATTACAACGCTTTGTGCGCCAATAAAAAATGCAGTTCTGATAGTCAAAGACAGCAAAATTATGATAAACACAATGCATAAATACAGAATAGTACGGTAAGTGAGGCAGCAGCATTTTCTCCCAGAGGAGCGAGAGTGACCCTCTGCTTGTGGGAGGACCAGGTTACTGTTCTGAGCCCCCATCTCGCTCATTTACCAAACGTCAATGATATTGTTCTTCCCAATTCAATATTGTTCTTGAACAGTTTGTATCATAAAGTGTCTGGTGCTTCACAAGTGTCCCCCCTCTTGCGGGTGACGATTGTCTCTTGATACAGGATATAGTTCCCTTGCTAGAGTATGGAAAAATCGATTAGACTAACACTTCAGTAAGTCACTTTTACTGTGCATGTTCGAAATACTTGAGTTCCCAGTCCACCCCCCGTATCTACTTCAGTCCATGAGGACATGCTGGATGCTGGTCAGTGTGAAGAAAGGGAAAAGTGTCAACAAATACAACAATTAGGGTTTTTGATCTTGTTCCCTCGATCTGTCCCTGGGCGGAACGTTTTTCTAGAACCTCCTTCGATACTGTCTGAAAGTTAGAAAGCTCCACTTGCAGCATTATTCCATGGAGTAGCATTCCCATCTGAGCGACATTAGCTGGATCTCTGATTAAGGGGAGGACGTCAACCTCGATAGGTCTCCCCACCATCTCCGGAAAGTCAGTGACTAGGCGAAAAAGGACATTATGTGCCAATCTGCTGTCTTCGGGTGACAGGGACATTTGCCCTGCCTTGCTGCGTTCAGGATTGTAGGTTCTTTTCTTGACGTGAACAATGTTTGCACTGTCCAGACACATGGATTGCGGCCAGTATAGTAATTTTGTTGAACAGCTGGCTCAAATGTTCAGTGTTTACTGGATCTCGAAAGGTCAGAGTGTCAGTTCTCCCTACAATAGATGGACAATCTTCGATTATGCAAAAGAAGAGTGTATTGATGAGTTCATCTAGAATCGTCTGTGGTGGAAGCATTTGTATCCTTTTCGCTGTACTCTGGCAGTACAATGAAGGCTTCCGTGATGACAGTAAGCAGTTGCCAGATTACTTTCTTGTTGGCAGGATCTTGTATAAAGTCTGTGACACTGGTGAGCCTCCCTACCGGCGACGGATATGATACCAATACTAAAGGGAAGTAGTTAAGCACGTCCTTTGTGATGTCTCTACTGGGGGACACCATAAGTGCTGTCGAACAAAGTCTTGGTACTGGATGATTCAGAATACTGTATTTTGTTCTCAATGTAAAAGTCCTTGATCAACGTTTGTTAAAGTCTTTTCCTCAACAAGGCTTAAATGTGACTTGGTTAAAAAGTTCGTGTTAAAGTGCTGTGGCTTACATGCACGATTTTCTTCTTCACCCTGCAACTAGGATGCACAAAGTGTCTTATTTTCCTCGTCCTCTTTTTTTGCTTAGAGGAATGTCCAATTTAAGCCACAATTAGCAACAGGTTTCTTTGTCTTGCTTTATTGTTCACGCCTCGTCCTTCGTCATGGATCTTGTCTGCACGTGCTATGGTTCTTCCCCATTGTCTGTAGTTTCTTCCTGGTGGGGTGCAGCTAGAAGGCTTTCTCCAATTTAGGGCTTAATGTCATTGAGAAAAATCCATGCTCTCCTGCCCTGCAGTTTCACAGCTGATGGAGTGCAGTCCTCCACGATGAAAGGACCATTAAATCTTGGCTCGTCCCACCTCTTCCTCGTGTGGTTTTTTACCAACACCGCATCTCCAGGAAAGACGAGAGGAACACGTAGACCTTGAACTGGGTCTGTTGCAGTGTCTCCCACTGTGTTTTGTGCTGCGCTGCACCCTTTTCGTCGTTGTTGCAGTTGGTCTGAAATTACAGTAAGGCTGGATGTCATGCAGTTCAGGTACTTTTGCATTCCGGATCCCAGGACCTCTTGGGTTTACTGGGCATCACATCTAGCTCTGTCTCGAGGGGATATGGGAGTATTCATTCTCCTTCCTGTGACTATCTCGTGTGGCGTAAAACGATGGTCGGAGCCTGGTTGGTTCCGAAGAGCATACTGTAACGCTCACCTGACTCCCACGGAGGCACTGGCCTGGTTCGCGCTGCTGTGACCTCTTCTAAGGTGATGCGCAGGGTTCGGAAGACGGACTGGCCCGGGCCCCCAAATCTGGCTTGTCTGGTTCGCAGAAGTATCCTTCTCTAGGCGAAAATAGGGGATTAACTGTCTGCGGGGTAATGCAATCGGCCTCCCACTTTCCCCTCTCACCCTCCTCAAAACCTTTCTGTGATTCCCCGTAGCGTCTCACCTTAGGGTCTGAAAGGACGAGCTCTCCATCCTGCTTCTGATGCAGGGGCGCGTTGGTATCCAGTTACTTCACTGGATTTTCGGATTGGTGAGAACCAAACTTGCTTGGCTTCCAGGTAAGTTTTTTGATAGGAGGTTCCCCTTGTGTCCATGCATTAATGTACTAATGCTAGTGTCTTTTTCCCCATAGGGGCCGGGGTACGGAATGCCGGGGAACAGGCACTGACCCGAGATGAGAGGTGAAATCCTTGTAGAAATCAGGTAAGTCTTTAATGAGCGTTTTTTGGTAATGTCTTTTCATTCGCTCATTAACGCGGATGTCTCTTTTTCGCCTTAGGGGCCGGGGTCCGGATATGCCAGGATGCGGCGCGGACCCGAAATGAATGAGGGAATGAATCAACAGGTAAGTCTTAACATGGAGATTTAGCTTTCCTTATTCCCTTCTCTCTCTCACCTTTTGTTCTTGTCTTTTTCTCCCTAGGCGCTGGGGCGTGACTGCGAATCCGGATGATCGCTGCTGAACATGGAGGCGCCCCTGTAAAGGTGAGTGAAATGCGGCGCTGCAGCAATCGACGCGATGAGCTTTTAAATAAAAGTCTTCCTTTTCAGGATTGTCTGCGAGATGTCTCCGGGATGCGGATTTAGCAGGTAAGGACTTTTCCTTCTTCTGTTCTCTTCTTCTCTTCCTTTGCAGGTGATCCAGGATGCTGGCAGGCGTGGCAGAAGTCAGGATACAGGAGCAGACACGGTGAGCGTCCAGCTGCTAGATGCAGAACAACGCGAAGCACGTGTGGCTGTTCGGGTGGGGTTTAAATAGCCTTGGAAGAAGTTCCATGTATGTATCCTTCCCCGACCACGCCCGGATGGTAAATTAGTCCCACAGGTTAAGTAGTTCCTTTAAGGCCTCAAGGAGGCCGGGATCCTGCAGCATGGTCTGCATCAGGTAAGTGCACCCAAGCACTCCCATAATGAGCCTGGCGCCATAGGCGCCAGGACACTGTCCAAAGGGCCCCTATATGGGGTTGCTGGGTCCTTCCTTGGGGACTGGATGTCCGCTTTCGGGGACGCAGGGTTTGAACCGGCTCCCCGGGAGCGGGCATCATGACAGCACTCCCCCCCCAAGGCCCCTCCCAAGGTTGTTCCCTCCGGGGGTTTTGGTTTGTCTGGGAAGAGTGGGTGGAATTTCCTGACTAATCGAGGTGCATGCACATGGTCGCTGGGTTCCCACGACCTCTCCTGAGGTCCGTACCCCTTCCAATCAATTAGGTAGAACAGTTTTGACCTAAACATTTTTGAGTCTAAAATCTTCTTCACTTCGAATTCGGGCTCCCCATCTATTAGAATAGGTTCTGGAGGTTTGAGTAGTCGGGTTCCGGGTACCACTGGTTTCAGAAGTGACACATGAAAAACAGGGTGAATTCGCATACTAGCTGGTAAATCAAGTTTAACAGCCACTGGTTTAATTATTGCCGTAATAGAATAAGGTCCCAGATATTTTGGGTTAAAAGTTCGAGGCCCTTTGAGTGGTAAATGTCTGGTAGCTAACCACACTTGATCCCCAATCTGATACGGAGGTGCTTCACTCCGATGTAGATCAGCATTCTCCTTGTATTTTCTCTTGGCTTGTTGTAAATGCGTAGTTGCCTCTTTGAAGGCTTGGGTAATTGTAGAATGCAGATGTTCTACTGCAGGCATTCCGAGGTTCTGAGGTGAGTCAAGGTTTGAGGTTCGAGGGTGATGCCCAAACAAAGTATAAAAAGGACTGTGGCCAGTTCCAGAGTGTACCGAATTATTATATGCGTATTCGGCTATCCAAAGAATGTCTTTCCAGTTGCTTTCAGATTGCTGTAACATACACCGTAAGTACTGCTCAAGGGTCTGATTTGTCCTCTCGGTCTGACCATCGGTTTGAGGGTGGTGACTGGTCGATAATCTTACGTCGATCTGCGCCATTTGACAACATTTGCGCCAGAAGTGGGAAATTAATTGGCTTCCCCGGTCAGAGATTAGTATAGATGGGAATCCATGTAGCCGAACAATATTTTCGAGGAATTCTTTGGCTAGGACAGAAGCTGAAGGTAAACCTTTCAAAGGAATAAAGTGGGCCATTTTGGAAAACAAATCCACAATTACCAGAATAGTATTGTACCCCGAACAAGGAAGCAGGTCGTAAATAAAATCCATTGATAGGGTGTGCCAGGGTGCTGGCGGTATGTCTAGAGGTTGAAGGAGACCGGCTGGTCTTTTCTTTTGAATTTTATTTTGGGCGCAAACACCACAGGACATCACAAAAGATTTTACATCTTTTCGCCAAGAGGGCCACCAAAATTGTCGTTTCACGTTTTCCTCTGTCTTGGCAATACTGGGGTGTCCCTCTATTAATGTATCATGATAACCGGAAATAACTAGTTTGTGTAATTCCTTATGTGGCAGGAATAAGCGTCCTTGGAAATAAGGTAAACCATTATCTATGGTAAAGTCTGATCCCTTTTGTATCCAATCCTGTAAGGTTGTAGGGTCCAGGAGTTGTTTCACTCTGGCTTCAATGTCTTCAAGCGTCTGTAACAAAGTCATGCCTAGAATCCTCTGTTCGGGAATTATTGGTACTGGTTCTGAGTTTGTATCAGATTCTCCCATTCCAATTCGGGATAAGGCGTCTGCTTTGCCATTCTTGCAGCCAGGTCGATAGGTAATCACGAAATCAAATTCAGCGAAAAACAAAGCCCATCGGAGCTGCCGTGATGACTGAGCCTTGGCGGTTTTCAAATACTGTAAATTCCGGTGATAAGTGATCACTGTGATGGTATGTCGAGCGCCAAGCAGATAATGCCGCCAGGCTTTAAAAGCGGACTTAATGGCTAACAGTTCTTTGTCAGTGATTGCATAATTAACCTCGGGTGCCGAGAATTTTCTGGACCAAAATGCTACGGGATGCAGTTGGTTGGTTTCGGGATCTCTTTGGGACAGGACAGCTCCCATGGCTAGGCTGGATGCGTCAGTCTCGACGACATAAGGGAGATCTGGACGCGGGTGTTTCAATATAGGTGCGGAGGTAAACTTAGCTTTTAAATCCTGAAAGGCCTGCTCGGCTTCTTCAGACCATTCAAAACGTTTATTTTTCCTCAAGAGTGCAGTAATGGGTTGTACCACGCGTGAAAATTCTGGGATAAACCTGCGATAGAAATTGGCAAAGCCGAGCATGCTTTGAACCCCTTTTACAGAGTTAGGTGATGGCCATTTGAGGATGGCATTCACTTTTCTTGAGTCCATTCGGACTCCTTTGGGTGTCAGGATGAAACCTAGAAACTCGACTTCTGTGGTATGGAAAACACATTTCTCCAATTTAGCAAATAGTTTGTGTTGGCGCAGTTTTTCAAGTACTGCCCTGACGTGTTTTCTGTGATCAGATTCCGAAGAGGAGTACACCAGAATGTCATCGATATATACGACTACACAAACATCGATGAGTTCCCGAAGGACATCATTCATGAAGTATTGGAAGGCAGCCGGCGCGTTACACAATCCGAAAGGCATCACCTGGTACTCGAATAATCCGTATTTAGTACGGAAGGCAGTTTTCCATTCGTCGCCTTCTTTAACTCGTACCAGATGATAAGCCCCCCAGAGATCTAACTTGGTGTATATGCAAGCGTCCTTCACCTGGTCAAGGAGTTCAGGGATTAGAGGCAGAGGATAACGGTTTTTAACCGTTATCTGGTTCAATGCGCGGTAATCGATACAAGTTCTAAGGTCGCCTTCTTTTTTGGGCACGAAGAACAAAGCCGAGGATGCCGGGGACTTTGATGGGCGAATAAAACCATTAGCTAGGTATTGATCCAAATATTGTCTCAAATGCAGGTTCTCAGGTTTGGTAAGGGCATAAATCCTGCTACAATGGGGTTGTGCACCGGGCACCAGATCGATTTGGCAATCGTACGATCTGTGAGGAGGTAACGTGTTGGCCTGTTCCTTTTGGAAGACGTCCTGAAAGTCTTGGTATTCCGGAGGTAGTTGCATGGAGGCAGAGGTTACAGATGCTAGATTAATCTTCAGGTTTTCTAGGTAGCAGGTTTGTGTACAATCCGGGAAGGTTATTCTCTTAGCTCGCCAATCAATTCGAGGATTATGTGTCTCTAACCAAGGGATTCCAAGAATAACCTGAAACTGTGGAGCCTTGATTACATCAAACACAACACCCTCCCGATGGCCGTCGGGACCAATAAGAGTCACCTCAGTAGTGGAATGTGTTACCGGTCCAGAGGCAATTTCTGTTCCATCGACTGTGGTGACGACATCTTTGCTGGTGTTAGGACGGAGAGGGAGGTTAATCCTAGAGACCAATTCACGATCCACATAGTTTCCAATAGCCCTACTATCGATGTATGCCTTTATTGCATGCAACCGCTTAGGCTGTTCTGGATCTACGAGAACCATTGGCACAATGAAATGCGAGGTCTGAGAGTTAGTTTTCAAGCTCGGCAAGCGGACCCCTACGCTTGTCGGGCGGAGTCGTTTCCCGAAACAGAGTCTTCATGGTTTTTATCAGCGGCTCCTACCGCCTTTCGGGGCGGTTTTGCCGGGCAATATCGTAGAAAGTGTCCAGAATTCCCACAATAAAGACATAATTTTAACTGCCGCCTCCTTTCACATTCCTTTTGAGTTAAGGGTCCATTAACCCCTCCAATTTGCATAGGCTCAGAGACATCAACTCCCTTGGGGTTAGCATGGGTCTTGACCAACACCCGGGTCTCAAACCTGGACCGATCTGCTTTTCTGTTTTGAAGTCTGTGATCCAATTGGACCACTAAGTCTATATACTCGGTGCATTCTTGGGGCGGATTTACAACTTGGGCCAAGACATCTTTAAGTTCTCCGCGTAGGCCTCGATAAAACAACGTGACTCTTTTATCCTCTGGCCATCCCGTTTCCACAATTAGTCTATTAAAGGTTGTAATATAGGATAGGAGGTCCTGATTGCTCTGTCGCAGGGATAGAAGTTCGTCATCCAGAGCCTGCCCCTGAGAGTGTCGAGCAAATAACCTTTCCATGCTTGCTTGAAACCCTTGAAAATCACAGAGAATCGGGTTATCTTGAGTAACCAGTGGAACTGACCAATCGGCAGCGCAGCCGCTGAGATATGACAATACAAAGGCTACCTTGGTCTGATCATTAGGGAAGGCCCCAGGTCTGCATAGGAAGTGCAAACGACACTGATTCATGAATACGGCGAATCGTTTGGGGTCCCCAGCAAAGCGTTCGGGTGGGGCCAGCGGCATGTTTCCAGGTAGATTAATCTGCACAGGGTTACTGGAAACCACAGGAGCGGGGTTCCCTCCGGAACCGGGTAGAGGAGTTTGCCCAGCTTGACCTTGCAAAAGCTGTCTGGCCAGGTCATCAGTTCTTTCCTTTGATATTATTAATTCCCTCCTGAGGGCATTAGTCTCTTGAAGAGCGGCATGTACTTCGGCCCGTAATTCCCCCAGTAATTGAGCCAACTGATCAGTCTCAGAACTTTCCATAGCGCCTGGGTGGGAATTTGTAGGAAGGCTTCGCGTTCTGTAACGCTCACCTGACTCCCACGGAGGCGCTGGCCTGGTTCGCGCTGCTGTGACCTCTTCTAAGGTGATGCGCAGGGTTCGGAAGACGGACTGGCCCGGGCCCCCAAATCTGGCTTGTCTGGTTCGCAGAAGTTTCCTTCTGTAGGCGAAAATAGGGGATTAACTGTCTGCGGGGTAATGCAATCGGCCTCCCACTTTCCCCTCTCACCCTCCTCGAAACCTTTCTGTGATTCTCTGTACCGTCTCACCTTAGGGTCTGGAAGGACAAGCTCTCCATCCTGCTTCTGATGCAGGGGCGTGTTGGTATCCAGTTACTTCACTGGATTTTCGGATTGGTGAGAACCAAACTTGCTTGGCTTCCAGGTAAGTTTTTTGATAAGAGGTTCCCCTTGTGCCCATGCATTAATGTACTAATGCTAGTGTCTTTTTCCCCATAGGGGCCGGGGTACGGAATGCCGGGGAACAGGCACCGACCCAAGATGAGAGGTGAAATCCTTGTAGAAATCAGGTAAGTATTTAATGAGCGTTTTTTGGTAATGTCTTTTCATTCGCTCATTAACGCTGATGTCTCTTTTTCCCCTTAGGGGCCGGGGTCCGGAAATGCCAGGATGCGGCGCAGACCTGAAATGAAGAGGGAATGAATCAACAGGTAAGTCTTAACATGGAGATTTAGCTTTCCTTATTCCCTTCTCTCTCTCACCTTTTGTTCTTGGCTTTTTCTCCCTAGGCGCTGGGGCGTGACTGCGAATCCGGATGATCGCTGCTGAACATGGAGGCGCCCCTGTAAAGGTGAGTGAAATGCGGCGCTGCAGCGATCGACGCGATGAGCTTTTAAATAAAAGTCTTCCTTTTCAGGATTGTCTGTGAGATGTCTCCGGGATGCGGATTTAGCAGGTAAGGACTTTTCCTTCTGTTCTCTTCTTCTCTTCCTTTGCAGGTGATCCAGGATGGTGGCAGGCGTGGCAGAAGTCAGGATACAGGAGCAGACACGGTGAGCGTCCAGCTGCTAGATGCAGAACAACTCGAAGCACGTGTGGCTGTTCGGGTGGGGTTTAAATAGCCTTGGAAGAAGTTCCATGTATGTATCCTTCCTCCAATCAGGTATGTATCCTTCCCCGACCACGCCAGGATGGTAGATTAGTCCCACAGGTAAAGTAGTTCCTTTCAGGCCTCAAGGAGGTCGGGATCCTGCAGCATGGTCTGCATCAGGTAAGTGCACCCAAGCACTCCCATAATGAGCCTGGCGCCTATGGCGCCAGGACTGATGTCTTTTATGAGCCTGGCGCCATAGGTGCCAGGACACTGTCCAAAGGGCCCCTATATGGGGTTGCTGGGTCCTTCCTTGGGGACTGGATGTCCGCTTTCGGGGACGCAGGGCTTGAACCGGCTCCCCGGGAGCGGGCATCATGACACATACAATGCCAATGGAAGGCAGTGCAACCATGCCTTCTTTAGAGTAAGCTTCAATTTGGCTATCCTTTCCTTTAACAAGCCGTTGAGCCTCTCACAAATTCCATTACCTACGGGATGATACGCCGACGAGAACTTGTGCTTTATACCAAGCAATAAGCTAATCTGCTCAAAGACTGCATTTACAAAATGAGCCCCATTATCTGATTGTATTACTTCACACACCCCCACCTAGGGAACGCTTCCCTCACTAGGAATTTGGCCGCACAGGTAGAGTCTGGGTGTTACATGGACCTGCTTCTATCCATCTAGAGAATGGACACACCACTACAATTAAGTATCTGTACCCGTTGCACACTTGAATCATGTCGATATGTAAGTGCTGAAAAGGCCCATTTGGCCGGGGATTGATGACTCTCACTACTTTTAATGTTTGCCCAGCGGTGAATTGCTGGCAGATTATGCAGTTCACCATAAAGAATGCAACATGCTCAGCTAAATTCAGTATAAACGAGTCTTCCACGAGCGTTGCTGCTAGATTTTCTTTTGACATGTGTATCCGGTAGTGTAGCTGTTCAAATGCTATTTTTAGTAGGGCTACAGGCATTACTGGTTTACCAGTGCTGTCTTGCCGCCACAATCCTTCGGAGGGATTTAAAGAACATCCTTGACGTTTCCACAGGTTCTTCTCGTCCTGCGGTGGCTCCCCTTGCATCAGTTGTGTCTGCCCCAGATTGCTATAGGCTTCAGGTGTGGTTTGTGCCACCATTAGTCTCTCATGGGTGCATGCCACTTCCATGACCGTCTCACTTTTGGATGCCATACACTTGGCTTCCGTGTCTGCTGCATGGTTTCCATGTGACACAAAATCTGTCCCTTTCGTGTGGGTGGCGCATATCACGACTGCTATTCCCACTGGGAACTGTAATGCCTTTATCAGCCTGTCCAATAGGGCTGCGTGCTGCACTGGTGTGCCGTCCGCTCGGAGGTAGCCCCTCCTTTTCCAGCGTGCTAGTCCTGCGTGCACTGTGGATGTCACATAGGCGGAGTCACTGTACACCATTACTTCCTCGTCTGCGTGATTCTCAATGGAGAGTATCAACGCCAATAATTCTGCAGTCTGTGCTGAATAATGAGAAGGTATTTGTGCACTGACGAGTACTCGAAATTCTCCGTTTGCTATGTCTTTTATTACAGCAACGCCTGTATATCTTTGTCCGTCTTCTTGATCGATTCTTGAAGAACCGTCAATAAAAACGATCTCCCTTCCCGCCAGGACATTTTCCTTTACCCTGGGGATTTCATCATAGAATTCTTCATAGTTTGCACAGTCGTGTATCGGCTCCCCTTCAGTGACTGGCTTTGCTATGAATGTAGCTGGGTTCACCATTTCATATGGGATTATTTTGATTGATCTCATATGATCATTTCATAAGCAGAAGCTCGCTGAGATGTCAATGTGCCCTTTGGTTTCTCTAAAATGGCAAATAGTGAATGTATAAGGTCATGGAACATCCCATTACAATGGTTGTCGCCTTCTCTATGGCGAACGCCGTGGCAGCTAAACTTTGTTCTCATGGGAATTGGCCTTTCATTACTGGGTCCAGATTCCCACTGTAATATGCCAGGGGCTTGTACCCAAACAAGGTTGTTTGGGCCAGCACTGCCGTCATAACGCTGCCATCTGTGTGTGAAAACAGGTAGAATTCCTCTGTATAATTAGGAATTCCGAGAACTGGAGCCGTACAAATCACTCTCTTGAGTGCTGCAAACCCCTTTTCTATCGCCTCAGTCCATTCAAGCTTTTCCTTTGTCACCTGGGCCTTCTTTAGAGCCTGAAGCAAAGGCTTAGTACATGAGCTGTAATCGAAAACCCATGCCCCAACGTAGTTGCACAGGCCTAGAAAGCTCTGCATTTGCTTTATCGTGTGTGGCTTGGCCGTGTTCAATATTGCTTCAACCCTTTCTGGGGTCACCTTCTTTCCTTCATGAGAGATCAGCTGGCCTATATACAGCACTTCCTGTTGTCATGATTCCTGCCCCTCATGTCCCCAGCCCTCCAAGATGTCAGGCTGGAGCCAGGCCACGATCACCTAACATGGCCCTCAATGGCCTCTCCATCCCTCCAAAGACCCACTTGGAGTCAGACTTGGCGCTTGTGGCACCAGACTCACTCACTCCCATAGGATAACATTGGGGATTGGACTTGTAGCGCATTCATGGGGACAAGATGGATACCCCCACATATTTCGGTTCCCAGAACTGCATGTGTGGTCTAGTCTTTTGGGTGTGGTTCGGCCCAGAGACACCTGGGATACCCAGAGACTATTTAAGCCACACCCAGGCTGAGAAACATGCTTTGTGTTTTCTGCACCTGCGGCGTGACACTCACCGTGTTCGGATCGGTCTCCAGTAGGCCTGCATCTGTCTTCTGCGCTCAGCTCCTGCAAGAACAAGAACACCATTAGGAACAGCCTTACCTTGCGGCACTTCTGCCCATCATTCATTGCTCCTTCTGTTCTGCAGGCATCTTCAGCGGTGTCATTCCCATCCCGGCACGCCGCTTCGTAAGGAAAAGGGAAAAGAACAGAAAAAAGGCATTAGTAAGCATTCTGCAAATCTTCGCTTATTTATAAATACTGTACGAGCTTCAAACGCTTACCTGAATCCCAGCCGCTCTGGGGGAACTCTGTCTCCGGAACTTCTCATCCATCTGCAAGAGGGAAAAGACACTCTGGTCAGCTTGGAAACATTTAGAGGCGCTGCATACCGCGCTTACCCACCGCATTTGTTCTTCATAACCAGCATCCACGCTGAAAACATCACGGCACCTAAAAGACACAGAAAAAGAACTCAGTTCAATGCAAATATGAAATGGGTGCATCGTGCATTGCGCTCTCACTCACCTTCAGCGCTACTCATCTCAGCAGCACGCCGCCATCCCCGAATGCCGGCTATCATCTAAGGAAGGAAAGGAACGAAGTTAGAGAACTGTTAAAAAGACTCATTACACTTACCTATCGGACTCTTGCCAGTGAAGTAACTAGGCAGCAACGGGCCCGCATCAATCAAAGCACCCCTGCGCTGAAAGCAGTACAGAGAGCACACTATCCAAGAAAACTAGGTGAGCTGTGGATCAAAGGGAAGGGTTGGACCCCAGGGAAGAAGGGGTTCAGTCACACAGAAAATAGGGAGTTAAACTCTAGCAATCCTGTGTTTCAGGCCCAGTCTCCAGTCGAAGAGACTCCAGGGAAGGGTTTGAGGTCGTAAGAGGTCAGAACAGGCTGAGTGACATCCCCGTGGATACCAGGTGAGCGTTACAGAACGCAAAGCCTCACATCAAAATCCACCTGGGCGTCATGGAAACATCAGAAACTGACCAGTTAGCCCACATGTTGGGGCAGCTACGTTCCGAAGTACATGCGGCCAGGCAGGAGACCAACACCCTGACAAGAGAGCTGATAGCAGCCAAAGAACGCACTGATGATTTAAGCCGGCAACTTCTTCAGTCACAAGCAGGGCACGCACCATTGCCGGGAAGCGTGCCCTCGATGCCAGCACCATCAGCCAATCCCGTTCAGATAATCCTTCCTGGGGCAGTTCCCTTGGCCCCGCCCAAATGATTTACGGGGGATCCCAAGAGGTTTGCAACGTTCATGAAGCAGTGCCGCCTGCACTTCCTTTGTAGGCTAGGGGCCTTTCCGAAGGACCAATCACGGGTCGCTTTTGTGCTATCCTACCTGAGTGGTAGCGCTGCGGACTGGTCTGTACCCTTTGTGGCCAAGATGATCCTTTGCTGTATGACTTCAGGGGCTTTCAGCAGGAGATGGAAAAGCTGTTCGCCCGTCGTACTCATGGGCAGGCATTAGACAACGAACTTCTGTCCCTACGCCAAGGGAATCAAGACCTATTAACATACATAGCCACGTTCAATAGACTCGTAGTTGAAGCAGAATGGCCAGTGGAGAAGAGAACCACGTTATTTCAACAGGGGTTGCGGGGGGAGCTCAAGGATGTTCTTGCACAAGTAGTGAACCCCCCGAAAGACTGCTCAGAATTCATTGACCTTGTTGTTCAACTGGATCATAGGTTGCAGGACCGAAGAGCAGATCGAACCAGACCGGACCCTCGCCCTATGTATGTGCGTTCAAAGGACAATACTGCCTGAACAACGGAAGATTCAGGAGAACCAATGCAAATCGGGGGGGGGTCATATCCCCCTTGACTAAAGTGGAAAGGGATACAAGGAGACAGCAGCAGTTATGTCTGTACTGTGGAAGGTCAGGTCATTTCCTTAAAGAGTGCCCTGTGAAGCCACCGAGGACGGCGGTAGGTGCCACGGACAAGGAAGATACCATCAAGGAATCGGAAAACTCCCCAGCCCGGCAAGTGTAGGGGTCCACTTGTCGAGCAAAGAAAGTGAACTACAGACCTCCCATTTTGCACTCTCTGTGGTCTTGATCAATCACCAACAACCATCTCTGATGCACGCAGTAAGATTGTACATAGACAGTGGAGCCGTTGGGAATTACATCGACCAGGATCTTGCACCAAAGATGGGGCTTCCGTTACTCCCTAAATCAACCACTGACACTGTTGCCACTGTCGTTGGCATGGAAATAGCTTCTGGTCCAGTATCCCAATGCACTGGAGCTTTAACCCTTCTGTGCCAGGATGGACACCAAGAATATATCGTTTTCGACCTCATTAAGGCACCGCAGTTCCAGTTGATTTTGGGAATGCCATGGTTGGTAGCTCACATTCCTCGAATCGATTGGCGAGCAAAAGAATTGGCCTTTCCCGAGACTTGCGCCCCCACATGTTATCGCCAAGAGATACAACTAATAGACACCAGAACCTCCATGCTTGCAACTGTGGCAATCGGCACCCTACCAAGTGAATACCAGGACTTTCAAGATGTCTTTCAGAAAGAACAGGCTAATACCCTGCCACCGCACAGACCATACGATTCTCAAATCGACGGATACCCGGCACACAAATCCCTTGAGGGTGAATTTACGCACTTACGGAACCAGAAGACCAGCACCTGAAGGCCTATCCTGACCAATACCTGGCCTACGGGTTCTTCCGTCCCTCGAAGTCTCCAGCAGCCAGTCCTCTATTCTTCGTACCGGAAAAGGAGGGGGACTTGAGAACGTGCATCGACTATCGCGCACTGAACCAGATTACCGTAAAACATCGCTACCCCCTGCCACTGATGCCTGAATTGCTTGATCAAGTCAAAGATGCCCAAATCTACACAAAACTAGACCTGAGGGGGGCATATCACCTTGTTCGCGTAAAACAGGGGGACGAATGGAAAACCGCTTTTCGCACCAAATACGGCACTACGAATATCAAGTAATGCCCTTTGGCCTTTGCAACGCGCCTGCTGCATTTCAATACTTCATGAACCATGTCCTACAGGAATTGATTGATGTGCTCTAGTGTACATCGACTATATCCTAGTATATTCCGCATCAAAGCAGGACCACGTTAAACACGTCCGATCCGTATTGGAGAAACTCTGTCAACACCAGCTCTACGCCAAGCTCACAAAGTGCCCATTCCACATCTGCGAGGTGGAATTCCTGGGCTTTATCCTCAGCCCGAATGGATGTACACAAGGTAGATGCTATCCTGAACTGGCCATCCCCAAATTAATTCAAGGGGGTTCAAAGTATGCAGGGTTTTGCAAACTTCTACCGCCGGTTCATCCCAGGATTTCGTAAATCGTGCATACCATCACGTCATTACTAAGGAAGAGCAACAAAAAGTTCCAGTGGACAATAGAAGCCGAGGAGGCTTTCCAGGAACTGAAAGCAAGATTCACATCTGCTCCAATCTTACGCCACCCTCGCTGATCTCCCATACCTGGTGGAAACAGACGCCTCAAGGATGGCTATGGGAGCCGTCCTCTCACAAAAGGACCCCGAAACGGGCCAGTTACATCCTGTTGCCTTCTGGTCGTGTAAATTCACACCCCCTGAACTCAATTACGCTATCACAGACAAAGAACTCCTGACCATTAAGTCAGCCTTCAAGGCATGGCGGCACTACCTCTTGGGTGCCAGACACACAATCACCGTAATAACTGACCACTGGAACCTCCAGTACCTAAAAAAGGCAAAGGCCCAATCCTCACGACAACTGCATTGGGCTCTTTTTTTTGCTGAATAGGAATACATGATTACATTTCGACGAGGGGTGAAAAACGGGAAGGCCGATGCCCTTTCCCGTATGGGGGTGGAAGAGCAAGGGTATCAGACCCCTGACCCAATAGCAATCATCCCGAGTGACAAGCGCCTAGGAATCACAGCAACCATAACTCAAAGAATTACGTGAAGAAATCCAAAACCTGATGAGTGTGGAGCAATTACAAGCGTGGAGTGCACAAGGAGAACATTACATGATAAAAGATCAGTTGCCCTACTTCAGGAATCGTTTATTCTTACCAAACCAAGAACAAGTCATGTCCGGTTATCATGATTCCTTGATTGAGGGCCACCCCGGAATCGCTAAAACCCTAGCCAAGGTAAAACAAAATTATTGGTGGGCCACGTGGCGTAAAGACATTATCCAATTCATCCTATCTTGTGGAGTGTGTGCTCAAAACAAGTCATCCAAGCAGAAACCGGCTGGGCTATTACAACCATTGGAAATCCCACCAGCACCTTGGCACACGTTGTCCCTCGATTTTTTTACTGACTTACCATGCAGTCAAGAGTTTAACACTATTCTTGTGGTCGTGGACCTATTTTCAAAAATGGCACATTTCATTCCTCTTAAGGGGCTCCCAAATGCTTCCACTCTGGCAAAGGTATTTCTTGAAGGCATCGTACGGCTCCATGGGTTTCCTTCAGTTTTGGTCTCAAACCGAGGTACTCAATTTGTATCTAACTTCTGGAGAAAATGCTGCTCTATGGCCCAGATCGACATCCGGCTATCCACCAGTCACCATCCCCAAACGAATGGTCAAACAGAGGACAAATCAGACGCTCAAGCAGTATCTGCGTTGCATGTTACACCAAGCTGAAGGAAGCTGGTTCGATCTATTATGGATAGCTGAATATGCTTCTAATAATTCCCTACACAACAGCACTGGGCAGACACCCTTTTATACCTTGTATGGTAGGCACCCACGTAAGTCTGAGTTGGACATTCCTACAACCCTGGAAATGCCAGTAGTCAAAACCTTGCACACGACCATTTCTCAAACCTTTAAAAGGGCAGCTGAACACCTACTTCAAGCTAAGAATCGCCAAAAGAAGTTTGCTGATCAACATCGAGCAAAGGCCCCCAACTACCAAGTGGGAGACAAAGTCTGGCTGGCGTCTAAACACGTGTCCATTAAAGGAGCCCAAACTTTCCGTCCAAGATACCTGGGTCCATTCACCGCCACCTCCGTGATAAATCCTGTGGCGGTCAGACTAGCTTTGCCGTGAAACATGCAGATTCATCCTGTGTTCCACGTGTCTCTCCTTAAACCTGTTCAACCTGGGACCTGGGTAGCAACGCCACCGCAGCCAGTAGTAGTCGCCGGGGAGCCAGAATTCGAAGACAAGGACATCCTAGATTCCCAGACCCCCCCCTTTGTTTTGCATAAATTAACTTTGGGTTTCACCCTAAGTTAACAGGGCGATCCAGACGTGGACCCCTTTCTCACTGTTCTTAGAGAGGCAACAGTTTCACCTCACTGATGATGCCCAACAAGGCTGAAACACGTGTATGGGGTTACTGATGGTACTCTTGTTCAGAGGAGAATTGCCTAGCATTTCGGCGCTGGACTGCCCCTGGGCAGGACAAAGGCTGATAAATGGGGAAATTTCTTCTCTGTGAAAGGGACAGTGAGCTAAAGACTTGGTAGAGTCTCTCCCAGGGGTTATTCACCCAAGAACATGTCATTGGGCTGTGTTTGTGCTGGTAGAGAGATTCCCAGTCCCCACCTTTGTTTAGATTCAAAGTACGTCAGATCCAAATTATACTACTTAGTAGACTGGAAGTAGCCAAGACCCTCCCTTTGATTTCTTGACAGGATAAATCACCGTATTACATGGTGACTCTGACGTCACTAAGATGCCCTGGTCCATCATGGCGGAAATTGTCTTCACGATCCCTTCATCCGCCTCTCTGGACATGGGATATTGTCAGGCTCTCGGTAAAATTGCTCCTGGTTTCAGTTTAATTTTCACTTCTCCCACCGCCTTCAGGAGGCCTATGTCATAGGGTCCTGTAGTCCATACTGAGACAGGCACCTGGGCCATGTCGTCATCAAAGTATTACGGACGTATCAGCGCCAACATCATTCTCTGAAGCACTTCTCTTCTGATCATTTTTACCCAAAAGATGAGACTCACTTCCACCATTGTCTCTTCTGCGTCTGGTTGCTCTTCAAACAGATCATCATCAGTGACGTCAGTCACTCGAAACCCTTCTTCAATGGCGATAATCGCGCACCACTTTCTAACTTCATCATCGTAGCCTTCGACCAATGCTACTTTCCCTCGCACTGATGCAGCATGTATCATCAAGGGAAATACTTGTCCCTACTCTTCATGCATAGGTATGCTTGGTCTGAATAAAAACTCATCAGGGGTCCTCATGACCTTGTCTGCAAGGCCTGGCAATCCCGCCATAAGTACACGCATGCCATATGCGAAAGTTTCTGGCTCCAGTGGTATAGCTCTCATGGCTGTGTCCTGAATATGGTCTAATCATTTTGCACACATTTGAATATGCATTCCTGGAGTGGAGCATACTATACTCTCCTCCGTGAACAAGATTGTCATGTTCAATTTAGTCATTAAGTCTCGACCCAAAAGGTTTACTGGGGTCTGACGTGAATACAACAAAGGTACATTCATTTCGCACTCTCCTATGGAGACTGGGAGTGCATCGGTAAAGGGAACTAGACTGAGCTCCTGTAAAACTGAGTATCTATGGCCTTGCCGGACAAGGAAAACTTGCCTTCTCGTATGGATGAGCATGTTGCACCCGTGTCAACTACGAAGGAATATTCTTTACCCCCTATGATGACATTCACCCTAGGTTCCCTATTAGGGTCTAGTGTCACTGATAGGATAGAGCACATCAGGATTCCCAGTAAGCTGTCCTAGTTCATATATAAGTTTGTTCATCCACTGTACACTTGTGGATTTTCTCCATTCCCAGGGTTGCCTCCCCTTCCGGAGTTTGTGCCCTGAAAAGGTTGCTGTGGTGCCTGTTGGGATTGTCCTAGTGGCAGATTTCCCATGTTTGGTGGTTGAACCCCTTGTTGCGCACCTTGCTGCACGCCTGGTGCTTGCTGCTGCACCGTGTGATTCTGTGCACCACCCCGTTGTGGGATCACAGGTGGATTCATCGTGCCTGCTCCCATTCCTTGGCTGTTCTGCCTTGCCCCTTGGCTTCTGCATGTGCGTGCCAAATGCCCGGTCATCCCACACAGCCAACATACTGGCGGTGGTCAGATTATTTGTCCATTTGACATATCTGAGTTGCCCATTTGCACGTTTTGAAAGCCTCCTTGATTACTTTGGAAACCTCCTTGATTACTCTGCCATCCTCTTCCTCTAAATCCTCTTCCCCTCGGGTACAGTCCTACGTTACCCTGGTTGTTCTGCTGTGGATTAGTCACCTGTTAGATGTTCTGTTCAGCTGGGTTAGTTAGCATGGCTCCTTCAAGAGCATACTTTTAGAGTTTCTTTTGCACCAACTTCGCTTACTCACCCTTTCGAGTTGCCTCCTTTTTTCAATTTTTTTCTTGCAACAATCTACAGTAATGTGCGATAGTCAACTGTATTGCAGCCCAAGGTTTAGCCTCAACTCCTACCAATTTCTTGAGCTGGTTCTGGCAACCCTTGGCACAATATGTGGTAAAACACTGGTATAGATTTCATCCAAGATTCATGCATTTTGAGTATCCACGCGTCTTGGAAATTCTGGATATAAATTAACAGATCTTCTGACTCCTTCATTTTTTGAGCCATTATAGCTCCCATATCTGATGTGTCTGGGTAAAGCACTTGTATCGCTTTCCATACTGCTGCTCTGCAATTGTTAAATGGTGCTCCGTCGTGTGCAGTGTTAATTGTGGTTACACCAGGATACCCTGCCCGTGTCCACACACCGTCTGCTCTCTCACCAAGTATAGCGATCAGGAGACCTTTAATGTCCCCTATTACGAGCGTGACTCCCCCAATCATTTTTTCTAACTCGTGTATCCACTTCCTGGCTCCCGATGTCAGCATTGGAAGCTTGTTTCTCAGGTTCTATCGATCCATGTGTGGCCATGGAATATATTTTGGTCTTGCTCCCCCCTTTTCTAGTAGTGGAAATTGGGGTGTGCAGCCTTCTTTCCCTTCTCTCATAGATCTCCCGTAACGCAGGGGTAATATTCCACCTGCCTGGTAGTGTCCTTAATCTGTCTACATAGTCGGGTGCTGCCACCCCCCTCTGACCATGGGGTGTTCCTTCATGCCGGTCAGACTCTGTGGCAGACTCTGATGTCCTTGGTGCGGACTCGCTAGCGTCTGACCATCGCACCCCTTTGTGAGCCGCTTTTCACGCAGTCTCCCTTCTTCATTTGTCTCACACTCCTCCTCTTCGGAGTCAGACATTGGTTGCTCCCAATTCACTCAACTCCTTGTGTCATCATCATTTCTACTGATTTCTAATCTGTCCAGGGACAGCTTCCTGCTCCCGCTACTTCGGGTACATCCTCCGTGTCATATAGCTGAGTGCTTTCTAAGCGCTCGTCTTCCCCCTCTCCTTGGGATATTTGTTCTAGCCCCATTTCATCATATATTTTAATCGACAGTTTCCCCGATGCTTCTGGTGTCAAAGTTATCCTCAATATTTGCCCTAGACGTGCCTGGTACAGATTCATACGCAGGAAAGAATTCTTCAATGTCTTCCCAGTCTATAACTGGATTGGGTTTTTTAACTTCCCTCTCCAAATATTTGAGATCGCGTACCCTCTGTCTATGCTTACATTCGATATCTTCGATTTCTTTGCGTTTCCTCGCCTCTTCTGACCTTATCTTCTTCCCTCCTCCTTTCATTTCTATGTTCAACTGCTCTTCGAACTTCCTCATCCCTTCGTCTCCTTATCCTTTTTTCACGTACCCTTTGCTCTTCTTCCAACCTTAGCTGTTTCTGTCTGTCGTGCTCATAGGCTGTTCGCTGTTTGCGATCAAGCTGCTTTTCTTGTTCTTCGCGAAATAGCTGTTCTCACCTCAGCCTATCTGTCCTTCTTATCCTTTTGTCCCTTAACTCCTTCTCTTTCTCCTTTCTCTGTGACTCATCTAAACTCTCTTTAGGTCTCACTTCATCACTTCCTTTTCCATCGAGTTTCAATAGTATTTGTCCTCCTACCCATTTGTCTTTTACCAATGCTATCTCATCAGTTCTATCTTCACTTCCTTTCCATTTCTTTCCCTCTCTCTCCTTATCTAGAGATGCACTTGTCTGTGCCTGATCCTTCCTTTCATCATTGCGTCTCTCCTTGTCCCTCGGGACTGCGGAGGTAAGATTCTTGTCCTGATCCTTCCCTCGATTTTCATCACTACTGTATGTAGGTGACTCATATGCAGGGTTGATGTACCCTGTAGCTGCTTTAAGCGCCCTTAATGGGTAGAGTCCCTCAGGCTTACTTCCCTCGGTTTCTGTTTCTGGCGGGGCAGGTGGCGCGGTAGGCGTCTCACCCCCCTCTGTGCATACATTTAATATCCAGTCTGCAGGTTGCTCTTCCTCCTTCGACTGCTCGAACATTTTCCAAAGTTCCAGAACAGCAAGGCGTTTCTCGAGCTTCTTGCCTGTATATGTGGCATGCAAGTAAGTCATATGCTTGTAAGACGGCTTTAGATAAGGACCCATTTTGTGGCCACAGCATAAACATCTTGTGGGCGGTACCCTTAACCCACTCAGTACTATATTTGTTAAGCTTGGGTGCATGTTTCGGCAGTTGCTTGCATAAGTGTGCTAATGGAGTAATGTCTTCCATGCTTAAATCTGTTCTATTTTCCTCTTATACAACACTTTTCAATGCTTTCATGCAACTTTAACACTGGCAACAATATGAGCGAGCACCAAACACTGCAAGCTCCAATCCAATTTTTGCCCGCCAAAACTTTTATATCACCAATTTACTCAAAAACATTGATTCGTGTACGATTCCCTCTTGACTATAGAATCACGTAAAATCCTAGTCAGTTCTGAACAACAAACAAAATTCCTAACATGTGAGACACAACAGAACACGTACGACATTCAACGGACTAGACAGACACCAGCTGGACACAAATATTTCTGCCTCCAATTTGTACCCCGACATGGAGTTTAAATGAACCCCGTTCATGACGTCTTTAAACGTGATGTTAGCCTAGTCGTCCCCTAGTATATGGGGCTCCGAGTTCACGTTTCTTCTGACCGCTATATTAAAGCACAGGAACAAGGCGTATCCTCTCTTTCTCAGGTGTCCACCCTGGTATCCTCTCTCTTCTCAGGGGTCCGCCCTGGTATCCTCTCTCTTCTCGGGTGTCTAACCCGGTATCCGCTATTTAATTATTCTCGAGTCATTATCCCTATATATGTTTATATATCTATATACACACTGTACATATATACACTGTATATATACACATATATACAGTCTTCTCTACTTCTGATTATTTTGTTTTTTCCACCTCCATCCGTTACCTTTTCCCCTACTTGTTCTAAAGCCTATGACTTTGGCCAAAACATTCAATTTTTTGTTTCACTCACCATTCGCATCGTTCCTCTGGACCCTCGGGATCACTGCCTCCTTTAGTCTTTCGCCTGATCCGCTGCCCGTAGGAATGGGAAGGGTTATGTTTTTAAAACGGGTCCCTTCAGACCCATTACAGTTTTGGATCAATTTATACTACCATTGTCCACGGGAAGCTTCACAGTCTACTCAGCCGAATGATGAAGGACTCGTGATATTGCCGAAGACCTAGAGTTACTTTGTGTCGATGGTCAATGGGTGTCTTATCAATAATCACTGGTTTCCAACCATCCTCTGCTACCAAGTGTACAAGAGGGCGGAGTAACCTCTGACGGGCCCATAGGATCAGAGCAAACCCTCAAATACTTTAAGACGAGATAGCTGCACCTTGAGGTGGATGGGGTGCAGGATTCTCTTACTCCAACACCAATCAATAAGGACAACTCAACGGTTTGGCAAAGGGAAGTCTGTTTAATTACAAGTACAAAAAACGGGGAAACATGGAAATTAACAGTTATGTGATCGCCAGTCTCGCTTCAACTCCCAACAAACTTCATTCAGCAGCAATAGTTATAACAAAGATTTGTCATCATTGACGTTTAACACTCATAAGTTTGTCATGCAATTCTATTGGATGGAAAAGGTAACTTAAGTATAGGTGCTATATCTGTATATGGTAACGGAGTGTGAGGTTTGGATAACTTATCAGGTAGGCATCTACGCCCTTCCCTCTACATTACTCATGCACACGTCACAAAAAGTACGACATCTCATTGGTTCTACTATCTATAGGACCTTAGATTATTTGGCCCACTGTGATTGGGCTGGCTACAACCCTAAGCATAAATCTCCACTAATTAGCAGCATGCAGAATGGTCACCCAGATGCGCCATGCCCCATAGTTCACCCTGCCTCCCTTCCATCAATCAATCAGTACCTTAGGGCTATGTGTCAGTTGGCTGAGGATGGCCTCGAAACTGTAGCTTCTTGTCAGGAAAAGTTATGGTATCTTCTGCCGTTGGGTGACATCAGACGTTGGCACCTCTTTGCTCTCGGCTGGTCACGTGTTAAGTACACCGTGAATCTGCTTCTTTTTCCTTCTATTTGTGCATTTAACTCTCCTTAGGCCCGCCACCTGCATGGGCGTCCTTATGTCGACCTTCGCAGGGCAAGCTGCACTGTTCTTAAGTTTCGATTCTCTGAAGTTACAGTCTGCCTCCCTCACTTGGTCTGACTTCGACTTCCCAGGCACGAGCTGCCTCTTGCGGAGTTTCGATTCCACTCTTTCGTCTGTGTTTGTGCTAGTATATGAATCCTGGCCTGTTTGACCCCTAGCAACCTGGGTTTAATTCTGCTATTGTATAAAGTGGACTCACACTCATATAATGTGCTTCATTGAGGTAGATATATAGTTGGCGCTTGCCGCTCTATCCTTCTACTAAGCATAGCAAGCAGTACTTGTTTTCTTAGCTTCTTGCATTCCAAGCATATGTACAGGTGTTAGTCGCATATTTGCTTTATAGTTACGTTTCCCTATATTTCAACATTGTCTCTTCTTCTATGTCTTCTATGTCCATTACGTCATTATTCGTAACATTTCGTGTTTATCACCTTTTTGGTTGTCCTGTCTTTCATCTGCTTGTCTGTCGGGCCCTTGTGTCGTCACCATATCTGGGACCACCTCTACACCATGGTCACCATAGACCTGGAAATGGAAGGTATGAACAGGGGAGACTACAAATGGCGCTGCAACAAACACCTGTGGAAAGATAAGATCTTTGCTCAGGATCTCACCAAAGAAATAGAATACTTCCCAAACAATGACAATGGGGAGGTAGGAGAAACCACACTTTGGGAGGAGGGAAAAGCAACCTGGAGAGGGTCCTTAATCAGATAAGAGGCCCATAAGAAACGTGAACGCAGATTGCAGGAACAAAAACTGGGCAAAGAAATTAAACAAATACAGAATAAACTCCATTCCAAGGGGGCATATCGGGGTGTCGAGCTGAGGGAGCTAAAACAGAAAAGAATTGAAAGCGTGGGAATAGGGGATAACATTTGAAAATTTAAATTCCTAAAGCAAAAATTCTATGAACAGGGAGACAAAGCAGACAGGATGCTAGCGAATAGGCTAAGGGCGCAGACGGCAGAGAGATGGGTTGACCAGCTCCAAGGAGAAAGGTCAACATGCTTCACCCCCAGGGGAAATAGCAAACCAATTTGCACAATATTACGAGAAGCTTTACCAAACTGAAGGAAATGGAGCTAGACCTGCACGGCAGGGGTACATTGACAGCTCGAAGATTACATGCCTCACCAGAGGGGAAACGCATACCTTAGAGCTTGGGTGCACAACATACGGCCCGTGGGCCAAGTGCGGCCCATGATGCTGCTGGATGCGGCCCGGCAGGGTTGAAAACTTTCCTAATGGAAGGCGGCCAGCAAGCAACAATGGTCGCCCTCCATTAAGAAAGTCTTTGTTTTCCTTGCCGGGCCGTGAAAAATACTGCCCCTCATTGGCTCAGTCAGCACACACTACGTGACTCCTGTGAGTCACGTAGTGTGTGTGTATGCTGCACCAATGGGGGGCCATCAGTGTGGCTGACGTGGCCAATAAGGCTTGATGCCGTAAGGCATTTCAGCCTTGCCACGCCAGCCGCACAAGAAGTCACCCCCATGCCTGCCTGTACATCTTCCCTCTGCCCTGCAGCTCGCCCGCTCACCCCGTGAGTTCATAAATAAAATGCTTTGTGGACGACGGCAGGGTGGGCGGGCAGCAGCATGGCAGCTCGCCCCTCACCCCATGATTCCTCCAGTGCTGGATCCCGTCCTGCCAGGCTTTACCGAGCCCCAGCTTCACAGAGGGAAGCTGGGGCTCGGTGACCTAATCTGCCCTGGCAGGGGCGCCGAGTACAGGGGGCTGGGGGGCTGCGGGGCCGGCCCCCCCCCTGCCAGAATGAAGTTGGGGCTGAAACCCCCCCCTACCCTCCGGCCGAAGAGAAGAGACGCAGTATGGATGGCCCTTTGTTCCATCCATACTGTGTCTCTCTCTGGCAGCTCGGTAAATAACCGGGGAAAAACGATGTTTAGAAATTGTGGGACAGATGCAAAGCAAGAGGCTCTTGCTTTGCATCTGTCCCTCAATTTCTAAACATCGTTTTGGGTTGGGTATACCTCTACATCTGTGCACCGGGGCACACAGATGTAGAGGTACACCCAACCCAAAACAATTTGGGTAGTGCCAGAAGCCTCGCCAGCATTCCGTAACATCTGGGTAAGTACATGGTGGGGGGGCTGTACGTTTGTGTGTGTGTCTCAGGTCTGTCCTGACTGTTTTTTGTTTTTGTATGTATGTTGAGATGCGGGGTGGGGGGTTCGGGTCTGTATGGGTACATGGTGTATGCTTGTGGGTTTGTGTGCCGAGTTGGGGAGTGGGGATTCGGGTCTGTATGGGTGCATGGAGTATACTTGTTAGTTTGTATGCAGTGGTGGGGGGGTTGGGGTCTGTATGAGTATGTATGCATGGTGCATGCTTGGTGGCATAGTGTTTGCATGAGGGGTGGGTGTCTTGGGGCATAGTGTTTGCATGAGGGGTGGGTGTCTTGGGGCATAGTGTTTGTATGAGGGGTGGGTGTCATGGGGCATAGTGTTTGGTTAAGCTGTGGGAGCCATGGGGCATAGTGTTTAATAAAAATTGGGGGTTGAAAAAGCCTCCTGCCACGCAACGCCCTGCCATGCCACACCACACCCCACTGCCCCTACCGTCCCACCCACATTTATTTTTCGGCCTACTATAGCCATCATGTAAGGTACTTTCGGCCCGCTGTCAAAATCAGTTGTGCACCCCTGCCTTAGAGGCACCATTCACCCCAGAAGAAATAAAAGTAGCAATACAAAGGTTGCCCCCGGGAGGAGCCCCAGGAGAGAATGGTTACACAATGGGATTTTATAAAGCATTTGAAGACACCATAGCCCCACATATGACCAAACTATTCAACTCCATAAGGGAAACGGGACAGGCTCCCCCCTCAAAAGCACACAAAGTGGTTATCACTAAAAGTGGCAAAGATCCCACCCGCTGTAAATCATAACGCCCAAAATCCCCCCTGAATACAGATGCGAAGGTCTACACCAGAGCACTAGCAACCCGTATGGAGGATATCCTGCCCCAGTTAATCACCCCCGACCAAGTAGGTTTTATAAAAGGCAGACAGGGGCGGGGATGCCATGCGTAAAACCCTTGACATAATGGAGCACTCGAGCGGAGAAACAGAACACTGTATTACTCGGCTTAGACTCGGAGAAAGCATTCGACCGGGTCGAGTGGGAATTTCTCCGGGACACAATGAAGAGCGGGGGCTTTGGGGAGAGGTTTCTCACGGGTATTTGAGCTATCTACGAAAAGCCCAAAGCAAGAGTGGTGGTCAACGGGAAAATATCCACATAATTTAAATCAGACAAGGTGTACTAGACAAGGCTGCCCGCTCTCCCCCCCTCTTATACAACCTTTCCATAGAGCTTCTGGGGAATAGGGTTAGGAAAGAGCCAAGTATAGAGGGAATAAAGATAGGGCACCCAGAATATAAATTAGGAATGTATGCAGATTACATGCTCCTCGTTAGTGAGGATTCTCATTTTATGGCCAATTTCCCTTACCTATAGAGTCCCCCAGCAGCTTTGCTGGATTTGAAGGGTTTGTTTTTTTCTCCTGCTAAGAGTGTGACCCTCTTTCCTCACTCTTAGGCATATTTGCTATGTGTGTTCTAGGCTATTTTTTGTGTTTAATGTCTATGGGGTTTATCTCACCCTCATAGGAACCATCTTTATACACATGTGTTACACAGCACCCTCAGTGCAGTAACACAGGGGTGTCATAGTGACCCCCAAACATAGACTCCATACCCTGGGACTGACTGTCTCCCAGGGCATTTAAAGTCCCCATTGACTTTGCTAGTCAATTTTTATGAACTAAACCAGTACAAGTACACAAAAAACGGTTCACTGGGGAAACATTTTTTCAATTTGCGAGGCTAGGTGGATCACAAAGTAGTGATGTTTGGGGGGAGGTCCTACTCGTTGGACACAGGGTAGGGAGCTATTCTGACCCTCTGTTGAGACACCCGGACCACACCGGTGGAGAACCGAGGGGTCGAAGGTGGTATCTGATGGGTAGTCTAACCACAGGCGATGATGGATGTGATGCCTGTCTGGAGGGGAGGGGGTGACTAAGTTGCACTGTGTCTCTGTGGTAATCTTGCTAACGTGAGTGGTAAAGTCGCCAGCAGCCTGCCAGATGGTGGAGGGGGGAGAAGGGGGGGGGTGGGGGCAAAGGTAGGGCAACCAACGATGTTGAGAGGAATTGCGAGAGGAGGATTAAATCCCGTGGTCAAAAAACCTCGGGGGTTGGTGATGACAAGTGCAAAAAATGTGGAGACATCGGGATTTCCTTATTTATTCACCCTGGTGGCTCAAGAGTTCTTTTACAGATGAGTGGTTGCCCAAAGGTGTGGATCAAACTTAATCAAGTTTTTTCTAAAAACGCACAGTCCCACTGGCTATGGGATGTGCTCAAAACCCATGCTGTCTGGGTTTTGAGTGTAGTTTCATGTGGTGTCCCCTGTTGGTCTTGGGGATATTGTAAACAAGTTAGGTGGAGCCACAACTGGTCAGGTCGACCGGTTTCGATGGTGTATTAGTGGTTATCGACCATCTTCTTCAGGACAAGTCCAAACTTCATATACTAGTTAATAGTGAAAACACTACCCAGTACGTTCCTACGGTTTGGGAAGGCAGTTGCCACCAAGGCTCGTTGAGCCTCAATTGACCCTGCTGTCTTTTTCTAAACCAGTACAACCCATCTTATGTTAATTTTCGAGAGGGTACCGTACAGTCCCTCTCAAAAGTTTCTGGCTGGTGGCAGTGGTTACTACCAAAAATATTCGACCGCAAATATTTCCCTATGGGATTTTCCCATTGTTCGAGGCTACCACTTTTACTGACAGCCTCTAACATACCGCCGGTTTATTTTATTAACTTTACTCCAGTAGGTTTTATTTGCCAGAACTTTAATATAAATTCTTTCTCGTGTCTTTCTCTAAACTCCTAACCCAGGTCGGGGATCCTTCGTTCGTCCTTTTGGCGGGCTTCTGCCAAGAAGCTCTCCTTTCGGCGCCACTGAGTCTGGGGTGGATCCATTGTGTGGGTGGGGGAGTAGGACCCCTGGACAGGGTTGCCTCAGCAACCCATGTCGCACTCTGCCCTGATAGGCAGAAGGGTCTCCCGCCAAGATGACCACTCCACTGTGTGAGTGACAGCTAGGCTGAATGAATGGGGATCTTTTTGCATAATTTAGGAATGGAAGAGCAAGACGTTGCCACCGGAACTAAGAAGCCGAAGAGGAGAGAAGCCAAAGACATCTGCAACGACTGAACCACCGGTGAAGCCCTGCTGCAGCGTCTCATTACTTTTCTCCACACGACGAGAGAAGATCTTCATCTGCAAGAGCCTTCTTCCCTTGAGCTGGTGGGGCAAACCAGTTTGCCAATCGCCTTCCTGAACCTGCCTTAGTCTAATCGCCAGTACCCTGTACTCGGAGACCGGATAGCCAGGCACCCGTCCACCCGGACCGAGATTTAAAGGAGCGTACCTTTTATTCGTTGGGCAGCACCGCAGCTGGTTTCATCCCAGGGTAGTGCAGTAACTCGAACCTTCCTCCACAACGAGAGCCTCTCTTCCTCTGCTGGATCCCCCGAACTGCAGGAACTACCAGGAACAACCGCCACCGCAGGAGCCACTTCTTCATTTTAAGGTACATTGTTCCTCCAGGCCACCCTTTTCGCGTGGTAGTGCGAAAGGTGTTTCAAATCCTTTACCTACCTGTTGGGTTGGCCGCCCCTATCCTCTAGCATTGTCTTTCACCTTCTGCATCCACCTTTTCGAATCATTAACCAAAGACTT